>NW_024609881.1:46192700-46868668 GCF_016920785.2 Ixodes scapularis | reverse complement strand
AAATCTTTGCTGACTAAAGATAGAGCAAGAAATGCGGGATAAAATGACATCGAAGGGGCGCAGTTCTTGCGAAATTGTGAAAGAGCAAAGGCCCCTGATATAGCAAATACTAGATTCAATGCCGTGAAGCGGGAGAGATGCGTTATTCAATGCGCGGTGCCCCTGCTATCGCATTATCTTCGTGTAAAACAAAATGAAGTCGATCTTTTGTGTGTTTCCGGTCACGGAGAGGTGCACACTTCATTACCTCTGACGAAACCAAACGACAGACGGCGCATTTGATTTTTTGGTTGTCAGACTTCGTAGCCACGACCCCGATAGAGTCGGGAGCCTCCCTTCCAAAAATTACCCAAACCAGTGGCGAATGTAGTAGGTAGGTTGTACCATCTGGTGGGAAACGCGGCAAAAAGCAACCGGTTCTGCTCGCAGTCACAGGACTAGCGTTCGCGGTACGGCCATCGGATGGCGCTCAGTATGCCGTTCTGTTTTCACGGAGGGGGGGGGGGGGGGGGGGGGGGGGGCTTTTCGATGACCTCGTTTTCATTCGAACATTCGAGTCGAGAAACGTACGCTACTGTAATCTTGCAGCGTTCCCAGGGCAGCACAAAGCGTGGGTCGGCGAATAAAGCGATTTCATCACTTCTAAAACAAAGACAGACGAAGACGCCAGGTGTTTTTTACATTTACTGTAAAGAGTGAATCCAATAAAACCTTAATTTAATAAAACTCAAAACAGCTACCTTTTCTAAAAAAAATATATAAATACAATTTTGTAGCCAATTGCTAAGCGATTGTGTTGGATACATAAAACGTTCTTGCATCACAAACGTTTAGAGATACTCTGAGCTTCCAGAGGCCAGACGCCCACGTTCACCACACTCTTTATTAGATAGTTTAAAGCGTACCATGTGTACAGTGGCCTAATTTTAAGTGGTCTAATATCAAGCGAGCGTCGGACCGCTACACAGCGCTGACCGTCGGGACGGCCAGCGCTGTGTAGCGGAAAAATGCGGCGCCACGGGAGAGATGAGGCGCGTGCGCACAAAGCCCTTTCTGGTGGGAGCGTCGTCTGCTAGGCTATTTCGTTGACCGAACACACCTTCTGCTCCGTAGCAAAGGAGGGCAGGGCACTTGCAATGTAGAAGTGCATCGCCGATACGCCCCTCCTCTTCAAATACGTTCAAAATCCTATTGACGTTAGCCTGTGTAACACCAACTGTTGTTTCTATAACCCTTTGCGTCATGCCGCCCATCCACATTCTCACAACACGTTCCCGTGTCTTTATGGGCCCTCAAGGAGGCATAAAAATGTGCGCGCGCCCGCTGGTCAAAGAAAACTGTCACTACCCGGCCGACCCGGCTGCATAGGCTAGATGACGACAGCAACAGCGCAGTTGATAATACAAAACACCAAGCCCACGAGGAAACCCTGTCTATATTTTGTTTCACTTTGTGTAGTACCGCAGCCGACGCTACGAGTTATCTTGGCCAGTCCATCGCTAAAAGTGTGTCACGTGACCGGCTCCTAGGGCACAACTGCACTCACGTGGCAGGGTGAAAGCACTGGATTGGTTTTGATGGCTCGTAGCATTGTCTGCGGCATATGGTTTAATTCATCGTTGCATTCAGTTTGTCGCGTCACTGTATTTTTCATTTTTGTTGATGTTCACAAAAGTAAACGCAAATATAAAAGGAACATAAAAAGTGAATTAAACTCGAGATGGAGGCGCGGTTTGTGCAATGCCTGTGCAGTATCACGCAAGCAAGCGCTGCTGTTCAGATCTTTGCTTAAAGGCGGTTGGCTATGCCAGCAGATAACGAACAGGGGCTGTGTGCGGTTCACGGAATAGCCTAGCAGACGACGCTCGCAACATAAAGAGCTTTGTGCGCACGCGCTTAATCTCTGCCATGACGCCGCATTTTTCTGCGGCACAGCACTGGCCGTCCCTGCAGTTGACGCTCGCTTGATATTATTAAAGGCCGAGGCTACATCCACGCGCGGGGTCGTAGCCATAGAGTTATTATAATGTACGCTAGACGTTCAACTGGCGCTAGTGTGCTGCTGCAAATTGAAGCAGACAGCAACCAGTCCGAAATTGACTTCCGGTAATGAATTTCTATAGGAAAAAGCGAGTGCATTTTCTCTCTGCGCTCGATTATAAGGGCAAATACCACGAATAATTCGTACGTACTAGGCACATTGAAACATTTCTCAGTCACGCAGACAAAATTATTGGTCACTTACGGCGTTTTTATTTTAAATTCGTGGCCTGGAAAGCGGTGCTAAAACCGCTTCGTACGTGTATTTATGTGCACTGTCGGACACTGTTAGCGCGAACACGACGTCGGCGCTTTCTAGCATCGGGGATATACGTGCCAAACGAACGAAGGACATCTGAAAAACCAAAAAAGACGGCAAGAACTTCGCAATAACACTGGATAAGTAACTCCTTGTGCATGCAGACGATCAAAATAAATTGAAAGCCACGTAAAATAGTCCGATTTTCATTAAATAAGTACTGCTTTATTTCTTCTACTCATGTGCGAAGATGCTCTTTCCAAATAGGGAGAAGCCAGAGAACAGGTGCCCGATAAAAGCTGCGCGACATAGGAAATAATGAAAAGACACACCTTTTGTGGCCAACGTACTTTATTTTTTACGTTCGAATGTTTTTTAACCGGTCGTAAAGATGCGCATGACGAAGTCATTTCATATAATGACAGGACGGGCATGTTAGGAATATATAACCGCCACCGGAATGCTAGCGAAGCTTGAACAAACTCTGCATTCCTTTCGATCGTTATTTTGCTTAGAATCGTCGCTCGTTTTTACATACCTGCCGTGGAACAGAGGTTTGGCCCTGAAATATAGCGAAGTTTAACATCGTTCAGCGGTAAAGAAAAATGCTGTAACTAAAGCAATTACACTTTCACAATACCATTAAAGGTACATACTATTCGGTACGACAGAAATAACAAAAGTTATTAATGTTGTTTTCTGGCGAAGAGACAAAATGCACGTGCGTTTTCCCATAGGAATGCACAGGAGCACCGCAAAAGTAAACTGGTTGCTGTCTGCTTCAATTTGCTTCCCGGAAGTCGCATAGACACTAGCGCCAGCTGAACCTCTAAGCGTACATTATAATAACTCTATGGTCGTAGCCAAGTCGGGAGGAGATAAGGCTCCATCCACGCAAAAGGTCACGTGACTTATAATATAAAGAGATCATTTGTTTTAATGTACATATTATGCGTTCTTATAAGTAAATATAGGATATAAAAATAAAGAGGTTACATTTTATTGCTGTTCTAAAGGTAATATATCACGTGACCTTACACATTCTTAGACAATTTATCAATGTTTCACTGCTTTCTAAAACTAATAGGAAATATCATGCGTCATAAAAATAGTATCAATAGATATCTTTATATTTATGTTGTCCAGGAGTCACATTCACTTGTGGGCATCGTGCGTGCCATCCGTGCGTGTGATCGTGCAGCCATGTGGTGCAGGCTTGGTTGGCTTGGCACGGGTGCGGCCTCCGGGGCCTTCGCCCATATGTGCATCGCTGCTGAGGCAAGGCGGTGAGGCTTCGCCGTGTATGTGGTTGGCTTTATTGGTTTGAGGCTTTGTAGTGTGAGCTTGTGTGCATCGAAGCGGACAAGTGCGAGCCCACCGCTTCGTATGTTCTTGATTTGCGCGCACGCTAGCAATCTCACAAAGATTGTGAGAGAAGGAAAAGCATGCATTAGTCCCAGTAATAACAAACCTACTGAGAGCATTCAATCGAGAAAACTGGGTAAAAGATTACAGAAACAGTTTATTCCATGACAACTAAAACAGTAGCCGATGCACAGATGCCACTCGTCCACGAGATCACCGATGAACACGAACACTTCTTGCGGCAGAACTCCTGCAGGAGCCAGTTCACTTCTCTGTGCCGATCATTCAACACCTGGATCACTGCACTCTGCCCACGCTGGCACTCCAACGAAGAGAACCTGTTCTCCCGCCTCGGAAGAAATGGCGATCTCCGTCGTCGGATTACTTTCCAAGGTCTGAGCGGCCAGTCGACGGTACTTGTCAACGTACGCGCTGGCACAAACGCTGGTGTTGTTTGTGCCAAAATCGAGCAGGGCGTCAGACACCTTGACAAAGAAAGCCTCGATCCTAACGCCACTAACACCCGCACTTCGACAGCCACCCCGTTATTCGATGTGAACTACTGGGACCAGTATTTCACCATCGAATCCGCGGCAACCAAAACTGGGGGATATCAGAAGCGCGACCGTGCGAATACACAAAGGGCCCAACTCCTTGACCAAGAAAACAATAAAAAAAGTGAAAACCGTTTACAACTCCCTGTAACACCGAATTAGAGCGCAGCTCTTGAGGAGGACGAGGGAAGGGTACTGGGGGGGGGGGGGGGGTGAAGTGACCTGGGGGGGGGGGGGTCACGTGACCTTGGGGGTCACGTGACGATGCCGATGATGTCATCAGTGACGTAACTGAAGACGACATCAGTGGCGATGACGATGCGGACTCCGATGACATCATCAGCGATGATGACGATGACGATGCGGATGTCGGTGACGTCATCAGTGACGTCACTGATGACGTCATCCGTGATGATGACGATGAAGATGCGGATGCCGATGGCGTCATCAGTGACGTCACTGATGACGTCATCAGTGATGATGACGATGACGATACGGATGCCGGTGAGGTCATCACGACGTCACTGATGACGTCATCAGTGATGATGACGATGACGATGCGGATGCCGGTGACGTCATCAGTGACGATGACGTCGTCGGGGAGGTCACGTGACCTCGGCGGGGGGGTCACGTCTCCCTGGGGGGTGGTCACGTGACCTCGGGGGGTGTCACGTGACTTGGGGGGTCACGTGACCTCAGGAGGGGGGTCACGTGACCTCGGGGTGTCACGTGACCTTGGGGGTCACGTGACCCTGGGGAAGGGGTCAAGTGACCTTGGGGTGACCTTGGGATGACCTTGGGGGTCGCGTGACCTTGGCGTGACCTTGGTTACGCCGACGCCGACGCCGCTCAAGCCGGGAACGGGCTTGAGCGGCTTTTATATTTTAGAGCTGCGCTCTAAAATATAAAAACAACGCTTCAGAGCACATGGCAAAACAGTAGGAGGCAAGACCGTAGGTTGGTTTTGCGTGCACTGTGGCTGCGTGGACGGAGAGAAGACGGAAGGAGAACTGCCTCCGTCCACGCAAGAAATGATGTAGGCGCCAGAAGTGACGTAGTGCGTGGATGGAGCCTTATCTCCTCCCTACGTGGGTACATCCCCGCGCGTGGATGTAGACACTCCCATTATTAAAAAAAAATTGGTCCACTGCACACTCGATAGTTGTTCCTAGAATGAAGGGACACTACCGCTAATCGGGCTGATAAACCTGGCGATCTTCCAGAGCCTTCCATACTATCGAGCTCCTCTCCCTCAATGCACACAGGTGGTGGAGCTCCTCCTCGCCTACCTCATTTCTCCTCCCCTACTCCTTTGGTCACATGACCTCCCCATGAACCAATCACCGTCGAGCAACTCACTCCTCCTCTCCCACCCAATAACGGTGATAATCAGTGTCGAGTCCAGCGGCCAGGTTTTTATCCGGGTTCAATTTTATTTTACCTGGGCTTCAGCGAATGCCAAACACCTAGCCAAAGAACGTTTCATGTTAACAAAAGTGAAAGGGTGTCAACTTGCTATCTGCAGGACGTAGTGCGGATGCCCCGCAGGGCTTTTCCCCCAAATGCCACCTTAACTCACGGCGATGTGTCAGTAGAAAAGACATTCGTTTAGTAATCTATAGTAATCTACATGGTGTGGATTCGATTCCCGCCTGGTGAAAACTCTTTTTTACCGCGATAGTCTCTTCCCTCCCACTGAAAGAGACGCGTTCTTACAATGCTTCATTTTTATCCAGGCTTTACAAAATACCGAACACGTATCCAAAGAACGTTCCACGTGAAACACATAAAAACCCGAGTGAGCTGTCTCCCTCGTCTGATCAGCAATGGCCAGTAACATCACCTCTAAAATAACAAAATCGGAGCGCTACATTTTCGATTTGACTAAGGAGGGATACAGATTTGGCACAAGTGCTGCGACAGCGTTCGGATGCAATTAGCGTTCAATATCTGATAACTTTGACGCTCCAGTCATGTTCAACCCTGCCCCTCGTTGGCCTTCTCTAACTGACGTCAATTATTCGTTCGGCACGATGGCTCTCTCACCCAGGAGGCGTTGCCTAGAAGCGCTTTGGTGCTCGCTTTTTTTGGATCGCTGCCAGAACAGGCTGTCAGGTGCCCTTACGCCGGATCTAGTTGTCAATGTGCACAAAAGCCATGCACCTGAGTACGCAATGCTCATTGCACGTGGAACGTACCGGTCATGGCCCACGTCTACATGGGTGCGGTCATAACGCATCGAATCGACGGGGCACCAATGAAACGCACCCCGCCTCCTCGTCTTTTTCTCGCGTCGTCGAATTTCGATTCGATGTGGTATGACCGCATGCACGTAAACACACTACCGACTGAGTTAATCTGGAGCTTGCCGTCAGTAGAGCACACGAGGGTTAACAGTTGGCACCTGTCTTGATTCACTAGTGCGTGATTACACGCCTAAAACTCCAAGTTAGCAGTGGTACAGCACAGCCTGAATGACTCATCTAAAGCGAAGACACCGACCTCACACTGGGGCTGACGCAGTTCCCGCTGTCATAAACAGATCAGAATGAAGGCCTGTTCACACACAGCGGAGCGCTAAGTTTGCGCTACGTGAGCGCTCCAAGGAGCGTTCATGTGGCGCTTCCTGGCGCGTGGCTTATTTCTAACACAGGCGCGATTAGCGCTTCTGTAGCGCCTTGTTAGCGCTCCAGTAGCGCCTTGTTAGCCCTTCAGTAGCGCCGTGTTAGCGCTTCAGTAGCGCCGTGTTAGCGCTTCAGTAGCGCTTCTTGTACCGCGGTGCTGCGGATAAGCGCGTGCACTGCGGTTCCGGTTCCCGTGGTTGGGTGTGCATCAGCAGCACTATGGCGGACATGTGGGATGCTGAAATAGAAATGCTATAAATGCTCTTACATACGCGACTAGTGCACAGGTGTGTGGACGGCTTAACGCCCAGAAGAGCCTTCTGGGTGCGCGAAATCTTTCGCCACCGAGATACTGACGGTTACCTGGTGAATCTTGTTCCTAAGCTGAGGGACCGAGACACAGAGCTCTTTCGAAGGCGGTTATTTTAACTGCGTGTCTCTGAAACCAGGGTCACGCATATCGAATAGAAAGCGATGAGGTCGTACCCAATCAATTAGTCGCTCAAAGTCCATGACACTGGGTCGCCTGTCCGACTCTCTGCTTGGAGAGCGGCTGTTTTACTTCCTCTTCTTTTATTGCCAAATGAAAAACAACAACAAAGGAATCGCCGTGCACGCACTGTTCCACAGCAGCAAGAACGGCACAAGGAGCGTGAGAGCGCTAACAAAGCGCTTCTGTAGCGCTCAAAGAGCGCCAACACAGCGCTCCTGAAGCGCTAACAGAGCACTACTGAAGCGCTAACCGAGCGCTACATCACGCGCTAGGAAGCGCCACATCAGCGCTCCTTCGAGCGCTCACGTAGCGCTAACTTAGCGCTTCGCTGTATGTGTGAACCGGCCTTTACTTTACCTCTTCTGATCACACACACCACAAGAGTGAGATTCAACGTTTATTGATTACATGCAATGCTTTAAGGGGAAGTCGCAACGTAGATAAGATTTACGTAAATATTCTCCTACTAAATCAGTATATCATCATCATGATTTATTACTCCTTGAGGCCCCTAGAGGGCATTTTACAAGGGGAGAAAGTAGAGTGCCTTCATACACACGCGCGTTTGCTTGAGTGGTGACATGTCAGCCATTTTTCCGCCCATTCGTTTTTTTATGCATTTTGAAGTGCGCGCAATCCGGTGTCACTCAGCTCGAGCGTCTAGCTTTGGCTAATATATAGGCGCCATTTTGCCGCCCAAGTCACGCACCGAGTGCGCGAGAGCGTCACGCACTGGCACATTCAGGGGAACAATGGATGTCTTCACCCTGAGACAGTCAGACATGTAGGCACCCCAGGAGAAAGGTATTCCCCTGCTGTGCGAGTCGCCCGGGAATATCACGCTCGCGCATAAACACAAAGATCTTACAAATATTTGCATGTAATCTCAGTAATGCCCCTCCTGGAGTGAGCAGTCCTGGCTAATAAGATGATCTCTCTGTAATTTCAATGATAACAATCAAAAAATAAAAAAAGGGGGGCGAGCAGCGCAGTTGTTCGGCAGTGATGCGTGCCTTGGGGGGGGGGGGGGGGGGGGGAGGGCTTTTTCGAGTGTCTCTCTTGTGCGTGATAAAGGAATGGACTTTTCGTGTTCGTCTGTACGTTCGCTTGGAGAGACCACAGGCAGGAGGGAAAAAGCATAAGTCCTTTCATTCTGACGTGGGCTTCGCTTCACTTTAAGTGTGGCCGCAGACGACACTGCAGTGCGTGATTCGACGGAGCCAACCAGGCAACGCCAAGAGTGCGTCATAACGATACTCATGGCATTTGTACGGTTGCTGCCACCGATTAAAATCAATCATGCACACTGATTGTGCCGCGATCCCGCGGTTCTTGGTTTCTGTGCGTGATCGGTATATAGTCTTTTGCGTCGCTTATCACCCGGACAAAAAACGCTGAGCCACTGGACTGTGGACGGAGGAGCAGTGTTTGACATATCGCACAGCAGATCAACAGCGCATGCTCACAAGGCGTGCCACAGCCAAACAGGCAAAGATGGCAGCGCACTAAAGGTGATTTTCGCAAAGGCCTATATAGTCCGGGTACAACAGACGCACAAAGCCTACGAACGCCGTGACGATGCACTTTTAGCGCTGCTTGACTGGCTCCATCGGATCCTATGCGGACAGCAAGTCGTTTACTCCTTCCGCAGAAGTGACGGTGACGTCAGAACGACGCCGAGCTCTGATTGGTTTTGATTGGATGGGCAGTGGGTAGACCTCAAAGCCATCCTCCTTGAGGTCTACCCACTAGCATTCAATCAGAGCCAATCAAAGCTCGGCGTCGTTCTGACGTCATCAGAACCTTTGCAAAAGAAGCAGACGGAGTTGCGCTCCGTATAACGTCGGCTGCGGTCGGAGGAGAAGCCGAGTGTAAAAGATGGGACATGAATAATAAATAATAAAAGGCAAAGGCCACACGCCATCCGAGTCTGTAGAACGATAGAGCAGGGACAACCTTCGAAACCCTTTCGGTCCTGGTTTTACCGACCTTTGCAGGGACGTTTGTAAACTTTAGTTTTTTTGTTGGTGTTTTGCTGATGGGGTTCTTTGAGCGTGCGACAATAAGCATTGTGGATGCACTAGGAATAATGAGATTAAAAAAAAAAAAAAACTTACTCAAAAGAGGCTAGCGACCCTCACAGCCGGGTGTGTAATACGGTGACTCCACGAGAGTGAAGCTGCATACGAAGTAAGATGAACAGACGCTTAAAGAAATAACAAAAATGCGATCGTTAAAATTTTGTTTGTTTGTTTGTTTGTTTTATTACTGCGTGCAACTGGAGATAATTCAAACCGAAGCGGGGTCGATAGCTTCAGCGATAAGCGTGACTTTACTTCGTTGAAATCAGGATCATTGGGCAGGCGAGCTGGTGAACGATCCGGGTGAAAAGAAACCTCGAGACTAGAGGCAAAAATTGTACAGTGGAACGCCGTCTCAAAGCCGGGTTTTGAGACAGTGCTGTGTTCTCCAAATATTGGCCCTAGTCAGAGACTTTTTGTTTTCGTACTAAGATATACTCTGCCATTTTCTTTTTGGACCGTGCCTTTGAGCTTTCGGAGTCGCAGCGGGAATTTAGGCGAAGACACTATCAGTGTAGTTCAAGCTCTTAAAAAAAATTAAAAAAAACACAGAAAAATTACATGTAACGTGTTACGTACGAGCTTCCGGCTAACCACGCTGAGCACTTCGCATGCCTAAGGATAAAAACCGACTGGCTTAATAAACATTCCGTAAGATGCTATGAGAATACGACGGCTTTGGATGGGGTTTTGTAACGAGAAGCTCTTTCTCTCATATTGTAGCGGAGATGTTGTCCCACTGACTTTGGTGGGAAATTTATGACGTCACGTCAGCTGTGATTTCCCGTGCCATTGTGAGCCACATCAACCACGACGTGACGTCATAATGTCAACCATTACTTCACGTGACATTTTGACGTCAAGCGTCACCATGTGCTGCGTCATGTGACACTGTAACTGTGATGTCACACGACACCATCTCGTCACGTGACGTTGCGACATCGTGCGGGCAGAACAACACGAGAAAAAATCATGAGCCATTCCACACTGGGATGGTGGATGACCAGCGAAGCTGTTCAGCACACGACACAGACGTGACACCGAATTTTGAACAAAGGTACCAACACATTTAATCTCTTGATCGATGGTCGTCATGACGAAAGGTACGCACACACATGTCGAGGACTATCACCGCTCCGAGGCGTCGAAGGAAACTAGACACGCGCGGCAGGACCGCCACCGGGCGGGAGGAAAGGAAACTATAGCACGCAAGCGCTTGGAACGACGACAAAGAGGGGGCGGTGCGAGCCGCCTTGAGTTTTTGTTGACACCAAAAAAAAAAAAAAACAGAAAAAAAATGCACGAAACTCCATCCATAAACAGACTCGTTGTAAAAAAAAATAAAAAAAAATGTATGTGGGAATTTTACACATTATAAGCTATTGCCTTGAAAAGCAGGAAGCTTTTGAGAAGGAAACCAGAGAAGCGTAGCCGGCCATAATTTTCGAATGTTCGGAAAAAAATCGTGTTTTTGACGCTTTATTTTCGAGTGCTAGCTAAGCAATACACAGCCGGTAATATTCGAACTCACCTTCATATGAAATCCGGGGTCATTACCTGAAAACGCCATGGTTACTCAACTCAGCGCCGGCCATTACGGCTGGCACGGGCGCTGGTACGTGCATGGTATACAAGATGCTTTTCCTGACCGACCTCTCCTTCAAACAATTAAGGCGCTAGATATAATATCACATGCACTCTATTTAACAACTCTTATATCCCTGCACACAATTTGTGACGTAATCTGCGTGTTGCGCACATAACATAAATTAATTCTTCGGGCGTCATGCTTCGCAGAGGGATCTCCCGCTTCTTAGTCGCATACCAACGCTTCGAAAACAATGCCCGGCTCTGTCGCCGTTTTTAGGAAATGAGCTGGAGCGACTCATACTGCTGAACACAGTCCCACTGCCGTGATTAAACAAAGCGGAACGTTTTCACGTTACACGAGGACGTGGCGTGAAGACATGACGTCATGTGACTTTGTGACAACATATGCAGCCATGCCGTCACGTGACACGAAATTCCCGCTAAATTTAGCCGCGCTGCTTTTAAGAGAGACATATTTCTGCTAAATTTAGCTTTGAAATTTTCCGTCGGGCCACGACGTAGTCGGTAGCAAAAGGTTGCGGGGCGCAGAAGCTCCAGCCTTCTGACTGGCTGCGCCTTCTGACGGCCCGTTGCCGCTCTCAAGACTCACGCATTGCGCATGTAATTCTTTTCGCGTTCGCAGTCATTTTTTTTTTCGCTTTTGTTGTTTCCATATGACGCACACGAGATAACAGGGACTGGCGCAAGGTTCCCCGGAATGTTATCTGGAGCATGCGAGCTCCGTCACCCATCACACTGGTTGAGGCAGATCCCCGGCATGACGGCTGACGAAGCAGCAACCTCCACTGGTCCCGGTTATCTCGTGCGCGTTGGAAAGAAGCGAGTGAAGAAAATATAGGACAGGCGAGTGCGAAAGGAAGCGCATTCTCGAAGCGTGAGACTCGTGAGCTGCCGCACGTTGTCACAACGCGCAGCCAATCATTTCGACTGGGGCTACCGTGTCCCGCAAACCTCTTTTGCCGACTGGAAGTACGCAAAGCACACGAGGGATATCCGCTGCGAAATGACGTCAATAATTTAAAAAAGGAGATTTTACGGGAATTTTTAGACTGCTCAAGTTTGTTTTGTGTGTATTGCATGCCGTTGTTCCATGCCTCCGATGTTGTCCATTGGTACCCCGTCAGGTAACATCATTTCTTCTTTCATACTTTTTCAACATTCAAGGAAAGTTGCTCTTGTCTCAGAAAAAGAAAATAAGAACAACGAGGTATTGATTGATTTATAAAAAAGACAACACCGGTTCACACTGTGTGTAGTTATTCGTTTTCGAAAATCGCCGGCTCGGAAGGATTAGACAGTGATTGCGTGCCCACACCTTGAGCACGCTTCTATCGGTTGACATCATATCTTGGTCGCTCGTGAGTTTGTGAAGCATTGTGCCGGCGCACGCCGGCACAATGCTTATTCACATGTAGGGAGCATTCACTGGCGGCCATGGCTGTGTGCTGCTGAGCGCGTGCGCGCGGCGCTTCCTTAACGTGCATTCCGCACCGTCAAGATGAGCGCTCTTAGTATGCCTCGTAATACGAGCTTGTTCTGAGTATGCGCTCTAAGCATCGCCATCAAATGTGGCGTCCGACCCCCTATGGATGGGGACTGATTTTAAAGCTAGACACATTTCGAGCGTGTTTTTTCTTTAATGTGAGCTCTAGAAACCCTACACAATGGCGGACAAACAAGAAATAGTTAAAGTTGCAGCCGTACAAATTCTATAATCCTCGAGTTGTTGTCTTCTGATCATCAATTAGACTTGTATACGATCCGCGGTATAAGTTCTGACATTATGCAGTATGTCTACAGTTCGTTGCAACTAAGAAGGTAGGGCGAGGTAAAGGTAAACCGGAGAGGAGGAAGCAGACAGAACGCTAAAAAGAGGAGGAGGTTTCCCCCTCTCTTCTCCAGCGTTTCGTCTCCTTCCTCCTCCCCTGCCTTCCTTTCCCTCGCCCTACCTTCTTGAGTTGCAACGGACTATGTACCTTTTAATATTCAGCACTTGAACCTCGAAATGTTTTGCATAAAAACAAAAGAAAAAGCTTAATCTCCCGAGCCACCTATTGTGACTTCCTCTCGAGCCATCTTCAGACTGCAAGTGTAGTCACATCGTGAGCTGTTCAGTAGGGGTGTCTTGATGCTTTATGGCAATTATGTTTTCTTGGTATAAACCTTTTATCCGGTAATGTTCGATTTGAAATCTGCACAACAAAATCTGTTAGATTAATTAATTCAAATATATTTATTTATAGAATATATGACGGCTTCTGTGGCTTTGAAGTTGTGTTATACACCAACAGGTAAATATTTTCCCAGTCACCTATATAAAACTTTGCCAAAAAAGAGCCAAACCAAGAGTGGCAACATATCATGGCATCCAAGGCTAAGTGCTTTCGTCAACAGCTGATTCTCGATTTTCGGGAATTCGCTATAAATGGTCATCAGGAGAAAAAACAAAGATTATCATCCCCAGCAGAGTGCTTATTTTTACCTGTCAGTGGTCATGGCTGTGAAGAGGAATACGTGTCGATTCAATAATGAAGGAAATACAAGCTTGAAACAAGCTTGTGAAAAACCTGATGTTAAATGTCTTCAGCGAGTGTTTTTCTTATCTCCAAAAACAAATCAATACTGGATATACTGAATAGTTTTACAAATTCGGGCATACTAAAGTGTGAATTCTGATAATTAAACCCTATGAATATACAAAATATGTGGGAAGGAAAACTAGTAAACTGCCGTTAAGATTTTACCTATAAATTAATTATACCATAATGCAACTCTATGCTTTGTTTCTTTTCAATTTCATGTTTTTCCCAAAACCACAAGTTATCTGCCCGTACATATATCCGTCTTCATTCCGTTTTCGGGCAGTGCTTTAACATTGCTAGCAATCGATAACCTACTAAAAGCTGACTCTCGATAGTATCGCTAGTGGGCTAAACGCCAATTATCGATAGTACTATCGATGGACAAAAGAGAATGTCTTAGGGGCATGGTACCTGGACTCTCCATTTTTAGCTGAGCACGTGCCTTCGAACATGAAAGTTCGATCGGCGGACGCGTACTCGCCCCTTCGGTGAGCTCTCCGAATCGTGCCTCACCCATGGTAAACGCCTACCGCGGAACATGGCATCCCGACCGAGCTACCGAGCCACGCAAATACGTTGCCAAGACGCACAGTCACAGCGCCCCGCACAAGTCGTCCTCTATGCACACCGTCGTCTGCGCTGACATCGCAGAGACCTCGCAGTTCACGCCCGGGACACGACAGTGATGATGGGAACAGAATCCCCAAGAACGTCCAGGCGGTGGTGTGTGGTTGGCGAAAAGAGACAACCCGCGGCATGGCTAATGCGAAGTTTTGGTATATCGTTTTCGCTGTCTCGCAACGCTCTCCACAACCCCCTACGATACCCGGAAATCTACAGTCAAGGCCATGGGCGCGCAGGCGCAGCAGCAGCTTCTCCGTTGCGGAGGGCTTAGCGGGGGGGCGGGGGGGGGGGGGGGGGGGGGGGGAAACGCGGTCTACAAAAAATCCTTAAGGCTGCGGTCCCACGGCAGCCATCTTGAACAAGGTGTTAGTTCAACCAATAGATGGCGACACGCACCCGTGGGGTGGCCGAAACATTGGTTCACAGTGGGATGGCTCGAGCACCATCACGTTCCCCTCGTGGCCTTGCTCGCGCCGCTGCCAGCTGTGCTCAGCTAGCTCAAGTAGCGTGGCCCAGCAAACGGATGTATGCGAGAATGTCAGGCTGGGTATAAATTGTTCTCTGATATAGGGAGATGCGCTTCCGCGGTTGTAACGTGCTTTCGCAATAAATCTTACCAAGAAGGAATCAAATGTTGATTGACGTGTCAATATTCTATCAATGAAAATTTCCTCTGCAGGAATGCACGCTCAGTAGACTCAACCAGTGGAAGCGGACGTCGAGTAAACTGCTTCGCGATTTACGGTACTTACCTCACCATTTTAATGACGACTAAAATAACGTCACGACATATTGTGTTTCACGGGGTCCGGAAAATTTTGTAAAGGTTGTTACATTATAGTTCCCGGAAAACAAACGCCGTTGCAATATTTTTGGAAGTACCGACACACATTATGTTGTAAGTACAGCTTAGGGAAACCATCAGAAGAAATAGGAAGACGTTTATTTGCAATGAAGACGCTATGAATGAACGGCGTTTAGCGACGGCAAGTTATGAGCGTTCGGGAATTTATAAGTTGACGTGATTGCTAACCATGGACATGCGGACAATGAAGACCAGTTTTGTCGGGAGATGGTGTAGTGGTGATGACCGGATATCGGACGACTCATGGCAGACGAACAAGCAAGTTTCTTCTCAGCGATTGGTAAGTGTCCAGTTTCAAGCACAACATGTGGCTACCGACGTTGTCGACGTTTCGAACACTTACCGCTTTTGACAAAAGTCCTGGCACCTGGGCTAACTTTGTGGAAAGACTCGAACAGTAACTGAAAACGATCCACTATTCAGTCGGTGGGTGGCGAAACGTATCCACATCTGCAGAGTCATGTACGATGCGTACTCTAAGTGGCTGGAAGTTTACACGATGTCTGTTACGACGTCCAAACACGTCATTGACGTTCTACGGTCTCTTTTACCTACTTTTGCCCTACCGAAAATACTTTTCTCTGATAACGCGCCAAATCTTGCTTCAAATAAAATAAACAAGTTTTTGAAGAAAAAAAAAAAAAAAAACGGCATCAGGCATCACATTAGTGCACTATACCATCCTGCAACTAACGGGCAAGCAGAACAGATGGTGTGCGAAACGAAAAAAAAAAATCCCTTTTGAAGCTTACGGAAGGAACAGTTCAGTGAAGAATCGCCAGGTTCTTGTTCCGGCAGCACGCGTCGGTCTCATCTTACACGGAAAAAAAACCCGCCGAAGCAATATTCGGCGGAAGAATAGCCACACCCCTCGATCTCATGATACTATCGCTTACGAACAAAGATCGAGAGATACCCACATCGGGAGTAATGGCAGTTTATTCGGTCGGACAACTCGTCTACGTGAGGAATTTCAGCCGAAGTCTGGCCTTCCATGTAAAACTTGAGTAGAAAAGGCTCTATGTTGGTACCAGGAGGTGTCATCTCTCTGAATAGGTTGGATATCAATGCCCTTAAGTGTAAATATGACTAAATCACAAACCTTTCTTTGTGTATTGTGTAACTGCCCTTGTATTTGATTGTAGAAGCTACGGTGGTGATCTGGACCTTTCACACCAGACTCCTTTTTCTTATTTTTGGCCTCATACTCCTTTGCGGTTTAAGTACGCTTCAAGAATCTTTTGGAACGGGGACACTTTACGTCAACGAGGCCATTTGTTCCAAGTAGTCAATCAGGGAATGCTGCTAGAAATCCGTCCCTGATATTAACGAATAAGCCGCGCTTCTGCACAGTGCAGTTTTCCTGTTCCACGTACAGTTGTGAAGCAACATCCTCATTGATTCTACCATATACTGTTGCGGTGAAGAAAGTATTTGGGTACACGATACTTGAAACAAGTCTGGCACTGTACGTTGTGGTTCAACACCCATTAATGTCGTCGTCCTTATAGAGCCTCATCATTTAATCATTACCTCGTCACCTCATATTGCTCTTCATCAACAGTAAGTACAATAGGCTACCGCCACATTACAATCCAAGAATTGAAAAATTAAGTCGTTCAGTCCTTCAACCAGTTTATAATTTATATAATGTTATTACGTTACATTACCTCGAGACGATCGATGTCCATTGTCGATCTTCAAATACTTATACCTGTATATAAATTAGACGCACAAGGGGGGGTTGGTTGCCGAGTGCATGGTCTAGCGCACACCAGCTCGGAGCACTGGGAGCGAAAGCTCGCGCTGCAGAACCCACCCCGCCCCTGCTCGTTTCGATCTGGAAGAGCATCGTACCGGCGTGCGGTCGTGCATCACTACTGCGTGGCGCACGTTGAAGACCCCAGGTTTTCGGTTGTACCGCACTGGCTAAATTCCTCATCTACAGCTGAGACACAAGACGCCCACTAAGGCAGACTAACTTCCGGCTGAATAAACATACACACAACAATTTGCAATTAGACGCATAATAACAAAGAACACAGTGTGCCGCCTCTTTTTTTTTGGATGCCTTTTTTTCTAAACCAGCGCAAGCTCGTGCGTTCTCTCTTTTGAGACGGTTAGAACGGTCGCGTATAAAACCCGCGTTTCTCCTACCCGCCCGCTTCCTCCTCTCATTATGTGTATTTGGTTATAACTAAATAAGCTATAATAATGGTGTATTATTCACATTTACTTTCAGTTTCAGTCAGGGAAAAGGAGTTTCGCGGCAACTAGAGCCAATAAATGAGCTGCGCTTAGAGTATCGGCACTCTCTTCCCCGACAGTGTTGTGAATGCCGCCATTTTGGTGCTTGTGCAGAGCAGGCGCAACTGCCGATCGTCATGATTCAAAAGTGCGACATCGTGAGCATTAGATTCGGTGTTAGGAAGCTCATGTAATGTTGCTTCGCTTTGTCGCAAACTGTTTAAAGTGGGGGACGGAAAAGCGTTTCTTGCGATTTCAGATAAAGCTTCAAATAACTGGCCACCATAATTTTAAGCCATACTAAGGCCAAGCGTGGCTACTTTGAAGCATAGCTTATTTAATAACACTATTCATGCTCTTGTTCAAGAGGCTTGTAATACCTAGGGTGCCTCAATGTCCTTCTGTTTAGGGTGATGCCACCCTCTGTAGTACCCGATGCCGACAGCACGCGCTCACGAGGAAAATACAAAGAAATCGACGAAAACAAAATGTCGCCATAGCACAATCAGCGCCACGAGCGCGTGCAGGGACACGCTCTTTCACGCGCTTCTGAACGAATAATAAAAATAAAAGAGGGGGACAAAATGGCCAGATGTCGTGCTCCACCCTAAGCAAAGGGCACATGAAGTGCTCCACCCAGTAATACCTGGAGGGGCCATATCGTAAGCCCCGTGGATTCCACATTTGACACCTGCCTCTTCTTCATTAGAGAGTTTTAGTAGATCGTTCCGATGACTCCGATAACGATACCCGATACTCTGCCACCGCCTCCCTTGCGCATGCATAGTATCGTTATCGGGGCTATCGGAGGTATCGGAACGATCTACTAAAACTCTCTATTGTTCCCGCTTGTGCCAGTAAATTAGCTACGGTTCAGAGTAACGACACTTGGCCATATTGTGGCTTAAAATCATGGTTGCCAGTTATATGAAGCTTTATCTAAAATCACAGGAAACGCTTTTCCCTCCCTCACAAATGTTTAAACAACCCGCGACAGAGCATTGCAATATTGCATCAGCTTCCTAGCACTGCATCTAATGCTGAGGAAGTCGTACTTTTAGATCACGATGATCGGCAGTTGCGTTTGCTCTGAGCAAGACCCAAAATGGCGGCGCCCAAAACAATTTTGGGGAACGGAGTGCCGATACTTTAAAGCTCATTTAGTGACTCTAGGCATAAAGGGAACTCGGGTGTATTCTTCTCCTCTTCCTCTTCATTGTTTATTGATTTCAATCATATCGAATAATGAACACATTATATCACGCTACGCTTGTGTAAATATTGGTCTTAGATTTATTAGCCTGACCCAGTACTTAAACCATTCAGTTATCGATAGTAAATCTTCCAATATATTTTTTAAATGTGAGTGTAAAAAGACACGGAGATTGATGATGATACAGACGCGAACGCCGCCCTCGGAAATTTTTTGAACATTAGAAATCAGCAGTTTGTCTGCCATCCGCCAGGTAGCGCAACAAAACACCCAAACAGTTTTTAATTGTTTTTAAAATTAGCTAAGCTCTACACCTATTAAGAAACCAAAGCAATATCATTGTGAAAATTTAATACATCGCAATGTATATCTATTCCAAACTATAAATGTTATTAAATGCCAATAAATCTGTTTGATGTCCAAAACAGATATGCGTCAAAAACAGGTAAGTTTGAAGGGCTCCTGGAGCGTTATGACTTTGAAAATGAAAAAAAGCCATCGTCCACCTCTTGGGCAACCATTGTAGCTCTAAATGTTATAAAAGATTTTATCATAGTTTAATTATTTATTCAGCGGCATTTGAACTACCATGACACGAAGCACAAAAAAGTGCTACGTTTGATATAAAATATCTAAACAAAAAAAATTTACACAACATTAAATTTTTTTCTGCATATTACCAATTATAAGCACTACATCTGTAGCTATATTTATTGCCCTAGCTCTCTTCATTAAAAACATATTTGTGCTGAAAAATGTCAATTTTAGGGCAATATTTGGAGGGATGAAAAAAACAAAGTAGTGCAAATATCAAAAAAGTGGATCGTTAGATTCTGCTCCGACATCATCTTAACAAAACTGCTATATTGGAACCGTGCTATCTTTAATGGATCGTTCATAAAACATGAACTAGCGGAGCAAGTGAGGGTCCGCGCCATCATATTCGCAACGCTACAAATGCGCATGAACAGTAAAAACCAACACATACATAATATCAAATGAAAGAGGATTGCATTGCCTTTCAAATGACATCAATCCCACAAAACAGTATTTAAAAGAAGATGAGTAATGGCCTGCCGAAAAGTACCTAAACTGCCACATTCAGTGGGACCGTGGCCTTAATGCTTTCGAAATGACGGTTCGGTTACCGGTTCCACTAAGCGCGTACCAGTCTGAACCGGTTCTTAAAGAAAAGGGTTCACAGTTCCAAATTGTTACCAAGAAAAGTAGTTCAACGCGGCGTCATCTGCATTAAGAAAAAAAAGAAAGATTAGCTCATCAGAAGCCGTGTTGCGGAAACTATAGGACAGCAAAAGAGATATATGCATAATTTTTTTTTTTGATCTTGCATTTCTAACGCAACAATCGTTTTATGAAAGTTAGGTGGTTATACAGGTGCTTGGAACCAGTTACCAAGGACAATACTCACATGTGAAATCAATCAGCAAGCACGCACAGTGACGCCGTGACGACAGTATACGCACCGTATTTTGCAAACTACAAAAAAATATTAGTCGTTAGCTGTTTAGAAAGCAGGATTTTAATCTACCAGAGTAGGGCAACATTGTTACCTACTGCAGATCAGTAGTTAAGCCACTGCAGTACTACTCCTAGCCTGGGGTGTTTATGTGCTCATGCAGTACTTATATACGGCCGCACGCCGGTACGATGCTCATCGAGAGGTCGAAACTACAAACTATCCACGCCGCACGCCAGAACGACTTGCTCGAACGACTGAGTTGAGGATTAGAAAGACGGCGAAGGCCAATCAAAAAACGAATAAATCAAAACAAGAAAAAAAAAAAAAAAAACAGGAACGGGCGATTTGCTGTTTCTAGAAAACTTAAACACAAAAAAAAACTTTTTCAGGCGGCGTCCAGGGTACAGGGCGGCTGGCCACCGGCGCTGCAGTGTCGTGCACGTCGCGGTTTCGCCTCATGGCGCCTCCAGATTCCCTACAGCGGAACAAACGCGCCGACAGCCGTCAACGTTTTGTTGTTATTTTAATGTTTATGTTCGCTTTTTCTTTCCTTAAGGAAGATTGCTTAGCAGCAAAACAAAAAAACACAAATACACACAAAGAATACCTCTTTAGTCTTTCGACATGTCAGGTTTATTCAGTTTCAATGCGATGGACGTTAGAACCTACACGAGCCAATCCATAGTTCATAGCTTGTCTCCAGACTTGGCACTCCCCGCGTCGCTCCACCCACTAAAACGACAAGTGACAACCTCCGAGCTTGTCTCTGGTGGCTCGTAGCGTCCTTCGCGGTTCGTGGTAAGGTGAAACAAAGTATAGAAGTGTACACCTCCTCGCTGACGATAATCTGTGCCGCACATAGACGTGAAATATGCCCACGTGTTTCATAATTCCTTATTGAGCTGTGTCCATGTCGCGTTAGTCCAAACTGAGCCGCTGACACCACCATCGCTAATATTTATTGGCTTCGCGCCGCCACCCGCTTGAAGGTGAGGCTCAGACTGTATTGCCCCAAACCGTTTCCAATGAACCGGTAACCGTCACATGAAATTACGGATCCGTTCCGGTTCGGGTTCAAAATCAAATCCTTGATTTCGGTTACATTTTTGTTACGGTTCAGTTAAAAATAATGTCTTGCTCCGGTTTTCGTTTCGGGTTCGGGGAAGAACGTTGCGGGACACCGGAAACCATGTACGAAAACCCCCTATAATTACGTTTTTATTGGCTTCTCTCCACCTTTATAATAGACGTAGCGTTCTCGTTAAGCCTTATTGAGCTCGATTTGCTAGATTCGGGGTCGCCATAATGAGATGCAGACGAAGGAGAAACTTTGCTCACCTGCTTTCAGGGACAAACTTTTCTCCCTTTCTGAAGGAATATATGTGTCAAGAGCGTTCCTACTTCTAGGGAGGGCTATAGAGCTTTGCAGAAGTCGCCTCTAGCGCGCTGCCATCTTTGTCTGCTGGGCTGTGGAACGCCTTCCACCATGCGCTGTTGATCTGCTGTGCGGTATATCGGACGCTGCGCATGCGTATACAGCTCAGTGACTCAGCATTTTTTGCCCGGACGCTTTGTTCGAGACTGCCGCTGGAGAGGTCTATATAGGCCTTTTTTTTAAAGTTTACTAAGCTTTCTTGTCGAGATTGTGCCGGCGTATCCGTCGGAGCCATTCATGGCGACGGCGAACCGCTTGCTCGCGCATCGCCTTGTCCATGGTTACAAATAATTGTCGCGATTTTTTTAAGAAAAAAAAAGATACTGCTGGTCGTAGCTCCATTTTGTCACCGACTTTTACGGCTGGAACAAATAATTACGGCGCAACTGACCATTTTAAACCTCGAGTGAGCGGAGAAACTAGAGAGCGAACATGATTCAAAGCACACGAAACATAGCTTCACAGCGACGAATGCCTCCAACATGAATTCCGGCGGACCCTAACCGGAAGTAGCCTCGCATTATGGTCTTCTGCAAGTGCCCTATACACCGTTCCAAGCTGGGCTTCCTGGCCAGCGCCATTTTAACGAGCCCTCTATCCTCATCCGGGCATTTGGGAAAATCTGAACTCGCCCGAATGACCGACCGCCATTACTGGACTGCAGACTTGGACGTAGTTCAACTACTCTACTCAAACTACTGTAGTTTAACTACTTTTCCGAGTAACTTGGTAACTTTCAATTACAACTCTATTTGGGTAATTAGTAGTTTAATTTAACTACGTTTTTTGGGTAACTTCTACTCAAATTACTAACTACTTTCGAAATTTAGTCCTATTTTTTTTTCATCACAAAAGTTTGAGTGCACAAATAAATAAGACGCTGGCAGATTAAGTGGCATTCACGAACAAGGGGCCCCCTCACATTCCTTTCCCACGCACTTACACTCGGCAGCGCTAGAAACTGCATCACAGGCGTCCTTGGGCCAAGGTGGCGACGACGAGCAGCCAAAACATAACACCGGCGCGCACGAACGCAGTCAGAGATGCTTGACAAGCCTTGGTCGGGTGTTGACCTAATCCGATAATGCACGCAAGCGCCGCGTTTCCAGCTGCAAACGTGAAAGACGGTGACACTCCGAGGGTTGTTGTTGTTTTCATGGTGTGCCTTTAGTGAGTTCTGACTCAAGTGGTAGGTTCCACGGTAGGCGCCACTGGGATGACCTCGCAGCTGGGCGCCTGTTCTCATGGTCGCCTCGTCGTCAGCGCATGCTCCCTTGCAAAGCGGGCTCCCCCGCGCATAGACGCAGACACGGATAATCCGTTCATGGGAGCACGTTCACGCTTCCAGCTGCAATTGTACGAGCGCCGATGCTTGTTCACGTAATCCTTCGCGTCCTTCCGACCTTCCACGCCAGGGAGACCTCCTCTTTGTTGAAAACGTTTTACTTGTCAGGCGCGTCAGGATACCGTAGTCGCCGGCGTGAATTTCGAGTCACCCTTGGGAGATCCTTTTGTTGGACCCAACGTCAACGGCAAAAAACAATTTTTTTTTTTTAAGTGGCGTAGCTATAACATTGCAACGAAACGCGCAGTCGTCCTGATGATCTCATCGTCGTGGCGCGAGACTTGATCCCTTGACGGTCAGGTGCACTCGCTCGGCGAAATCTCCGAACGTCGTGAGAATAAAGTCATAACAATCTCAACTTTTCGAAGAAAAAAAGAAAAAAAAGAGAAGAGTTTGTTATAAAAGGCCCTCTAGCCGAGGCAAGCCTCACATGTTTCGTCATGGACACCAAAGATGCCGACACTCGCTTACCCGACCCTGCACAGCCTGCTTCTGAAATTAAACGCTGTCTTTGCATCCAGCGCCACGGTGGAACGTCTTTTTAGCTTGACCGAGGACGTTATTAGAGGGGAAAGAGGAAAACTCTCCGATAACAATTTTGAAAGACAATTGCTTCGGCGAGCGAATAAACTGTTTTGGAAGTCATAAAATGACTGCATTTATTTCCGGCTCTCAGGGTTTTTCACTGATCAAAACTTCTGCTCATTTTGCTGCCACAAAAACATAAAAAGTAACTTCGAAAGTAACTTCAAAGTAATTCGCTACTTTTTTACAGTAGTTAGTAGTTTACTCAATTACTATTACAAATGCGTAATTTCTACTCTACTTCAACTACTTTTGGCGTCGATACTCAGTAACTTAACTTAACTACCTTTTTTGAGTAATTTGTTCATGTCTGCTGGACTGTTACCCTGCTCACCGAGTGACACCAATCGCAGCCGCTTCTGCCGTCACGGCTGTCGTATTCGGCGTCCTCGGCTCATCGTCTTTGTCCGTGGAGGAAAGCACTATCCTAATTTGTATGTCAGGCATGGGGAAAAGTGCATCCTGCTTTCCTGGCATCTTTTTGTGGGTAATTTTTAGCGCGGTTCTGGGGCAGTCGTCGCTCCCAACCAAAACTCGGCATTTCGATCGCTGGCGAAATTCGGGGAGCGCTAGTGAAATTGACGATCGCTAGTGAAATTGAGCATTGAACGAAGCCAGGATGGCACGAATTACGGCATGTGAATTTGCGCTAAACTCGAGTTGTCGCAGCTTGCGGGCGCCGGGAACATTTGAACTAACTGCGCGGTTAGCGGCTCAGACCTGCGTTGCCATGTCTGCTTTGATTGAAATAGTAGAAACCTCAAATTTAAATATGAATCGATATATAAATACCGAGTACAGGTAGCAAGTGCGACGGATCCGTTTTTTTTTTTTCTGATTTGGAATCCCCTTTCAAAATATTTGCACATTGATGTGCCTCTCTGTAATCGCCTCGCGTGAGAATTATTTGTGCGCAAACTGTTTCGTGGGGTGTACTATTATATGAGTAGACCAGGAGTCACGCAACGGTTTTCTTTTTTCAATGGAGAGTTTTAGCAGATCGCGTTTTCGGCTCACGCTATTTGTAACGGGAGCTCACGCTGCCTCTTCGATGCATGCTCTGAAGCGCGCGACCGTAGCGGTAGCGGGCCTTTGAAAACGATCTACTAAAACTCTCTAATGTCTAAGCCGCCCTCCGCTAACCTTTCAGTCGTAGCCCAGGCGAAGGAACGGCACGGGGTTCTCCGCAGTTCGCCGGCCGTCCAAGAAATGGTCGGAGCACACACGACTGCCCTTCGATGGCAAGAAGCCTTTCCTGTTTAAATTCGCCAGCCACCGGCGTCGTAGATCTGGAGCAGCGGGGAACCGGTGCAGCAGAAACATGCCGCACCTAGGCAGCCTAGCCGCACCCACAGTCATCCTGTTTGACACCGTGGGCCTCGCACACTGAATCGGCGTTTATTTTACTTCTTTTTTTTGGAGGCGAAGAGGTGTATCCACACGACGGACCAAATTGCTGTTTTGGTCCGCGGGCCGCGCATCACGTGATCTTACGTCACCGGTTTTCGAGGTCCGCCGGCGGTCCGCGGCCCGCGCTTCTGAGAAATGCCAAGCGACTTTTCTCGCCCGGATCTTGGCGGCGGACAGCGGCGTTTTTAGTATAATTGAAGCGCTAAGTCTGGCAACAAGCTGACTTTTGTTGTTTGGATTATAATCCAAATCCAAAGTCGTTTTCTTTTGGCGCCAACTGTTGAAGACGACGAAGACGAACCTTTTGTTGTGCGACGATGCAACTTTTTACTTCATCGCGCTCATGGAGCAATGCCCCGCTCTCCGGGACAATAGTCGCGACGACTACTCAAATAATCATCTAAAGATGCCCCCATGTCTTTTTCGGTTCAATTAAGTCGTCCTCAACCTCAATATTCAACGCCAGGGCCACCGCGGCCAAACGTCTCTTTCGTTCAACCTCCATCTTGGCTCCTTACAAGTGGCCTCAAAGCAGCTCGCTGCATGCGTTTCGAGGAGCTGTGAGGTCGAGGGTTATCGCTCTGTCGTCTGCTTTTTTGGTCCGCCGTGTGGATGCTCACTGCAGCCGGGCGGCCCGCGGGCCGCGCATCACGTGATCAATCGGTCCGCGGCCCTTCCGTCGTGAGCCATGTCCGTATGTCCGTCCGCCGTCCGGCGTGCCTATGCTCGTGAGCTCACGAGCAGGAGCTCACGAGCCGCTTCACGTGAGTTCAGCAGCGAGAGCAAGAAAAAAAAAAGCGTCCGGCGTGCCCCTGCTCGTGAGCTCACGAGCAGGAGCTCACGAGCTCCTGCTCGTGAGTTCGGCACCGAGAGCAAGAAAAGAAAAAGAAAAAAACATCCGGCGTGCCCCTGCTCGTGAGCTCCCGAGCAGGAGCTCACGAGCTGCTTCTCGTGAAATCAGCAGCGAGAGCAAGAAAAAAAGAAGAAAAGATGGAAAAAAATAAAACAAGAAAAAGAAGAAAAAATAATAGGGGTCTCTGAGAGGCCATCCCATCTAGGGTGCCTCAATTTGCGTCTGTCATAGGGTGAAGACACCCAATGTTGTATTGAGTGTCTTCACCATATACAACAAAACTACAAGTTCAAAACTTGTCGTATTGAACTTCGACATTTCTATGTATGCTGGACCATGGCCTTCGAGGTTGTTCATGCGCTTTGCTCCGGCCTGCTCAAACGCTCCGCTGCAGAAAAAGCGAGCCGAGCCAGCTCTCCAGACTTCCGCATGCGGCATCTATAAGCAAACTATAGACTCTAAAGCAAACCACGAACGGAAAATGAATCGCCTCAAAGCACGCTTTCAAATGTGAACCCGCGGCATGAAGCTTCAATTTTCCTTCTTCTCATCATCAGAATAGAGACAGGTAAGTCCATCTCTGTGAATTCGTAAATTTTATTTGCTGCTCCGATCTTTGCCCTGTTTCGCTGGATGATACCTGAAAATACAAGATTTAGTGCGAATCTATATTCGACCTCCGCGAATACTGTCTGGGCCGGCGGGGCAGGCATAGAAATATTTTTGTCATCCCGCATGAGAACAATTTTCTCAACTTCACTTACGTGCACCGACATTTGTTACACACGTTTCGGGCTCCGAAAAGATGACCCTTCACATTTCAATCAACTTCTTTCTTGCCAGAGGTCTGTGTGTTTTGGTGAAAGGCGGGGAACACATTTCGCGCTGCTCTTAAGTTTCGTAGACCGACGAGAATGCCGATGATGATAATTCTCGGCTATATTTTTGTACTGTTTGGTTTGGTTGCGAGCGCCACAGTAACAGTCCCTACTGGCGAGTGCAACAGTCTTAGGAGCGCGGCCAGCGCGTAAAAAATCTCGGAGGCTGTGACTGGACACTCTTGAAGCGTGCGACACCTACAGGGGGCGCACCGCTCCGCCTTGGATGAATGGATGGATGGATGGATGGATGGATGGAAGGATGGATGGATGGACAGACCAACGAGGTAAAGGGGCTTAGAACGATAAACCGGAAGTTCGGAAGTGGTACCCCCCCCCCCCCCTCCGGTTGCCGCCATGTTTTACGCAAATGTGACTACTCGTCACGTGACCTCCCAAGCGCCGTGACGTCACAGGTAAGATGGCAGCGCCCAGAGCTGGCGGATGCGAGTTTGTTTGGTGCGCGGTAGCCGTGATGTGCAGCGGCATTCCGACGACTTCGGGGTTTTTCGTGCTCGCTGACGCAGGTATAATGTGAAAATATGAAGGAATAAGACTTTATACCCTTTTTGCGCAAGATCGCTTTGAATCATTTGGATATTAACACCTATGAGGCAGTAGCAGCCGTATCGCCGTACCGGTGCTCGGATTCGGGATCTGGGGGGCTATATTCGACAAATGTTTCGTTTCTCCGAAAAAGAAACGGAAGTGACGTTATTGCGTCTGATTGGTTAGAGGCTCAAATGAGAAACGAAAAAATCTTTTGTCATTTGAGCCTCTAACCAACAGAACCGATATCGTTACTTCCGTCACTTCCGTTTCTTTTTAGGAAAAACGAGACATTTGTCGAACATAGACCCCCTGTTCGAGGATCGATAGAACTTTGAGTGCTTTTAGCATAAACTTTTCGCGTTCTCTTAATTAGCTTTGTTTGAACGTTGAAATGTCTGAAAATCAACGCGAAATGTATGCGTCGGATGTAGGGCCTACGGGAATTTGTTTCAGCCGTAGGTAAATGCATAATCACAGCAGCTTTTAGCGAGGTAGCTCCTGCGACCGTTAAGTTTTGCACTTATCAACAATTTTACGATATAACTTCAGGCATAAAATATTCGCAGTTTTCTAGCTTCGTTTGAACGTTGGAATGTCTAAGAATCGAAGCGAAAGGTATACGTCGCGTTAAGCTTCGGGGAAGTTGTTTCAGCTCTTCGTCACTGAATAACCATAGCAACTTTTAGCGAGGAAACTCCTGCAATCTTTTAACCTTTTGTGCTAATCGACGATTCTACATTTGATAGCTTTTCTTCCTTGTTTTGTGAGTGCGAAGTGCACACTTATTTCCAGCTACGAGGACGACGTTTTATTGAGTGTGGGGATGAATAAATCGTTGCAGGCACCTGCTTCAAAGCTTTTCGACTTGCTATAAAAACAATTGTTTTGTTGTATGCATAGATCAACTGCACCTTTTTCTCTTTTGTAAAATTTATTGCAGCAATACTTTTTTTCATCAAGAGTGTATTGCATTAGTCGGTCATTTATTTACTTGTTCTAATTACCTGGATAAGATTATTCACATTTGTGTTCATCCCTAGCCTGAAGAGCAGACTTGTTGAAAAATGTTGATCATTCCTTTCGGTCTCTTCAATACACTTTTTTAAAAAGTGTGGGCTGCCTATACTTCGTATCATTGTAACTCGGAAAAGGGCAACCGCCAGAGCCCCTTCAAGCCAATCAGAGAGACGGAGCGAAGGTGTGTGACCAATCTGTGCAGACGACCACTCTGAATGACATGTTGTCATTTGCCTCTCTCCAACGTGCAAATTGGCTCACCGAGACTGTAGCCTTTGCCGTTTGCCAAATTGTGATGAAACGAATTACAGTAGCTACAATTCTAATTACCCCAGCTTTCATACTTTGGGCATTTGTTCGACAAGAATGTTATGTCCGTCATCACTGTGAACTTGGCTCAACGCCTATTGGACTGGTATGCTGTATTACCATTCGACGTGAGCTGGGGCCGATTCGTGTTCTTTACGCCGGAAAAAAATGATGACAGTTGTGTTGCTTGATGGGGTTCTGCAAAGGGTCTAGTGTGTCATACGTATAGGAAGTGTCCTGCTATACAACAATGCATCCATACTATTAAACTAAATGCTCAGAGATGTGCTTGTTTTTGCACTCAACAAGTTGCAGCAATAATTATTTAAGTGTAATATTTATTTTCGGTAGTTGGGCCTGGTTTGTGCTCATTAATGTCCGCGTGCTTTAATGTTATCACGTGTGTAGCTTTAAGTATCCTCTCTGCAATGCCTACAGAGGCCCTTGGAGGGAATAAATTAATAAACAACATTTTAACATCACTGGAGTTGGTTTTCGGACGCGCCACATGTTCAGGAGGAGTGAAATGAGTGCAGCCCAATGCAACCAGTCTGCCAGTCTGGTATGTCCCATTAATTAATATTGAGGAGTCACTGACGCGGGTGTCCTCAAGAGGTTCAGCACGTGCCGTGAACATAATTCTTTGTGTAGTGACTCTGAAGGCGTAAAGGGGAGCGGAAATATGTTTATCTGGTTAGTGTATCAAATATGTTTATTTCCACTTAATTACATAATTGATTCTTAGAAAAGGGTTCCATAACGAGTTCTTTCTGCGAAAGTCTCGTGTCAGGCGTCCAGGCGTAGTACCAGTGCTCCTTGTTGTCGGATGACGCTCCTGGCACGTCGGTCTTCAGTTTGGTCGAGTGGCAGCTTTGATCGACAGATGCCGTCTTCTAATCATACGTCGTGTGCGGCCACTGAATTTGATGCACTGAAGCTGCAGAGCTGGCTTCTAATCCGGAAATTTTCCTGGTAGTTCTCTGCGTCAATGCAGCAAGCTCGGGCATGTAGTGCTAACGTGGCTGTGCCTTTTGCTGTAGTGTTGACTTGATGGCTGGCAACAGGCAACAGTGTTTGTTTGCTATCCAAGCCATTTCACTTCCATTTCGTAATGACGATTTGTTTCTGCATCCCTCGACCACTGCAACTTGTGTAAGCCTCGTGTGGCAAAGTTAAGTTGGGTGATGGTTGGTGTCCACATTTAAGAACAACCAATCATTCTATTTCTTGACGTAACTCAGCGGCATTCTCCGTCAAAGTTGGAAATTGTCTGCTCCATTGCGTGGACACAGATAAAGGGTGTCGGCAAATTATTGGGTATAGTACTTGGACAACAACCAACACCAAATCAACTGTCCTTGCATTGCCGCTCACCTCCTTTGTCGTGCTTACCTCCTGTCGAGGTGATGGGAATCAGGAGCTTCGGGGTAATGTCAGCACCAGGGGCAAAGGTCGCTGAAGATAATCCTCAATGTCCCGCGGACGCTCCTCGAGACGTGGTCGAAGGTCGTTCGGCACAAACTCTTGCAGGCCAATTCATTTTTACCGGCACCTCCAGTAGACATGGTTGGCCTCATGCAGTGGAAGCAGAGTGGTATTCGGTCGACCTTTCGTAGCACCTCCGTTTTCCTCGGTGTACTTTGTTCAGCAAGAACCTATACTGGTTCTTTCCTATGTTGGGAATGCTTCGGCGTTGGGGTGTCTCGTTGAATTGGCATTGAATATTAACTGGTAGCCGGTGGTGGACTTTGAGGCATAAGTCGCCCTCGGTTCGTCAGATGCCTCTTTGCTTAAAGAAGTTTTCAGTTAAAATACCTGTCAACCTTGTTCCGAAACAATCTCAGCAATCAAAATAAAAGCTAGGCAACTAATGGCAGAAAGTAGCTTCCTGATCTCCTCCCGGAATACAATGTGGATGATGTTACGGATGCCTGGGAGTCTGGTGTCGAAGTTGCAGCTGGATGACTCGAGTGTCGAGACGCTGGGGAGTTGTTGATAGTGACAGGCTCGGCCTGCAGTGTATATTCAATGTTGGAAGTCTCGGTGATACGAACCCTTCGACTGTTGTCGTGGGGTTGCTGACAAGGCTGCCTAAGCTGCTGTCCCTAACATGAGGGGCTTGGGAATCTACTTCTATTCTTCTGTAGCACCAGGGTTGGCGTGGGTGCTCGATCAGGCGCAAAACATCCTCCACGAAGGCAGCGACGCTCTTGTCGGGGCTGTGTCCTGGACAGAATCAGGAATTCGGCTCTCTCTCGTCAATGTTGGCTGATGAACGTGCACTTCAGCTTGATCTTGCAAACTTCCCATGACGTTGAGGAGGATTCGTGGTTCTCAAACAAGCGCCGTACAGTTTCTTCCACGAGAAGTATAGGTTCTGCAGGAGCTGGTTGTCTGTCCACCCCCTGTGGCGGGCAACGCGGTCATATTGTTCAATCCAGCCCTACACATCTTCATATACCATGCGTGAAAGGGCGTCGGAGTGTGAGGTGCGACGGGCATACAAACAATGGTGGGGCTACAGGTTTGTCATTGTTGGCTTAGGCAGCTTCGGATTTTTCCTGCAAAATACCGAATGCCGGTGGTTCCTGCTGGTAGCAGCGACCGACTCGGATTTCAGGTTCTTCTTGGTGTATTTTCGAGGTTCGTCCTTGTGGTACTTGCTCGTCTTGCGGTGTTTCTGCTAGGCTCGGGATAGTTATTGGTTCACGGCTCGCCAAGGGTTTGAGACGCGGGATAGTCCGCCACCGGTGTCCCGTTATCGGGCAACTCGGCTGAGGAGCCGCCAAGGTGCACACAGAGTGAAGGGCTATGGATAAAGTGCCCAGCACCTCGTCCAGAACATACGATGACTGCTGAACATGGCCTGGAACTTTCCAGAATAGTAAATACTTACAGAAGATAGGACTTGAGCAAGCACCCGTGACAATATAACAAAACTGACAGAAGAGAGACTACCCTGACCACTAAAGAAGCTGCATTGCTTTAGTGGCATTCTGTCCGATTAAATTCTCTCCCTCGGGATGGCGGCGCCACTGGTGACAGTGTTGACGTTACGCCGTATACAGAAGCGCTGCCCGCTCAGTCTATAGACTTATTTCACAAGGGCACCGCCATCTTGAATGATTGTCACATCCAGCCTGTGCGAAAACATGGCTTTGCCGTCTCCACGCCAATAGAATACATTTGGAATATAAGCGTAACCGTCGCCTATTCTCGTTTTGTGTACCCCTTTTTTTGTTTTTACTTTTTGCAGGTTGAAGTATTGTGTCATTTTTCCGTCTCCCTTTATTGCCTACAGTATTATCGGTTAGCAACAAGGGGAGGAGGGGAGTTCCCTTGGGACATTTTGAGGCTTGATAGGATTCCTTTGGACAAAAGGTTTGATAACCCTCATTCTAATGCGCTCGCGGCGCCTTCAAGCGGCCATGTTTCTCGATCGTGCTCGCAGAGTAAAGGTTTGACACCTCAACAGTCGAAACCCACCCACGGACCACGTCCAGCGCTGCTCTGTGTCTGTTTTCCATCATTCAACCCACAGGAGAGGTACCAAGAGCTTGAGATCAATCGCGTATCTCACAGTTGTGACTGGCAACGCCGGCAGCGTATACCGCCGTGTTTTTCGTTTGTCAGAGCTAGAAGACTCCCCTACGAAGCGTTTTTTGTGTTCGACGGTTTCGAAATCACTACAGGACGACATTCATCGGTGCCGGTAATTGATCAAATTTACATGTTAGGTACTTTTGATGGGACATCGTGTTACCCGAGGAGGTGCCTCTACGGAAACTTATGGAACGGAGATAGTCATCACTGTAGGCGGTTCCACGTGACGCACTTGCGGCTCGGAATTACGAACCCCCTTTTAATACGCTACCTGTAGATCTCGGTGACGTGCCATGGAATTAAAAATGTTTCTAGTTAATGTTAGCGCGTTCGGCTATGTACATTCAAGAGTCTTTACCTGCTGCAATCCACAGAATAATAAAATTTTCCGTCCTTTTTCTTTTGTCATGGAATGTCTTCCGTCGCAGACACTTAAACTGTATAACCGATCCAGCAAGTAGGACAATGCCCGTCGGTCGGCACCAGAGGGATGAAAACGGGAGCAGAATGCGGCAAATCCTGACCACTGATATCGATGGTTGCGAGAGAAAAAAAAATAATCGAGATAAAGAGAGACAGGAGAGAAGAAAAATAAAATAAACAAAAGGTTAGGCGTGTTCGTTTTGCCGCGACGAGTTGAATGTTCTCAAGCGCTAGTCAAACCCATTTGTTTTTATACAATGCGCAGTTTCAGTATTTTCCTGCGGAGTTAGCCTGGCAAAAACTAAGTACAACACATCGCATACAGGCGGTGTTTTGCTGCGGCTTTCTGCATATTAAGGCGTCACCTGGGATATACACCAACTCATCTCTATGACGTCACGGCGCGGTGGTGGCGCGTCGGTCGCACTTCCGGTCTGGGGCTGTGGGCAGAAGTCCCCATGCCAGACGTGTATTCCTGCGTTGCTTTGAAGGGAACCAGACAAAAACCTGCCTTCTCGTCAAAACGCCGCGACTGCTGCCGTACCAAAAGAGACGACAAATGTTTGAAGGTCAGTTTTCACGTGCTCGGTTCGTCCGAGAATCTGGTTATGTGCCGTGAAAAGGGAAAAGCAGACGCCGTCGGACAACGATTGCTTGGGCGGGAAGCACTTTGAGTTGAATTCACGGATACTTGTGCTCATCAGATTTATTTGTTTTATTCCAACATGAACGCCAGAAAACCATCAAGTTGTGCGCACCGCCTGCGGACTACACTCTCAGAAAAAAAGGAGCCAAATGAGCAAAAAAGGGTTCTTTTCGCTAAACAAGAACCGATTTCGGGGAAGATCCTTTAGAAGCGTGCTTTCTCAACCAAAAGCACCCCTCGCAAAGTAAAAAAAGAAATGCAGAGCTAGTTTCCGGCCTGGAGAGAGCGAAAAGGGTTCTTGTTGCAGCCAGGAAAGAGGTAAAGCGATCTTTGGAAAAAGGAGGTCACTTAAGTCTTCTACCGGATAGAGGGACACAATGACCAGGCTCGAAAGGCTTTGCACGCGAGAAATTGGGTGCGCCATTCTGTGGAAACAAAGCTGCCCGTGCGAGCTGTCAAGTCCTTGAAAGCTTAGAGAGGTGGAATGTCGTAGTTATTTACCAAGTCGCGTTGTGTTGTTTACCACACCGAGATAATCTTCGCCTCGGACCACAGATGAAACAGGCTTCGATGCCTTTGACTCCCGGGCCACCTGCTTCAGCGGTTTGAACACTGGCGTTCGTTTGCAAGCGTAACTGCTCGCCGTGTTTTATTTAGTAAGAAATGTTAGTATAAAGCTACTCTTAGGTACTCATTTGTATAAACCAAACGGGTCATTGAATTAAAGTTTATTTGAAGAAATCTGTACCTCCGGAAATCGATTGTGTAGTTTATTTCCCCCAACCCCCAAAAAATGCATACAAATTTTCAAAGGTGCACAACTTCGATGAATGAGCAACACACACAAAAAAGTGCATGTTGCGATGAATGAGTGATACGGTGATTAAGCGACGTCGTGTTTTTTTTTTTTGTAACAAAAGCTATTTTTTAACTTGCTTTCGTGTTTAAACAATATACGTATAACTGCGCGTGTGAATGAAAAAAAAAATAGAACAGAGGAACGTTTTTTGGTTTTTTTGTTTTAGTATAGAATGCAGTGTCCTAGCTTGTGGTCATGAGTCATGACACCACCCGTCTCCCAATACGGCGCCTCTGATTGTTTCGCGGCACGCGTCGAGCCGCAAAAATAGAGTTGGGACCCATCCGCGAGGGGCATCAAAAATCCTGCTGCGCGGAAGGTTCAAGTGATGTGTTGCAGTCATCTTTATCTTCAAAAATAAATCAGTCTGTAAATGGTGGTTTTTCGATTTCAAGGAGCAGTTATGTCTAGAAGGATACCCCGAAATAATCCCATAGGCATATTCTATAAGTGCGTTTTGAGTGAAGCAAAACTAAACTTCGATATGCTGTGCGTTCAAATTTATGTGCAGTGTAAGAAATGAGTGCTCCGTCCGCCGTTGAACCCCGCTCGCTACTTTGAGGTCGCCCACCAAGAGTTAGGAGAATGGGATGGCATGAGGAAAAAACAACAACACAGAAACGTGGTCGTTGCTGTTCTCGTAGTTTTCGCGAGCAATATGGCATGATAGGATGCAGAACAAATGGCCTCGGACGAAATGGCCCTGGACGAAACGGCCCCGGACAAAATGGTCCCAAGTGCAATCCTGGAGAGAATGGTCCCAAGTGATTTTTAGACACTCATATTTTAATAAGGTGCGCACCTTATTAAAATATGAGTGTCTAAAAATCACTTGGGACCATTCTCTCCAGGATTGCACTTGGGACCATTTTGTCCGGGGCCGTTTCGTCCAGGGCCATTTCGTCCGAGGCCATTTGTTCTGCATCCTATCATGCCATATTGCTCGCGAAAACTACGAGAACAGCAACGACCACGTTTCTGTGTTGTTGTTTTTTCCTCATGCCATCCCATTCTCCTAACTCTTGGTGGGCGACCTCAAAGTAGCGAGCGGGGTTCAACGGCGGACGGAGCACTCATTTCTTACACTGCACATAAATTTGAACGCACAGCATATCGAAGTTTAGTTTTGCTTCACTCAAAACGCACTACTCTGAAGTTCTGTTAAGTACATTCAATGCTCTTATAATGCAACTTTTGTAGAGACTATAAAAAAAAAAGAAGCTCAATATAGACGCGACAATGTTGGAGAAACACACACACAGGACAGGCACCTGTCTCGTGCGTGTTTTTCTTCGACTTTGTACCGTTTATTTTGCATTCTTTTTCATTATGCCGATCAACCAACTAGACCAACAATCTATTTTACTGTTTGATACAACTCTTTCCGATCTCCCGCTCGAAGCTTTAAATTGATGCCGTACAGTTACATTTTGTGAACTTGATGTTTTACTTTAAACTAGTTCCCTCTTCTAGCTCTGTTGAAAAGAGCTACAAGAAGACGTTTTGAGTGAAGCCAAACGTAGCACACATTTACAACTAGTTTCTTTGTGTAATGAAATGTTTATTTCACAAAAATATGTATTGCATTATACGAATATTTATCTTTTTATATGTTGGGATTGTACCAATTAAAGCTAATAAAAATAAGGAGCGAGAAAAAATACGAAAAAAATTTATTTGAACCATTTTGTCAGAGTTTTCTATTCGAAAAATTTTGTCCGGGGCCATTTTTCCGGTTTTTGGGCTGGTTCTATGTTTTCGATTCCCATTTCTAGTGTAAAAGGGATAAGCGCCGCCTGCACGCCCAGCATTTCCGTGACGTGGCGCTTAACTGAGCGAATATTTGTTCAGAAATGGCAATCGACGGTTCGGAGGTGGCTCCGATTGGAAGAAAAATTATTTGTCAGCGACATCAATTCGCTCTCTCTGATTGATTTATTATCACTTCTCCTTCGAGTTCCAAAATAGGCTCGATTATCATTCAATCTTGTTTCCAAGCCCTCTATTTTGATAAATTCCTATAAAAAACACGTCACTGACCGGACACTGAATCATCGAATCTAGGTGCGTTGTCGTACTGCCGGCACAAAAGTCGCTCAGCCACCAAATAGGCCAACACGCGTTGCTCAACACAGTGTGTTGATTGTTTCCGTTGCCGGAAGGTGTCACGCCGAATCGAGAATTTCGCTCTTGTTTATTTTGTGTTTATTTTTGGCAAGAGAGTGAACTGCCAACAATTTTACCGGCGGCTGACGGACATGCTTGGTGACGTGATCGCCGTGTTTCCTGGCAGACAAGGACGGAAAAGCGATGACATCTGCATATTATCTTCGCCGGCGAACCATGGTTCAGGCAGCTCAACGGCACCCCAGAAGATAAGCCGTAATGTGTTCAAAAGCGACGTTTCGGGGGCTAATCTGCTCACCACTAGGCTGACAGTTCGTTGGGAACGTCATGCTCGTTTGACCAGTGAACCTTCTGCCTTGCACCATGTGATCACAACCGCAGAGAAAGGTGTCAGGTGATAAAAACCAGGCGACTAATTGGTCCGGCAAGCACGTAGCTTCCACCGCGCTGTCAGCTTAGCGGTGAACAGGAATGGGTCGCTGAAGGTCACTGGAGCCAACAGGATCTAGTTGTTGTTGTTTTGTCCGTTTTTTTATTTTTCCGTGTCTCCGGTTTACGATGGAAGTTCTTCACCAGCTCGCCTGTGCTTTTACCCTTTCTTGGGTAGGATCTAGTTTCGTTGCTCGAGGGAGTGCCACACTCGCTCGTACGAGTGGCGGATCGGAACAATGTTTGACCTCCTCTCCCTTTGGGTTTGAAGCTCTAGAAGGAAGTACCTTCCTCCCTTTCCTCTTAGCCATCACTTGCAACATGTCAGCGGACATGAGCACATGAACGATTGGAGACGTCTGCTGGTGGCTTTTTGAAAACGAACTGCAATCGGCCTGTTCATCATTTCAAGGTAAAACTTCTTCTAATCAGGCAATATTTATAATTTATCTTGAAAATTGCTATAAGTACAGTAGTGCTCAAAATGGCCGGAAATTGTTTGATGCATAGGCAGAATAAGTAGGACAGGGGGCGGCTTCTTATTAATTAAGCTACTTGTCGTTTGAAATTTGTTTTTATGCTATTTTAACTTGGAGTTGTCCAAACAAGCACGTTGCAAAAAAAAATTATTTTACAGTCTTGTATGTTGAACTACACAAGACAAAAACGTTTTTGAAGCGAACACTGATTTCATTACTACAATACTGACTATATATAATATGACAAAATGCTGAGTTCAAGCTTTCCGCCAGAAAGATCTCAAGAACAGAACTTCGAATTTACAGCGCGAATGAAATGAGCAATGATATCTCTTCGTAAATGTAACAACGTATGTTACCGGGCTTTAATTAGCTAATGTATCCGTATTTATGGCCCCAATAAACGTGAGCGAATAGGTGCTGTAAACGTTTTTGTTTTTTGACCGGCCAGGGACATGGCACTCTGAGAGCCAATCACTGCAATTTACGGCACCGCTCAACTAATGAGGATGCCGAACATTTGGTTAGACCCAAAGATGCTGTCTGCGACATCAGGGAATGCAAAACGTCCCGCTTGCTTTGCTTAATGTAACAGCGCAGATTGCATTTCTTGGTCTAAACGTATGTTCCGCGTCGTCATCCGCTGAGAGGACTTCGCAGGTTGCAACGATTGGCTCTCGGAGTGTTGTGCGGAAATCGACAGGCGCGAACTTTTTGTGCATTTTGTGTTTGCACAAATGTGGATGTATGTTTGATAAAAATAACTGTTATATTTGGTCCTATATTCAGTGCTGCAACTATTATGTAAATAGCTTACATGCGTAAACGGCGCATCAACGTAACAAATTGTTTTTGTTTTAGGGATTCGTTGATACTCACAAATGTGAAGACGCCGTGAGTGCTCGCCGTCATGTTTTGCTCATGAACGAAGAGATAACTAAAGCGCCCCTGAACGTCGACTTGATACAAGACCGCATGATGCGGACGTTTCAGTCTTGCCAAGAATGGATCCTCAGCGATGCTGGAGCCCTCACAGTCCTTGAGGAATTTCCGGCAATGACGATTCCCGGAATGGTAACTCAATATTATCTTCTTTATATTTAGTCTTAAAGTTTCGAGATTTTTACAGATCATCAGGACTTCAAAAGTTTCTTACTACCCGTTTTATCGCCTGTGAATGAGATAAGGGCTTTTGATACGTGCTAAATTAAATAATTTTACCTCGTAATAAGGCTAGGCAATCAATTAGTTAACATTCCGATTAATTAACTATTGTTTTACTCTGAATCAAGTGAGTTTAACAGGCATATTGGTTGGATTTAGAGTTACGAAAAGTCTTATAAACAAAAAAGTAAAAAGAATATTCATTTAATTCTTTTTTTGTGTTTATAACACAATTGTGTCTCATGGCTACTTAAGTGTTTTATATGATTATTATCTAGAGTGATTTTGAAGTTTAAATAATAACGTACAAATATTTTATTTTAAATGTTTTCCATGCTTTTCTTGTGTATGAGCACAACGGCAAGTTGATATTTGAACTTGTTATTGTACAAATATGTACATATATTTTATTTTAAATGTTAGCCATGCCTTACTTCTGTATGAGGCACAATGACAAGTTGTTATGTACTAAGCCTTATAAGACGTAGTAAAAACTTGTCAAAGAAAAAATCGGTTGTTCTAGGCCTTTTCTGGACACAATATCTTTCCTCGAGATCAGCGCGACCTATAAATTGATTAACTAGTCAATATAAAAGAAAACGTAAATCGAAATTATTTTAATTGACGCCAAGCCCTACTCCACTATAGTGACAGTAAGTGGTCGTTTAGTTAATATATATATATATATATATATATATATGTGCGTGTGTGTGTGTGTGTGTGTGTAAACAATCATTGTGTACAAATTCATAGCGCATAAATGTACTTTTGTAAACCAGCAACACTGTCCATTCGTTGTTTATTTTTCAGTTACTACAAGACGTTAAACTGCCGTTCGGCAAAGACATCCGGAGGACATGGGAGCCAAGATTGAGGCATTTACAGCTTCTACACAGGTGCTCCTCAAAGGAAAAGAACGTCACTCTGAACCTCGAAGAGCTGCTTGAAGGTATACTTTAGTTGGTGTTTTTGTAATCTAGCACAAGTTTCAGACTGCGACGACGCAGAGGTTTACCTTCGTCCACCATAAATATGCTGGGTTAACTTACTACATCATTACGAACTGATGACCGCTTATCGGGGCCATTCGTTTAAGACAGGGTTAACTTATACTCAGAAACAACTTCTGTGGCGTTTCTGAAGTGAAGAGTGCGTGTGCATAGCCTTGATTGCTTAAGATCCGCGGGCGTTTTTAACTTCGACTACACATTGCCAAAAAAGTTGCCCAAGTCACCCCCGAGTATAGTGCATTGTCACAGATGGTAATGCAAACTTGTCAGGGTTATATCTTCAATATACGAGCTAGTAATATAAAACATATCCTTGCTTTATTTTCTAAAAATAAAATGGAGGAAATATAAGCGACTAAAGTCAATGACAGGTTAAGAAAAATCTAAAAGAAGAAAGCCGATGGACGCTTGAAATGGAGAGAAGGTTTCTCCTCTCCCCTACAAGCTTCTGTCCGCTTCCTCCTCTCCAGCTCGTAGATTTTTTCTTAACCTGTTACTGACTGTAGGGCAAGAAGGATTAAATATGGGTAGAACCAACGTTTCTAGAAACATGCTTAAAATTCCTGTGCATCTACTTCCCGCAGAACACTCGAGAAGCCAATCACACCAATCCACGAAGAGAGCTCGGCGAATAAAAAGGCCAAAGCATGTTTAGACATATGAATGAAGCGAGAGATGTCACTGAGCATGGCGGTTCACGTACTGACTTCGTGCTCAGTGTCACGTTACAGACTTCATTTTTAAGTCAAACATATTTTCAGCTTCTCCATTGGCCGAGTTTTCTTCGTAGATTGCATTGATCGGCCCCTCGAGTGGACGCACGGGCATTTTTAAAAGCAGAGAAAATTCGGTGGCACGTTGGGCATTGTTTTACGTGTGTACTGCACATATATTGTAATTCATTGACTTCCGATCTTCTTCCTTTACTACTTCTTGGATGGAAAGGGAACGCTTGATGCTGCGTACCATTTTTCGCTTTTACACATTGTTGTAGCGAAGGGGGCTTCGAAGGGGACGCTTCGTCATCCGCTGGTCGCGCTCTCTAGATCGCACTGATTGACCCACTAAATGTTTTGAAGGAAATCATATCTGCGGGTATGTGTTAGAGCGTAAGGCTAAACGAGAAATAAAATGCTTAGTGAAACCTATACAATTATAATTGATCTGAAAGCGCGGCGAATGAGCAACTCGCAGCATAATAATACAGAGGAAAATACATGTGTTCATATTCTTGCTTTCTTGTTGTAGGAAGTCCGGACACTGATGCCACTCATCCATTTCCAGGAAAATGAATTTGACAACTTTTTGGACGGTGTCCTGACAGTGAGCGACATCAGAACGACAGTAGAAGCTGTGTGCACATTGCTGGCAGTGATACCCGTCTCGTCTTGAAACTGTTTCGAATTTTGTTAGCTTTTTTACTGCGAACAGAAGAATCAATTTTTGCTACTCCAATAAAGTATATGATTGGACATGATGTTTACTGTTCTGTCTGTCACCTAGTTAATTACGTACAGGAATGAAGTGTGTTGACTCTGGCCAGACTGATGTTTGTCAACCTGTCGAAAAGGCCCAGTGCTAGCGATTAATGAACAATCTAAAGACACTTTGGTTGGTAGAAAAAAATGCACCTTGTAAAGCAAGAAATACGAAATACGATTTACTAAAAACTAACTAGGAATGTAAAAAAAACTCATTTGTCATAAGAGAGGGTTAGAAGTACAAAATATGGTTTACTAAAATAACGCCAACATAATCTAAAGAACTCGGGATTTATTAAAAGAACCAAGGAGGGTTCCAAATAAAACATGAAATAGGGTTCATAAAGAAAAACCAAAGAAGGAACCGTAAAGAACCTCGAAATAAGGTTCATTAAGAGCACGAAAAAGGGTTCTGGAAAGAACCCAAATGGGGTTCAATAAGAAGAACCAATAAAGGATACGAAAAGAACCCTGAAATAGGGTTTATTTAGAGCACCAGAAACGGTTCTGGAAAGAACCTGAAATAGGGTTCATTAAGAGCACCAGAAACGGTTCTAGAAAGAACCCGAAATGGGGTTCATCAAGAGCACCAAAAAGGGTTCGGGAAAGAACCCGAAATAGGGTTGATTAGGAAGAACCAAAAAAGGATCCTAGAAGAACCCCTAAATAGGGTTCGTTAAATAGAACCCAGAAGCGTTCTGAAAAGAACCAAAAATATGGTTCATTAAGAGGAACCAATAAACGATCCGAAAAGAACCCCGAAATAGGGTTCATTAGAAAGAACCCTTTTTGTGGGTTCTTTTCTGCACCTTTAAGGGTGCCGCCCATTGGACAAGCGAAAGAACCCTAAAAGGTGCTAGTTGGCACGCTTTTTTCTTAGAGTGTACGTTCAGTGCGTCTTCAAGTTCAAACGGCCGCCTGATCGTTCGAACTGTCGTCTGCTCTTTCAAACGCTTCTGCTTGTCGTCTGCTCTCTTAGACGACGCCGGCCCGTAGATCAAATGTTGGCCCGGTACTTGCTATTTGAAGTAAGCGCAGGCCTCAAAAGGCTTAAGTTTGAAGGTTGGTAAGCAGGCTCGATGTAAACAGTAGATACAAGCAGATGTTGATCATTGTTACGAGTAACCATCACTGACTTGCTATGCCTAATTGACTTGGTCCGATTCTGCTTGCGATTTTCAGTACCGACGTCAACTATCTCAGCTACGGTTTACGCATTTGCAGCCCGAGTGGCGTCGCGACTGAAAATTGCGAGTGAAATCTCATCATGCGAATCAGGTTTTATAGTACATACTGCGGCGTCCACGCGGAATGAATCGCCACATGTCAGATTATTCACGCGAAGTTTCGCGGTGTAACGAGCCTCCGTAATTTCGCTGACGCCGCTCAAGTAGTCAGCAGTGGGACTCACAAGTCAGGGGACTCACACCGACGCCGACAACATCGCATTGCAATGGTTTATGGGCGACGGCGAGCTTCTTGCCCACAACCCAATCGCGCATCCGCGGCGCCGGTGGCGTCCGCTAGGGGCGCTCCAGTTTGTTTGTAAACATGAGTTGGTGTATACAGAAACTCTAAAGGCCGGTTCAGACACTTGCGTCTGAGTGCGTTTGACTGCGTTGAGTCGAGAACCGAAACCGAGTCACCGGCACATCAGTGCTTCTTATGAAGCGTGAAATCCAATTCAAGGTATAAAAGGGTTGATAACTGGGCTAGTTGGTAGTTAGACATATTAACGGCATTAGCGCACACGTATGAGGAAGAGAGAAGGGACAGAAAAGAGCGCTACTCACAACTGTATTTACAAAGATGAAGAAAAGAAATTTCTTTTCTTCATCTTTGTAAATACAGTTGTGAGTAGCGCTCTTTTCTGTCCCTTCTCTCTTCCTCATACGTGTGCGCTAATGCCGTTAATATGTCCAATTCAAGGAATCATCTTGGCACGCGATATAAGCAGCAGGCATGTCCTGGTGTCTCGCAGCCGCAACGCAACTGTCTGAACCAGGCTTTTTGCTAACGGATTCCCTAAGAATCCACCAAAAAATGAAAAAAAAAAAATAAACTGGGTTATGGGGATATTTATACAGCGTGTAGTTGGTCAGCCATTAAAGTTGCGACGAGTCACACGCTGTAGATGAGCCATTTAGCCAGTGCAGTACAACCGCCAGCCTGGGGTCTTTAACGTGCACCACGCAGTAGTGATACACGACCGCACGCCGGTACGATGCTCATCCAGATCGATACGGGCAGGGGTGGGGCTCGAACCCAGGATCCCTGGGTTCTGCAGCGCGAGCTTTCGCTCCACGCGCGTCGAGCTGGGTGTGCGCTTTAGCCCACTCAAGGCCTAGTGGGGCGAGCTCCGCTCATGCTTTCAGGTGAAGCCCAAGATGTGAAAAGTTGGCGTGGTGGCGCTGCGATTAGAGCGGCGTGGCTCGCCTGGATTTTTGTCGTGACGTTGTCGTCGTCGTTTGCCGTCGTGACGTCGCCTGGCGCCTAGAACGATGCAGTTACGCGACATCAAGTCGCCGTTGTAACGCGGTCGTGACGTCGCGCTGCGTCGAGGACGACGTCGACGTGTTCGTCGACGCCTACGTTGACGTCGACGCCCCACGCAACATTAAACGTGACTATGACGCCACGCTAACATGGTCCTGACGTCGCGTGTTCAACGTCAACGTCAACGTGACGTCACATCGACGTCACGACGAAGTCTTGACCGTCGTGTAACGTCGTCGCCTTCTCCAACTTCAGCGTCGACGCGCCGTCACAACGAAGTCTTTATGTCGTGTTACGTCGTCGTCGTCGACGATGATGTCGACGTTGTGAAGTTATCGGGACGTCGTTGTGACGACAAGTTGCGTCATGTCGACGAGTTGCGTCATGTCGACAATGATGTCGACTACCTGACGTTTCATGACGTCGCGTTGATGACAAGATCGCCGTCGCCTTGACGTCGCGTGACGGCGTCGTCGTCGTCGTTGTCAACGCTATCGTTGACATCGACGTCGTTGTCAACGCTATGGCGCGTCATAACGCAGTCTTGATGTCATATAACGCGTGTCGTCAACTTCGACGACGACGTTGACGTCAAGGCGTCGTCGTGATGTCTTATGGCGTTGTGACGACCCGTCATGTCGCGGTGACGTTATGTAGTGACGTGACGCCTGACGTCTAGGTTGTGTTGAAATATAGCCCGGGGTTCTATTGTTTCTAAGACCTTGAGCTGTGCGCCGGTCGATCGTGGCGTTGGAACGCAACGCTTTTTTTTCATTAAAAAAACGGCTGATAAAATACGTTCTGTGTTAAAAATTATCTACGCGTTTGAGCAAGAGCTTATATTGTGGCGTCCGTTTACTGCTTGTTCATACAAATCCAAGCCACTTCGCTGGTAGCGCCCTCTAATAATTTTTCCACATGCGGAGCTTCAGAAATAGCACTCCGGTGATCAAGCTCAACCTTTCTAGTCCACTCTATGCACGTTTCCACTGTTTACAAAAAATCACATTCCACACGTGTTAAATCACAGTCCATCCAGCGCAGCCAGAAAGTGCGCGTGCCTAACACATGAACACAGCAATGAACGCACCCTCGTACCCTTTTATGTAAATCTGTATCCTCCGTTCACGTCAAGACTAGTGCCACTAAATAAGCTACGCTTCAGAGTAACGACACTTGGCCATATTGTGTCTTAAAATCATTGTTGCCAGTTATCTGAAGCTTTATCTGAAATTACAGGAAACGCCTTTCCGCCCTTCACAAATGTTTAAACAGTTCGTAACAGAGCAAAGCAATATTGCGTGACCTTCTTAACAACGAATCTAAATCTGAGGAAGTCGCACTTTTGAATCATGACCATCGCGAGTTGCGTCTGCTCTGCATAGAGCCAAAATGGCGGCGCCCACAACAATGCCGGGGAACGGAGTGCCGATACTCTAAGCGCAGCTCATTTAGTGACTCTAGTCAAGACTAGAAGCTCCGCTTTCAGCGCGAGCTTTCTGCCCTTTCTAACACAAGTGTGAACCCGCAGGCACGCGCAACCAAAGCACTGCGGAAGCCATCGAGCTCGCTCTGAAGGGGAAGCTTCTAGACTCAGCTTAGGTGTGTAGTTTAGCCACAGTGTACTATATAGAATACTTGGGTAGTGTTGGGACCGGAGCGGCTCGGCAACGGGAGCTCGTGAGGACGCGTGTATTGACAGTTCGTGGCGGCGCTGTAGTCGAGTTATCCGGCTCGCGCAGCCCGCCTTTTTTTTTCTTTTTGCTCTTTGAGCGGTGCATGTAGCGAAAGCTAGGAGCGCGAGCTCATAGCGTTGGCAGCTGCCCTTGGTGCACGGGAGCTCGTGCCGCCGAGATGTGCCCTAAAGCAAGGAGCTCGCGCTTGTTGCCTTTCCTGCGGTACAACACAAGGTAAAACAGAGTATAGGGCACGTAAAAAAAATCGGTATTTTCAAATCATTTTTTTTCATTTTTGCGTTAGGCAAAGGGTTAATGAAATGTTTGATGGGCCATGTTGCAATTGCAGCTTTAAAGGGAGCCATCATTAAAGGCCAACGTAATTTAAAAAGTTCGCGAACAAACAACGAGCTTTGAGCGAAAGTAACAAGGCGTTCGTTTTTGTTGTGTTTGTCCGTCCATTTTCGTTTCTTCCTCAAGCTTAATTATCTCTACCAACCCGCCCGTTCTGTCCTGAGATATTCATCGCTAAAGTTTGCTTTTCTTCACTTATTTAAAAAAACTGCGCGCTGAAAGCGCGAATGAGGTTGTGCTGATATTGATGCGTAGAAAAATGACGCAGGTTGTTTCTGTCCCCTCGTCACTTACTCGACAGCGTTTCTTCGGTGGACTCGCCGGCGCCACAGATCAATACGACTAAGTTACTATTCTACGTATTATTTTCAAAACGCGGTTTCTGAATCAAGCGAAGAAAAGCAAACTTTTACGATTAATTTTGCGAACCTCGTTGCCTTTTCGCGAATTGTCGAAATTGTATTTGCCTTTAATAATGACTCCTTTTAAAACTGCAATTGCACCATGGCCAATTAAGCCGTTAATAAAGAAGTTAACTAACAGATCTTGGTTCATTATTAAACATTCCAATGGTTATTATTCACCCATTCATTGTCCACCGAACCCTACAGATATCACGAAAGACGGCATCCACATATCTGCTACATTCTTTTCTTGTAAAATATGTAAAGTTCTGTAAAGAATAAAACAAAAACACTCTGAATGTCTGCGTGAACCAGATACGCCCTGTTTCCCTTCGAATACCCAGCTCAGGCGAGACTTACCTGTTTGTCAGAAAGCAGCTGTCGGTTAAATGTATTGTTGTGAGCGTGTAGGTTTCAGATGGTTTACCCTCAAGAAGATAATGCGCTGCATATTGTAACCATGTATGCGCTGCACATTGTAGCCATTATTTCAATGCCGTGCTGTAAACTATTACAACTTTTTCCTTGCCTGATCTACGTGTGCTCATGTTTTCTGCTCAAAATGATGTGAAATAGTTTCTTGTTTTCTTTGAATCTTATAAAGCATTACTTGTTCAACCCACATTGTCTCAGTTTTTGGATTTAAGTTAAATGTTAAAACACGTGATAAAAATTGTCACGGCTTATAAGCCATTTCTTACAAGTGAACGTCGGGTGATTCTCGGGTGGTCGTGGCAGCCACGAAGAAATAGAAGATTCTCCCCCTTTGCGACCGTCGCTTGGGTGGTTCGTCGCATAAATGGACACAAGAATGAGTGACAAGTGAAGCGAGCTGATTAAGGTCAAGAAAAAGAAGACGGGCAGAAAAGAAGACAGAGAAGTTAACCTGGGGTATTAAAAACATACTAAAACAATCTCGAACTTTAGTATGTGCTGTTTCGTTCCGTTATAAAATAAGATAGGAAAAAAAAAAAAACCGCTTCCGAGTTTTAGATATCCCTTGCAAATATCTAATGTTCGGCATTTGCGACCAAGGAAATGGGCATTTCATTTAAAATGCTCACCATCCGACAAACCGAAACCGCTTCTTTAAAATCGCAATTGTTTTTATGTAAAGGAAGGGTAATGTAGCTTGTATCGTCCAATACATTGAAGAATCCTGTTGCTAACGATCGCGCCGCAGCGTAATTGATGCCGCGGTACGACCGCTGGCAGGTCGTAGCAGTATCAGAAATCCTACGTCCACTCCACCAAAGCGGCACCAAAGATTCATATTTTCGCGCGTGCAGCCGCGCATGCGCACACCTTCCGGATAAGGCGCCGGACGCGACACCTGTCGCGATCAATACCACGCGCTTCAGGCGAGCCCCTTCGGTCCCATCACTACCCAAGTATTCTAGTACACTGTAGTTTAGCTCTGCATAGGGCGGGTAGACTGACTTACAGAAAGGGCCCATCTTCCTGCACCAAAATGCAAAGTTTAAGCGGCGAAAGCGGGAAAACAAAAACAACAGACGTACTCTAAAATTACCCTTTTTAAAATGTTACATGACCTCTCATTCTTATTTTTTGTGTGTTCATATATCATCAATTATAGGCCTCCTGCCTTTCCCAGAGAATGCTACAAAAAACGACTTGTTTTGGGCAGTATAAACTTGCTCATCTCAACCTGTCACACCTGTAGAACCGTGCTTTCTTTGGTTCGAAACGCACAAAAGAATTTAAAAAAAAAGAATACAAAGAAACAACAAAAATTCGAACGCCGTGGAAGCACAGGTCAAAGCTGAGACGCTAACAGCGTGAGCCAAGAGACGCCGTTTTACGCGTACCAAAGTAAAAAGTAAAAAAAGAAAAAAGAACGCGTCGGGATGTCAGATATTCTAACGTCACCGTGCAGGGATAAGAAACGCGTACCCTAGCGGCGGTGGCATGAATCTGGCACTTTCGATTGTCTTGCGGCGTTGAATCTAGCCGATTTCGAACTTCCAAAGGTGATTTTTGTTTTCTCCACCGTAACACAAAAAGAAAAAAAGCTCATCAAATCTGTCATAACTAGTGCGAGGCCCAATCAGGTGAGCTTGTACTCCCCAAAAAGAGGGCGCCACAGCTTGTTCAAAGCTTCAGCGAGGGAGGCCTGTAGCCTCCGCGCGCCACCGTCCCTCGCGCAAATCACACGCAGCATCATTCGAATTCGTGTTTGTCGTGAGGATCTCGAGCGAACATGCCAGTAGCACAGGTAAGGCAATGTCTCCTCAGTGCCCTGTATCAACTGGTTCCTCCTGAGCGTTGTTGAAAGTATTGTTGTTGTTGTTGTTGTTTTTTTGTGTTTTTTTTTCTCGTCCCGACGGGTCCTTCCATCGGGCTCGGGTCAGGTCACTCGCAACATTGCCCGACGCAGCTACATCTCTCCCAGTTTAGACGTCTCGAGCCCGAGTAAGTACTGTCGGCTAACGTTCGATACTCACTCGCTCTTTACATAGAGGTTTAAACGCGCATTTGTGCAGCATACGCAAACTATCGTTCGGCTCATTGCCGCAAAGATCTTGTCAGTCTGACCTTAGTAGGCAGCAATTGCTACAGGAAACAAAATTGAGTGAGCACTTTTTCAATGAATGCGCCGAGAAACTCTCATAAAGGAGGAGACGAGAGCCCGCGGGGACTTCAGAATGTCGAGCTCTTGCTCGAATAATTGGTGCGTAGACCCAAAGCTAGCCGCTGTTGTCTCCACTGCACTCGTCGAACGCTTTAAAACGCGGAACGCCGGCGCCCGGCGTTTGGCTCTCGCGTTCGAAAGCGTTCGACCAGTGCAATGGAGACAAAGGCTCGCTAGCTTTAGATATACCCACCAATGATTCGAACAAGAGCTCGGCGCTGTAGCGTCCCTCTCGTCTCCTGCTCTCTCTCTCCCTCTCAGTTTCTCGTCGCATCTAGTACGATGCAGTGCTCTGCCATGCATTTGGGTTTTCACGCGATTCGGTCAGGGGCTATGCGTTGAACCCCGGTCCAAGGGGAGGCATTTGGAAACGGCGGTATGATGCTTTGGGGATTGAATTATGCGGGTCGTCTGAAAGTGAAAATCGCGCGCCTCTCGGCGCACAACCGCAGTCTGGCCCGAAGACTGGAGTCGGCGAAGGTGCGGCTCGAGGAAAAAAAAGCCCCCGAAAGTCGTAATGCGAATGTGTTCGCCATCTGTCTGCAACTGGTAAATATTTATGCGTTATTATGACAAAGACAAAATAAACCGTACCTCCCCCCCCCCCCCCCCCCCCCAAAAAAAAAAAAATTGTTTTTGAAAGATTTTTTGACGTCCCAAGAACTCTTTCAGCTCGTGAAGAAGGGTTTCGCCCCAAGCACTATGGCCCTCTGACACATTAGAAAGGCAACTGAGCGATTAAGAACTGTTTCGTATAAAAAAAATAAAAAAAGAGCTTAAAAGAACCTTTCGTTTGTTCTTCAGGAATAACCCTTTTAAAGGGTGCTTAAAATAACTTTTTAGGATACAAAATCAGGGCAACCCGCAAAACACAAAAGAGTTCTTTTACAACCAGATTTTGTTTAGAGTGTAGTTATATCATAAATGGGTTAGTGAAAATTTTACTTCCCGCTCTATCGGTGATTCGAAGGGGTCCAATAATAGGTTCCACGAAGGATTCAAATGCGTGCGCTATGATCTTCATAGCGGCTAATTCCCGCCAAATCTTGGTGCGAGCAGAGAAGGATATATCATTGTCTTGTTGTCCACTGACTGCAAAGTGCAGCGTTATCACTGCTATTTGGTAGTACCCTGTAAACCAGATTACTTAGTGTCACCAGTAATAAGTTTCTTCAAAATGCTATTTTCGCGTCGTCTTTATTCAGAAGACGTTTATTGGGCTAATTAAGACATTACTTTAAAGACAAGAACAAAAACATTTTGAAGGTTATGGAGACAAGGTGAAAAGATAGCAAAGGTTTCCCCGCAACCAAGAATAATTCGCCTCTGTAGAGTAACGAATGGCTACGTGCGGATCGTCTCATGATACGGCCTTCTCAAATATTTAACAGCTGACTTGGTCCACTTGAAAATGTACGTGTCATCTTTTTTAGGCTTGCCTGGTGACACAGCACTGACGGCATTCTCAGCTTGGTCTTTAATTTCTCTTACTGCTTTGTGTGCAGATCAGAACGTGGCTGGCACAAGATGTCGAGGTCCTGCGGAAGCTGCTGGCAAACCGCCGGCGACAAATTGAAATGTTGGACAACATTCTGAACCCGAGCCACGACATAAGCCTCGCCGAGGGCCTACCAGGGGCCAAAAAAGAAGTGGAGTGAGGGAATTCGTTTGAATAAAGTTTTACTATTTCTGTGTCAGCCGCGGTTCCTTTTCTTAACTCTGTCGTTCTCACGACTCAAACTTTCTTCCAGCTTTTAAATTCTTCCATTGTATATACACCCCATTTAAAGACGAGATTTTTTATATAAACGCAAAGCGACATAGAGAAAGTAAAAAAAGCGTGAAAAGAAGAAAGCCTTTGTGTCATGTATCATCGTCAACTTGTAAGCTAACCTATTCGATGTAGCAAGCGCGTGTGTTTTGTCAGCTGTTTCTGTTGTGGGCTAGAAGGGGAGATAAGACATTTGGACGGGCTAGAACAGTTCCGCGACTCAAACATACAAAGCGAAGCGTAATATGCATGTGGGGTAGCACACTCTAAAAAAAGCCTGTGCGCCTACTTTCACGCACAACACTCGGAGAAACAATCAGCCCAACTTACGGAGGCAGCTCGGTGACTGACGATGCCGAAACATCTGTTTAGACCAAAAAAATGCAGCCTGAGTTGTGACATTAGAGAGTTATAGTAGACCGTTTTCATCTTCCGCTCCGCTCTGAGGGTGCCAAACTGCGCATGCGCGGCCCGCTAAGCCGGAATGGAAAGCGGAGGTCCAAAAACGCGTTTTAGTAGAGCGTTTTTCTTCAGCGTAAGAGCGTTTTGAGCGGGTTCGAAAAATTTGCTTGCGTAGCCCCACAAGTGGACGTTTATAGTACTAGTAAGACAAAAAAAACCTAAGCGTTAACACCAAGAGAGTAAAAGGGAGCATGATTTTAGAGGTAGTAAAAACGAAGGCGACAATAATGAACGCAAAAGAGTAGGCACACACCTGAAGAAATATTAAGCTATAAAATATAAATATAATCGTTCCACCTTGTGTGCGAGTGAAGCCGAAGGTATAAGCGTGAGCATGTTGCTCTAAACGGTACTTGCACTGCACGAGCGCGCGTGCTTATCAAGGACGCTGAAAGGCCGGCACTCGCTGTTGTAGCTTCTGCTCCACTCGAATTAAAACTGAAACAGATTTACTTATTCGAAGTAGAAAAATAAGAGAAAAGGACGACGTTTGCGCATTGCGAGTACATCCTTTTGCGTAGTACGAGTACAGTGTTGCTCAAGGCTAGCAAGGCATCTGCACGATGAATCCCCGCTGTTCTCAAGGAAGGAGACTTCTACTAACGAGATTAAGCTGGCGAGACATCGAATCTATGATTCGTATCCCTCGTGCCATCAAGCGCCGAAGCTTCCTTTTCGAACGCGGTTTGCTGGATATTTCCAACGTAGAAAAGAAACCCTTTAGGAAGCTATCCTGCTTAAAGAAGGACCATGCGGGCCTCCAAATACCAGCACCCGACAGATCGGCGCAGGGTGTTGCCAATCCGGCGAGACGCTTCGCATGGTTCTTCCTCGACTGGCCTGTCCCAACCGTCTGTTCGTACTTGGATGAGCGTTTGGACGGAACTTGTCGGTGTTCTTCAGTTCTGTGAACCTCATCGTGGGTCACATCAACGAGAGGTTCGGCCACCTGCTCGCTGACATGAACAAACATAGGTCGTTGACCCTGGCGAAACTAGAGCTGTGCTCACAGGTGAGACCCTGCATGGTTTGTGTAAATTTCGCGTTTCCATTGTTTCTAGCACAGCTGCTCTGTCTGGTGAAAAGTTACTTTTTTCTATACGCCAAAGGTGTACATGGGCAAGTCACGACGAGCGCGTTTGTAATCTATGAGTATTAGTAGGCCACTTTTATGAGCCCTCTTTGCTCTACTTTACGCTCTGCGAGAAGCATCGTCCCCACCGCGCATGCGTGGCCCGCTCTGAGTTGGAGCGTATAGTTAGCGGAGTAAGCGTGCGCTCCGCTTCACAAGTTGTAGAGCGGGCTGCCCTCAGCGTCCTTAGCGTGATCGCTTAGAACTCAAAATGGCTGCACTTACTCAATACGCGTCGATGTTTTTGACCGTGACCTCAGCTTGAAAGAGGTCAAATCAAGAAGTAAAGCGTACGCCCCGCGCGTAAAAAGTAAACCATTCGATTTGAGTTCTATGTAAAACAGCATAATCAAACGAAGTGAACGAGTATCACTTTGCAACCAGCACGGCGTCGGTAAAGTCGTCGCGTTTTCTCGACGTCCTATGGCTATGCAGTCAGATGTACGAGTGCGCGTGCTTGAACGCCGATTATATCTGTGCATGCGCCCTCCTGTCGAAAATGCCACTGAAAGCTGACCACGAGCATAGCGCTCGCAAGCTGCACCAAAAAAACCATTCTTCTCAGCTTTATTTATTCACACTCACTCGCAACTTTTGAATTGTTTAACTTTCCTCAAGAAATGCTTGCATTGAATTTCCTTGGTAGATTCAGAAAATAATAGAAACTTGAATGCAGCCTTTTTAAAAGTGCAACCCATGGTGCCGCTAGTCTTCGAGGCCGCCTTATTTTGGCCAAGTGTCTAGAGAGCAAGAGAGCTACGTCATTGTTTGTCGCGGATGCGAGTCTAAATGTATTAGACACGAATGCTGCGTTAATACTGAATATGAAATGGGTTCTAGTCACAAGTCTCGCACTAAAAGCGATGCCCAAAATATGGCGGCCGAATATGTTACCCGGTGGTGTTTTGAAAAGAGTTACCAATAACGGTCGAAAGAATATTCCACGTCAATTTTTTTTGTCTGGTGAAAACCAGAGAGGCATAAACAATGCAAAATTTAGCAAACACAACCCTGGACTTCTAAGCAATAGTGGTAGATTAGAACAGTTTTCAAAGTTTCGTTTTGAATTCCGGCGTAGCGGGCCTCGCATGCACAGTTTGACGGCCTCAAACCTTAGCAGAATTAGGGAACAACTATATATATATATATAAATTTACAATACCCAGTTTTTTTACAACCCTACAATGGAAATACGCTTTATCTTAGAGGAGTAACAAGTCCCATATCACATGTTTTGGTAGTGTTTAAATACTGCCGTCTTGTAAGAGTGTTTTTCTTTGTCTTTTTTATTAGGCCGTCAAGGACAAGGGAACACCCCTGAACAACTGTTGGGGTTTTGTTGACCGCACAGCATGCCCATATGCCGTCCATCAAAACAAATTAGAAGAAGACCACAAGAGGGTGCTCGTCGTGAAGCACCAGGCAGTGATGTGCGCAGACGGCATAATTTGACGGCTGGACGAAACCTACAAAGACCATGGGCATTTTTTTTTGTTTAATATTAGAATGCATAAAATTATCACAGTAAATCATGTTCAAGCTTTTGTACTGAGCGAAATACCTGTCCAACTGGGCTGAAAGGCATCTAGAAATATTTTAATAAAAAACGTTTACTAACGACTCCCATTTTACTTCTCAGATGTGCGTGTGAATATTGCATCTAACCAAATTACAGTGTTACTGTTGAATTCAGCATTGTAAGAGTGGACTATGTTGCGTGGCCTTCTATTGCAAGAAAAGACCGTAGCACAAGTGAGGCAGAAAGGAGCTTAAGCTGAAAAACGCACTTTCATAAACACACAAAAGAAATAAAAAGAAGTGTATAGTCAAGCAAAATGGTTTCATGTCACACCCCAAGGCAGATACATACACTGCGCTCCACTGTTAATACGAACACGAAAAAAATCGCTTTTATTTGCAGTTTATTTCTTTGACAGCTATTGAAAAGCTGAAAATTTGTCGCTCAGATTAGTGCCCCAAACGAGCGCTTTATTCCACACCAATAGGCAAATGTCAGCCCCTCGAATTTAAGGTGAAAAATGAAAACAGGATATTGAATGCTCCCGCTAACAGTGTCGCGCAGTGTACATAAACACCAAGGCACCATATCACAAACCGAAGCATACGAAGAAAAAAAAAACTCATTTCATTGGGGAAGAAAAAAGTAGAGATATAAATGGAGCACTCGCTTTCACTAATTTTCACTGTCTTGCTGCCTGAAGTAACCAAACAAAATATCTGTCCGTTTGCCGACTGCTTTAGTCTTTGGTCTTTAACCTTTAATTTTTGGCTCTGGAGAGCCGCGGCACCGCGGAAAGCAGCAGCCCGTATTACCGAGGCCCGCGGTGCCGCGTTTAGGGAACATGGTAATGTGATGAGTATATACGTGCAAGATGACGACCACATGGGTTGTTGGTATTGGGGAGGGTGGCAGTCCGATTCGCCGAAGTCCAGACTTCGTGGAGGCGGGTTGGGCGGGTTAGCAGCGAGCTATGAGGATCTTGCACGCCGTTCGATCAGTGCATGAAGGAGCACCAGGAACATAATGGCGCTGTTGCTCACTGGGGTACACTGGGGTCAAAGAACCATGCTCCAAGGAGGTAGTCCAGCCGAAGTAGAAGCTGCCGCCTCCGAGGAACCGAGGCCCAGGGCTCAGATTGAGACACCGCCGTCGCCCGGTGTGTCATCCTCTCAACGTCGTCGTCGTCATCTCGCATAGAAAAATCGAGCCCGCTGGCTTAGACAAGGCAGCACCTGTTTCCACCGTTCAGGGGCCTTGAAAGGATTGCGGCCAGCGATTTCTCGAAGCAGCCAGAGGTTCTTGACCACCGTGAAACGTTTTCTGGGGGACGCCTTTTCAAACAAAGTCTGCGCAGCTTCTTAGTGCAGCGAGGTTCATAACGGTCAAGCGCGCTCCCAAGCATGATCTCAAATAGCGAGCACCCACCTTTCCAGAAAAGCAGCATCTACTGAACCTTTACTAAGGGTGGAACGTACTTCTTAAAATGGCGACGATAGCGGAGCTGACGCTCCACGCTCAAGTCCCAGAGCGGGTCGCGCATGCGCGATGGCGACTCCGCTTTCCATAGAGCGGAGCGGGAAACCGAAAACGGTCTACTAAAACTCTCTATTAAGCCATGCAAGCGTGACGTTTTGCATTGCTTAATGTCACAACTCAGACTGCGTTTTTGGTCTAAACATATGTTTCGGCATTGCCATTCGTTGAGCTGCCTCCGCAAGTTGCGCCGATTGGCTCTCCGAGTGTTGTGCGTGAAAGTAGACGCACAGACTTTTTTTAGAGTGCAGCGCCACATTGCACCCTTCCACTCCGTTCACCGACAAGCTGACAGGGTGGTGGTAGCTGCCTGCTCGTCGGACCAATCAACAGTTGGTCTTGCGCTGCGTGATTGCACTTTGTACACGCGTACTATCGCGCAAAGAGTGGGTTCCGGCGATAAAAGGCAGGCAATTCATTCGTCCGGCGTAAACAAAGCTTCCACTGTATGCAGTGTATTAAACGGGAAGAGATTCTCCTTTCGCTGCACTCTAGAAAAGCCCGTGAGTCTGCTTTCCCGCACAACACTGGGAGAGCCAAACACCGCAACTTACAGAGGCAGCTCAGCGAATGACGATGCCGAAACATATGTTTAGACCAAAAAACGCAGTCTGAGTTGTGACATAAAGCAATGCAACACGTCACGCTTGCATTACTTCATGTCACAACTCAGACTGCGTTTTTAGATGCGGAGCATCTCTTGCTCGGGTCTATGTCCCGCGGCGTCGTAGTCCGCACTCACACTACGCATGCGCAACTCTCCTCTTACCTTCTCTCGAACAGCTGCGTGTTACTCTCTCCGCTGTCTCTCTCTACCAGCTGCGTGCACTTCGCGTGCGTTCGCTTCTACTCGGACCGCGCGCGCATGCGCAACTCTAATCCTCTAGTCTCCTCTCCTTCAAGTGTGAATATAAGCAGTGGTAGCGCGCTGCGCGCGCCGCGCGTTCACTTCACTGCTGTTGACTCACTCCATTCTTCCTATCGAGTGTGATGGAAGCGTCCACTGAAGACAAAGCTGCGCAGCGAAGGGCACGCGACGCTGAGCGCAAACGCTTGAAGCGAGCGGCAGACCCTGAACTACGGCAACGAGAAGCGGCCTCCATTCGTCAACGTCGAGCGGCGGATGCTGAACTACGACAACGTGAAGCAGCGGCGGTTCGAGAACGTCGAGCAGCAGAACCTGAGGTTCGGGACCGTGAAGTTCAACGTAAGCGTACGAAGCGAGCGGCGGAACCCGACCTTCGAGAACGGGAAGCCGCGTGTAAAAAGTTGACAACGTAATAACACGCAAGTTAACAACGTTACTAACAACGTTTCTAATAACGTTACTAACACCGTTAATAACACCGTTAATAGACAGTTTTAGTGGACCGTACGCTATAGCTTTGCGTACGCAAGGAAATTGCGGGTCGTGAGTGCGCTTGCGCAGAACGCAATAGAAGGGCTAGCGTATTGCGTACGCACGCAACGCTGGGGATTTTGCGAGGCGGGCTAGCGGGCCTTGCGGGACGCTCTCGAGAGATCTCGGACCCAACGAGAGCGCCAGTTTCGAGATGGCGGTTACCTCGACTGGCGCAGCAAGGGCGACGTGGTGTTTCCGAAGTTCTGTGTTACGTGAATATTCGTGGTGTTCAGCTCAGGAATTTTTTCTGGGACCTACCGCGGTCAAATCAGATCGTGGTGCAGCTGAAGGAGTGCACAGTGAAAATGGTCGCCACTCGGAATGTGCGTCAACGCTGCGATCTGCTCAACGCTAAGCCTATTCGCACAGTTCATCGCCGACGGACGAGCGACTCTAAAAAATCGCCGAAGTTCTCGCTATGCACTGGACATCAGTAGGTCATGAATTTCATTCCGCGATAGCATTGATAAAAGGTGCCGTTTCAACGGGACGATTGACGGGGGCTCCGTGATCGAATTTGGCTACGCAGTCTTAAGCCTAGTTCAGACAGTTGCGTTTGACTGCGTTGCAGCAGCGAGAAACCAGGGGGGCTATGTTGCGCTTTTTGCACTCCCAGGAGACTAGGGAGAGGGAAGTGACGTCAACGACACAGCAAAAGCAGATTGGGTGTTGACAGAAGAAAACTAAATCAACACCCAATCTGCGTTTGCTGTGTCGTTGACGTCACTTCCCTCTCCCTAGTATCCTGGGAGTGCAAAAAGCGCAACATAGCCCCCCAGGACATCTCTGCTACTTATATTGCGTGCTAAGATGATTCTTTGAATTGTATTGCACGCTTCATGCGCAGCACAGGTGTGCCGGTGACTCGCTTTCGGTTCTCGACGCAACGCAGTCGAACGCACTCAAACGCAAGTGTCCGAACCGACCTTTACTCGTAGCCTCTGTACCCCGCAGAAAAGCGGGCCTGACGAGGCAGCTGCGGCTTGGTTTAATTTGAAATAAAATGATAGGACATGTTTTCATTTTCAATATTTCGTTCCAGGAGCATGGTTGCGCTATAAGCACACAGAATTCTGCAGATCTAGCAAATGTAACCAAGATCATGCGTGGTGTTCACTCGAAAACGTAACGCACAACTAAATTCGGTCCGAGCAGGTAATTTTTAGCGTACGCTATACTATTGCATATTGCGTACGTAAGGGCCAGCAACGCTATACTAAAACTGTCTAATAACACCGTTAATAACGATCCGCGATGCTCCGCATCACCCCATGGTTCCCCCCGGGAAGATGGCGTAATTTTTTTTCGTCTAAACGTATGTTCCGGCCTCGTCATTCGCTGAGCTGCCTCCGTAAGTTGCGGTGATTGGCTCTCGGAGTGTTGTGCGGGAAAGCAGACTCACGGGGATTTTTTTAGGGTGTGAGCGGGAGAAAGAGCGCGGGCGAGGGTAGAACTGTGAGAGTAGCTCGGGACCCGACTGTATTGCGAAATCGCGAAATATCTTCAATGAATGTAGCTCTAAGGGACAAAGGGAAACTTCATTTGAACGCATATAAAATAAGAAATAGTCTAAAATAATTTCCCCATTCACCGTACGTTGAAATTATGTTTACCGTTGTCCCTTGGAGGCTACGTTCTCCTCGTAGTACGTCCAAGTCCCCAAGATTCGGCAACGCAAGTTCGGACACAGTGCGGACTGCAGTTTTGGCGCTGCTGCCAGCTCTCAGATGATACCACGTTGATAGTGACACTGAGGCACGAAGCGTGGGACCCCTCTCGGCCGTTGAAAGAAGCGAGCGATCGCCAAACCTTCCCCTTGGAGCCCACCACACTTACGCGTTTAGCAACATTGCTGATTGACGTTTTCGATAAGCGGTTATTAAACTTGATCAGGATAGTAACAGTCGCTACGAGAGTTCGCTACGACTATAAAGCTTTCTGAAGCATTATTGTCTGCTCATGGTAGACAATGTCGGCTGGGGACCGAACGTTCGACTGAGCTGTTAAGGGTAGAGTCGAGCGATCTCTCTCAGTTTTTTTTTAAACCAATTTGTTCGTAATTGACGATATACTATCACTATAATTACAATTACTTTGAAGAATCCTGTGTCAAAAAAAAAAAAATATCTCGGGCCATGAGTATTTTCGTATAGTCGTGCTTTTAAAGAAAATCTTTAACTGCATGTTATTTCTCCTGGAGCAACGGTAATTAAGTACATTTTTACTCCAGTCCAAGCGCTCACCTGAACCTACAGAGTGTCGCTGTTGGAAACATTCTAAGATTTAAAAGCTTCATTATTTACGCATAAATATACAAAAAATTGCAAACATACTTATGATCTTGAGTCATAGCCGAAGGCTAGTTACGGATCCGTCAAAAATAAAAAAAAGTAACGTGAAAATCTAGAACTCGTGGCATGCACAACCATCTCAACTATAGAGTTCTAGACCAGTGCCTTCTATACACGAACTCATCTCTGTTACGTCACGGCGCGGTGGTGGCGCGTCGGTCGCACTTCCGGTCTGGGACTGTGGGCAGTAGTCCCCATGCCAGACGTGCATTCCTGCGTTGTTTTGAAAGGAACCAGAGAAAAACCTGCCTTCTCGTCAAAACGCCGGGACTGCTGCCGTACCAAAAGAGACGACAAATGTTTGAAGGTCAGTTTTCACGTGCTCGGTTCGTCCGAGAATCTGGTTATGTGCCGTGAAAAGGGAAAAGCAGATGCCGTCGGACAACGATTGCTTGGGCGGGAAGCACTTTGAGTTGAATTCACGGATACTTGTGCTCATCAGATTTATTTGTTTTATTCCAACATGAACGCCAGAAAACCATCAAGTTGTGCGGACCACCTGCGGACTACGTTCAGTGCGTCTTCAAGTTCAAACGGCCGCCTGATCGTTCGAACTGTCGTCTGCTCTTTCAAACGCTTCTGCTTGTCGTCTGCTCTCTTAGACGACGCCGGACCGTAGATTAAATGTTGGCCCGGTACTTGCTATTTGAAGTAAGCGCAGGCCTCAGAAGACTTAAGTTTGAAGGTTGGTAAGCAGGCTCGATGTAAACAGTAAATACAAGCAGATGTTGATCATTGTTACGAGTAACCATCACTGACTTGCTATGCCTAATTGACTTGACCATTTCGTCGTTTACCCTGAGACTGGGGGGGTTTTTAGAAGAGACCTGTCTGTTTTTTCTCTTACTTCTGCTCTTCTAAAAAAAAACCAGTCTCAGGGTAAACGACGAAATGGTTGACTTCCACCAGCTAGCCTGTACTTTGACTCTTTTCTCGTTAATTGACTTGGTCCGATTCTGCTTGTGATTTTCCGACGTCGACTATTTCAGCTACGGTTCACGCTTTTGCAGCCCGAGCGGCGTCACGACTGAAAATTGCGAGTGAAATCTCATCATGCGAATCAGGTTTTAGCGTACATACTGCGGCGTCCACGCGGAATGAATCGCAGCATGTCAGATTATTCACGCGAAGTTTTGCGGTGTAACGAGCCTCCGTAATTTCGCTGACGCCGCTCAAGTAGTCAGACATCGCCAGGAAGACGTAGAATCAACAATTCGAACGCAAAAAAAAAAAAAAAAAGCAGGGGGACTCACACTGACGCCGACAACATCGCATTGCAATGGTTTGTTTATAAGCGACGGCGAGCTTCTTGCCCACAACCCCATCGCGCATGCACGGCGCCGGTGGCGTCCGCTAGGGGCGCTCCGGTATGTTTGTAAACATGAGTTGGTGTATAGGCCCATCGGGACCATCAACTGGGAGCACCGTGTACGCGTCTATGCCACGCCGTTCCGAAGCGGCCCGAGTGCGTGGGACCTTTCCCTCCAGATGGTTTTATGAACTTTATGTTCGGTGCTCGCGCAGGCGGTCTACCTTTCATAGGGTTGTGAACTATACAGCCGTTCCCGTCGGTCGGCGCTCGGAGAAGCACAAGGGAACACCACAGCTGAAACGCAACGATATATTTCGTATATATCCTAAAATCATCTTAAAATTAATGTGTGGCCATCGTTCCGTTTCGACTTCGAAGATCAGGTGAAACCCGCATTTGGATCTGCACTTATTTCGATTGCCTGTGCGACATCTTTTTGAATATGGCTGTGTGGTGTATTGACGTAATTGTTTCGTTCTGTTTCTTGCGGATCGTTCAGTAGTATAATCTTGTCTCGTGTTTAAATATTTGTTTCGTTCAATTGAATCTGTGACTAACAGATAAATGGGTTCCATTTTATGCTTGTGTGTTTTATTCAATTCATTCCGTTACATCAAAATAAACCTGATATACTCGATACATGTGTTTCATATCACTCGACACGGCACGTAGATGTTATCACGCCCAAAACTTGCGGCCGTGTCGTACACCCAGCCTACTCGTTATTGTTTCTCCTGTTATCGGATTTCTCTTGGCTCGCAGGCGGATCGAGTAGCCGCCCTGGGATCGAGAAGATTGCAGCGCTTCCTGCCATCACACGGAAGGGATCTCTGTCCTCAAAATCCAAATCTTGTGAAATAAATAAATAAATAGAGGTAGCGTTTTTTTTTTGTGCCCTTGAACGTTTTGCATATCGCTGTGCTCAGGTAAGCTTACATTAACTAACAATCAAGGTTCGCTTCTACACTAGATGTCTACGCAACTCAGGCCGTGGTCTACGCGAAACGCTACGTCCAGGAGCCGCACCATGGCGCGTCTGTCTTGTCGCACGTAGAGTAACTGTAAAGGCTCTTCTTGCAGAACCAAGGCATCGCATTCCTTTTTCTTACGCCGCCAACTCCGTATTGGCGAAGAAGCGGACACGTGCGCCGAACTGGAACCAACCTTCATGAGGGAAAACCGTCTTGCAGGCTCCGGGCTTCGGGCGGAGCATGTTTTTCGCTCGGTGATTGCAAAAAATACATCTTACACTAAAATCAAACAAACTTGAAGGTTCCTTGACAATCGAACAATACGCGTAAGCACTGGGTACAGTATAATCGTGTTGTTTTGTAACCTGAGCGATGTTTTAAAACATGTTTCCAAAGTCTGGGAGCCAGACGACACGGAGGACGATCGCGTTGCTCGTGTCTGCGGCGCTCGCGGAGTGATTCGCCACCAGTACATCCAGGCACCTCGGACCGCACCCTTTGTCCCATATAAGACACCCCAAAACTTCAGATGTCGATCTGACGGCACTAAAGTTCACGAGAGGCTTGATGGCCGTGTGGTACAACTTATTCAAATAGCTAATATACCTGTTACTGAATATAATAATCGGGGTTTTCTTGGCTCTACTACACAACGTCAGTGTTTTCTTTCTGTGGTATTTGATAGTATTTTTAGGTATTTATGAAGTTATATTGCACCGTTATCCAGCCCCTCGTAAAATATGGGCCGTCTGTTCGACTATAATGCGCCGTACGTCGAATTGAAGTTTTGGGGTGCATTATATAAGACAAAAGGGTGTAAGGTGACAGCCTTGGTATAGATTGCAAACAACAACGCGTAGCTACGGCTTCCAAAGGAACGACGCCTTTTCGTCGGCCACTTTATTCTACCGATGGTGTAAAAAAAACAGAAGATAAATGACAAGACGACGGTGCACGTGCGGCGTGTCGGCGCAATATATCTTCTCTGTTCCGCATGCCGCAGCACGCCACCTCACACCTATGACATCCTCGCCTCCGATATCCTGAAGAAGCGAAGGTCACTTCCCGGAACGCGGCCTTGGATCCAACATGGCCGCCCTCGGGGCACCATTGCGATACTCTGCTCCGTAAGCGCAGCATATGCAGTTACTCTAGTCGAACGCTTCCAACACGACGGGCAACTGTTCCAATATGCGTCTTCTGCGCATCGGAGCTCGAAGAGAAGCACGCCAATCGAAAGGCACAACATAGACCTTTGCAAAAAGAGCGCTCTGGCCGCCGCCATTTTGCGAATCGAGCGACCCCTATTAGCAAGAAATTTTTGGCACCCGCCTGAGCTGTGGAAACCCGGTCAGCGTGACTCCCCACCTGCATTTTTTATTCGGAGTTCGCCGTCTTTCCCCGGAAGTTTTTACGTTATTCGCCTGTTTAGGATGCTTACCCTTTCTGTGTCATCTTCCACTTTGAGAACCAGGGAATACCAGGGCTCGTAGCCTGCTCGGCCTTCGCAGGAAACGAACGAAGAGAGCGAACGTCAAGCATCCCGCGACGCAGGCAGTTCGAGGTTCTTGGGGGATTATATCCTTTGAGATAATCTCGAAAAAGCCTTCCCGGCTGTGTTCTGGGTCTTCGCGAAAAATAGCTGATGGGGTCGGGTCCGGGGTGTGGGGACAGAATAGACACGTTCGTTCATTTGCTTTGAAGCTGTGCAAAAAAGGTACTCTCTTCTACATGTTCCCCAAAACACGCCGGATTCCGTCCGATTGTCGTGAAGTGACTATCGTCCGGACTTGACCTTTCTCAAATCCTGTTCGGATAACGCGGCACCGTGGGGTACGTACAATATATGTCGTTCGATTGATGAGACTCATTGAATTTCATGTTGTGGGCGGGGAATATCCATGCAGTTCGGATATCCTGTGTGGTCAAATATTTTGACCTTTATAGATTGACACGGCTGAGTGCACGGTGCCGTTAAACGACGAACATAAAATGAAACGAACATTCCAGTTGCATTTGTTCTGTCGCGCACGGACTCACCAAAACAGCCTTCTTTTCTTTGTTTTTGTTCCCAAAAATAGAGCATTGCTTTCTTAAATACCTCTATAAATTATGTTCGCCACAGAACACAAAATAAAAAAGAAAACGCGGCAATTCAGCCGCTATTAGCGTCCAGAATTGCGCTTACGCAGGCTGCCACAGCCCACTGACGAGAAACTCCACAGCTCAGCGCAGTCGGGCAACACTGACGTACACTCTCAAAACCAGGGACGCGCGCTGTAAATCGCTTCGTTCGAGACTGCCGCTGGAAAGGTCTATAGAAGGCGCAAGGATGTGGGCAACCTGGGGATCCAAAGCGTTTGGCCCAGATTGCCCCTCGGAAAAATCGTCAGTGGTCATCTGCATCGCGAGAGGGCCAGGCTCAACTGGCCACGCGAGCGGCGCTCCGCCGCTGATAAAGGGCCGTCGCAGCGTATACGCGGGGGCTTTAGGAATCGCGGCGCGGGTGATAACCAACGAGGTAGAGGGGCTTAGAGTGATAAACTGGAAGTTCGGAAGTGGCACCCCCCCGGTTGCCGCCATGTTTTACGCAAATGTGACCACTCGTCACGTGACCTCCCAAAAGCCGTGACGTCTCAGGTAAGATGGCAGCGCCCAGAGCTGGCGGATGCGAGTTTGTTCGGTGCGCGGCAGTCGTGATGTGCGGCTGCTTTCCGACGATTTCGGGCTTTTTCGTGCTCGCTGACGCAGGTATAAAGAGAAAATATGAAGTAATGAGACTTTATACCCTTTTTGCGCAAGACCGCTCTGGATCACCTGGATATTAACACCTGTAAGACAGCATCAGCCGTATCGCCGTACCGGTGCTCGGATTAGGGATCTGTTCGAGGATCGATAGAACTTTGAGTGGTTTTAGCATAAAATTTTCGCATTCTCTTAGCTTTGTGTGAACATTGGAATGTTTGAGAATCGACGCGAAAGGTATACGTCGCGTTAGGGCTTAGGAGAATTTGTTTCAGGCCGGCGTCACCGAATAACCATAGCAACTTTTAGCGAGGAAGCTCCTGCGATCTTTAACCTTTTGTGCTAATCGACGATTCAACATTCGATCGCTTTTCTTCCTTTTTTGGTGAGTGCGAAGTGCACACTTATTTTTCAGCTACGAGGTTGACGTTTTATTGAGTGTGGGGATGAATAAATCGTTGCAAGCACCTGCTTCAAAGCTATTCGACTTGCAATAAGAACAACCGTTTTGGTGTATGCACAGATTAACTGCACCTTTTTCTGTTTCGTAGGATTTATTGCAGCAATACTTTTTTTTCATCAGGAGTGTATTGTATTAGTCGGTCAATTATTTACTTGTTCTAATTACCTGGATAAGATGATTTATATTTGTGTTCATCCCTTGCCTGAAGAGCAGTCTTGTTGAAAAGTGTTGACAATTCCTTTCGGTCTCTTCAATAGACTTTTTTGAAAAGTGTGCGTTGCCTATACTTCGTATTTTTGTAACCTGGAAAAGGGCAACCGCCACAGCCCCCTCGAGCCAATCAGAGAGACAGAGTGAAGGTGCGTGACAAATCTGTGCAGACAAGCACTCTGAATGACATGCTGTCATGTGCCTCTCTCCAACGTGCATATTGGCTCACCGAGATTGTAGAGACTGTAGCCTTTGCTGTTTGCCAAATTGTGAAGAAACGAATTACAGTAGCTACTACTCTAATTACCCCAGGCTTTCATACTTTGGATATTTGTTCGACAAGAATGTTATGTCCGCCATCACTGTGAACTCGGCTCAGCGCCTATTGGACTCGAATGCTGCATTAGCATTCGAAGTGAACTGGGGTCCATTTGTGTGCTTGAAGCCGAAAAAAAAAATGATAAAGGGCCATACGCACATTCGCGTTTGAACGCGTTTGAGTGCGTTGCGGAGTCCTTGCGGCCAGGCGCGGCCCCTTGCGGAGCGACGCGCGCCTTCTCGCAACGCTCGGTAGCGCGACGCAAGCGAGTAGAGACTCGCTCAACTTTCCCAAGCGTTGCGGTGCGTTCGGGTGCGTTCGACCAATCAGAAGCCGAAAGAGGAGAGGGGGTGACGTGTTCGCTCGCCCCACCCGGCCGACTCGGCGAGACGTATCCGGTTCGCCGGTCGGAGTGCTTGCTTTTTCGTTTTGGGGAGCGGTGGGGACTGTATTTTCCAAGGCTGCGATGGTTCAAGCTTTACAAAACCTCGGGGAAGCCGGCGAGATTGTCCCAAGATCAAAAACTTCGACGCTGTCGCCGTGCGCCGCCATGTTGCCTTGGATTTCGCTTACTATTGGTGAGCCACTAGCGACGATAGCGCGTTCTTATTGGCTCTTGACTGCGGTTGAGTGCGTGTCAACGCAACTGTGCGTACAAGTTTGGCGCAGGCGGTCTTCGCAACGCAACACGTCCGCTTGCCGCTACGGAACGCACCGCGCTCAAACGCGAATGTGCGTATGGGCCTTTACAGTTGTGTTGCTTGATGGGGTTCTGCAAAGCGTCTATTCTGTCATACGTATAGGAAGTGTCCTGCTATATAACAATGCATCAACACATACTATTAAAGTATATGCTCAGAGGTGTGTTTGTTTTTGCAATTAACAAGTTACAGCAGTATGCTTTAATGTTATTATCATGTGTGTAGTTTTAAGTATCCTCTCTGCAATGCCTACGAAGGCCCCTGATGAGAATAAATTACTAAATAACATTTTCACCTCACTGAAGTTGGTCTTCGAATGTGCCACATGTTCAGGAGAAGTGGAATGAGTGCAGCCCAATGCAACAAGTCTGCCAGTCTGGTATGTACCATTAATTAATATTGAAGGGTCAGAGACGCGAGTGTCCTCGAAAGGACCTGCGCGTGCGGTGAACACAATTCTCGGTGTACAAACTCTGAAGGCGTAAAGGCAAGCGGAAATAGGTTTATCTGGTTCGTGTATCAAATATGTTTATTTCCACTGGATTACATAATTATTGATTCTTATTTAATGGTTCCAGAAAGAGTTTTTTCTGTGACAGTCTCCTGTCAGGCGCTCAGTCGTAATACCTGTGGACCTTGTTGTGAAATGACGCTCCTGGCACGTCGGTGTTCAGTTTGGTCGAGTAGCAACTTTGACTGACTGATGCCGTCTTGTAATCATACGTCATGTGCGCCCACTGACATCTGATGCACTGAAGCTGCAGGGCTGGTTTCTAATCCGCAAAATTTTCCTTATAGTTTTCTGCATCAATGCAGCAAGCTCGGGCATGTATTGGTTATGTGGAAGTGCCTTTTGCTGTACCGTTGACTTGATAGCTGGCAACAATGCTTGTTTGCTATCCAAGCCATTTCACTTCCATTTCGTAATGGAGATTTATTCTGCATCCCACGACCACTGCAACTTGTGAAAGTCTTGTGTGGCAAAGTGAAGTCTTGTGATGCTTGCAGTCCAGTTTTGAGAGCAACCAACCATTCTATATCTTAAGGTCACTGAGCGGCATTCTCCCTCAAAGTGTGAAATTGTGTGCTTCGTGGTGTGGACACAGATAATTAGTATCAGCAAATGATTAGGTATTGTCCTTGGACGACAACCGACACCATATCAACTCTCCTTGCATTGCCGCTCACCTGCTTTGTCGTGCTTACCTCCCGTCCAGATGAAGTAGATCACGAGCTTCGGGGTAATGTCGGCACCAGGGACAAAGACTGCCGAAGATAATCCTCAATCTTCCCCGGATGCTCGTCGAGACGTGGTTGAGGGTCGTTCGGCACGAACCCTTGCAGGCCAATTCATTGGTACGGGCACCTCCAGTAGACATGGTCGGCCTCATGCAGTGATAGCAGAGTGGTTTTCATTCGGCCATTCGCAGTACCTCCGTTTTCCTCGGTGTACTTTGTTCAGCGCGGACCTACATTGGTTCTTCCCGATGTCGGGAATACTTCGGGGTTGGGGTGCCTTCTTGAATTAACATTGAGTAGTAACAGGTAGCCGGTGGTGGTCGTTGTGACCTTGTGGCATAAGTCGCCCTCGGTTTGTCAGATACCGCTTCACTCGAAGAAGTCTCCAGTTGAAGTGCCTCTCGAACTTCTTCTGAAACAATCTAGGCGATCAAAATAAAAGCCGGGCAACTGATGGCAGGAACTAGCTTCCTTATTTCCTCCTGGACACCACTGTGGATGATGTCACGGATGGCTGGGGGGCTGGCGTCGAAGTTGCAGCTGGACGACTCGAGTGTCGAGACGCTAAGGAGTTGTTGATAGTGTCAGGCTCGGCCCTGCAGTGAACAGTCAATGTTGGAAGCCTCATTGATACGAACCCTACGACTGTTGTCGTGGGGTTGAGGACAAGGCTGCCGAAGGTGTTGTACCTCACATGAGGGACATGGGATTCTTAACCTATTGTCTTCTGTAGCATCAGGGTTGGCGTAGGTGCTCGATCAGAAGCAAAACATCCTCCACGAAGGTGGTGATGCTCTCATCGGGGCCGTGTCCTGGACAAAATCACGAATTCGGCTCTCTCTCGGCAATTTTGGCTGATGAACGAGCACTTCAGCTCGATCTTGCAAACTTCCCACGACGTTAAGGAGGATTCGTGGTTCGCAAACAGTGCCTCTCAGTTTCTTCAACCAGAAGTATAGGTTCTGCAGGAGCTGGTTGTTTATCTACCCACTGTGGCGGGCGACACGGTCATATTGTTCAATCCAGCCCATGACGTCTTATGCACCTTGCGTGAAAGGGCATCAGAGTGCCAGGTGCGACGGGCATGCAAACGATGGTGGGAGCGGACGTGGTTTGCTGCTACAAGTTGGTTATTGTTGGCTTAGTCAGCTTCGGTTTTTCTGGCGAAAGACCTAATTCCGGTGGTTCTTGCTGGTAGCAGCGACTGGCTTGTATTTCAAGTTCTTCGTGGTGTATTTCCGAGTTTCGTCCTTGCGGTACTCGCCCGTCTTGTGATTTTTCTGCCAGGCTCGGAATAGGACTTGGTTCAAGGCTCGCCGGGGGTTTAGGCCTCGGGATAATGTGCACTCGTGTCTTGTTATCGGGCAACTCGGCTGAGGAGCCGCCAGGGTCCACACAGAGTGAAGGGCTATGGGTAAAGTGCGCAGCACCTCCGCAAGAACATACAATGACAGCTGAGCATGGCCTGGAATTTCCAGAATAGAAAATATTGATAGAAAATAGGACTGGAGCAAGCATCCGTGACAATATATCAAAACAGACAGAAAAGAGTCTATCCTGACCACTAAAGAAGCTGCATTGCTCTAGTGGCATTCTGTCCGAATAAATCCTCTCCTTCGGGGTCTGGCGACTGCCGTCGACGAGCTGAACTGTAATCGATATGGGACCACTTTTCTGGTAATGAGCCGCTGCAGACCGCCGTCGCAAAACGTTGTGAACGGGTGGACTGGGTAGGTAACGCGCGCGATGAAATGTCCATACAGCTTGCAATTCGCGTAACGAATGTTGATGAAACTTTGGTGTCGACGAAACGTGCGACAGACCAGCGGAATCAATACCAACTGCAACACCTGTGCTCCGTGAAAGTGCACGTCTACGCCAGAACAATTTAGTAGGCAGCACAGCCTCACCTAAAGCACGGCACAGGAACTACCAGCTTGAAAGCAGCTCTTCGCCGCGCCGCACACTTGTGCTCCGTGAAAGTGCACGTCTACGCCGGAACAATTTGGGAAGTAGCACAGTATCATTTAGTACGGCACGGGAACTACAAGCGGCAAGGCAGCTCCCCGGTGCACCGCACAACCAAAGTGAGCCTTCGGTCATTTGAACGAAGCGGCACCACGATTGCACACTGCCAAGCACGACTCACGCAATTTCTGTCGCTAAACTGTGTATCCAAATATATTGCACACGCTTTACTGCAGATCTCTATGGTTCCGCTGGTCAACGAGAGCGCAAAAACGTCACCTTAAAATTTATCAATCAATCAATCAATCAATCAATTCTTTATTTCACATCAGAAACTGATGTAGGCTGCAGGGGCAAAAAGTCAAAAGTTTGACTTGACAAGGCCTCTGCAGCCTTACAATTGGCACACGGCGACATACTACACATAAAGTAATAATATTAAGTTTTCAGTTTTTAACATTAAGCAAATAAATAAATAAATAAATAAATAAAAAAAGAACCAGAAGAACAGCATGTTAAACACGCTGTTAAAGATAACAAAAAAATCATATATATACACATATACATGCATATACATATGCATATACATACACATATATACACGCATACATACATACATACGCATCATACACACGCGCATATACACACATATATATAAGGCACATAGCATATTTAGGTACATGACAGGACTAGAAATAATAATCGTACTACCTCAAGGATAACTGAAACATACAGAACACACGACCTCACAATACAAGCGAAATTTTAATACAGGAAAAAATTTCTAATTGTACTAAGATTCAGTCTCTCGATATTTGTTAAATTATGCTTCTGAAGTTTATTTAGAATAAATGGAAGATTATACCTTAGCATTTGGAAACCGTAATTTGTGCGATTTGTTGGCATTTTCCAATGCTCCCCCTCACGAACGTCATATACCCGGATATTTGGTGTTAGGTTTGAGATATGTGCAAGGAAAGGCTCGTTAGAACGGAGGGCTGATCTATATCGTGTTAGTAAAGTATACTCATATAGATTAGGGACAGTTATTAGACGTAGTTCTTTAAATAATGGGGGTGTATGTGTATCGAAAGGAACATTGAGTATTGTGCGAACAGCCTTTTTTTCAAGAAGGTGTAATTTGTTAACATTTGACAGAGATGTGGTACACCACACTAAATTACAGTAGTTCAAATGGGGTAAAAAAAGGGCCCTGTATATAAGCATTTTTATGTGACGAGGCAATAAATTTCTAAATTGACATAATTTCCCAAGCACTCTTGATAGTTTTTTAACAACATTATTAACGTGATAATCCCAAGACATCTGTTCATTAAAATACACTCCGAGCGTTTTGACGTTCGGCACCATTTCTATGACGGAGGGGCCCAAGATGATATTAAAAGAAAAAGAAACATGTCTATTCTTGGGTTTGAAAAGGACAGCCTTGCTTTTGGTCGTGTTAATTATTAGTGAGTTAACTTCACTCCAATCATACAGTTTCTCTAGTGAGGCATTCGTTTCTTTAACAAGGTCTTCTATCTCTGTACCTGAAAAAAAATAGACTGGTATCATCGGCATAAATGATGAAGGATGGGGCTTTGCTGATATTAACAATATCGTTTATGTATAAATTAAATAACAAAGGACCTAAAATGCTACCTTGTGGTACTCCAGCTCTAATGGGTAGGACAGAAGAACTCTGTCCATTTATCACGACATATTGCTGGCGAAATTTAAAGTACGATTGTAAAAGGTTTAAAGGTACACCGCGAATTCCATAGCATTCGAGTTTTTTTATTAGGGTAGTATGGTCAATACGGTCGAACGCCTTCGAAAAATCAATGAAGACGCCTAAAGTTAACTTTTTTTCTTCAAACGACTTTAAAATTAACTCCTTCTGCTCTAGCAAAGCGAACTCCGTTGATCGACCTCTGCGAAAGCCGTACTGTGAGTCAGAAATTAATGAAAATTTAGTGCAGAAACTCGTCACTCTATTGTGAATAATCTTTTCAAGACATTTCGAAAACACAGGTAATATTGATATTGGCCTATAATTCGAAAATTCATTTTTGTTCCCTCCTTTAAACAAAACAATGACTTTTGCAGTTTGCATCTTTTTAGGAAAAATACCACTGGACAATGAGAAGTTCATAATGTGTGTTAACACAGGTAATAGAACGTCCAAAACATGCTTAATTGGTTTTATCTGCAAATCGTCTATATCACAGGAGTTGCTATTTTTAAGAGATGACATAATTAAAGTTATCTCATTTTGATCAGTTGGAAAGAAAACTGCGCTGTGTTCGTTTCTAGGGTTCATATACGTCATTGATGAAGGTATATGTATGCTACTAACAAGGTTAGTTAAAAAACAATTGAAAGCTTCAGCGAGAGCTTTTCCTTGCAATGTTACCCCATCTCGTTGTATTACGTGTATAGCTGGTTTAGAGGGACACCGTTTTAATACTTCATTTAGCCGTTTCCATACCACATCTGTTCTATCCATGCATGACTCATTGAATAAATTATTAAGGTAGGTTTGTTTTGCCTGACGTAGAGCATTGTTCAATGTATTTCTAAATTGTTTAAAAAGAGCAAGGTCCTCAGGTGCTTTTGTTTTAAGGAAGACATTATAGAGTTTATTTTTTTTCTGAATCATTTTCCAGCACTTTCTATTTACCCAGGGCTTGCGGTTTTTTTTAAACTGTTTTATTTGTTTATACGGAAAACACTTGTCGTAAATATTTTTGAAAATATTCAAAAATTCATTGTACGCTTCATTGGCAGTTGTTGCAGAGAATACAGAGTCCCAATTAGTATTAGAAATAATTAATCGGAATTGTTCTAATGTAGTGGGATTTATACTTCGGGTCATGTTAGTAGGTTCCTTATCTTCATTAACAAGCTCAGTGGCCTGGGGCACAGTTTTGTGTATAAACATAATAATTGGCAAGTGATCACTTAGACCATAACCTAGAACACCAGCACTGATGAGACTTTCCTCGCAATTCGTCACAAACACATCAATCAATGTTGATGACGTGGTTGTGACACGAGTGGGAGGGACAATGACATTACAAAAGTTATTAGACGTAAGTAAAGTAAGAAATTCATCTCTAAGACGCGTTTGCTCTAGCAGATTTATATTCACATCTCCACCAAGAAAGAGCGTACATCCTTCCTCATTTGCAAAACAAAATAATGTTTCTAAAAATTTTAAAAATACTTCAACGTTTCCACCAGGTGGACGATACAAAACAGAAAATATGTCCCGTTTTCTTCTAACACAAAGTATTTCATAGTTCCGTGTCACGATAGAATAATCGGAAAGAATTTCGAGTTCAGAAAAGTTTGCTTGCAACGAGACACCGCCACCACGTCCATACCCACGGTTTAAATAAAAGTGGCTATATCCAGGAAGTACAAAAAAATCATCATCATCTTTATACCATGTTTCTGTTAACATAATAATATTAAATGAACTCTGAACGGAATCAAAAAGCATCATTAGGTCATCTCCCTTGGTCCTGGCAGACTGTACATTTAAATGAAAAAAACTGAAAGTATTTCTACCTCTTCTATTCATAAAAAAATTCAATTGGTCAGGCGTCAACACATCAAGGTTCTCTGCCATAATGATGCAGTACACTAGCAGAAAAGAACCAACATTATTCAACAAATCTGATTCAGGTCATCCTCTTTCGAAATCGTGATAATAGGGGTGTCGCCCGCTTTTTTTGCAAATATCTTTCCGTTTCGGACCCACACATATAGCCAACGATGCTCACGTTTCTTAGATATCGTCATCCCAAGCAGTTTCTTCAAATACGGGCACAAATGCTCGTTTACATAAACTGGAGCCTCCGTTGAGAGGCCAAGGTCACAACACGAGATTCGTTTTTTCTTTGCCTTTTCCAGGACACAGTCTCGCTTCTTACGGTTCTGGAAGCGAACAATGATATTGCTCTTTTCCCTATCTCTTGTCGGCACCCGATGGCATGCTTCAACATCTGCCTTGGTTATCGGCTCGCCGATTACTTCACAGAGTTTACTTATCAGTTGGTCGACATTTTCAGCTTGGTCCTTCGGGATTCCCTTCACCTCGAGGTTGTTGTTGCGTGAGTATTGCTCGCAGCCGACTAACCTGTTTTCGGTTTCCTTTAGCGCTCTGGCCAGTTCGCCACATTTACCGTTCAGTTCAGCGTTTTCTTTCTTCAAGCCGAAGTTTTCTTTTTTGATTAAAGCGAGTGACTGCTTCATTGATTCGTGCTCCTCGCTAATAAAGGTCATTCCTTTTTTTATTTCCGTTAACTCTTTCAAATCGGCACGTATATCACGTAACTCTGTCCTGATATCCCTCTCGAGTGACTCCCTGAACATCCTGAGCTCCTGTTTAAGTTCATCCTTGAATTCGTTCAACAGTTTGACTACGTCTTTCGACATAGAGAAAAACAATGAAAATGAACACAACCAACACGCTAGGCTTGGCAGCAGCGACAGCGAAAGCAACAGCAACACTAGTAGTCAAGGGAAGTTAGAACCAACCTGAAATTGTTCGTAGATTTAGTACGTGATGCAGTTGCCGCCGCCGCTGCCAAATGACGGACACAGTGAAGACAGTCGTCTTTTGAAGATGAGTTGCGCACGGCTCGTAGTGTTGTCGGCCAATCACCGGCGGGCAGGAATCGATGACTTGATCGTAGCCCAGCGCAGCAGTTGCAGTCCGTCGATCACGGCCAGGCTTTGTAGCACCTTGATAACCCGATAACCTAGCGGTGTACGAATCAATCCGAGGTCTGAGCAACGTAGGGCCGATTGTCTCCTTCGTGGCAGTATCCCCGTCGGTCACTAGCGAAATGCACACCGTTCCTCCGTATTTTCACGACGCTGAACTCTGAAGTCGCTTTCGACCGGCCTCATACAACCTCATATGACGGCTTCCGCCTCTAAAATCAACTCGCCGAGACGAACGACAACGAACAAAGCATCCGACAAGCTCCGGCCAATGCTCGGGCCCAGCTGGGGTCAGCCGCTGCATGGGCGCTGCCATCTTTTCTGTGACATCACGTCTTTGGTTTGGTCATGTGACGAGTGATCAAATTTGCGTACAATGGCAGCGGCCTTATGGGGGTCACTTTCGAGTGCAGACGGGAACCCAGGTTTATCGCTCTAAGCCCCTCTACCACGTTGGTGATAACGGTCATTAAATGCCTCCGTGTTGTCGAACCGGTGTGCTGTGTCATTCTCCGAGACGGATAGCCAGCAAGGGAATTCCCAGAAGCTATACGCGCGGAGACGAGACAGCCTGGCACGCGGAGTAACGGTTGAGGTCGGGGGCAAACAAAACACGTGGTCGCGTTTGGGGGTAAACAACCACAGGAGCTGCGCAGGAAGCAGACGAGCTTGAACGCCGTATAGTCGCTGAGAGCTGAGAAAACGCCGCGCGCGTCTTATACCCCATTCACATGGTCGTAGAGGTCCCTTTAGCGAAGGGACATTATGGCCCTCGGCGAATCCGTTTGGGATCCTCTGCGCGTGACAAGTGCTCGCGACCCAAGAGAGCGGCTGATTCGCCGATTTCAAAGGGACCTATGTTTAATGTATGTTGGCCGTGTGAATGGCATATTATACCCCATTCACACAGCCAGCATAAAGGTACCTTTAACATAGGTACTCTTTCATTCAGCAAATCAGCCAGTGCTCTCGGGTCGCGAGCACTTACCACGCGCGGAGGATCGCGAACTGATCCGCCGCCGACCGTAAAGATCCCTTAACTAAAGCGACCTACCTGTACGACTGTGTGAATGGGGTGTTAATGTGCTTTAGAATCTTGAGCATTCTTCATTCCTCGGCGTTATGCGCTTATCCCGCACTTTTATTAACCCTGGGGCCATCATAAGACACATGGGGTCGGTGGCCAAGAACTCTTTCCCTGGGTCATGTGCCTAGCACATGTGTATATAATGGAAGCGATAAGATGTTTACAAATGCCCAATTTTGTTGGCTGTTGTGGCCAACATGTAAGAGGGCTATCCAGCACAATCGAAACCGACTTTATATGTACATGCTGCATTGTAGTGTGGCAACTAAGAAATAAAATTGATTTGCCTTGATTGATATGATACAAGTTGCTGCAGTGCTCTCGCTCGTTGTTGATTTGTAGCACGACAGATATCAGGACCTGGACTAATGGCGGCCGCGAAGAAACTTTCAAATTCTGGTAGAATTAAAGTAAAAGTTAAGTCCCTGCATTCCTTTTTTCATGTAATTCCTGAAGGTGAAGCTAAATGAGGTTGATAAAATATTCTAATAGGTATTCTAATATAGAAAGATACTGTAAATACATCAATTTATTGTGATTATCTGCTCATATAAAGCTCAATACGCAAGTCAAAAAGAAGCGCTTTTATTTATACTTCTTCAGAGGTGTGGACATTTGAGATCGCCATTTTCCAACTTGCACCTGCTTAACAGACTTCATTTTCAATATTTGAGCAGTTTCCGAACCAGCACCGCTGAAAAAAAGCGCATATCTTTGATCTCAGATTTCTCAAATTGTTCGTGGCGAGGCAACGAGGAATGTTAGCCTGCCTTCAAATTACGCATGATACGCAATTTAAGCACCACGAAGAAGTTTTAACGTAGAAGGTCTCTGTTACGCGTACTGGTCTGGTTTCGGCTTTTAGAGCATCATGTACATTACGAATAAGCATTTAACAAAGATTGGATAAGGTAAGCAAGATATTCCTGAATACACGTAGATATACTACAGGTGTGTATACATGTGCGAACAACTTAAGACAAAACAAGCATACACGTATACCCATTATATACGGACAGAGAAAAAACGCCTTCTGCGACAATATCACTTTTATTGAGGTTTGAGTTGTTTGCAATTTGTGACGAAATTTCCTGATTTGTTTTCAGTCCGGTTATAATGTGTGTGCGAGCAACACGTGACACGCCGAATTGGTTTCGTTTTTTTGAACCCGCCATCACATAGCACAGTCGCAATTTAGTTAAGAATTACGTGAAAGAGTGATTGGAAATTAAGATCAGACTAAGAATGCTTGAAATAGATAAGCGGCGCTTGTTCAATCTGCTATCTTTCTTTCTTTATATCAGTTCGAGAGTTCTCTTGCTGGCAATCAGCTCGGTTCAATGTGAAATCAGAGATAGACAGAGCTGGGCAGTATTGCGGTACACATGTATCCCGATGGTATCTTAGATACACTTCCAAGTATCTGTATCTTCCTTTCGAAGTACATGTCAAATATTTATTTTAATCTGAGTAGTAATCTCGTTATTTCGTTGCATTCGATGCCTAATTTTAACTGATGAATTTTTACAATAAATTGAAGAAAACACCTTTTTGGTGAACTCGCCATATAACCTTTTACAAGATCTAAACTAAATTTCAAAAAGTGGTTCTGAGAAAGATAGTTTTAAATGAATTACACAATAAGCGCTCTTCCCGCGAAGTCCTTCACTGTTTCCTCTATGCTAGAGCGAACGCCAGAGAAGAGGAGAGTAGGAAAACTGAAACCTCCAATCATCGAGAGTAGAGGAGATTATCTTCCTCTGATTTTGCAACAAAGAGAAGTTCGGCTCTTTTTGTCCAATCTTTCCACCCTGGGTTTGTAGGACAATTTGAGACGCACCGTCGCAGCAAACAAGGGTCTATTTTAGACAGATGTCTTCTGTCAAGCAAGGCAGGCAGTCGTTAGCATCTGGTACCTTGGGTGCCTACATGTTTTCGCCGCTCCGCTGTTTAGGGTGGCGACAACGTTTGTGATACCTGTTGCCGAGAATCCAGTGTTGCCTACCTCATTACCATGGCAACCTCCGGTGTTTTTGTCGACCATTTTGTCACACTCGCCGGTCGAGCGCTCGGACTACGCCACTAATCCTCGTTATTGCTAGGGAGCGCTCACCGCTCTCGTTCCGACGGCGAGCTTTCGGCGTTCAATGCCGGTCTGATGGGTTCCATTTTGTCGCGGAAACTCGCGTTTCGATAAAAGCAACGTACACTTCCTGCTCGCAACTTCAAAATATGAAACACCCGAATAAAGAGAGCGACAACCACGACGACCGCCATCCCGCTAAGCCTCCGACTCCCCTTATGAACGGAAACGGAAGTGGCCCCCCATTGTTGCCGGTGTGTCGAGACTACAGAAACTCAACGTTGTTTACGTTTAGCGAACTAAAAGTGGGGAAAAAATGGCGGTGGGAGGGGATCTGGGAAAGGGTAACAAGAAGTTGGTGCCACCCTAAAGCGGAGCGGAAACATGTAGGCACCCTACTTGCACCTATAAGGGTCGCTGGGGGCGACATTATATTTTCGCTTCATTAGGGATGGCAGCTGTGCACAGATGATAGGTTTAACGTATCGAGGTGGTGCATAAAGTAACGCAAACGGAGTAACACAAACGCCCCAGTTTTCATTCGTTACGAATTGCATCCTCCGCACCTACGAAAACTTTGAAAGAAATGTGTTTCTTGAGAAATCTATTTTGCATTGCAGGTTTTTTTTTTTTTGTATTTGCAGAAACATCTTGGGGATATTTCTGTATCTGTAATTTCGCCTTGAAATATACGTACCTCAGTATATGTATTTCTGATTAGTTTTATCTTTGCCCAGCCCTGGATTCAGACAAGTCTGCCGTGCTTGCAGTTGCATCTCATTATTCTCATCACTGTGAGGCCGAAGACATTAAGGAACTGAAAGTTGTCAGACGCAGCTTTCCCATAGCGTGTTAATGCAATTGTCACTTTAGTGTGTGGCGTCTTATGTTCCCGCTACTTGCTTTGTGATTGGTTCTTCTGCGATTTTATCCGCTAATGCCGCACTCTCATTGACTGACGAATGATAACTAGATGCCCGGGACTAACCACGCCCGACGCTTCTTAAGTTTTCAGGTGAGCTTTTCTTTAGGCTGAACTGATTTGTTTAAAAAATGCCTCGAAAGCGACACTGACGCGGTTTGCTCGCGTGAGTTATACGGCCGGAGGGACGTAATAGAGGGATTAGTTGTCAAGGTGAGTCGGCTAATCAACTAAAATATATTTATTAACGTCTAAGGTGGTAAAAATAAACATGCGGTTCCAAATAGAAACTTTCTGCGCGTCGTCGGGAACCACATAATCTGTCATTGTTCAGAAAGACTAAGTGCAAGCGGAAAGAGGGGTGGAGCGATAAATGTAGCACTCATGCAGCAGCAACAAGGCTACCTTTGCGTTAACTCACCCCCGCGGTTTTTCGCTCTCTATTTCATTCGTGTTCTCTCAATACCAGCCTTGTGAATGTTGTACGAGTGGTAACTTCAGCGCACTACTGCGCTTCCAATGCGCTCAAAATTCTGCAACGAATTGCCGATTGATTTGTTTCCTATGACTCTTAGAGAGTTTCTAATTCGAATCGCATGTTTATTTTTACTGTAAAAAGTAATTAACGCATTAGCTAATAATTCGACTTATTGTGACGTTAATCCCCTTACACTATATCCCCGTAGCCGTGTAACTCACCTGGACAGACTGCATATGTGTAGCTATCAAAAACTTTTTGGAAACGAATCTCTGAAGCCTAAAAGAACGCGCTGTGTATTACAGCAGATTAATTGGAGCCAGATATTACTTGCACCTCGAATGTGTCGAAGTAATTAAATATGTATCTAAAATTAATTGTGCACGTAGTGTTCGCTAGGAGAAAATATACTGGTAAGCCGGTGTTGAAGTACACACGGAGTGAATGTCAGTTTAAGAATCGCAGGGTGTCGACATTTATGTTCCGGATTCTGACTACGTGATTAGTACTTCGGCGTTCTTATCCACTGATGCTGCCATCTTCTGGGCTACCGAGCAATGATAAAATGTTCAGTACCCGATACTCTCTTCGTTTCTTAAATTGTCGGTGCTCTAGCTTCCTTTACTGAGACGTTTCCTTTTCTCCACTAAACAGACAAACCCATGCGCCCAAACTGCTTGGAAAGGTTAAAAAAAAATTATTTTGAGAGTCCTACCTTTCCTCCATCCCCGCACGGGTAACCAAATGGAGCAAAGTGGATGTTCTCCTTTATTTGGTAGGAACCGTTTTTAATGGTCACATTATTACGGCACGTTATGACGCAGTTCTCCATCTTCTGGAAATATTTGTCGTAAGAAAGGTAGTTAGCTTCAAATATTTGCAGTGGGACAAATGTTTGATTACGTTTCCAACATTAATTAAGATTGCACATTGTGTAGAACGTATTTTCACATAACCAGATACACTGTAGCAAATGCAAAGCGTCTTCGACAACGAATCCTTTATCAATTGAAACAAATTATCAGCGAATAAGGAAATGTTAACATATTTTTGACCTATGGGCCTCTGTGATCTGGCTGAAAAGATTGAACTTAAGCATGCTTCTAACTTTTTCTGGAAGTTTATTTATGTCGTGCAGGTTCTATTTCCGGTACATGTTTATGAATTTCACATCCGTTTATGTCTAGGTTTCATATCCAACGGTCTAGTCGATCTACATGCAATACCCAAGAGGCGTTCGAGGTAATGGAATACAGTCAAGAGGGATTTTGTTCTTACATAGGACTGCAAATACTAAGCCTCAAATTAAGATCGTACTGTTCATGACACAGTAAAGACATAATAGACATTACTTGAAAGGTAGTTTTTTTTGTTGTTGGAAACGTGTTTATTAGGACACGACTCAAGAATTGCCCAAACAGAAAAAAAGGAGTGCGCGGCAAGCAAGAAAAAGTGCGCACGCCTCTAAAAAGCGTAAAGGTTGTGGCGCGCCCCTGCGTTTTCAGTGAGGACATCAACCACACAAACAGCAGGCGTTTCCTCCTCGCCTCCTCGCTGTTGTCCCCTCCTCTTTCTGGTTTTCGGAAGATTGGGGACTAAAAACAGCGGGGTCTTGACGAGAGGAAACAAAGCGTGTGAGTGACTCCGAATCCACGTGATGACTACGCTTCAAGCTTCTGTCTAAGAACGCAAGCCGTAAATTACTTTTTCCCCAAGGAAAGAAAAAAAATGAAAGACGTTTACAATTTCCTGTAATGCCGAATTAGAGCACAGCTCTTGAGGAAGAGGAGGGGAAAGTACGGAAAGGAGGGTATGCCCCTCCTCCTCCTCCACCTCCATACCCTGTCCTCCTCTCCTTCTCTCTCTCCTTTTTTCCTTCCCGTTCTCCTCCTTCCTCTGCCCTTCCATCATCCTCCTCTTCCCTCCACCCCCTGTCATTCCAACACCACCTAGAGGAGAAGGCCAGCACACGCCTCCGGTGACGTCACGGCAGCAGGCTGACGAGCGCCGCGCTATAGAGCTGAGCTGAAAGCTTCGCGCGTAGCTTTTACGTCGTAAAAACGCGGGTTTTCGCTCTATTTACTTTTTATGAGCTAACATGAGAGCTGTGAACGCCGAGTGATATAAAGAACCAATTTTAGAACGCAGGAAAATTCTTATAACCTACAATTATTGTAGTGAAATCCAAGAAAGTGATATCTTGAGACAGATGTGTTATTTTTTTAGGCGATAAACTTGGTGGTGTAATTATCTCTGAACGACATGGAACTTGTGTAATAAAAAAGAATCCCTATGAAATAACAATAATCGAAGTAATAGGACCAGATAAAATGAACTAAAGTAACAATTGGAAAAATGATGCAGAGGCATTCATTACATTTCATTTATTCACCTCAAAGGCATCCAAAGACGCATTACATCAGGGGAAATTAAAAAAAAAATAAGACAAAATAGTAATTGAACATAAAAAAGACACCAACAAAAAGAAAATGTCACACACACACACACAAAACCGCTTTTTAGCATGTTATTGTTATGCACTTTTTAAATGAAATGGGATATCTCTGTTACAATATAGTCAGGTAGTTTGTTCTAGTCAGTGTTGCAAAGTACTAAGGAAGAAAAAAGTGTAACTATGGCACTGAAATGGTTCAATCTTGAAGGAATTATCTAATATGAATGATATGAAATGGACAGCCCAGCACTAAGTAGATTGAAAATTGGAATCTGAATAATATACATCTTAAAAAAAACAATAAAAACAACACAATCAGACTATTTTTGTCTTCTTTCTGGATTAGGAATATTTATGCTAGCTTTTAAAGCGGAGACACTAGTTTCGGATGAATAATCACTACATATAAATCTGTCTGCTTTGTTCTGAAGATTCGAGCCTCTAGATTATAGGTAACTTAGGAGTGGATTCCAAATTATGCTCGCATATTCTAAAGGTGGGAGGATAAATGTTTTGTATACGAGTAGTTTTGCTTTAATAAGAGCTATATTCCTACTGAAAAATCTTATCTGTATGAGAAACTTCTGTGTCCAATAAACACATATGAATCATACAAGATATATAAGAACATATAAGAGCCCTATAAGAACTAGATTAGAATATAAGAAATTTGTAAGAAGTTTCTTATATATCTTATATAGTTCTTATATGGTTATTATATATCTTGCATGATTCATGCGTTCATTGAACACAAGAATTTTCTTGTACACATGGCTTTTTTCACAAATTAAGTGTTTTTAGTGCACTATTTGTTATTTGCTCAATCCATGATAATGAGTCTGTAAAATACACGCCCAAATACTTGTACGACAGCGAGTGTTCTAGTGGTTCGGAAAGTAACAAGTACTGGGTTAGAGTTTTAGTGGAGGACTTAATTATGGACATTTCTTTGCATTTATATCTGTTAACATTCATCTGCCACAGGGAACACCATGGTGATATTGTATCTAAATCGTCTTGGACAATATTGTGAATAATAGAGGAGTAACTCAAGCATTAGCAAAACGTCTAATTGTCGATTTAATTGATAATGGTAGGTCATTGATATATATTAGAAACAATAGAGGCCCGAGTACACTACCCTTAGGGACAACTGATGCAACAGCAACGGGACCCAGATTGCCAGACAAGTATAAAAGTAATAACATTCTAAAATTGTGATGTGCTGGTTTGAAAAATGTATTGCACATAGTTTGAAAAATGTATTGCACATATTTTGGCAAACTTTTCTTAGACCTGTGATCAACCTGCATAGGTTTAGCAATTCAAAGCACTCTGCCTGTTCAAATATAGTACTTGTTTTGCAGCAAGCAACCTATCTGGTTACTACATCAAAAAACACCTGTGACCTATTTCTTGGCAATGTCATAATGTGAAAACTTTATGTTTGCAAAAAAAGTACCGTAATACCCGAGCGTTGCCCCATATGCAGATGTACTTCGACAGTACCGAGTCTGTGAAACGACACAGGGCGGCTAAAAACAAGTTTTGCACACAAACAGAAGTGGGCATGGGAGCTTGATATTCAAAGTTGCTTGCATTTACAATGCAGAAGAGTCATAAAGAAGAAATTGGTCACCTTTGAACACTGCGAAACAAGCCTCCTGGTATCCATAAGTTCTGAAAATATCCGTCTTCAAAAACATTTACACACATGCATCTTAGATGCTGTAGATTATGTGACACCGAGACACACAATATCTGAGCAGCATGTTGGCATTTCCGTTGTAGCACCACAAGATACCCAACAGACTGCTACAAGGACACCGATTATCTGCACACACACACACACAGATCCACTGACTTCAGAGAGCAGTTGCCTTTGCATGAGGATGAAGCGCAAGCATGTTGCTGGCCGGACACGAACTAATTTGTTTAGCCTTGACCTCTTACGTATCTTCCAACAAAGGTTCCTCAGTTGAAAGTTTTCACTGCAGTCCAACACATGCTTCAGCTCGAACTCACGATGGGTTCATCATCACAGGCGTCAGACATACTCTTCCTTGGTCCGAGTTCGCTTCTTGACATCCATGACGGTTGGCAGCGAGTGTCTTTGATCGAGTTTCAGCTTTTCATTTCTTTTGTTTGGCATTCTTGGCATTATTGCAAACATTCATTTCGCTACAGCATTTACACCAGCTTTGTCTTCCTGTGCGAGCGAACTGTAGCCAACTTGTTTCGTGCGTTCGACGCGGCCTTGCATTTTTCGCCCCTTAGGTTTTTTAAGGTGGTGTAGACTGCACAGCTGGCCACATAGCCCAAGGCCGGGAGGCTGTGCCTTATTTTTTTACAGCCCAGGGCCACATTGCAGGTATACCACGTTGCAGGAAGGGCGTCAAGTATCCGCTCGCTTGGGAAGATCTTTCTAGTTTCCATTGCTAGCTGTAGTGACCGTTGACATTGTGCTCCACAGCAGTATTCTGTTTTCATCTTCGCAAATGTGCCTTGTAGACACGTGATATTAGAGGCAAGCCAGTTGCCTATACATTCCGAAGTACTCTTCTAAGGTGTCAGTTTTCAGCTTGTCCCATGGAGGCCGTACAGTAGCCAGAGTTCATCAAAGCAGTATCCGGGATGTGTGACCGCTTCTGCAGGAAATAGAACGAAAAAGGAGGAAATCATATTAACCTAAAGAAAGGTAATGTAATCAAAAATGGTCATAAAAAGAAAAAAAAAAGAAAAGAAGAAAGAATGCTCTTCTTTAAGCTGAAGTGGTCCCGTAATTGAGAGAAAACACTGGCAGTGTTTTGATCTGGTATTTTGGATCACAAACATCAAAATTATTCTTGAATTTGATGTGCCGAATGCGCAATAATAATAATAATGATAATAATAATGCTTATTGCACGAGCACATAGAACCAGGCACAAAAAATAATAATAATTAATAGAGCTTCCTGGTGCGTGGTGGGATTCCTTGGGGAGCCTGAAGCAGCTCCAGCTAAATCTTTAGTATATGGCTCTGGTGTATGGATAAATAACTGATCAATGAACCATATTCTGGCTTGCGTGCACTCCAAACTACTGCTCAGAGACCCGCTAAAATATAGGTCTTACTAGTTAGCTGTAGCGGATCATTTCTGCGCTCCGATGAGCATACGCAGAAAAGACACAATGTACTTCTGTTGTTGTTTTTTAATTGATGTGCTGGTTGCAACCGCGGTAACCTATCACTTGCGTACCTTGCGAAAACATTCCAACATGAACTCATAAATCGGGTCATTTTTATTTAGTTCTGCACCTGCAAGTAGCGCCAGCATTTGAATGTGTTGCTTCCAGGCCACAACCAAATCACTCCCAAGCATGCATTCAGCGAAAAGTAAAAACAAAAAACGAAACCACGATCATAAAAATTAAAAAATTCTTACCCTGCCATACCGTCAAGGAGCGAGATCTTCCCATCGATTCGCTGTATAGTCCACGCTTTCGTAGTCATCCTTGCAGAAATTCAAATATGGACACTTTCACATCCAGTTTTCCGTCAATGCACGGATAAACAACATCTGTACCGAATGACAGCACCGACCACGCACCGACAACCGAAAAGCAGCTTTCACGGCTTTCACGTCCACACACGAGGCCGCGAGAGGACATTCCAAAATGTGCTCGATCTCACTCGAGAGTTGGACTTCTGACCCTCGGCGTCCAAAAACCTACTCGCGTCCAGAGTTGTTCTAGTTGATTCCTCCAGCCTTATTGTCACGTGACTCAACCCGCACGAGTAAGTAAAAAAAGCCGTCGAAGAAAGGAACGCGACAAACGACCGTTGGGGAGAAAAAGAAAAGAAAAAAAAAAAAACGCGACGCCGTGGCGCCTTTTTTTGTTTTTTGTGCCCCGTCGAGCGGAGAGGGAAAAAAAAAAGAAGAGAACGTCCATTGCAAAGAAGCCAAATATCAAGGGGAGCCTTGCGGAGAAGCGCACTACCAGTTTAGCCTACTCATGCCGACGCTCCTTGAAGGGAGAGAGGGAAGCGCTGCGGCTTTCCATCTAGGTGGTGTTGGTCATTCTCGTCCCCTCATCCTATCTTCCTCGTTCCCCTTCTCTTCCCCCTCCCTCCCTCCTCCCTCGTGACGTCACTCGTGACCCTAGTGACCTTCGTGACGTCACTCGTGCAGGCCTCGTGAAGGTCACTTCATGACGACACTCGTGACATCTCTCGTGACCCTAGTGACGCTCGTGACGTCACTCGTGAATGCCTCGTGAGGTCACGCATGACCTTCGTCATGCCCCTCCCGAGGGACCTTCATGACGACACTCGCGACGTCACTCGTGACCCTAGTGACCCTCGTGACGTCACACGAGACATCATTTTAAGAAACGTCCCATAATGTAACGAGCGGCTACACCGACGGCGACGGCGACGGTGACGCCGCTCAAGCCGGAAACGGGCGCCTAAGAGCTGCGCCTTATACAAAGAAACGTCCCAAAGTGGAACGGCACGGAACGTAAGGAAACCGTTCACGTCCGATAACGGCAAGTGCTGTGGCTGCACAAAACGTGTCCGGTTTGGACCGACCTTCAGCGGGCTGCGCGATTTGCTGAGAGATATGGGAGCGGTTTGCAGGCTGAGGATAGGTAAAAAAGAGGGGAAAGGGAATTATGGTTACGGCCGAAGAGAATTGCTCCGGGTTAATGCGTCGACACAACATCTCCGGTGTGATTCTGCGGCCCGCAACCTCCTTAGTGACAACAAAAAAGTCATAGTTGGATTTTGTTTTCCAGCATTCCTCCCCACGTAGCCTGCAAATAGACAAAAATCGATCAATATATGTTTTAAAATGAATATATGCCGAAATCTCGGAGTGTGCAATGGGAGAGGTACGGATGCAACATTTAAAGTTTTAATGAAAAGACACAAAGAAAAAAAAAGTATCCTTCAATTAGGATAAGGCCGCCGATATACTAATGCCTCTTTAATTGGAGTAATTACCCAAAATCCGTGCCAACAAAAACTCTAAAGGCCCTGTCACCCTGAGGCAACACGACAGCAGCAGCAGCTAGCAGCCACACAACATGTTGTCCAAAAGTAGGGGCAACTTATTGCTCGCTTCCCGTGTTATCCGTCAACCCTGTTGCATCGCGGCAAAAGCAGCACAGCATGGACAACGAACATTTTACCTTGCTAAGACAGCCATCGGCAACAAAAACAGCAGTAACTTGTTTGGACCGGCAACACCACAACACAGATAGCTTTAATGGCAGAGCTAATTCCATATCAACGTCTTTTTTTAAGAGCTTACTCAAATAAAAGCTTGGAAAATGTCATTTTACAATAATTAAGGCTGTCTTGCAGCCAAAAAAAAAATTTAATGAATGTTTTTACTGCGTAAGTACGGAACGGGCTTGTCGAGATGGTCACAGCTACGGTCGTGAACGTTCAGACTGGTGTTGAAAATAAAACTACCGAGAGCCCAGCTAACATCACTGCTAGTGAAAAAAATGGCACACCTACTCTCCCGCTGATAATGTATTTTTGAAATAATGCAGAAAAGCAAAGAATAAACAATTGAAGTATTAAAACAACCCCTATGATTATGATTATTGATAATTGGAACTTGTAAACAGCCGCTACCAAACACCCGAATTCATTCCAAAATGCCCAAGATATTTCGGGGAATGGAGCGATCACATAGCAGGCAATAGGCAAAGAGACAGTGTTGAAAAATATTCATTCCACCAATTATTATGGAAGCCGATCGTGTCGGTGTCGCAGTTTCTAAGCACCGTTAGCTCAACCCAACACCACGCTACAAAAGATGCTTTGGGGTGCTGCCGGTGCTAACTAAAATTTACAGTAGGAATAAATTTGCATGATAGAAAGAACCGGACAGATACACCTCAATCGGTGGCGTAAATCCCGAACATATATCAGCGAGTTCACTTTCCTCAAATAGGGATATCGGCTTTTTCAGCGAATGAAGAGCATCTCGATAGTATAAAGGCTGGAAAGTAGTCCCCGTGTCAAGTTTTCGAAATCCAGTCACTGTTTGATGTCCTCCCGTGGTAATTTCTAACCCTTCGTGCGCTCTAGTACTTTGTAGAGCTGCATTCCCAGCTACTCCTTGCCACACACGAACAAAGGTAAAGAATTAAGATGGCGGAGTATTCCCAGTGTTGGGACCGCCGTCAGCGCGGTGTGACAGGGTGGTCGGACAACGAATCGGCCAACACGGTTGCCTGACGGCAGCAGCATGTTGCCCTAATGTTGTTGATGCTGCGATGTGACAGGGTCACCCTAAACGCGTTTTACTCATGTTTATGGAGAGTTGTTCAACTGTTGTCTCAGTGTGACTGGGAGCGTGGCTAGTCGATCACTCTTGATATGTTTCTTTCGGTTTAGTTCGTTTGCACTAAACAACCTACGGACTTAGTAGGAATCTTGTAAAAACGATTTTTTTTTCATGCTTGCTGGATTCCGCAACCCTTAGGTAAAAGCTTTGATGTGTTATTGAAGTTGATATAATGACCATAATTTGTTTTTATCGAGATTAACGGCCCAACCACAATAGTATGCAGTTTCATTGTGAACGTTAAGCCTCGTGGTCTCTCCGATGACAGGTGATCTGCCAGTTTCTTTCAAATATCACTGACAGCTTCTAAGGAACTCGATGCGCGGCGTTTTTAACGCTTCTAGCTTCGTCCCTCATTATTCAATATCTTTATCGGTTAATGTCGCAAACTCATTCACTGGCAAGTGTTAATATTATACTCGATATGCTCAATATGCACAGCGCTCGGCGCTTCTTCAGCTGTCGGTTACGAGTCTTGCTTAATTTTTCTGTTAATTGCTAACCCACTGAAGGGTCCAATAATAGAGTAGCGCCATTTTTCGAAATGTCGTAGGCAAACTTGTGATTGCTTACGACTGGCTACTCGCAGCCGGTCATATACAAACACAAGTGGCTTTAAACTTGCTTGTAGCGCAGTTGCGGTCGAATGTAAGTGTGTGTAACCAGGTTTCAAAATACAGTCCCTAGTGAAGTATTTTAGCACACCCCCTTGCTCCCCTTTTCACTTCCATATATTTTTGTCAGATTCCAGTGGCCTCCTGGCGATGCAGCGAGTAAAGAAGGTAATGGGCCACGTCGTTCGCGTTCTCTTCAGGCTCGGTGGTTTATTCTTTTCACTCGCTAAGACAGAATTTAACCTGTTCTCTAACCTTATTCGCACGATCACATATATGTCCCAAAGTGGTAAAAATTACAATACAAGTTTTCAATACAATAGAGAAGAAAAGCTATTACTATTTATCCAAACATTTTGATACATCTCGGCTAGTCCAGCCCTTGTGACTGCGCTTCCTTATTAAAATACCGCCGGTGAGGCACACCAGAATCTCTGAAGGGTTTTCGAATACCCTTCAACAATTTCTGAGAGGTCTTAGATGCCCATCAAAGTTTTCTAAGGGGCATTACGTGCACATGAAAAATGTTTGAGGGGTGTAAGAGGCCTTCATATTTATTGAGGCCTTTCGGCTCTGTCGGAATCTTTTCGGCGACGCACGTGACCTATCGATATAGTTTTAAAGATATGTGGGAGAAATCATTTGAACCTTGAGGCTATATCCGTCGGAGAAGCCGCTGGCATTTTGCACCGGGCGGCCGCAACAAGCTGTCGCTCAGTGTCGACTTTGCCTCCCGCGCGGGGATCTATTTCCAAAAGCAGCTCCGCGTGCGGAAAAGGGAGGATGTTTCTCAGTTCCCTATTGCGCCTTCGTGGAAATGGAGCGTGCTGGTTAAGTTACGGTGTTTGTGGAGAACAACATAGAGGACGAAAACAGGACGTGCAGTTTTACGCATAATTCCTTCTCAGGAATTGGAGAAACGTGTCGTCCTGTTTTCGCCCTCTATTCTATTGCGCCTCTTTGTACTTTCGGCTTCCGGACATTGTCCAGTGAGCTAAAAACACCCCGGAGACTGTACAGTGAGCTAAAAACACCCCGGAGACGACAACGGTACGGCAACAGGGACGACACCGCCACCGTGCTTGGATTACCTCAAAGGCGGCCGACGTTGGTTACGTGTTCGTGACTTTTTCTGAACGTGTTGCTGACTGTGTATGTGTGTGTATGTGTGTGTGTGGTGCACCTCTACAGTTTTGCAAGTTGTACTACTGTTCTTCTGAGGAATTTACAAAGCAACATAATGAGTACCTTGAAGAATATTTTGTCGAAAAGAACAAGGTTGTTGCTATTTGGTCTGATTAATTTTAAATACAGCTGCTTGCGCTCTGGGTTCAGTACACTTAGGTGCCTATTTTCTTTTTGCGATTCAAAAGGCATGTATGGCTAAAGTCAAAACTAAACTTCCAGTAACGTTTAAAACAACAGCTTTTTTGGTATGTAAGTCTCAAGGGTCTGAAGGTCTGAAGGGTTTCAAAGGCTGAATGATTTGAAAGACTAAGGGCTCTGATGGCTGAAGGGGTTTTGAAGGGCTCACAGGGTCCCATAACACGTCAGGGCTAAAAGGGTAATTTCAATATGGTTCTTGCACCTGTTTTCTTCTCAAGGGTAAAGAAACCTTCTGTCTGTCAACGTGAAGCAAAATGCAACTTCCAAAACAAAATGCCGATCAACCACAATGCGCCAAACACAATTTTTTTTGGTGAACTACGACGTAAGAAACTGGGATTGAAAGTAACTTCCCGTCAACGGGCAAACGATGCACTCCAATTTAGGATGAAATAATTGCTAGGGGAACTGTCACGGGTCAATAGAATAAGAAAGTTCCGATGATGCCAGCACCTAGGGAACTTCAAGCATATGCTTACTTTAAAACAAATTGCATCCCCTCTTCACTACAATTCGAAAATGTGAAAGGTGGTCTATAATGCCCCGCACGTTTCATCATGTATTTCTCTGGTAACTTGCAGTCCACAGCACCAGGATGATTCTTGATATGTCCCACGGGACCGTTTCCATCATGCGTGCTCCCGAGCCTGCGTAAATATCGTTCATGTTGAGAAAAAACCATGTAATGCTCAACACTATAATCAGGGACAGATTAAGAAACGCATAGCGGGGCACATCATGGTCAAGGTTGTTGCCCGAGTGATTCTTTCCTCGGCCTTCCTATCGGCCCATATCGCATTGTCCGTGGCGATGATAACAAACATGGGATTCGATGACGGTGACTGAAAAAGCTTTTCTCGAATCATATGTTCAACACATGTGCATATAAGAGAATCGACAGGATACTTACAAATGCCCAATTTCGTGGGCTATTGTGCCGAACATATAGTAAAGAGGAGGTCGTTCCTCAGCTATTCCTACATTTGAGCCACTCACACAGATCATTCCGGTAAAGGCGGAACCTGGAAATAACAATGCATCTGCTGATTGCCAAATACATTCAACAACGTTTTTTTTTTCTTTCAAACTCTTGAAATACGCTTCGAAGTGAATGTCATCCACTTTGGGAAAAGGGAAATTTAGGAATATGAGACGTTTAGCCACTTAAAAGTGAAAATTAGGCGTGAGCGCTTCTGCAAAATTTTTGAATACCTAGGATTCAAGCCGTATCTAGAGGTCGGGTGGCGAGCTTAAATGGCCCTTGAAAGAAAAAAAAAAGAAAACAATCTGGCGTGCCAAAAAAAATTTACGCGAAAAATATTTTTAGAGCAATATTGACGGCGAGAAATTTATTTGGAATTCTGAGCTCAAAGTACATTACATCACGGAATGGTCCTTCGCTCAAAGTGATGAAATTCGCTTTTTCCAACTCAACGTGAAGGCGAAGCCGATCGACCTCTCCTCAACGCGCCCGAAAAGCCGAGAGAGAAAACAAGTGGAAAGCAGGTGACTATCAACTAAAGGGCGTCTCGCGCCATCAATATTGTTCTAAAAATGTTTTAGAGCGCAGCTCTTAAGGGCCCGTTCCCGGCTTGAGCGGCGTCGCCGTCGCCGTCGGCGTCGGCGTAACCAAGGTCAACCCAAGGTCACGTGACCCCCAAGGTCATCCCAAGGTCACGTGACCCCCAAGGTCATCCCAAAGTCACGTGACCCCCAAGATCATAACAAGGTCACGTGACCCGCAAGGTCACGTGACCCCCAGAGGTCACGTGACCCCTACCCAAGGGTCACGTGGCCCACAAGGTCACGTGACACCCAAAGTCACGTGACTCCCCAAGTCACGCGACTCCCCAAGTCAGGTGACCCCCCGCGAGGTCACGTGACCACCCCGAAGTCACGTGACCTCCTTAGGGCCACATGAACCCCTCCCCCGAGGTCACGTGACCCCCTCCCCAAGGTCACGTGACCCCCTCCCCCCGAGGTCACGTGACCCCCGAAGTCACGTGACACCCCCCGAGTCTCGTGACCACCCCCAGGGTCACGTGACCCCCCGCCGAGGTCACGTGACCTCCCCGATGACGTCATCAGTGACGTCACTGATGACGTCACCGACATCCGCATCGTCATCGTCACCATCGCTGATGACGTCATGGGAGTCCGCATCGTCACTGATGACGTCATCGGAGTCCGCATCGTCATCGTCACTGATGACGTCATCAGTGACGTCACTGATGACATCATTGGCATTTTCACGTGACCCAAGGTCACGTGACCCCCCAGGTCACTTCACCCCCCCCGTACCCTTCCCTCCTCCTCCTCAAGAGCTGCGCTCTAATTCGGTGCTACAGGGAGTTGTGAACGGCTTTCACTTTTTTTACGTATAGTTTGTTTTTGACACGCGTGTCTCAACCAATCTGTTTAAAAAAATTTTTTTTTTCAGAGGCCCTTTAAGAGGAAATGTGCCTTTAGAAACAAATGAACAAACAAACGCGCAAACGAACATCTACAAATGTTTTTAAGCGAAAAAATAATTTACGAGTGACTAAACTCTCAGTCTCTGGCTAAATGTAGAGCTCGGTGTTCGAACCTGATGCCAAAGTTTCCAAACTTGCTGGCTAAAAGTTTATGAACATTTTAGGGAATTCACAATTAGACGAGGTCAGTCAACGAAGTCCACCAACGCATAAAGATGAGTGACGTCGGGTATCGATAACAGGACTAATTTTGCCAGTGGAAATATTTAAAAATCCGTTCTAACTTCTGAATCTGTTAACAGTGAGTTCTAAAACTGTGGCATCAGGTTGTACCGTTAGAGCTCCGTTTGTTGGGCACTAAGCGTTGGGCAATGCTTATGTTATTTTGTCATGAAATACACTATTTTTGCGGTCACATGTACACTTCCGGCCTTACAGTTTTACGCATAAGAAAAATGTACAGTCATAATTTGTTGTTGATTTTTCCTTTTGGTATTGTAGAAATCTCACCACGAATATCAGTGAAATTTTCAAGAGATATTTGTTGAATGTGATCTTTATGATCATCATCTGACGACAACCCTTCTCGTCCAATTTTATTTGTGAACTAAGTGGCCAGAACGTCTTTTAAAAACATTTTTTTAACTTTCTGTAACTGCTTATGCTAATTTTATACAGTAAAGGTCACCTTCCGTGAAAACGGCGAACAACTTACAAATCCCACTCAGTAATTCGTGTTGCTAATTAGCAGAAACGGCGTTATTCGTTAGACATCTCTCGGAAATACCAGGAAAACTCTGGTTTTTTCAAGATTCAGCATAAATGTGTTGTCCGGAGCATCTTCTGACCCCGCTCTCTTACCGTAAACATTAGGAGATACTTTATTAGTGTTCTTGTTGCGTGTCCCTAAGCGGCGCCTGAAATGCAATTATAAAAATACTAATTATGCCCATTCCTGCTTTTATGAACATTAATCACGTGCAACTCTGTACGTACAGTGCGCCGCAATATGAAAGACCCACTCGGAGCGCGTGGCCGAGCGCTCTTAGTGGGTCTTTCATATTGCGGCGCACTGTACATATAATTTCTGCTTTTTAGGCTTTACATGTCATTTTACAGAAAAACCGTGAACGCTACACTTATGTGATCTCAGCAGGTGACTTACACGACGGTGCGAATGTAGCAGAGGTAACTTGTAAATGAACGTTCTCATTTATAAAAGAAAAAGAAAAAAAAAACATATCATTCCTATTAGAAGGTAGTTCAGTGTCATCAAAGAGCACTAAATTCGTTAATTTTAGGAAATTGTGGAGCATTTGGGAAGGGCAGTGGCTCTGACGTTACCACCCGTGCAATCTGTACAAGGTTGGCACTGCAATAACGCTGATGATAATATTGTCGTCTGCGTTTACCCATCGCCTTGCCAATCTAAAAACTCGATTTTGAATATGATATTTACCCACGGCAGTTACCACACCTTTCTCTAAGCCATTGCTTTGGACCTAACGAAGAGGTTGCAGATAAAAACTTCATTCAATCATATGAAGTGGAAAAAGGTGTTTATCGGGAAAAGCAGATTTTTTTTTTTTATTTTTAAGAACATTAAGAAACCGCATGAAATATTAGAGATCCGCTAACCTCACTTACTATGCATAAACAATCGAGCAAAATCAATGATTTTACTTAACCTTTGCACAATACATTTTGTTACCTTGATATTGTTTCTTAATATCTGCTGCCAGGAAATTCTAAAACCTAAAGCTGTGACGCTTGTGACAGCTTAATACTGAAATATTGAGACCACTCTGATTCAATACAAAAATGACTTTGATATCGTCGGAAAAATGACAAGAATAGCTTGTAGCAGGCAGCGCGTATTAGCCGAAACTATACACCTCTACCCCTCGTTTCGAGGGGGAATTAAACGTTTCCCCCACGTTCCTTGTCGCCTTGCCATAAAATAAATTTTACCGGCCCATAAAAAGGGGGTATGTTTTAATTTGAGATTGAAATTTTCTTTACACAGTCTTACTGGGTTGAGTCAAACCGAAGTACGAGGGTAGCTAAGGGGGCGATGAAGGCGAGTTGGTTCATGACTAGGTAAGGTAACTACAGCGCAGAGAAAGACGAATACGAAGAAATGACACATAATAGCACATATGTTTCCTCTCTTGGACACATTTCATTTAGACATATACCGGCGCATATGTGTCAAACTAGATACCGCCTCCAAATAGCTGAACTATGTCGAAATAAAGATAAAAATGTGTTATTGTCTGCAAGAAAACAAGAATACATATAATTGTTTTGCACCTGTAATCTCAGATGGTGTTAGTATAGTGCGAGTGGAACGCTTGTTTGCTTGTAGTGCGAATGATACCGATGACTTAAGAAAGGCATATCAAAGCTTTCCAGGTCGTTTGAAAGTTAAAACAGCTCCTCTTTGGGCGTTTTTCACCTAACAAAAAGGCGGTCTGCTTGAACAAAATTTACAACCTCCCGTTTCAGTAAATGCGAATGTTGATTATGATTGAGTCGGTTTCTTTTTGTTCTTGCGTCGTTTTTATATTGTATGTTTCTGAGGGTCGTTGGTTTAGCGCTCGTCCTGTATTCTTTATGTATTCTTCTGTGCGCTGTATTTGCCTTCTCTAGAGGAAGGAGAAATTGAAAACTTTTCGGAATCGCCGCCAGCTAATTGTATTTTTCCGTTAAATATTGTTATAGTGTTGTGCTGAACACTCTTTCAATTAAATTGAATGCAATTATCATATGGATCTATCCAATAGTCTAGTTTTGGCAAACATTCAAGTGAAACAAACTTGTGCATTTTTATTCATAAATAAAATCAATGGCACATTGGTCATAAGGATTTTTTTACATTGTCAGATTCCAGCGTCAACTAAATAGTTGATCTAAGACAACCATAAATCATGGCCGCTCATTCCAACCACCGGAACCAACAACAACCTTGCGCTGCTTCTTTCTCCTCCACTCGGCGACTGTTGCCATGCATAGCCGCCCTGTCGGCATATAAATGCAGTCTTGGGGATATCCTTGTGGCGTACAGGAATCTGGAGGAAGCCTTGGGACAGGTTGAAGCTTGTGAACCACTGAGTTCTGCCAAACTCTGCCAGTACCCAGTCTGTCCGTGGCATTGGGTTTACGGGAACTTGAATTTTAGCATTGAGCGGCCGGTGATCCATAGCTAATTGGTACACTCCCGACTTCTTCGCAACCAGGACTGGGGCACAGGACCACTGGCTAAAGCTGGGCTGTATCAAGTTCTGCTGCAGCAGATCCTCGATGCACGAATATATTATCTGCCTTTTGTGGGCATCAATCGGGCGAAGCCTGCAGCGAATCGGCGCGGAATCTCCAGTTTTGAAGGTGTGCTCCATCAGTCTCTTGCAGACAGGCCGTTTGTCAAATAGTGCGTCAAAATTTGCCAGCATGATTAAAACATTCGAATGCTTTGCATAGTCAACATCAGGACTGTTGTCGTGCAGCAGATGCCGAGCATTTGTAGCCATGTTCTTGTTATGGTAGGCCTGAGGCCTGTCATTCTTTCGTAGAAACTGATCATCGCAGGCTATTCTCTCCGCACACCAGGGCCTTCACTGGACTGGGCGAACAAATTCTCTAATCTGTACACTTGTTTGTTACTGGTCTGACTGGAGTCTTCTCCATAGATTTCGCTCTTGGAAGACGGGACAAGCTTGTGTTGTTCAGACCCTATCGTCCAAGCACTCAAAGAAATATATATGGAGATGCCAGTAGCGTTAAGAAAGTCACTGCCTAGCACAATGTCCCTGCAAAGTCCTGGCATGAAGAGGGATCGCTGTTTGCGTGATCCCCCTGTCCAATGCACTAGGCATCGTACGGTGCTTGCTGTCTGAGACCAACCGGCTGGAAGACGAAGCCAGTGCTGTTCTTCTCGAACAGTCGCTCCTCCAGCCACTGCTGGCTCAATCACTGCCTATCCTGCTAGATTGACGCTTGTTACGGTGTCCAGGAGTCCGTGAAAGATACTGTCCCCTATGCGAAGCTCCGCAAGTGGCTCTTTTTGACAGGCTGCTGCAGTATACCCGCACTGACATTTAGACTTTTGCCGGTATGTCGTCTACTGCCCGCCGTTTCCCGGACAACTCGCTTGCATATGTCCGGGCTCGTTGCAGCGAAAACAATGAGGTCCGCCCCGGCACCGTCTTGCGCCCGTGGGACACGGTGACATGTGTCCCACGCCCCCGCACCTGTGACACAGTAGCTGGCGATGTCATGGATGAAGAAAGAATAAACAATTAAAACAGGGACAACAAAACTACATCTTTCATCATGGATGAAGAAAGAATAAACAATTAAAACAGGGACAACAAAACTACATCTTTCAAACCAACCAACACGCTCTTCTACTAAGCATAGCTGGCGATCATAGCTGTTTTCTTGGGGCACGGCCTGCTGTCCGATTGGGCTGCCGAAACCCACGTGGAACGGTACTACGCTGTGCGTCGCGACAGCACCGAGTTGGTTCCTGAAGTACGAAGGGTGCAGGGCCTTCGGATGCAGGCACCAGGAATACGCGTTTGGAGCAGCAAGGGTGGGCGTGGTCTAGGCTGCAATAATCTGATTTGTCACTGGAACTGGACGAGTCACTGGAGTCGCCGTTCGACTTTGGAACGCCAAAACCCGGGCCACTTGGTTTGGAAATTTGGGAGGGGGTACATATTAGAGACGTCGCCACATGGGCTCCATTAATTCATCCGCAGAGTCAGCGAGTTCCTTCAGCGTTGAAAAAGGTCCTTTCTTCAACAAGATCTCGGAACTGCGAGTGCCCCCATCTGTCAAAGTACCCTCTCCACCTTCTGCGTATCTGTCACAGGCTCGCCGATCTTGTCGTAGTAACTGCTGATGACATATATGAACTGCTTCAGGTTTTCCTCGGGGTGTTGAGTTCGTTTCCGCAGTTCCTCTTTCAGTCGCTTCGTATTGTCACCACACTGTGCTCGTTTGTGTCAAAAAATATTTTTTACGACTTTTGCGTTGAAATAAAAGCTAATCCGTGTTTCGTTCGTTATGGACGTCAAAGATTTAATCTAAACGGTGCTTATTTATTGTAAACCCAAAAATTCTTTCACGATCGCTTTAATATATTATATATCCTTTGTGAGCATTGAATCGCCATAAGAAACTATGATATGTTATTTCTGCGAAACGGCACAACTCGACCTCACGCTGAATTACGTGATATCGCTTACCCAACGAGCATAAAGTAGAAGTCGGCAGGCCTTGCAAACGTGGTGCTTGCTGTGAATTGTCCAAAGGCTCTTAGTGACTCATGCGATGAGACTATATTATCTTCCTCCACAATGAAATACTCATCTTCTTTCGTCTGTAAGCATAAAGAATTAAACGAAAATATTTATATTCATTACGTTTTCAACTTCAAATTACACCGCCGTTGAAAAGGGTGGTTCTTGGTTATAATCGAAAAGTGGTACTTTCTAGATGCAATAATATGTCTCGGTCTAGTTGTTTATAAAATTGTGCAATACTTGGCATTGAGTTTACTAAGTAAAATCAGCTAAATGAAACATACGGACCTGTGCGAAAAAGAATTAGAAAGGAGCCAGTTTTGATCTGACAGCGCCATGTGTCACGAGAAAATACAAATTGTTCAAAATTGAAATAGAAAACGAACGGTTACTTCCAACTAAAACCAATGGCTTTGACTGCGCGAACAGAGAGTGTTGTAACTTTGATTTAGACAGATATATCCCCGATTGCTCTTCCGTGGCGCTATCGCTTTGATACACAAGTTTTCGTTTTCTTATTTATTTACACGGTGCTATAAAATCACGACATTTAAATAGTGCTAGCTCATGGCGGAAATAAGCAGTTTATTTGTTACCCTAGCCGAATCATAGGAACCCTTGTTTGCAACACAGATCGACGCTCCTTTCTTACCTTGTTCGAGGCTCCAACATACCATCAGATATATGTGTACAGGCACGCACTAGCCCCCCCCCCTTTCCCTTCCCTCCTTTCAGGCTTGTTTGAAACAATTGTTCGGCATTCGATTAAAGGGATACCATCTGTTTGCGACAAACGTATCTTGGTTTTATTTCTCACACATCACACACTGGTACAACGAATCAACTGCAACTTTTTTCACACACTTATTTCTCCGGCTAAAGCTCTCAGCAATGCTCATATTCAAAAAAAGAGTTTGGGCATAGTTCAGAAAAAAAAATAAAAAAAACGAAAGCCGTTTACAACTTCCTGTAACGCCGGATTAGAGCGCAGCTCTTGAGGAAGAGGAGGGAAGGGTACTGAGGGAAGAATATACCCCTCCTCCCTCCTCCTCACCTTTTCATCCTGTCTGCTACACCCCCTCTGAGCGGCGTCGCTGTCGCCTTACGAGGGTCACGTCACCTCACGGGGTTCACGTGACCCCTGTTAGGTCACGTGATTACGATAACCGAATCGTCATCGTCATCGTGATGACGTCATCAGTGACGTCATGTGACGGCACGGCATCGTCACTGATGACGTCATCGGTGACGTCACGCGCCCGATAATGCACCGCGCTGTTGCAACGACGCCGACGGCGACGGCGACGCCGCTCAATCTGGAAACGGGCGCCTAAGAGCTGCGCTCTAAAAAATACGAAATGACATTACTCTGGAATCGAACTTCAATATCCGCCAGTTGTCTGACTTTATTAGCCCACTTGTGGTCTTGCGCACGAACGCGTCCCCCGCTTCCAAAATGAAGCAGGATGACCCTTGTTTGGGCCTCGTCTCTCTCGATTAAATCAATGAACGCGAAGGGGTTCGGGTGCGCTCTTCCCGTCACGGATTTGATTTTTCAATGCCATGCCTCCACATGGCTGTTGGTTCAAATCCTTCGTTTCGGTGGTGGTTACCCTGTTCCAGGTGAAAAATGACACTCATCCGATTCGCGTCAAAGTAATCGAATTATCCCATAAGCTCCGAACTCCCAGTAATATACCCTCCTGACGCAGAAACGCCGTGGGGCGAGGGATGTGAGAAGGCGAAACAAAGGAAAGTGACATGAGCTTACGAATGACCGCCTTTAGCTGCCAACAGGTTTTGCCCAAAAATGAAAGTGACTCCCGCGATGAGAAGCTTGGTCAAATACTCCGCACATTCCAACAATAAGCGCCTGCTCAAAACCCGTCACGAAACTTTGAGGGGTCGATGAAGCAATCCCAGCAGGCGTCAATGACAGTATAACCAATCAAACGTACGGACATAAATTTGTCGCTAACCGACTTGACAACAAAAAGTAAATGGCTGCGCTATGCACTCCGACCAGTTACAACACGCAGTTACAAGTTGATCAAGCATGTAAGATACAACAAAGAAACGTCGCGTCCGCAAAAATAATTGTGGCTGACGACAGCCGCTGCATGTCATCTCGTGTTGCGAAGTCATCGCAGGAGTCGTCAATGATAGCAAGGGCTCTGCGCTTTTCTGTTGTGGGCGTCGTTGAGTTGCAGACCGTCGGTTGGTGAAGGAAGCGGTGGCTGCGCTGAGCGCCTTTACCATTGCATCCTTCAGGCTGGCAAACATGGGTATATCTGCTGCTTCTTCACCTGGCACCGAGAATAAATTTAGTGGTTTGGTTTAGCTAACTTTGCATGATACTTCGTAGACGTGATATAGATAACCATATGGAAGGATACTGCAGAGCAGGTTTCGAGAAGTTCCTTGTTAAACAAACTTCGCACGGCCGTATTCGGGTTGGGTGCTGCTGACGCTTTCAGCGCCATGCGCAGCTGGTCCCTCACAAGCGTCGGCTCGTGTGTTGCATGGTTATGGTCGCCTATAAGTGAAAGGAGCGTAAATGTGCAATGGCATTTTGACGGCCCGTAAGCATATACCTGGTGGCGCTAGTAAGAGTAAGTCAGGAACGAAACAAATGCAGTGGTTTTTTTCATGTCTAGATCGTCAAAGACTAATTGAATTTAGAAACTTACGTGATCTATTTTCACATTGTCCTCTTCAATCAAAATCGAAGCCGCGCATCTTGATAAAGTGTAACGGCAACAACACGTAACCGTTCAGTTTGCATTTTGCCGTTGTTCGTGACCTATGCAACCTTCAAGGTAAAGACACTTTTGTTTTCTGCGTGTCACTCTGTACAAACTCGAAAATCTCCCCTGACTGATGTCTCACTGTTGATTAGGTAATGTTGTATTTCAGAGTGCAACGTTAATTTTTTTTACTGCGATGGGGACTTACAGTTACGTGTTTCGACACATACACGGTTCTGCGTTTTATGACTCATCGCCAGTGTTGGGTAACGCGTTACAAAAAACGACGTTACCGGTAATGTGTTTCTTTTTATCGGTAACGCGTAACCTACTCGTTACTTTTTTCAAGACAGCAATGGGTAATGTATTTATGTTACGTATTTCGGAGTAACGGGTGACGGATTTACGTTGCTCGTAACTTTTTGTTTATAAAACTTAAAAGAAAAATAACCCAATTGTTCTTTCGTGCTTCGAGGCGCCAATTGGCTGTGGTTTTTTTTTTTCGTTTTTCTTCGCGTTTTTTTGGGGGGGAGTAGTTAGATGAATCCATGAAAAAGATAAAGTAATTATGTTCAGAGTCTGCATAGACGTAATGTTCCTCTCGGTATTTCTATCATGATTTCAATCGTGATTTCAATCAGACCTGTTTCGCTACGATAATGAAGATCAAAGCATTTTCACAAAAATAATCTCAAAATAGCTTTATTATTTACCATTTGTCTATCATAAAATATAAACAAAACAAAAATACTCATATTGCCGCGCGCGCAGTAGGCGCGTCGGCCATGGCCCAACGGTTATCGTGCCCGCCTCTCACGCGAAGTGCACGGGTTTGATTCCTGGGAGCGACGCGTCTTCTGTTTATCCTTGCAATTTAGTGTTCTAGTAAATTCGAGAATCCCGTTGCTTGTTCGAGGTGCGAATGTTCTCGTCGCCGAACCTTCTAGGCCGACTGTTCCAGAAACCAACGCGTGTACATAAGGGGCCCCGCTTGGCAATCCTGAGTCAGTTTTCGCCCCTGCGTTCGACTCTGCTGCTACGCCGACTTCGGCACCCGCGACGCTCTGTTCTTATCTTTCGTACCCCTTTTATTTTTGGCACAAGTTCGCCACATTAAACGTTTATTTATTCCTGCTTATTTCTTGTTTATTGATCACCACCCGTGACATTCTGGTGGAGGTGCCGGGTATCTGCATTCTATGCCTGTGCACCCTACCCCTCCGAAAACACGCCGGCCAAGTGACGTGCTCAGCCCAGGGAGGCTACCCTTCGCAGAAGACCAGACCAAGGCCCGGTCAAGTCGCCGTAACCAAGGCCTACCCCCTGAACTCGGACCCCTGCCGCAGAATCCAAAGAAGAAGATTGCGAGGATGGTCAGTCCACCCGTTGTTGTCCTACCCTTTGCTGCCCGTACGCCTGCGTCCTTTCACGGTGAGCCTCATGAAGACATCGAGGACTGGCTACAGCAGTACGAGCGAGTGGCCCAGCACAACCGTTGGAAGGACGAACAGCGCCTGCAGAGTCTTTACTTTGCGCTCGAAGGGACGGCCAGGCAGTGGTTCGAGAATCGCGAGACCTCCTCGATCTCGTGGACCGCCTGCAAGGATGCGCTGAGACGGACATTCGCCAGCCAATATCGACGGGAGAAGGCCGAGGACCTTCTTCGAATGAGGACACAGGGTTAAACGAGACTATCACCAGTTTCGTCGAGGATGTTTTGCGCCTGGTCGCTCGCGCCGACCCTCAAGCCACCGACGAAAAAAAGCTGCGGATTTTAATGCGAGGTGTCAAGGATGACATTTTTGGTGGACTCGTTCGTTACCCCCCATGCACCGTTGAAGACTTCGTCACGGAGGCCACGAACATGGAACGTGCCCTCCTCGCAAGAGCCAGCCACTACCATCGGCACTCGAGCGTCGTTGCTGCTTCCGCATCGGGCTACGACATCAGCCATAGCATCCCCGGCCTTCGCGACATCATCCGCGACATCGTCTGGGAGGAGCTTAGGAAGCTTCTGCCGACTGCTGAACGCCCGGCCTCAATCTCCATTGCCGAGGTCGTCCGAGACGAGGTTCAGCGAGCGCTCCTACCAGGTGCCCCTGTCACCATGACCGCACCCGAAAAACCGACACTGACCTACGCCGCCATGACTCAACGACCGCGCAAGATCACCGCCAGGTCACGGCACCACCCCGACGTGAACTTCCAGCGCCGAGGTTCTCCCGACGCCAGGAAGATCGGGCGCACGCCCACCCAGAACGAGCAGCGCCACGAAAGACCGACGTGTGGAGGACGGCCGATCGACGCCCGTTGTGCTATTACTGCGGTGAAGCCGGCCACATTTACCGTCGATGCCCCTACAGACAACTGGGGCTGCGCGGGTTCCACCCGAGCGACCCGCGCCCAAGATACGACGAACGCCCTCGCGACATTGAGGAGTACCTCCGCCGCTCGCCCTTCCCAGTGTCGTCTCTCCGCCGTGAAGCCCGCTCCCCATCGCCACGACGTTCAACGTCCCCAGCGCAACGACCCCACCGAGAGAGCCAATCTCCCCTGCGTCGCCGAGAAAACTAAGTGCGGCAACGCCTGGAAGTGACAATGCCGAAAAAGACGGAAGCAAACAGCCTCCAAGAACAACGGAGTGCTCCCACTCTACCGAAGCCCCGCATCGTACCGACGTCCCTGCAACGGTGTCCAACAGCCTAAACGTTGTTATCAACGGCCTCGACGCATCGGCACTCGTGGACACCGGAGCAGACTACTCAGTCTTGAGTGGGAGGCTCTCTCGCCGCCTGCGAAAAATGACGACGCCGTGGGATGGACCTTAAATACGAACCGCCGGAGGGCATTTCATCACACCAGTAGGCAGATGCGCCGCTCGCGTCAAAATCCATGGTGAGACGTGCCCTGTGAAATGCGTCATTTTACAAGACTGTGCCAGGGACGTCATTCTCGGCATGGACTTTCTGTCTGAATACGGCGCCGTCATCGACTTCGTGAAAACAGGTCGACACTGCGGACACCTGTGCCACCTTCAGAGGAACCCCAAACAGCATCAGCCGCCGTCCGAGTCGCTGCCGACCACGTGAACCTGCCGCCGCGATCAAGTGTTCTCGTACCCGTCGTGACCGATACAGCTACCTGCGGCGAAGTTGTCCTAGAAGGCAACTTCCAGTTGCTTCTAGGAAGAGGAATAGGCGTCGCAAGAGGGGTAGCTGGACTTCAGGATGGCCGCACTGTGGTCCTCATGACGAACTTCCGAAACGAAGCGCAACACCTCACGAAAGGTGCAGCCGTTGGCCACGTCGAGGGACTCCGAAACTTGCGCCGTGGTGTGTGGCGTCAGTAATGGCGCCGAAATCGCCGCCATTACTGACGAATCCTCGCCACACACACACCAGCGCAGCTCGACATTGACCCTAATCTCCCGGGCCCAAAACTATGTCAGCTGATTAAGCTCCTCGCCGAATACCGCGACTGCTTTGCGTCGTCGTCGAAGGTGCGCCAAACCGCTGTTGCGAAGCGCCGCATCGTTACCGAGGACGACGCGCGCCCTGTGCATCGATCGCCGTCAAAGTGGCCAGATGCGGCCGAGCGAATAAGCAAATAGTTGTATCCGACCAAGCCCAGAAAAAGCGGCGTGACCTTTGTGAAGAAGCCCAAAACAAGCGAAAGTTAAGAAAATGTACACATTCTTGAAAATAGTTTCGTAATAATAAAATAAGAAAGAGAACTTGCTCAAGTACGAAAGCGAACTTGCTCAAATACGAAGTCAGAGTGCCATGCCACTATCCGGCGGAAGGGCGTCCGCCCAAAACGTCGTGTATACCTCGCTGTCCGCGTATTTTTTCGAGAAGCACAAGCTTATTACTTGCGATTACGGGGTCTGAGTAACATGCCAGGTTGAGCTCGAGTTCTGGTATAGTTCTTCGAGGCGACGACTTGGTGAAGCCCATAGTAGTCAAACGTGCACTGGAAAGTGGCCGAGAGCTCCTCACGTGTTTTTCTGCTGCCATGTGCTAAATGAGGTCGGCATGATGAGCGCAGATCTCGCACTTGCACGCTGCTTTTTTATCGTCTCTGGTGACTGGTCGCAGTCAGTCCTTAAGCTGTGTTTCCTTTTCTCACTTCTTACAATATATTTTGCCATACTTCGACCACTTCGAAGCCATTTTGCGCAAAATACAATGGCAATTAGGCACGACGACCGCGACTGCCGACTGGCAAGATGGGCAAGACGCCAAAACATTGTAAATGGATAGTAATTGTTTTGTACTTTGTGACAGACGGTAGCTTGCGCCAACCAACCGCGGCGCCAAACGGTCAGGATGTTTTTCGTGTTTTTGGCGACAAACGCGCTGTGAATGAGCATGACGAGCAATAAAATAATATTTGCGGGGAAAACGCGAATAAGCCCAAAAAGCGCGACAAGCGACTGGGAAGATCTACCAGCGACTCAGTGAAAAAAGAAGCCCAAATCCGCTTATAATAAGCGGAACTGGCCACCCTGATGCCGTACAGAGTCTCTGTCAAAGAAAGGGAGGTGATCCAGGAGCAAGTCCAAGAGATGCTGAACGACGACATAATCCAGTCCTCAAGCAGTCCTTGGGCTTCTCCAGTCGTACTGGTTAAGAAGAAGGACGGAACGCTTAGGTTCTGCGCGGACTGCAGGCAGCTGGACGCGGTGACGAAGAAAGACGTCTACCAACTCCCCCGCATCGACGACACTTAAGACCGGCTGCGCCACTCTCGATACTTCTCATCGATGGACCTGAAGAGCGGCTACTGGCAGATCAAAGTCGACGAACGGGACCGAGAGAAGACAGCTTTCGTAACGCCGGATGGGCTGTACGAGTTCACGGTGATGCCCTTCGGACTATGCACGGCGCCAGCAACTTTCTAGCGTGTCATGGACACCGTACTGGCAGGACTGAAGTGGCAGAGCTGTCTCGTCTACCTCGATGACGTCGTAGTGTTTTCCAGCGACTTCGACGAGCACTTGCGACGACTCCGAGCTGTTCTTCAAGCCACACGGACCGCCGGACTCACCCTCAAGCCGTCAAAGTGTCAGTTCGCCCATGACGAACTGAAGTTTTTAAGTCACGTGGTTAGTAACGAAGGCGTTCGCCCAGAGAAGACTCTCGCCGTCACGTCATTTCCAGCGCCGACAGACAAGAAGGCCGTGCGAAGATTCCTTGGACTTTGTGCCTACTATCGTCGCTTTGTTCGGTATTTCGCAAGGTTTTCCGCACCACTCACAAGCTTCACGAAGGACGCCGAGAGGTTCGAATGGGCCGAGGAACAGCAGGCATTCGACGAGCTGAAGCGACGACTCCAGACGCCTCCGGGTCTTGGACATTTCGATCAGGATGCGGACACCGAAATTCGCACTGACGCAAGTAACGCAGGACTTGGCGCGGTACTAGTTCAAGTACAAGAAGGCACCGAGCGAGTCATCGCCTACGCAAGTCGGACACTGTCCAAGGCAGAGAGAAATTACTCCACGACTGAATGAGAAAGAATGCCTTGCGGTCGTTTGGGCAATCACCAAGTTTCGTCCGTACTTGTACGGAAGGCCGTTCCGCGTAGTCACGGAACACCACTCGCTCTGCTGGCTTGCGAACCTCAAGGACCCGTCAGGACGACTCACTCGATGCAGCCTCCGGTTACAAGAGTTCAACATGACTGTGGTTTACAAGTCAGGACGCAAGCACAGCGACGCTGACTGCCTGTCCAGGGCCCCTGTCGAAACACCTTCCGGCAGCAGTGACGACGATGACGACGAGTGCTTCCTAGGGGCAGTGAACACGGATGACATGGCACGACGTCAACGAGGCGATCCGGAGCTGCGCGCCTTAATCGAGCACCTGGAAGGGCGCGTGAGTACCGTGCCCCGTGTTTTCTCACGAGCCCTGCAACCATTCGCCATTCGACGAGGTGTACTCTACAAAGAGAACTTCGGGTAGAACAACTCGCCGTGGCTGCTGGTAATTCCGACCGACCTTCGAGAGGAGATCTTTCAAGGATGTCACGACGACCCGGCGTCCGGACACCTTGGATACAGCTGGACATTGGCCCGTATTCGTGAAAAGTATTACTGGCCCAAGCTCTCCAAAACCGTCCACCTCTACACCCGATCCTGCCACAAGTGTCAGCGACGCAAGAAACCGCCGACGAAGCCGGCAGGTCTCCTGCAGCCACTTCCTCCGCCAACTGCACTGTTCCAGCAGATCGGAATGGATCTACTTTGTCTTTTTCCGCCGTCGACCCTGGGAAACCGTTGGATAATCTTCGCCACAGATTACCTCACGCGGTACGCAGGAACGAAAGCCTTTCCTTCGGGGACTGCGGTTGAAGTCACCACGTTTTTCCTCAAGTCCATTGTCCTCCGGCACGGCGCTCCCGAAGTTCTGATTACAGATCGCGGATCATCGTTCATGGCACAGCTGATCCAAGAAATTCTCCGGCTCAGTCACACCAGTCATCATCGTACCACTGCACGCCACCCGCAGACCAACGGGCTGACGGAGCGACTCAACAAGACTATCGCCGACATGATCTCTATGTACGCCGACGTAGAGCACAAGACGTGGGACGAGGTGTTGCCCTACGTCACGTTCGCCTACAATACGGCGGTTCAAGAGACCACTGGGTTCACACCTTTCCAGCTGGTACATGGTCGGAAGGTAACGACCATGCTGGACGCGATGCTGCCCCATGAGCCAGCTGACAATGAGAGCGCGACGCCCAGCAACGCGTTGACGCCGGCCGCTACAACCTTCGTCGCAGGGACGTCAACTTCCAGCCCGGAGACAGGGTGTGGGTTAGGACGCCCATCCGTCACCGCGGCCTCAGTGAGAAACTGGTGAAACAGTACTTTGGACCATACAAGGTACTTCGTCGTCTCGGGGAGCTGAAGTACGAGGTGATGCCCGATGGGACAAGAACATCACGCCGCCCACCACGCCCTGAAGTTGTCCACGTCGTGCGCCTGAAGCCGTACTACGCTCGATAGGACTGTGGAGCTTATGCGTTCCAAATGACTCCTTAGTTTGCCGTTATGTTTATTAATTTTTTTGTTTTGTTTGTTGTTTGTGTTGTGGTGCATGGGGGCGATCCTGGGAGCGACACGGTTATCGTGCCTGCCTCCCACGCGAAGTGCACGGGTTTGATTCCTGGGAGCGACGCGTCTTCTGTTTATCCTTGCAATTTAGTGTTCTAGTAGATTCGAGAATATCCCGTTGCTTGTTCGAGGTGCGAATGTTCTCGTCACCGAACCTTCTAGGCCGACTGTTCCAGAAACCAACGCGTGTACGTAAGGGGCCCGCTTGACAATCCTGATTCAGTTTTCGCCCCAGGGTTCGACTCTGCTGCTACGCCGACTTCGACGCCAGCGACGCTGTTCTTATCTTTTGTACCCCTTTTATTTTTGGCATAAGTTCTCCACATTAAACGTTTATTTCTTCCTGCTTATTTCTTGTTTATTGGTCACCACCCGTGACAATATCACGCTGAACACAGGCATAAAACAGTTGTCTGAGCAGATCGGAACCAAACAATTTTAAACTGTTTTGTTCTACAATGTCAAAATTTACTAAAAAAAGTCACTTAAACTGTACTTTAAATTGACAGTAACTATTTCATCTGCATTATTTTCAGTGATTGGACGACCTTATTAGCCAATCTGCCATGTTCAATGATACATCTAGTGATTATAAGTGCACTATTTTATAGCTACATTCATTTAAAATAAATTATTCTGGTATAACGCAAATGAGTCTGATTTAAATCATAGGTATCCAATCGTTTATACTTAAATAAATCGTCATGGTTTTCCACTCTGGTTAAGAGTCGCTTTTCCATAGCGCAGTATGATCAAAACGGTTTCAAATAAGAAAAGGCCACTCGAATGACACGCATTTTTTCTCCTAAAACTTTTGGATTTGTAATCGTGTTGCACCCTTGACAGATATAACAAGACTTTCAAGTTTAAAGATACTGAAGTGTGGGCGTTTAGCAATGAATGCGCACCTTAAACCGGAATATTCCAACAAGCTGGAGGTTTATTCGGGGTTTGCGAACCGTCTTGAAGATTGCATTCACCTGCGTGAGAGAAATAAGACATTGGAACGGGCGTCAGTAATCGGAGCACGAAAGCTACAGTAAGCACTTTTGGTTTGATCAAAAAGAACTGACATTACTATATTATTCCTGACGAAGAAAGGAAAAGCATACGCACAATGTTCATTAGCCTTATGATGTATCTTGTCTGTAGATATTTGCTTTCCTTGAGGTACTTGTGTATTACACTGTCAAACATAACGTACATTTCGGGTCGCCACTCGCTTGGGGGCTCTGCAGTGTCATCTAGAAGGTTTCAAATCATGACATGTTCTCAGTGCTTCGCAATTATAGAATTGACTATGCAATAATTTTTATTTTCATATGCACAATGCCATGATAAGCTGTTCTTGTTTCCTGTGCAGATGATGAAACAGTCTCTCCAATTAAGACTTTCAAAATTTATTATATCATCAAACTGCAATCTCGAATTGCAGTTACACGCGCAGCACGTGCTGACTTCTACCGAAATATTTCAAAGCAAAAACCTAGAGCAGAAAAAATAGAGTTTAAAGTGCGTACATAAAATTGCATGAAAGTTATAAAATGGCCAGTACGTATGCTGCGCATGTAACTGGAATTGCGGCTGGTGCCTTGGGGTTTGTAGAATTCGGTGAGAGGACTGCTGAGGAATGTTGAAGGTTTTACAAACAAAATAAACTTACTTTTTGGCGGTAAACTTTCATCGGAACGTTCTTCAACGGGAACTGTAAACATCATAGCGATACTGAATGCAAAAAGTAATCAAAGTCAAGGTTATAACTTTTCGAAGGCATGCTCCTTCATCAAAATCATAGAAGAACAGTTCGTGTTTTGCTGTCAATTTTGTTTTTGTCTTTTGCTGGCCCGTTTTGCGGTTTTCAGTCGTTAAGGTATTTTCAAGATAATTTTCTCAAATTGTTCAAAATATCCGATGTGGGCGGATATGTGTTTTTTTAAATACCATCACCTCAAAACTGAACCATGCCGAAATAAAGTAGATAACTCTTTTTGTTTGAATGAGAAGACGACGAAGTGTTTTTTTTTTTTTTGCATCACCTAAGAGGCTAGTATTATTAAGTAAAAATACAAGGAACGCTCTAAGTTTCACTATATTCCGCGTCATAAATATCATTTGTAGACACATTTTCTCGTAACTCCTAAGTGCTACCAATTAAATTATTTAGGCAAAATAAAACGGCAACATTTAACGCACTTAAAGTGTTTTGTCTTGTGTATTGGGATACAAGAGCCTCTTTCCGATTGCCAAACCACTGACCTCTTCCCTTCACTCAGAAAGTGCTAGATATCGGTACAATTTAAGATTATACACAGGTTAAATACTCTGAACATGGGATTACATACTCAGATCACCAATACATGAGCCGTTGAACTGATGCAAACAAAAAAAATTAAGAAGCCGAGGGGCCGTCGACATTGGAAACACTGCTCCTTTTCATTTTCCAGCGATAATCAATTAATGTGCTCATTTCGCCACGCTTTAAACAGAATATGTTGCTAGACAAAAAACGTGAGGTCAATTAATTCAACGAGAGAATAGGTGGCAAAGAACTGAGAGCGTCCAAGTACTGACGCCGCTCGCGGAGCGAACGCTGAAAGTAGAGATTCGTCGCTCGTTGAAAACCTCGAGGCATTTGCGCTTCGTAAGGTCTAGCCTTTAAAGGTCGAATTTTCAGCAAATATCTAGTTTAGTTTTTGATCGTGTCACTCACTTTCAAAGTGGATCTTCTGCTCAGGCGTCGGGAGCGGAAATATTCTGTGGGGGATTCGGCCGGATTTGTCATGTATTCGCAATGGCTCAATTCCATGTGTAAAGTTTAGGTATCCTTCCTGTTAAAAAAGTGTAAAATTTATAAATATTGTAAACATTGCACGTTGGAGACCGTTTGTGCATCTGCTAAACAAACATTGTATGCTTAATAAAAATTCAATTGGTAAGGAAACAACTTATGAAGAAAGTTTTCTTAATATTATTTTTAAGGTTCTTCGTAAATGACATCCTTTAGACGTTGTGGCGACGTCAACTTCCAATGTGCTTAATACACCTTCATTTTTACGAAACTTAAAAAAGTACTGCAGGTTTACAAAAATTTTCGCGAAAAAACTAGGTAGTTAACAAATAGAGGATTTATAAATAATGATTGCATAACCTCCCGTATATTTATATAATCGTATTTACTGTTCCTATACGAATATATACTTTAAACAATATTGCATACCATTTCAATTCCCCCAACTGTTTCGGTAATTGTAAATGATGCTTTGTGTTCCGAATTTTCATAAACACTGTTACGTATGTCTGTAGTATCCATCTGAAAATAACATACCATGGGTAAAAAAATTAAAGACGTTTCCAATTCTCGGTTATGCCGAATTAGAGCGCAGCTCTTGAGGAAGAGGAGGGAAGGGTGCGGAGGGGAGGGGAGGGTACGTAGGAGAATCGACTGTCATATTGTGAGATGATTTCCCGGAAAATTCACCCGCTAAATTTAGTGGGAAAATTTCCCCGCTAAGTTTGGCGGAAATATAAATTCCCCCACTTAGTTTAGCGAAAAAATTGCCCCGTTAAAGTTGGAGGAAAAATTTCCCCACAAAATTTAGCGAAACATTTTTTCTAAATAATTGCCCCGCTAAATTTAGTAAAAAAAAATTACCCGCTAAATTTAGCGGCAACTTTGCCCAATAAATTTGGCAAAAAATTTCCCCGCTAAATTTGGAAAAGAATTGTTTCACTAAATTTAGCGGCAAAATTTCCCCGCTAAATTTCGCAGGAACTTTTCTAGCTACGTATGACGTAAATTTTTTGCCGCTTAATTTGGCGGAAAACTTTTATTGCTAGATTTAGTGGAAAATATTTCTCGCAAAAATTACCGGAAAAAATTACCGAATAATTTCTCCACAAAATTTAGGGACACAATTGCCCCTAAATTGAGCTGAAAACTTTCCCTATACATTTAACAGAAAATTTTCCCGCTATATTCAGCAGAAAAATTTCCCGCTACATTTAGCTTAAAAAGTTCCTGCTAAATGAGCGGAACATTTTTCCTCAAAATTTAGGCGCCGTGTGACGTCATGAGGGTGACGTAACTCATGACCTTTGTAACGTCACGTGTGACGTCATTATGACAAACGTCCCATAATGCAACGTGTGGTTACGCCGACCGCGACGGCGACGCTGCTCAAGCCGGAAACGGGCGCCTAAGAGCTGCGCTCTAAAAACTGCGAAGTGATATACATAATGGTTAAGGTTGAAATTCTGAACTTTTATTCTTTGCAAAGTGTGCCATTTTATAAAAACTCAGTAAATAATTGCAATCAATGAAATTCTACAAGACGCACACCAAATATCGGAGTGAATTGTTCCTCAAATTATCGAGAAAGTAAAACACTCTCAAAGAACGAAAAAAAGAAATCGTGGGTGTTTTTATTTCGGTATCTCTCACATAGAAGAAATGAGGGGTCGTTAAAACTACACTTGAAACTAGCGAAGGGTTGTGACATATTGAAACTTAGGTAAATATACTACAAATAAAAGTATTATGAACGTAGTAATCATTATAAGAACATCAATAGCACAAAAATATGTTTGGTGTTTAACAAGAAAAAAAGATATCACATTTTATGTGAGCATACACAAAATAAAAAAAAAACAAATCTCGATGATATCAACTGTCGTAATTCTTCCGCATGCACGCCAGGAATCAATACATTAACATGAGTCGGCAAGTCATTTAAACAAGCATGCTTTCTTAAAACCGGTGACAATTCTGCTTCAATGGCAGGTTAAAATATACGAATACTTCCAAAGGCACTAGCGGACAGATGAAATATCTTTTTAGCGACTGAACAGGTGGGATGTTTATTTTCTAGTTAAATAAGTTGAATTTTAAACCATGAGGCGGAAGCATGCCTTCTTGGGAAATGTAAACTTTCCTTACCAATTCATGGTTCACCTCTCCATCTTCAGCCTCGCTAAAAAACAGACTGTCCCCTAATACACTGGACACTTCCAAGTCTATGACGTAGTCTTTAGAAAGTTGAACAGCGCCTCTTGAGTTGCCGCTTCTGCTTTCAATCAGAACCGGATACACGACACCTGGAACGTAACGGCTCCTGTTATCCGACCGTTCCATACTCGCAACAAACTTCTCGGTAAAGAGGAAGAAACAAAACGGTGGTCACAAGTCACGGTGTCATTCTTATAAAATAAATGGTGCCTAAATCTCCCTGAAAAGTTTCCTTTCAAAAAAAAAACAAAAAAAACAATTAACTTAAAAAAAAGCCCTTGTGCAATGTCAGCAGGGTGGGAATATAATGCAATAATAGCAGACCACGGGCAGCAAGCCTATCCTGATGCGAATAGTCTGAACGGAGCAGATTTGGAAGATGGGGGGAGGGGGGGGGGGTCCTTCATTGGGCGTTTAGTTTACACTTTTTATCATTTCATATGCATTCTCAGTATAGAGCTCACGAGAAGATATGCTACTTTACTTGGCTTCAATTTGCTATTAGAGTGACATATAACATAAAACAAAAGAACTGAAGAATGTAGACTACCTTGTTACCAACGTTTTATCAGTATTAATTATAATCTTGATCTTTTGTACAACACTTTTGTGACTGTTCATGCGAAAATCTTCTGGATATTTGTTAAACTTTTCGCTCTTAAGTCTTTTAAATGTGTGGTCCCGTGACCAATGGAACATCGTTTTGGGGCGGTCACATATATTTAGTAAACAACTCGGAACAAACAGCGGCAAAGGAACTTGGACAAGAGTAAAGAAACAAACACGACAGGACAGCGCTTAACTGACAACTGTTGTTTATTACACAAAAGGGGGAAGGAAGAAAACAAGAAGTAACAGAATCAGAAAAAATGCACACACACACGCGCCAACCAAGCAGCACATTTTGTCACGGTAGGCCAAATCAGTGGCTACGTATGCCCGTCATAGTCGATCGCAGGTACCCAAATTCTGCTTCAGATGACACTGACGGTTCGCTGGCGCATTTCCCGCCAAGTTCTAGGATGAAGAAGGCTTCGATAATTTCCCTTGTCACCCTGTCTCTAAGTCTATCTAAAACAGTGACTTCACTAAAATTAGGCTGGCACTTGCACTCCCTGCAGTGCAAAGGTAGTAACACTGCGGGGACTGCAAGTGCCAGCCTAATTGTAGTGAAGTCGCTGTTTTAGATAGACGTAGAGACAGAGTGACAAGGAAAATTATCAAGGCCTTTTTTTATATCAGAACTTGGCGGGAAATGCGTCAGCGAACCGTCATGGCGTTGTCTGAAGAAGAATTCGGGTATCTGCAATCGACTATGAGGGGCATTACGTAGCCACTGATTTGGCCTATCGTGACAAAATATGCTGCTTTGTTGGCGTGTGTATCTGTGTATATTTTTTTTCTGATTAAGATGCTTCTTGTTTACTTCCTTCCCCCTTTTGTGTAATAAACAACAGTTGTTAACTCAGCGCCGTCCTGTCGTGTTTGTTTCTTTACTCACGTCCAAGTTCCTTTGCCGCTGTTCCTTCCCAAAACATTCACCTCAAACCAACTAGCCCAGCACGTCACATTGTTGTTGTTATATTTAGTAACTTCGATGGTACACCTAATCTGAACAAACAGAGGCTAAGAAAAGCGCGAAGAGTAATTTTCTCCTGTGTCCAACCTCACGCGAAAAGTTTCTGGCAGTTTGAAAATCGTAAAAAAAAAATTACATGTTTGTGCATTCCGTGCACGTACAATGCAATTATCGTTCCGGATTAATAAACCAGATTAGCACCCTCTCATAATTTGTAGGTGTAATTGGAGAAACCAAGTGCTTGATCTTTACGTAGACCTGACGTACGTCAGCCGTTGAATAAGAAAACATCTGCTTCCGGTATGATGACCCCGGTTTCGCTTTCTATCTGTTTTTGACGCCCTTTGGCTGACTGAAGTATGGAGTGCAATGTCTATAGAACTCGTCTCCTACTGCTGTATTCAGGGTCCTATGGCACCCATATCTTAAAAGAATACCGAAGTAGCAACAAACGATCTTACAGGAGCCGAAGTGTCCTGCTCTTGGCTGTCGCGACCCTGGCGGTTGGTGCTATAATTGCCGGCCAAAAATACGATGGAACGCTCGTATTTTTTGCTCGTACCACCGCTGCTGCGACGACGGGAGGATCTTGGCTGACGGCATGAAACTCATATGACGCCCAATTGCGGAAATCGAAGGAAAATTTTTCAGAACGCGGTAAACACACCAGTTGGAGACGTGTTCCAGGCACCATTGTTTTTTAGCCAGCAGCACGTAAGGATGCTGCATAAGCTAAGGGACTTTGACAAATCTATAAAACAAATAATCACCATATGTGGTTAAGAGTACTAAAATTTCGTTTGCAACTTCTGTCACAGATATAAAAACAAATAATCGCTTGGCTTCTGTTAACCTAGTCGTAATTTTACTTTTTTTGTGTCTTTGAACACATTATTTGGATATAGTAGAATACCAACGTACTAAAGTGTCCGAATCAACCCGTCCTGTGATCGGAAGATATAGCGGCATATAATTATTAAATTCCACTTCTATAATCACTCACAACTTAAGAAGTGAAGGGCGTGCTGACTGGCGAGCATCTCTTTATTTCTTCTCATCCAGTAAGAACACGGAAGAGGCAATCAAGAAGTAAGAATCAAGATTATAATATTACGACACAACGTGCGCGTCTTATTTGTCAGCGACTATAAAAAAATCTATGAATAAAATCAGTGCAGTAAGTCTACCCAAGCCAATTTAAACCCTACACCTTTTGGAAATGTGGTGCATGCCGTAATGCAAATTATATCTCGTCTGCAATATCGTGCTCGGAATTTCCACGATAACTGTTTATCTTGCCAAAAAGCTCGAAGGATTTATCCTGAGAGAAATAAAAATTTGGTTTTTCGTAACTTAGAAAAAAGTCATGCAGAAACATCTACATAAATAGGATCGATACATCACCGGCATGAGCAGTGGCAACGCTGAAAATAATGAGTGTAGCCGAATACATTTTCCGTGTAAAAACGGGCGTACAGGCGAGAAAATATTATAGTTAAAGTCTAAAAATGACTTCGTCAGAAACACCTTTTAAAGGTGAACAAGGTCAGCGCCCTTTACAAAACATTCCGCAAAATACGAGAAAATAAAAATACAAAGTCGAATGACGTACACAGGAAGTTTCATTCATTCGGCCGTAAAAGGGAGCTTTTGCACGAGACAAACATCAACACCGGCAATTGACCCTTCTCAAACGTCAGAGTCATCTAGTGGCAGTATTAATAGCTCCAATTTCTCCTCACTAATGACGGTGATAGAAGATCAAGATCGTCTATCTTCAAACACCCCCGATTTTGAGAATCAAAGGCGACCTACAAGGACCAGCTTGTTAGATTGGATTACCCACTTCTCTATACTATGCTTTCGAACACGCTCGCTAGTCCAAAAGTGGAGACGCTGCGAGCGCCGCCGTTAGAGCGTCGGATGGATGGATGGATGGTAATGGCTATACCCTTTGTAACGGGTGGCAGCTTGCGCCACTTCGTCATCCCTTCTATGTTGAAGTTCATATGAATTTCGTTCTAACACAACCCCCCCCCCCCCTTTTTTTTTAAAGCGTTTCTATTGCTTCTTTTTGAGCGCAGCTCTTAGGCGCCCGTTTCCGGCTTGAGCGGCGTCGGCGTCGCCTTCGGCGTAACCGCGCGGTGCATTATGGGACGCGTGACGTCACTGATGACGTCATCAGTGATGTCATCGGCATCGCCATCGTCACTGATGACGTCATTAGGGACGTCACTGATGACGTCATCCGCATCGTCATCGTCACTGATGACGATATCTCAGGAGAGGAATTATGATAGGAGACATGAATGCCAATTTAGAAGAGTGATGGACTCACAGATACAACCGGAAAGTTGCTAGAAGATTTCTGTGATGCCCTTGACCTAGTGTTAGTGAATACTCAAGTAAAATGCGACGGCAAAATAACGTGGGAACGAAACGACTCGCACTCAACTATAGACTACTGCCTCATGTCCCACAAACTGTATGCCAGGTTAGGAAGTATGGAAATAGATGAGGAAGGAACAAAAGGTTAGGGAGTGACCACAAACGAATTAAGATTCAATTTGGTGCATTTAAACCAGAGCAGCAAGCCCAGGAACGAGCGGGTAAACCTAAACTGATTGAAGCTCAAATAGAAAAAGTATCGAAAAGCATTGAGAACATAGTATCGAAACAACCAGAAAGGGAATGGGCATATGAGGATCTAATAGGAATCTTTAAAAGAGAATTAGAGAAGCATCGAATTAAACAAAGAGGACAGCAAAAACAAAGACACAAACCAAAAAGCTGGTGGGATAAGAAGGTCAAAGTAGCCATATTGCAGCGCCAAGAGGCATCTAGGGAGCATAGGTGGGCAAATAAAAGGGGAGCCTTGCCAACGGAGGTAGAATCAAAGTGGGAAAACTTCCAAGAGCGAAAAAGGGAGGCATCAGCTTTAATACATACCAAAATTAGGAGTGCAGGAGTGCAGTGGATGATGGAAATAAATAAAAAAGATAGGAATGCAGCGAAAAGGTTTTGGGAACATATTAAGGCGCAAGGGAGAAAGACAGATAGTTTCCAACATGTGCTAACCACACAGGAAGGGAGAAGAGTGGAGGGGGAAGAGGCGCGGGAATATATTAGGCAGACAATCGAAGGGGCTTTCTCCCAGCTTGAGCAGAGGGGGACGGTGGATAGCACTGACAGCAGCAGCATAGAGGAGGAGCAGAATTATGTAACAATGGAGACGACCGCAAGGGAATGGGATAAGGCAGAAAGTAAGGTTCCAGCAGGTACAGCGACAGGCCCAGACGACATACCCATGGAACTCATAGGGACACTAGGAAAAACAAGCAAATTGAAGTTACGACATGCAAGAAATCAAATAATTATGGGAGGAGAGGTGCCTAGGGATTGGAAACTGAGTAAAATGAGACTAATATATAAAGGCCGAGGAAACAAAGACAACATTAAGTCGTATCGCCCAATAACGGTAACTTCAGTTCTATACAGATTAGTTATACAGATAGTAAAGCGGAGAATGGAGGAATGGGTAGAAGAAAATCAAATGCTGGGTGAGCTCCAAAATGGATTCCAAAGAGATAGAAGACTGGAAGATAACTTATTCGCCACCACACAATGTATAGAAATAGCAATGAAGAACCAGACTCCTTTGTGGTTGGCTTATATGGACATCAAGGGAGCGTACGATAATGTGAGCTAGGAAAAACTCTGGAGTCAGCTGAGGGAATATAACTTAGATGCATATTTGGTTGGGTTTCTTCAGCAAGTGTATACAGACAATAAGGTAATTATAGCATGGGAGGCAGAAACTACACAACCCGCAGCGATAAAAAGAGGGCTCAGGCAGGGCTGTCCACTGTCACCTCTGCTTTTCATGATATATTTGGAAATGGAAAAGAAATTAGAGCAGAGCAACTTAGGTTTTGATGTGAGTTATATGGAAGGACTGAGAAATGTAGTACAGGTAATACCAGGACTGATGTATGCCCATGACATAGTACTTATGGCAGATAACCGGGATACGTTACAGGAACTAGCTGGAATATGTGGAGAGGAAGGGGACACATTGGGCATGAGTTTTAGTAGAGAAAAGTCTGGGGTAATGGTGTTTAACGACAAAAAGAGGGAACCCCCGAGGATACAAGACATTGAAATAGACCAAGTAGGAAAATACAAATATCTGGGAGTCTGGCTCAATGAGGGAACAAAATATCTAGAGGAACATGTGGAGAATATAATTAGAAAAGGGAAAGGAAATTCATCAATTATGAAGCTCAAGGCACTATGGAACTATAATAGGTATGAAGTGGTCAGAGGTATATGGAAAGGAGTGATGGTGCCAGGGCTGTCTTTTGGCAATGCAGTGCTGTGCATGAAATCAGAGGTTCAATCAGGATTAGAAATTCGACAAAGAAGCGTAAACAGGCTGGCACTGGGAGCACATGGAAAAACACCAAATGAGGGAGTACAGGGGGACATGGGATGGTCGTCTTTTGAGAGCAGGGAGGCAGTTAGTAAGTTGAAATTTGAACAAAGGTTGACCGAAATGGATGATACGCGGTGGGCACGGAAGGTATTCAAATATTTATACATGAAAAGTTTAAACACAAAATGGACAAATCGAACCCGAAAGCTTACATTTAAATACCTAAACACTGGTGATGGGGCTGAACAGACTACTTCAGTGAAAAAAGGGGTGAAAGAGGTAGAAAGGAAAATGTGGGAAGAAAGAATGCAGGATAAATCAGCTCTAACAGTGTACAGGTCAAGAAAGCAGGACATAAGAAAGGAAAATGTGTATCACAATTCAATAGGAAGTTCTTTGCTGTTCGAGGCGAGAACGGGGGCTTTAAGGACGAGGACGTATAGGGCTAAATTTCAGGAGATAGACACATTATGTGCTCCTTGCCATAATGAGAGTGAGACACTTGAGCACTTGGTATTAAAGTGCACGGGGCTTCGTGCTGCACTCCCTGAAGGGGTAACAGATCTGGCAGGGGCCCTGGGGTTTGCTGGCGACGATGGAGGGACGGAGAAGAGGATTACAGTCACGAAGAGGCGATTAGAAGATGGGTGGAAATTATCTAGGGAAAATTGAATGATGCAGAACTAACTAGCACAGCTGGGGACAGGCGGGACAGAGGAAAATTGGGACTCCCTTCCGCGTGGCTCCGGCCCAAAGTCTCAACCTTGTCTTCCAGTGGGTCCGGTGCGGGGGTAACGCCGACAAGGTCTGACCAGAGGAAAATTGGCGACTCCCTCGCCGGGGGGAAGAGGCGGGGGGTGATGTTTTTAGTTTTTTCGCCCGATCCCCCAAAGGTCATCCTGGTGATATCCCACACTACCTGGTGATAGTTAGGGGGTAGGAAATTGGCTTAGAAGGGCGCGAGAAATCAAATCAAATGTTTGTCTTTCTTAGACTTAGGCTAGGTGGCGCAAGCTACCACCCTCTACAAAGGGCCAGTAACATCCATCCATCCATCCATCCATCCAGTGACGTTATCGGCATCTGCATCGTTATCGTCCTAGCCAAGATGACGTCATCAGTGACGTCACTGATGACGTCATCAGCATTCGCATCGTCATCGTCATCGTCACTGATGATATTACTGATGACGTCACTAGTGATAATGACGTCAACAGTGACGTCACTGGTGACGCCACTGATGACGTCAATGTCATCGTCACGTGACCTCATAGGGGTCACGTGACCTCGTGAAGTCGCGTGACCCCGGTGACGTCACATGACCTCCGTAAGGTCACGCGACCCTCGTGAGGCCACGGCGACGCCGCTCGGAGGGAGGAGTCGCAGACAGGAGGAGGACGTGAGGAGGAAGGATATAGTTCACCTCAGTACCCTTCCCTCCTCCTCCTCAAGAGCTGCGCTCTAATTTGGCGTTACGGGGAGTTGTAAACGGCTTTCACTTTTTTAGAGCGCAGCTCTTAGGGGCCCGTTCCCGGCTTGAGCGGCGTCGGCGTCGCCGTCGCCGTCGGCGTAACCAAGGTCACCCCAAGGCCACGCGGCCCCCAAGGTCATCCCAAGGTCACGTGGCCCCCAAGGTCACCTTAAGGTCACGTGACCCCCAGAGATCACGTGACCCCTCCCCCAGGGTCACGTGACCCCCGAGGTCACGTGACACCCATAGTCACGTGACCGCCCGAGAGTCACGTGACCTGAAATTTAGTTCCTGAAATTTAGCCCTATATGGTTTCGTTCTTAGCACCCACGTTCTAGCTTCAAACAGCAACGAGCTCCCCAATGAATTATCATACAACTGTTCCTTCTTTATGTCTTGTTTTTGTGCCCTGTATATTGTTAAAGCTGACTCCCCCTGTATTCTCTTTTCCCACAATTTCCTCTCTGTTTCCTTTACTCCCTTTTCTACTGATATGTTCTGATCGGCCCCATCTCGTTGAATGTATTTAGATCTCAGCTTGCGGGCTCCGTTTGTCGACTTAGTGCTTAGTCTTTTCATATATCGATACTTCTACACCCTTTCGCTGTCCACCGTGTATCCTCACTTTCAGCTAGTCTTTTTTTAAAGTTTACTTAACTGATCGCTTCTCTACAATCGAAAGATGCCCAACCCGCATCTTCCTGTACTTCCTCATTTGGTGTATTCCCATGTGCCCCCAATGGCAACCTACCCATATTCCTTTGCTGTATCTCTAAACCTGCCTGGATTTCTGACCTCATACAAAATACCCCATTTCCAAATGACAGTCTTGGGACCATGACTCCCTTTCATACACCCCTAACGACTTTACTTCCATCACCATACTCAATATGTAATATTCAGCTGGCATATGTAACCTCTTTCAAGTATCTCGGTGTTCACGTGACTTCTAACCTATCATGGAAAACTCATTCTGATCACATAATCGCTAACGCAAATTCAATGCTTGGATATTTAAAAAGAAACCTTCCCTTAACCCCTATGTCCCTAAAACTTCTCTTGTATAATACTTTAATACGTTCAAAGCTGGAATATGCCGCAGCAATCTGGGATCCAGGTCACTCAACGCTTATAACAAACATAGAAGACCTGCAAAATCGCACCGCACGATTCATAGTCTGCAACTATCATCGCACCGCAAGTGTCTCATCTATGAAAACCACCCTAACTCTGACTCTTCTTTCCTCACGTCGGAAAATATCTCGTCTATGCCTCTTCCATAAAATCTATCATTCCAACGCTTCACTGAAAAACAAAATATTCATTGCCCCCCCCCCCCCTTCATTTCTCCCCGCATTGATCACACACTTAAAGTTGGCATACCTCATTGGAAACTTTAGCTTACATCAACTCTTTCATCCCTAGAACGTCATCTGAATGGAACCACCTTCCCGCATCATTAGTAACTATTCCAACAATAGATTTATTTAGAAAGGCTCTAACTACTCACTTTTACTAGGATTGTGCCGTACTAACATTTATTACCAAGTTGTCTTGTTTGAATTTGATGCAGAGGCAATATTTTTTGTCCACCCCCTCTGTAATGCCCTTGGGCACTGGGGGTACTGAAATAAATAAATAAATAAATAAATAAATAAATAAATATCATTATTCCGGAGTGCCCTGTGTTTCGTAATAGCTGAATCTCATTTCCCCTTCTTTATTACAATATCTTCATGTCCTTTTAGATACTTTCTTCCCTCACTTAAACATACTCCCATCCCAGATATTTGTGCTTTCCTACGTGTTCTATCACTGTGTCCTGTATCTCCAGGGGTTCTCCCTTCTCGTCGTTGAAAACTATTATACACTGCGGTGCCTGACAACTGCATGCAGTTTTCTTCACCCAAACGCTTCGCAGGACGCTGTCTTTTGGAAAGCGGTGCCAAAAAACACGCTGAGCGCTGGCAGTATTATTTGCACAGCCTGGCACGCAACAAACTGTATCATGCTGGCATGTTGCTGCTGAAGGTAACCTAAACCAGGTAGCACACCATTCTCGATCCGACATTGGCCTAACATTGCCAAAGACCGGCCTCAATATTGGAAGCGTTACCCTTTCCAATGTTGGCCCAGTGATTTGTGCCAATGTTGGGCCACTGTTCAGCCATCGTTCCAGCCAATGTCGGCCCCATCATTGGTACCAATTTTGGGCCATTGCTAAACCATGGTTCCAGCCAAGGTGCTCCCACATTGGCGAAGACCGGCGTAATATTGGACAACACTGGAAGCGCGACCCGATCCAATGTTGGCCATCATGCTGATTTTTGGCCATCGTTGCACTCGCCCAGCTCTTTGCAAGTGCACTCGCCAAGTTGTTTGCAAAAAGGAAGGTAAACAGACACAAGGGATTGTTTTGAAATCTCCTAAAAGTTTATTACACACAGCTTATTCTGTAGACAAGCACAATCTCAGCAATTTGTAATATGTGAAGAGGTACTACTCAGCTGTGATACAACTAAGAAGATTGCAAAGCAAACAACAACCGGGGTAATTCTTGGGTAGTGTCCACCCAGGCAGCACACCATTGTTGGACCCCCGTTGGCCCAATATTGGCAAAAAATGGTTCCAATATTGGTCTGAGATAGACCCTTTCCGAAATTCAGTCTGGACACTTTGATCACTATCATCATCAGTGGAACGGCATCTGTGCCATACCAATGGCGGCCTTCTAGTGACTGATAAAAGAAGACGTTGAAGATGCTCCTAAGCGGATTTTGCGAGGCCTGTACATTCAAGGGGTTAGTAAGACGTGACGTAGGAATGGAACGCAAGAGCTACGTAAGCGTTTATTTCTAATAACTCAGATTCAGTCAATCTGTGTGCGGCACACAATCTGCTTTAAAGCACTTTCGTGTATAGAATTTTCTCGGGGCATCTGAGTGGGTTCGAGCTTTGTTCTGAAAGTAGGTTCTTGGTCACCGTCGAACTGAAAGTGACCGAGAAAGATTTCACTGAACCATTCCTCGCGTGCTGTTGACTTGCGAAAGCGACGGTGCCGATACAAGTTAATTTACGCCATTGATATGGCAGAACCTAAACTGCCTTACGAGCCACCAGATGGCACTGAATTTCGGAAAGGGTCTATTGGCATTTTCGAAAACGCCACCCGATCCAATGGTGGTCCAACATTGGTGCCAATATTGGACCACTGGTTTGCCAACGTTCTAGCCCTCGTTGGACCAACGTGGTTTGCGCTTTTTTTTTCCAATATTGGTGTAGAGGTTTCACCGTTGGCTGAACCAAAATTGGCACCCACCGCTCTACACACTGGCTCTTCCAACATTGGCTTAAATATTAGCTATTCCAATATTGGCATCCGGTTTAATACACTGGCTAGTTTTTTGCATCCATTGTCTATGCCATTATTGGATGTTATTTTTCAGCCAGTGGTGTAACCAGCGTCACAAATACAGTGCAGAGAACCAAGCAAGTATCTTGCCCTTTTTCCTCAAGCACTGTTTTCTTTCTGATGTTAAAATCTAATAAATTCAGCAATTTTACCGTATTTGGACACATTAGAAATCATTAAAGCATGCAAATGAATTGTTCATAACGTATGACAGTTCATAATTTATTTAAACCGAACAAAAAGATTTAAAACATTGTGCAATCAGGGGGGGCCTGGGCAGACTCGGCGGCAGGGTCGGCGGCAGGCTCGGTAGTGGACAGGGCAGATGGCTGGGCAAAGGGATTCCACGCAGGGGCCTGGCCACAAGATTCCGAAAGAGGCAGAAGCGGGGGTTTGGATTCAGGTGAAGAGTTGCAGAGGCTCTCAGTTCTCTCCTACGCTTGTTAATAATGAATATCAAAATAAAACATAGCAGCTTCATTATTAATCGCCGCCCTTTAAATAACTATTCGATTAATCGGTTCAGTTGCTCTTCAAGTATAAAATCTCGACTTTTCTATGTTTACTTTTCCTTATTGTAAACGTTCTTTTCCGGTGAATTATTTTTCGTTATTTTGTATGTAAAAAACTGAGTACTGCATTCTAAAATAAACAGATGCACAGGTAAGACACCGGGGCCGGCTTGCTGGAATCAGTGTCTCAGCTGAGACTGGGTGAAAGAAAGCACTGTAGAGGCTGGGACGCGCAAGCGTCTTGAGTCGAGGCTTGAGTCCCGTTCAACTCGTACGCTGGCTTTGACAGTGCCTTCTTTCCTCCCGTCTCAGCTGAGACGCTGTTTCTAGCAAGACGGCCCAGGCGCTTACTATTGTTTTGTTCGTCCGTCTTGTCCTTAGTCAGAGCTCAATCGATCTAGATTAAAATGCTCATAGGGATTTAAAAAAATGAATCAAATAGTACGAAGGTTATTTCATACGTTGCTTAGCTCTACTCTTGCAACATCATGGTGTCTCTTAACTTTCACCTAGCTTTAAGAAGTCTTAAGAATTACAATCTTACTATTTAAGCTCACACTAATAGTTCCACGTTAATTTGAAAAAAAAAATGTGTTTAAGATTTACGGTTTTGGTGGCAGGGAAATATGTAGTTTTAAATGTACCCATATTGCCTCCATAATATTTACAATGTATAAATCCAACCGCTGGCACCCTCTTTAGCTCACCAGTGTCAAACGCACTACTAAATTAAGAGTTCAATAAATACCCCGTTATACGTAAGAACCTGACAGTTCAACAGAACTGAATGCTTGAATCAATCAAGAATTTAAAATAAATGACGCACATAAAATAGCTTGTAGTGTAAAGAAAATTACTGGCAATTACACTCGCAGAGCGCGGTGACATAACTGACACTCCACTCACACCCAACAAGCCGAACCTTGGCAAATAAGGACTACTCAACGCTCTGTGGTATTCGGCTTTGGACATACCGGGAGGACTTTTTACTACAGTACACATCTACCGCCAAAACGACAGCCATATTTTAACAAGAAAAATGACTTCGAGCACAGAAATAACCAATCAGAACGTCTCGTATGGTCTATTAGAATAAAAAGAACTTACAAATAGCGCTGTACAGGGCCTTTCAAGCCGATCGCTGTGAATTACACGCTGAACTCGTCGGAGATTCCTGGCACAGAGTTCGACACGGTTCAAACTCATCGGATAGTGACAGAAAGTACATTGCGTAGCAAGAATACCTATGATTCCCTATGATCAGGAGGACCTCTATTTGTCAATCACATGAAAGAGAGGGTGGTCCGTCGTGTCTTCGGTCCGTCGAAGCTAATGGTCACATTTATGCCCACAACAAAGGAAAATCACCGATGTGAAGGCGCTGTCGAAAGAATATCCATGGTCCTGGCAATCCGCATGTTGAAGATCGCACTTGGCACTAAAACGAAATACGCTGTTGGTGATCGGGACCCTACACTCTAAAAAAAGGGGGTGTAGACGTTACACCCCTTGTCACACGACACCCCAAAACTTCAGTTGGATGTACAGCGCACTGACGTTGTACCGACGCTACCAAATTTCACGAGCGGCTTGACAGCCGAGTTGTACAACTCATTAAAATAGCTAATGTAAGTGTGACTGACTGCAAAAAAAGTTATCGGGGTTTTCTAGGCTCAACTGCAAGACCTGTGTGTTCTTTTCTGCAGCCTTTGATACGTACTTTAGCTGTTCATTATGTTATATCGCACCGTGATTAACCCTCTCGCAAAAGTTGGGGCCGTCAGTTCGACGTCAGCGCGCTGTACGTCGAACTGAAGTTTTGGGGTGTCGTATATGTGACAAGGGGTGTAACCTCCACACCCCTTTTATTTAGAGTGTAGAACCACCGTTCTTGCCGGTTCCAGTATTAGCAACTCCAACGCCCTATAGGTGGTGGGGCGGTAGTTCCAAGACGGCGGAAGAGACGGGGATAGATTCTCCAGGATATCTCGTGCGCCTGCTCGCGCTGACGCTGTTCAGCGCGCTAAAAATGATTTATTTGTCTACAAATGCGAAGCGGTTAGGGAGGGATCGTACAACAGGTGACGGAGATGCTGATGCACGTTAGGAAAGCGAGCATGCTGTTATTTAAAAGTTGCAGAAACCTCAAAGTGCGAAGCTTTGTTGTGAGCGAGCGCATTTTAGACACCGGCCACGACATTGTTTGTGGCAGAATATTTTTGAGGGTGATGAAGATATGTTTGCGCTTTGCCTGGCCATTAGTAATCTAAAAAGAAAGCTGTGAACGGTGACCGTCAAGCTACAGAAGAGCAGCAATACACAGTACTGGTGTCTTCGCGTCACAGCCTCTCAAATCGCAGCTCGCCGTCTCGGTTTTTGTGTATTCCAACACGTAATCAAACTGCTCTATGGTTATTGATAAAAAGTTTATTACTGCAGGCTACCGTGCGGTGTAGCATTACAACCGCAAGCTCGCGCTGCGCCTTTGAAACACAATTTTCATTGCGCGCCTGGAGCGTCGCCGTGCTCATCTCTAAAAAAAAAAAAAAAAAAGAAACTGTTGTAGTTCTTACACCCCTTGTCACATACACAACACTCCAGAACTTCAGTTCGCCGTGCAGCCCACTGACGTCGAACTGACGGCCCCAACTTTTATGAGAGGCTTGATGACGGCGCAATATAGGATATTAAACAGCTAAAGTACGCATCAAAGAGTATCGAAAAATAAAACAAAAAACACCGCGGTTTTGCAGTAGGGCCAAGAAAACCCCGATCACTTTCTCTTTATTTTTTTTACAGTCATTTACGCTTAAGCTATTTTAATAAGTTGCACAACTCGGCTATCAAGCCGATCGTGAAAATTGATAGCGCCGGTTGAACGTCAGTGCGCTGTATACGTTCAACTGAAGTTTAGGGGTGTCGTACGCTATGCAAAAACTGCCTATTAACAGAATCGGTGTGTTTAGGGGTTTTATTTGTTGCTCTATCAAAACAATATTTTAATATACCGTACATTTGTTGTACCCTGTTATTTGCAACATTGCGGTCCCTCTGGTCAAAACTGCGCGTTCTAAGCTCTCGTCACAAACGGCTGGCGAACACAGACGCGCTTAGAATGCTTCGACCATTTCTTTATTTGCTTTGTAATTACCCGAAAGCAAGTACAGGTATTCTGTATTTATAAAGTGCTTGGAAAAAATGGTCATGTTCCTTGCAACGGCCTTAAGACGCGAACCCATTCCCAATTTGTATTGATCGACATACCGTTGCGCGGAGAGTTTTGTGAAAGAATAGACTTTCCGTAGACCTTACTATAGAGTTCTTCATTATTAGCGAGCGCGTTTTCCGTCACGTTGAGCACAGATTGAGCTGGCGGCCATGCCCAAGACCAGAAATCCGCAGCGTATGCGATACACGAAAAGTGCCTAATGAAATTAGACCTCCCGGTCCTTTGTGCAAGGCTGTTGCAAGGCGGAGCACAAGAATTCCTTTTTTAACACGCTCACTTCTTTCGTTAAAACGGATTCACGCATCAAGGCCGACAGTCCCTGCCACCGTTTCCGCGCCGCCGCCGCCGCTGCCGTCCCCGCTCCTCTGGTTCTCGGTTCGTCCGCGGGAGGGCGAGCGGCGCGCTGGAATTGCGAATAGGGTAGCGTGGATGGCGGAGATGCCGAGCCGCTTCGCCCGATAAAAACAGTCTGCTAAGCAATCAAATGCACTCAGACGAGTTCGAAACGGACACCGCGGTGTCCTGATATCCGCATGATTATCTGGTCGTTCTTGTGCCTTGGAGAAAACAGCTATTTCTGCCACAAAAAAAAAAAAATAAATAAATAAAAAGATGCATAAATTGCGAAGCTCATCTGCCATCTCGCAGTTCGCGGATGCGCGTGTTGGATATCGAGGAGACCGTCCCCACCGTCTTCCAGTCGCTACCTTATCGTGTGGCCTTGATGCACGCGATCCCACTTTCTGTGTGCGTGTGTTTCGCGATCTGGACTCCATCATCCCTAAGCTTAGAGTGTAGAGGAAGCTAAGAAGCTCGGTGAACTAATCGCAGGTCTATTTTTAATCACGTGATCACGCTCTCTTTCGTAACCACGCGCAGAGAGCGGTGCAGGTGATGACTCGTCCGGCCGGCGCGTAACTTCCACGGCACTGTCAGCTTAGGAATGCGCAGTGTACTCCTCCCTCAAGGACGCCGAGTCCTCTTCACTCACAAAGGATAGATTTATGGTGAATTCCACTCGTAGATCTGGAGCGCTTTCCAAAATCCGCGAGGGAGGCGAAATTCCGCTCCGTGGGACCCGCTCCGTATCGACGAGGGGAAGATAAACTTGCATTTTTGGAGCGACCTCCCCCACACCCCTCCCCACCCCTTCTCCTTCCGCCGTTCAAAATGGCCGCTGCTCGAACTTGACCAGCCCACCAACGCCTCAGCCGGCTGATCTTTCCGACGACCAGTGACCACTGTCACTGCTTAGCTGCAGAAGTAACACGCGACACAGGCCGGGCGGAATTACACGTACCACGGCGCCCATGTCACAAATAGCGAAGACGTCCGCGTTCGGCATCGTCACATACCTTTCGGCCGCCTCGAAGCGGCGGGGCACGGACAGCGATTGCCAGCGGTGGAGTTCAGATTGCTAGTACGACTTTAATAAACACAGAGGTAACAAACCATCACTTGCGCGGTCGTTGCCTAACCACTTCTTGCTTTATTTCACGGGAAAACGCCGATGGAATGCAGTGTAAAAAGGTAAACAATCACTGGCTGGAGAATGAATAGGCCTAACCTTGCGTCTGCCTCCGGCTTTTCTGTCGTTCTTTTTTTCGTTCTTCCTCGCTGAACACAGATGTCAGCGCTTACGATTTGCCACGCTCCACATTCCCGGCTTTTTATCCCTGATCTACGCGAGGTAGAAGCGTTCGAGCCGTCACAGTCCAGAGTAAACAACCGACGCACTCGAACAGATCCAACTCCACGACCCGACCGTGGCCCGACCGGCCCGCCGATCTCTCCAACCTCGCCGCGCATGCGCACCGCCGATTTAGACGGAAATCACGTGGGCCGCTCTGTCAATTTCCGGAGAGATGTGTGAAATCCCGCAGAGCAAGTTCGGCGGAGTTTGGGGCGCTCCGTGGAGCGGGCGCTGCCAGAGATCTACGAGCGGAAGATGACCAACTTGAGCCAGATCTGCGAGGGGAATATGCGCGCTCCAAATGGAGCGCTTTTGGAGCGCTCGAGATCTGCGAGCGGAATTCACCATTAGAGAGATTGGTGACAGCGTGGGGAAAACGGGGGGGGGGGGGGGGGGGGGGGACCGTTCTCTTATCACCCCCTCTCGCCTTTCCGAAGCCGTTCCGAGGGCGTCGGCACCCGACCCTCCGTTGACCACTTCTCGAATTCTTTCGTTTGTTTCTGCTGGTATTTGCTATCCGGGTTTCCAAAAACCAAGGTAGTAGAGATTGCTTAGACGTCATAACCCTACAGCAAGAGGACGAAACGGGACTGACAGACACGAAGCTCCGAAATCAGCTTGGAGCCTAATGTCAAAATTAAAAAGAGACAATGATAAATCAAATGCGGAAAAAAGGGCTATACTCTAAATCAAGACGAACATTGTCGTCTACTATCAGTGCCTTGGCGCCATGAAGGAGGCATTCAGGCTCTTTTTGTGGCTGTCAAGATCATAAAGTCAACATAATAATCTATTATGTTGACTCTATAACCCGGACATCGCTTTTTTTTTTTTCCAGTTGGCGGTTTTGATGAGCCCATGTCGCTAGCGACTCCTTAATATTCACAGTGAAGAAGCAAAACTTCGCCATTAAGTTCTGTACCTTGTTATTGTCTTGTTTACTTTGCAGAAAAGCACCTGAATTGCGCTTTGAAGATATAACATAAAATTTCCAAGCGCTCGAGCAATTTGAACTTGTTGAGGTAAAACGAACACGCCTAAACCAGCCGATTCCAACATGCTTCCACTCTTAAGCCAATGGTATTGTCAGACTAACACACACTGACCATTATATGCCACTGTGTTTTAGAGCGCAGCTCTTAGGGGCCCGTTTCCGGCTTGAGCGGCGTCGCCGTCGGCGTCGGCGTCGGCGTCGGCGTCGGCGTAACCGCGCGGTGCATCATGGGAAATGTCCCATAATGCACCGCGCGAGCCCCCCACCGGGGTCACGTGACCTCGTGGGGGCACGTGACCCCCCGAAGTCACGTGACTCCCCTGAGGTCAAGTGACCCCCCGAGGTCACGTGACCCCCGCCGATGTCGCGTGACCCCCCGATGACGTCATCCTCACTGATGACGTCACCGGCATCTACATCGTCATCGTCATCATCACTGATGACGTCACCGGCATCCACATCGTCATCGTCATCATCACTGATGACGTCACCGGCATCCACATCGTCATCGTCATCATCACTGATGACGTCACCGGCATCCACATCGTCATCGTCATCATCACTGATGACGTCACCGGCATCCACATCGTCATCATCACTGATGACGTCACCGGCATCCACATCGTCATCGTCATCATCACTGATGACGTCACCGGCATCCACATCATCATCGTCATCATCACTGATGATGTCACCGGCATCCACATCGTCATCATCATCATAACTGATAACGTCACCGGCATCCACATCGTCATCATCACTGATGACGTCACCGGCATCCGCATCGTCATCGTCATCATCACTGATGACGTCACCGGCATCCACATCGTCATCGTCATCATCACTGATGACGTCGCCGGCATCCACATCGTCATCGTCATTGATGACGTCACCGGCATCCACATCGTCATCGTCATCATCACTGATGACGTTACCGACATCCGCATCGTCATCGTCATCATCACTGGTGAAGTCATCAGTGACGTCACTAATGACGTCATCGGTACCCGCATCGTCATCGTCAGTGATGACGTCATCAGTGACGTCAGTGATGACATCATCGGCACTGGGGGTCACGTGACCCCCAAGGTCACGTGACCCCCCACTGGTTAGTTTAACCCCCCCCCCCAGTGCCCTTCTCTCCTCCTCCTCAAGAGCTGCGCTCTAATTCGGTGTTACAGGGAGTTGTAAGCGGCTTTCATTTTTTGAAATGACGATGAGCCAATGGTACCAACAGGACAACAGTAACCACTATAAGCTCGTGTTTATTCAACGTTGCCAAGCCAACAGCGTCCATTTTATGCCAGCCCACCAAATATTGGAATGCCAACGGCACGGACAGGCCAACGTTGACCATTTTATTCCAGTATTCATCTAATGTTAGCAAGCCAACGGTACTTAAAGGCCAACATTGTCAGGTTTACGCAAGTACTTGTCCAATATTTGCAAGCCAATTGAATGGACAGGCCAAGATTGCCCATTTTATACCAGTGTTCATCCAATATTCGCAAGCCAATGGAACTGACAGGCCAACATTGTCCGGTTTACGCCAGTATTCATCCAATATTCGCAAGTCAATGGAACTTACAGGCCAAGATGGCCCATTTTTTACCAGTGTTCATCCAATATTCGCAAGCCAATGGAACTGACAGGCCAACATTGCCCATTTTATGCCAGTGTTCATTCAATATTCGCAAGCCAATGGAACTGTCAGGCCAAGGTTGCCCATTTTATGCCAATCTGCTTCCAATATTGGTTGGTCATTGGAGAAGCTGGGCCATCACTGAAGGTTATATATAATGGTATAGCCAATATTGGAAGCAGATTGGCTAAAGTGGAGCATCATTGGACCTTTTTTTGCCAAAGCTTTTCCAATATTGGCCCAACACCTTGTGCTGCCTGGGCAGTCTCCCGGCAGCTGGCAGAATTTTTTCCCCGAAATTCTACCGCTAGTCGCCTCTCATTGGCGGTGCAATCAGTTCATCGAACTACATTTCATAGACAGATCGTTTCATCAACACGCGATGTTTCATAAAAAAAACTCAACATATGTTTTTTAGAGCGCAGCTCTTAGGGGCCCGTTTCCAGCTTGAGCGGCGTCGGCGTCGCCGTTGGCGTCGCGGTCGCCGTCGGCGTCGGCGTAACCGCGAGGTCACGTGACCCCCAGAAGTCACGTGCCCGCCTCGAGGTCACGTGACCACCTAAGGTCACGTGACCCCTGAAGTCACGTGACTTCTGGGGATCACGTGACCCCCAAGGTCATGTGACCCTTCAGGTCACGTGACCCCCAAAGGTCACGTGAACCCCTGAGGTCACGTGACCCCATGAGGTCACGTGACCCCCTGAAGTCACGTGACCCCCTTGAGGTCACGTGACATCAAGGAGTCACCTATCCCTCAGTACGCTTCCATCTTCCTCCTCAAGAGCTGCGCTCTAACCGGCGTTACAGGGAATTGTAAACGGCTTTCATTTTTTTTCCTTCTTTTTTGGTCGCAATGAACCGCTTCAGACTTTCGCGCCGTTCACACTCTTGCGACCGAGTAAGACCGAGAGAGACCAGACCGGTTTTTAAGCCTCTTGCGACTTCTTAGGACCTGATCCGCTGCAGCGGAGCTGGTCCTGAGAGATCGCAAGAGGCTTCAAAACCGGTCTGGTCTCTCTCGGTCTTACTCGGTCGCAAGAGTGTGAACAGGCCTTTAGCATGAAGCGGCGTGAAAGGGTGGGCTGGTTCGGTGAGCACGCGCCCCAGGAATACACGCGCTTTGAAATGCCCCCTACAGCATGCAATTTGTGTAACGAATGTCTAGGAAACATTGCGCCTCAGGAATACACGCGCGACGAAATGCCCCTACAGCGCGCAATTCGCGTAACGAATGTCGATGAAACGTAAATGTCGACCAGAAAGGTGGCAAAGAAACGTGTTTTTGCGAAACGCAGGGAGAATAAAAAATTCAGTATTCTACCTGCAGTTGTGACATTATTTCAGACAGATAATGGCAGGCGACTGTCGGTAAGACTGCGGGAAAATTATTCTCCCGGCTGCCAGGAGATAGGCACTGCCCAATTCTAGAGGTTATCCGGAAGATTGCCCATACAAGAACGGACAATGATCACCAAGTGGGTTGCAGCACACTTACGTTGAAAATACGGGACTTGAAAGATGTAATCCGACTTATATGTCAACACGGGAACTGCAGAACAACCACTCAAACACAAAAACTAGAGGGAAGTGATACGTGAAGATTCACCACGATGTAGCACACGCTGCCATTTGCCGAACCGAACACTAAATTATTCACAAGGATGTCTTGGGCTTCTTTAAAGAAATCGACACGGGTAAGACTTTTCGAACGAGATACCATTTACCACAGAAGCGAAATCCACAGCGGGCCTGCACCCCGCAGTCCGCATCACGCGCGAAACTAGGTCCGGTCTTTGCGACGCAGGCATTCCAAGTTTGTCAACGGCTAATGCGTCATCCGTCAAACCACGTGATCATGCGGTACAACGTGTACGAATCATTCGTCCGGCGAGTACGCACCGTCTACCGCGCCTTCAGCTTAGGGAGAAAGAGAAAAAGAGAGAAGGAGTACAAAGCAAGCAGGCCAGAACGGAGGTGGGGTGCGCTTACAAAGGCTAATCTTCAGGGGCATCTCAACAATGAGCGCAGAGAGAGAATTTGTCACTTCTACCCAAGGTTGATAGTGCAGTAGATGTCATGCGTGACCTGGGCTTTAGGCAGGTTCCGTGCTCTGCCTTATCACCAGCTTCGAGACAGTAGTCACGTGACCCTAGCCGGAGACACGATTGGCCTTAAAAACGCATAGCGTCTACCCTGCTGTCAATTCCGATTTAACAGGACAGCTCTTTGAAGGTCAGCTTTCGAACTTCTAAAGCTGTCCAGTCCCATAGCCTCCTCTATACGGAGAAAGCCTGGCGCGTCGCGAGAAAAGGCGGCCGCCGTAAATGGGAAAGGAGGGGCGGAGAAACGGGAGCGGAGAGAACCTTGGCTGCTAGCGTCACAAAAAAGCGAGCGGCCAAACGCAGAAACAATCTTTTTTTTTTTCTCTCTCTTTTCTTGTCGCTATCGTGGAGAGGAGAAACTCAACGTCCACCCTTTCCCGTTTCTCCCTGCGCCCTTTCGAATCGCCGCGCCCGTTTCTCCCGGAGTACGAAAACGACGGTGACGAAAACACAAAAAACAAGCGTGGTTCGGGGAGCGGCCGCTCATGACCCAAGCGCTCGCTGTCTAGGTCTGCCCTTTCTGCCCTGCGCTACCATATTGGTCACCGTTCGGCGCGCTCCTCCTCTCCTTTTTCCTGCGGCCGCCCGCCCTATGGCTCCGTCGTCGATGTGCCAGGCTTTCTCCGTATAGAGGAGGCTATGCCAGTCCAAAAGTGGTTCTAAACGGGGCAAGTTTGAAGACAGCATGTTTTACCGTCGTATAACCCACAATATAATTTAGAATGAAGAACTAAGCACGACTATTCTTTGCGCACGATGTAAACAAATATATCTATAAATATATAAATATATTTTTATCAATAAATTTAAAACTGTTTGTACACTGTCAGGTTCGCGTTTTTAAACTTCAATTTTTTTTTACGAAAGAGTTACACATAAAAGACACCCCGAACAGCACATCGTCCGACTCTCAACACACGATGAATCGCCGACGCTCGCAGTAAGAAGGTTGCGATGCTGCGCGAACGGTTTCTGAAAGATGCTGGGTAGGGTACTCCGAGCGCAACGGCTTCGCGACCGTTCGAAGGGCAAATGATTCGCGACAACAAAGTAGCGTCTTGCAACTTTAGTAAGCTAACGGGGCTCGAGAGTCCCACGCTCACATTTCCGCAGAGCGAGCGCGGCCGGCCAGATCGAGGCGCAGTATGCTCTCGCGTCGCGATTGCTACGTCGTTGCTCTGCCTACACTGATGACATGCGCACTGGCAGTCGGAGCAATCCTTTCGAGACTTCGCTCGAGTTTAATATATGACTTTATAGCGTGATAGACTCTCGTAAAACTAAAAGTAGAAGTCACTTCGGTTGCGGCGGCGTAAGAGACGGCTTTATGTTTGTTGACACCTGCGTCGACAATGACTAAATATGCACAGAAACGTTAAATATCAAATATAGAGCACGCAGAAAGAAATATAAACATGGCAGGGGCACGGACAAAGAGAAGACGTTAACGCTACGTATACATACAAAATACATTGGAAACGACAAAAATACTTAAATCTAAAAAACGGAATTAAGTTGTCAACGCCGAGGTAAGGCAATGCGAAGGGAGAGCAGCCGGCAAAAAAACTGCAATAGTCCTATAAGCAGCTAAAGACGTATTTGTGATAGCAGTTATAAAGCGTCGGCGACGTACGCCCCATGAAGTTGGCTAAATAAAATTCTCGCCCGAGCGAGCTCATGAATGACTCTTCCAATTTCCTACCTCTGCAATGCAAAAAAGAGGGTCGCAAGTCTATAGCCTAGGCGACACAAATGTCGATAAGCCATTGGCTATCGCAGTACAATATTGACCAGACTATACCGAGACATCACCAATATTGGAAAACTCTTGGCTTTGACAGATTAATATTAACCAGCTTAAGCCAGCGTATATTCAATATCGGAAAACCATTGGCTCTGACAGTCCAATATTGTACAGGTTATGCCGGCGTATATCCAATATGGGAAAGCTATTGGCTTAGACAGTCCAATATTGGACAGCTTATGCCGGCGTATAGCCAATATCAGAACGCTATACTTCGCGACAACTTTTCTTGGCAATGCAGTGGAAGTGACAGGCCCGCGTCCCCTCTCCCATTTTGAGTGTACGCAGGCTCTGGGGAGAGTAGCAGAGACCGCGCACACTCAAATTGGGAGAGGGGACGCGAACCTGTACGTTCCACTCCTTCCACTGCATTGCCAAGAAAAGTTGTCGCGGAGTATAGTGGCTGCGACAGTCCAATATTGGACAACTTATGCCGGCATATATCCAATATTGGAAAGTTATTGGCTTTGACAGACCAATCTTGACCACCCTATGCCAACGTATCACCAATATTGGAAAACCATTGGCTTTGATAGTCCATTCTTGTCTAATGTGTTGCCAATATTGGGAAACATATGGCTCAGTTGGGCCATTGTGTTCAATGGCCCAACTGTTGTCCCAATAATGTGTGCTGCCTGGGAAACAAAAAAAAATACCTTGAGCTGATATCTTGATTTGAGAAATAAAGTTATCGAAGGAACTACGAGTTTCAAGATGACTGCCTGGGTGACAGCACATCTCTGCATTTGAAAAAGTGTGTTTCCAACTGACAACCGCTTAGCAGGTAGATTAAGAAGGCGTACTATAAGCGCATACAAGCCGCGACGTTGGGCCACCCGCGCTTGCGTAGGGCTCGCGCCGCTGCGCGCAGTTTGTCAGGCACCGCAGTGTTTTGGAGATGACGAACGGTGTTACGGCTTCGCAGGCATTCGGACAAACGATTCGCGGCAACACATCTCTTCACTTGAAAAAGGGTGTTGGGAACTCACAACCGCTTAGCGGATAGATTACGAAGGCATGCCATAAGCGCATTCAAGACGCGACATTGAGCCGTCGGTGTTTGCGAAGTGATCGCGCCGCAGCAGTTGTCAGGCGCCGCAGCGTTAGATATGCCTCAGCTTCGCAAACGTTCGGACGAATCGTTCGAGGCGACAAAGCGGCGTGCTGTATCTTGGTCAAGTAAGCGGCACTCAAAGGCATACGCTAAAGTGCGAGTCAACGGAGCGAGCTCTGGCGGCCAAATCACGGCGCTCTCGGCTCTCGCGTCGCGATTGTTGATTCTAGAGCTCTGCCTACCCCTATGACATGTGCGCGGGTGTTATTAAACTGCTCCTCTCGACTGCACGCCGGTCAAACAAACCAAAGTGAACATCTAACAGTGCGATAGGAATCAGTAGCAACGGTAGTACTCACCCGGGGAACGACGCGCGAAGCGGCGTGTTGTCCATCGGCACTCCCGTCGAAAAAGACAAAATAAAGACACAAATACTATATATATGCAAGAAATATCGCGCGCAGAAGATAATAGAAACACTTAGAAGCAATAAAAAATACACTGTAATAGATAAAAAAATAGGTAATGGAATCGAGAAACAGAGGATGAAGAGGAGACAAGCGACAAGGCAATGCGATCTCAAGGCAGAACGGCCAGGCGAGGGACAGTCTCTCCTACCATTTCTCGCGCGCGGGCCGGGGCGCTTGGGGGATTTCGAAAAATCGCTATTGTCAATGATAGTAAAACGTCTGAGTGTCTCTGAGCCAACGCGCTGGCCCATGAATCCATATTTGTCGGATATAAATACCGGCCGAGGTGCCCGCAACCTGACGGAGGCCAATCTGAGATATTGGTTGCACGTCAAAAGGTCTCCAGTTAGCCAAAATAAACCTGCAATTTTTTTATTTTTTTTACTGGGTCGTGTTAAGTGATGATGATGATGATGATTAGGAGTTTATTGGCGCAGCAGCAACGAGGGCCATAATGCGCCAAACTTAACGTATTTAGAGCATATTATAACAAAAGTTTACTTTGAGACTACATATTTACAAATGGTATAAATATCCAGTTTGTTTTAAAAAGTCTAACACACGGCTGAATGGAACTAAAGGTTTATCACCAAGCAAAAAAGAGGGATGAAATGGGAGATGATCCCTAAAAGTTCGAGAAAACATGATTGACGGAGTGGTTGATGGGACGAACAATGCCACAAAATGTGCAACACGGTCAGAAGCTCTCCACAATGTTCACATAGTGCAACATCCTCACCACGAGGCAGATACTGATGTTTCACACGGGAGTGACCTATTCTTAGACGGCATAGAAGAACCTCCACACGACGTTCCCTGTTGTAAGAGCTCTCCCAAACGCCCAGAACGGGCTTGATAATATGAAGTTTGTTGTTGCTCTCTGTATCCCATTCCAGCCGCCATTTGAGAAAAATAGATTTCCTCAGTAGTGGTTTCAAGTCTTGGTAAGGTAAGCAATTGAATGTTATAGACGAGCCTCGGGCAGACACGGCCAATTTATTCGCCTCTTCATTGCCCAAAATCCCAACGTGGCTTGGCACCCAGCAGAACTTAATGTCCCGACCGCGTCGCAGGGCGCTATTGATCTTACCATGTAGATGTTGTGCAAGGCGGTTCTTTGTGGGCATCAGGGAGGACACAGGCAATAAGGCACTTTGTGAGTCGACAAAAATTACAGCTTTCATTATACTATTGTCGAGTATATGTTCGACCGCTAGTAAAATAGCATAAAGCTCTGCAGTGAAAATGCTTGCCCTACAGTCAACTTGTGTGGCTTTGCTGTAGGAGGCGGAATAGAAAGCACACCCTACAAAAGACGACGATTTGGACCCATCTGTACGAAACTCCATGTAGTCTGCATATTTTTGTTGCAAGGAGAGAACTCCTGCCGGAGGATTTGTGGTGAAATGACCCTCTAACTGTATTTTGCAAGTGACGAGTCACAGAAAATCGGCAGAACATCCCTTGGAGCAACCCTATGAGTGTTTTTAAGAAAGGGAATCTCATGGAGGGGGATATTAAGGGATTGACAAGTACTTTGCAAACTGAGGCTTAATGGTCTAACAATGCTCGGCTTGTTTTCGAAAAGCTGTGAACTTCTGCAAGTATGAAGGGCACTGTAGGAGGGATGTTTTGGATTTGAAAATACTTTGTAAGCATAAGAGACGCTGAGGTACTGCCTCCGTTTTTCAAGGGACATTTGATGCGTATCAGCATACAAACTCTTCACAGGAGATGTGTGAAATGCGCCTGTAGAAAGTCGTAGTCCAAGGTGGTGTACTGGGTCAAGCATCTTAAGAGCGGATGGCCGCGCTGACCCATATACTACTGCACCATAGTCGAGGCGGGATCGAACTAAGGAGTTATACAGTCGTAGGAGACAGCGCCTATCAGCACCCCACGACATATGCGATAGCACTTTTAGGGTGCTTGATGACATCAAGCATTTCCGTTTCAAATTCTTCAGATGGGGTACAAAGGTAAGTTCCTTGTCAAAAATAACACCCAAAAATTTGTGTTCTTGTTGGACTGATATCTCAATGCTGTTAAGATGCCAGGAAGGATCAAGAGACAATCCCCGGCGTAATGAAAAAGGAACGCAGACTGTTTTTTCAGGAGAAAATTTGAAGCCGTTTTCGTCTGCCCACTTACACATTCTATTGATTGTAAGCTGCAATTGTCGTTCACAACTGGAGAGGTTACAGGAAGACACAGATATTTGCACATCATCCACATATAGAGAGTAAGTTACTGATGATGGCTTAACCTTAGCTAGACTGTTAATCTTTACAGCAAAGAGGGTAACGCTCAACACTCCTCCTTGAGGAACACCATTTTCTTGAGAAAAAACATCTGACAGTGTGGAGCCCAATCGGACTTGAAAGGTTCTTTCGCTGAGGAAGCTCTGTATGCACTGAAGCATGCGGCCCCGTACACCACAGTTGTACAAGTCACGAAGTATTCCATACCTCCATGTGGTATCATATGCTTTGTGTAAACAAAAAAACACCGAGACACAATGCTGCCGATGTACAAATGCCTCACGTATAGCGGTCTCTAGGCGAACCAAATGATCGGTGGTCGCTCGTCCCTCCCGAAAGCCGCACTGGTTTACATAAAAAAAATTCTCAGTCTCTAAGAAATGAACAAGACGACGATTCACAAGCCGCTCATAAGTCTTCCCTAAGCAACTTGTGAGTGCGATGGGACGATAGCTCGTTGGAATGGAAGGGTCTTTCCCAGGTTTCAAAAAAGGGATTATGTGGGCATGTTTCCAGCAACGAGGAAAGGCAGCAGCTTGCCATAGATGATTAAAAAAAGTTAACAGACCGTTCATAGATTCAGGGGACAGTTTCCTCAACATTTCATAGTGGAGTCTGTCTGGCCCTGGTGCAGACTGCTTCTTTGCACCAAGAGCGACTTTGAGTTCACACATTGTGAATGGTCTATTGTAAACAAATGAACCAGCCTCCGACATCGAGATGGGCTGCTTTTCAACAGTTGACTGGAACTTCTTGAATTCTTCGCTAAAATTAGAGGAGTTACTAATAAGATGGAAATGCTCCCCAAGAACATTTGCTTGATCTTTCAGCGATACAGAGGGGGAAGAAAACAGAGGAGTTCGGAAAGATTGGTAATCTCCTCGAACTTTCCGCAGGCGATCCCAAACTTCTTTAGCTGAGACAAAGCTATTTAGAGAAGATATATATTTTTCCCATGATGTCCTCTTAGCCTGTTTTCGTGTCCAACGTGCCTTGGCCCTACATTTTTTTTAAATTCAATCAGGTTCAAAGCAGTGGGATAACGGCGAAATATACCCCATGCCTGGTTCTGTTTCCTGCGAGTGACTGTGCAGTCCTCATTCCACCAGGGTTTGCATCTCCGGGGTAGGACGCCGGATGTTTGCGGAATAGAAGATGCAGCAGCATTAATTAGACATTCAGTGACAAACACCGTCGCCTCCTCGGCGGACATATTGCGAAAAAGCGATGGATCCAGTACGGCATTTAAACCAAAAAAGAGCCCAGTCAGCCTTCTCTAATTTCCACTTTGGAAGGCGGGTCGAAAGCGAAGGAAGGGGTATTGAACTTTCTAAAATTATGGGGAAATGATCGCTGCCAAATGGATTATCTAAAACCTTCCATGAAAAGCATGGAAGTAAAGCTGATGATGATATGGAAAGGTCTATTGATGTAAAGGTGTTACGAGCAGCACTAAAAAACGTTGGTTCCTTTTTTTTCAGAAGACAGAGCCCGGAGGATAATAAAAGTCGTTCTATAACTCCACCACGGGAATCCTGACGAACACTACCACACAGAGGGTGGTGGGCGTTAAACTCACCTAGGATTAAAAAAGGCTTAGGCAGCTGATCTATGAGTCCTTGTAGCTCGTGGAGCTGCAGTGGAACGTTGGGTGGCAGGTAGAGAGAGACGAGCGTGATGAGTCGGTCAAGGAGAACGCGAACTGCTACTGCCTCGAGTGGTGTTTGTAGAGGAACCTGAGCACACACAACCCCGCTCTGCACTACAACTGCGACACCACCAGAAGGGCTAGGAGAAAGGCGGTCCTTCCTAAAAACCTGGTGCCGGCGTAAGACCTGTGTGTGTTTGTCGTTCAGATGGGTTTCCTGCAAACAGAGTGCCACAGGACGAAGCTCATCGAGAAAAAAATTAACGTCATCAATATTACGAAGAAGGCCGCGACAGTTCCACTGCATGATACCTAATTGTTTAGTCATAGCAGTGCTAAAATTAAAATAAACTTTAACTTATAAACTGCAAAAATTGGTAAAAACAGGTTACTTGGGTTTAAAATCAATTTTTATGCGCGGAGCGTTTTTCTTTTTCGTGCAGTCATTCTGCTTCCCACTAGAGGTAGTGGGAGCAGCGAGGGAGGACTCCGATCCCGAGAGGATAGCCTCGTCGTCGGATCTGAGCCCACACTCTTCCATGGGCTCTTCCGGTGGTGTTGTCAGTTGACCCTTAGGGGCCAACTGCTTCGACGTCTCACCGGGCTTCCTCGGGGCAGTGGTTCGGGGTGGCTGGCCCCGGCCCCGGGGGAACACAGAGGCAGGGGGGGCCATCCCCTGCTCGGGGATAGATGCTGGCGGGCCAGCACCCTCCCTGGGCTTGGGACATCGTGCCGCTGGCACCGTCCCTGCGGGTTTCGGTGGGGACTCCGACGAGACCCGCAGGTCGTCCGGAGACGTCTGTGTTCCCGCCGACGCCATTATTGGCAGTGCAGGTCCCCTACGCCCGACCTCGGCATATCCGCCTTTTGCCAAGAAAGAAAAACGTTTTTTGGCCCCATGGTAGGGAATATTTTCCTTTGCCTTTAGAGTGAGAACTTCTTTCTCTTGCTTCCACAATGGACAGGAGCGAGAGTATACCGGGTGAGGACCGTCACAGTTGGCACATTTCGGATTGTTGTCGCAGGTGTCAGCAGCATAATCTCTGCTGGAGCACTTGGCGCAAGTGTCGGCTCCCCGACAACTCCGCGACCCATGGCCAAGCCGTTGGCACTTGAAGCACCTCTGAGGGTTCGGCACATAGGGCCGTACACGGCACTGTAGATAGCCTGCCTTCAGAGTTTCAGGTAGTGTGGTCGAGTCAAAGGTCAGGATGATGTGTTTAGTTTTTCTTTCAACACCATCTCGGCGGATGGTGATGCGGCGCGCAGCTACAACCCCTTGACCAGAAAGGCCCTCAACGATTTCTGCCTCGGATGTTTCAAGCAAGTCATCCTCAGAGATGACTCCCAGTACGGGGTTTAGCTTGCGATGTGGTGTTACGCTAACTTTGTAGTCTGCGACGGCGTTCAAAGCTAAGAGAGCTTCACTTTGTTGTTTTGTATTAATTTCAACAAGAAGGTCACCCGATGCCATCTTTTTGGCATTAAAATTCATTCAAACAATACCTTCAAGAACGTTTGATACGAGGAAAGGGGATAACTTTCCAAGTGGCTTTTCGTCTTCCGAGTGTAATACAAGGAACTTTGGGAATTTTAGGAATTCAATACGTTTCGTGGGATGGTCTTTTGCTTCGGTGTGGACCCTTTTCAGGGCCCGATCAGTGGTTTTTTGCCTGGAACTCATAAAGACGGGAGGGCAGTTCAGTGCCCGGGTGCTCCGCCCACCACGGAGCCCAACGAGGGGGTAGGTAATGTACCATATCAAGAAAGGCTTGGCTGACACAATTACTCTACCAGTGCTGCCCGGGCACTATAACCGAGTGTGGATGCAGGGACAGGACCTGTTTCCACTTGAGGTTAGCCCTTGCCGCCTAAGGAGGTGAAAAAGGATGGAAGAGAGTGCAGAAGAAAAGAGAAAGAGGTGGAAGAAAAAGTGAAAGAAGGAAGAAGAGGGTAGAAGAGGCGACTGACTGAATCATCCTGGTCGGCCAAGCCAGGACACCCGTCTACGAGAAGCAGGGGTCGAAGCGGTGCATTGCCTCGCCCGGGGGGCCCCAAAGGGTCCAAACATACCCCGGGCTCAGCTCAACCACCAGGGTCCCCTTTTCCCCGGACACGGGTACGCTACGCACAGCCAGACGTGGGTGGGCGAACCCACATGGCTCGGGGTTCGTAGTGACGCCACTCACCAAGCACCTACTCAAGTAGGTGCCCCCTGCGTGCGGTTATGGTGGCCCACGTGGCTGGGGTCCGTGGAGACGCCACTCTCCAAACACCTGCTCGTGTTAAGTGATTTTGGTTGGTTTGACTTGTAAAATCCTAAGATCTGAATATTTGCTTTGCTTTACCTTAGTTCGGAGCGCAGCCAACGCTAAGGGATGATGAAGCCTAGGGTGCCTACATGTTTTAAAATCGCGCGTGTGTATGAAGGCACTCTAATGAAGTCACTGAAGTAGTGCCAACAGCGCGAGGTCATGCAGTTAATTCTCTTTCTGTGCCTGTGCGGTCGGGCAAAACGAGAGCCACTAAATAATATACGCTTCATACGCATTTTGGTGCTTAAAATGATGGCTGTCAGTTATCTGAAGCTTCGTCTGAAATCACTGGAAACACTTCTCCGTCCTCGACAAATGTTTAAACAGTTCGCGACAAAGCAAATCAATATCACTTCCTAACACCGAAACTAATGTTGAGGAAGTCGCACTTTTGAATCATGACGATCGGCAGTTGCGTTTGATTTGTACTAACCACGAAGATGGCGGTGCCCACAACAATATCAGGGAAAAGAGTGCTGATGCTCTAAGCATAGCTCATTTGGTTTAGCTCACTAGGCTAAACCAAGTGCGGTGGGGGATCATTCGCCGAGTGTGTTGTGGTACCGCAGATCAGAGCACGTAGAGAAATGCGCGAGTGCGAGCTCCTTTCAAAGTGCTGAGCTCACGCTGCAGAACCTGTAGGGATTAAAGCCCCCCAATGTGTTTGCGTTGGTCTTTCAAGTAACGTGAGATGTGTCTGTGCACGAGGCCCGTGTCTCGAGCGGCCCTTGGAGACAAATGGCGGCGCAGCACTAAAATGACTGGACGACCACTGTAGACTGTACCTTGAGAGCGAATGGCGGCGGAGCACCCGCTAGTAGCACGTGTCTTGCGCGTTTCCACAACAATGGTTGCTGGTACTTGTAAAAAACGCCTTTATTATTTAGCAGGGATCCTGGGTTCTGTCACCCATCTGCATCTTACGGTCGTGGGATCGTGTACCATATATACCGCGTAATGCACGCTAAAGACCCCGAGCTAACAGTTGCATTGCATTTTTTATAATCTACAACGGTAACAAGGTCGTCCTACGAAACTTCTGCTGTCTAAAAAAACTAACGACTAATTTTGAATGCGCCGTTACATTGCATTTTGAATCTGTGTTCGCGTGTTCGCGTTCTTTTTTTTTTTTTTGTCTGCATTCTTGATTATGCGGCTCTTATGATGAAACAGACTATAGTTGTCGGGCTTCTGTAAAAAAAATGTTATATAACTAAGAAAATGGCACGGAAACGCAAAAAGCAAATTAACAAAAAAAAAAAACAAGAAAAAAAAATTGGCGCACTTAATAAAAACAAATTAAGTAATATAAATTATTATGATTCTGCATAGTTGTAAACCCGAGACTGGGGATACGGACAAGGGGAAAACACAGAACGATACGGACGAAGTCTGTTTTAAAAGGTTTGAGCGCACCAAAAGCTATAAAAGCGAGCTCCGTTCTTTGAACGGTGCGCTTGTTCACTGGAAGAGTACATCAGAGCAGCATTTTCGCGCTTGTATGTTCCACTTCGCTCGCGTAATAAAGCCAAATACTTTACTGATAATGTATTTAGTGAAACAAAGCTTATCTTCTGCAGATGTGCAATTTCCTCAGTTTTCACGTGGTTACACACTTGTTTATCATTATTGTTTTCGTTTCCCACTGCGATTCAGCTCGTGCTATTTTATGTGCTACATGCAGTATAGAGACCAGTGTAACCCAGGAGCATTCCATTTCACAGATTGTAAAAAAAACCTATGCTACTTGCCACATGTGCCACAATCAATACAAAATATTCTAAACTTCACTTGTGACCGCTTGCGTGAGTAAACAATGTTGTTTGTCAAGAACAATTGCGATTGTATGAAATCACGTCGGTAAAACTCGTTCTAAGCACGCGACCGTTGGCGTGCATTGAATACTCATAATCGGCGCCAAAATGATTGGTAGCTGTCAGCAGGTGGAGTTTTTCTATCAACCCAGAGTTAGAATGTTGCCTTCTTTTTGTTTTGAAGCAATCAAGAGGCAACTTACACCAAATCTGAGGATAATGAAGTACTATAAACATTTGAACATAACGACCTGAGCAGTGTATGTGTACAAGCTTTAGTTTTCAATGCACCTTTAACTTTCTATATCATCAACACTAGTGTAAAATGTAGCGCTGTTTCAGTCTTAATCAGCGTACCATGTGCGTGCTTACATTATATTTTATACAACGTCAAACTGTACCCGTTTTCATCATTTTCATTTTTTCACACCACTACTTGCGCGCATAAATCACCAAATTAAGACCGGTACATTTCTTAAACTCGGTGCAAAAGCTATCCACCGACCCAGAATCTTTGCTTGGCCAGTCATTGCATTTATAACTCAACTCGTATTAAGATTAATTCTTATCATTTAATGCTGCGAGTAAATTTTCAATCGTGGCATTTTTTATAAGGATTCCCGCACTAGTCATACTTCGGGTTTACCAAACTCAATATCTAAACCTGCGTGTCATTTTTGTGTTTTCAAGCCTCGTGGTTGTGGTCAAAATAAACACCCAGCTATACTTCGTTTCAGCTTCGGTCCAGACGCGACCAAAGCTACAAGCGCGAGCTCCGGGCTTTCAGCATCCCTGCCAAGCACGCGCGCTCGTGCAGTGCAAGCACTGTTCTGGGCCACATGCTCGCGCTTGTAGCATCGGCTGCGTCTGCACTAAAGCTGAAACGAAGTATACCTAAACGAGACACCTGACCGCCAAAGAAATAGTTAATTTGTTTTGATTTTTCAGGTATTCAATTCCTCAAGCTAGAATATTGGAAACCCAAGTCTATTCATCACGTTTTCCTGGAAATTCCACAAAGAGCCAAACACACACGACAAAAGGGCCGGCCCGTCATATAATTCTGATCATATTGAAATATGTGTAATTGGCCTCCGAAATCACCCCGGGGTGCTAACGGCGCAAAGGCAATTTTATATTTTTCACTGCGTCGGTTGCGTTGTTGTGCTTGTGTCTCGCCATTTGGCTTAGGACGATTTTTGCGTTTTGTTCTGACCAGATTTGTTGGAGACGTGAGCTCGGAACGTAGGCAACTGGCCCCCTTGCACGAGAACTGGGGCAGCCGTGCGCGTTCCAAAGAAAGCCCGTGAAGAGAAAAAACAAGCGAAGGACAAGCGATGTCAAATTCAGGATATAGAAAAATACCCCACTGCACCGAAGCGCCACCACACACGATTTCTCGAATGATGTACAGGCCTGGAAGGCGATCCTACCGCCATCTGCGGGTTCAGAATCACACTAGCCATGGGGTGGGAGAACAGCGGCAGGACAACTGGCAGGTTATTGGAGGACATGCCACTGCAGTGCAGCTTTTAACAGCACAACCATTCTTGCCAGTAACAAAAATCCTCATGCACGTGAGATGCTAGAGGCACTCGCTGTCGAGGAACACGCGAAAGATTGCGTCAGCACCCCATCAATCACCGTTCACAAAAAAGAAAGACAATACCTACGAAATGTCACGCCCCAAACAACAACAGCACAAGCTTGCGGCGGGTTAGATTAAAGAAAGAAAAAAAAAACTTTCAGCCTTTCCATTGTGGTGAAGAAGGAAAAGCAGCGAAGCTATAGCTTCTGTTTTCGGCGGTGGCTTTCCAGGCGAGCGATGTGCTCTTCTTTTGCAAGGGACTCTGAGGCGCTCGACGCAGTGGAACTTCAGACGATGGTGGCCTCGCGGCGCTTGCGGAACCATTCGCGCTGCTGCGCACATCGCCGCTCGTTCCGTTCCCGCTCTTCTTCCTCCGAAGAAATGTTGCCGCCAACTATGAGCGACGGCAGCAACCAGTTGTCAGGTTGCCGAGGCTGGAAAGGTTGCCGCGATCTATGAGCGACGGCGTCAAGCAGACAACCGGCAAACACAACACTCTGGACAGCTACCGCCATCTATGAGGGACGGCGGCAACCAGAGTGTTGAGTCGACATTTGTTTGGTGCCGGACACGATGCCGGGAAAACTACCCCCCTAAACAGCTCCGCTGTAAGGCAGTAATTTTTATAGAATTCTGAGTAAATGCATTGCATAATTTATATTAATGTAAATATCGGTTGTGATGTTTATTAGTGGAATAGGTTTATCGTGCTCTACTTGGGACTCTAAATGAAGGCGCAAACGCGCAAGTAAGAAGTTTACACTAAAACCTTGTTGGTAGTCAGCTGTGTGTCCTCTGCTGTCCTTTCTTTCTTCGTGTTCAAGTAGTATCCTAAAGTTCAAGCTGATATATTTACAAATTATTTTGCGTACTTACCAGTTTTTTAAGCAGTGTTGGTTAAGAACGGGTGCTGAAATGTGAAGTCTAGTACAGAAAATATAATCTTGCAATCAGAATGTTTACTTTTCTGCTTAGGTGTGTTATTTTTATTTGCAGTTGTTCCATTCTCAGTGACATAAACAACAATACTCAAAATCTTGCTCAGACGTCATACTTTCATTTTACAATAGAACCCCAAGGGCATAGAAAATACACTTTTAAAGCTATCGACCATCCTATCATCTAAAAAAAGAACCTACCAACCATCTTTTATAACAGGGATTATTGACATACCATACAGGAACACTTAAAAACAATCACTGGCAGAGAACTTGTCGGCGAATAAGGATCCCATGCTGGTACCCAAGAAGAGCCAACCCCACAAGAAAAATCGGAGCCATGTACTAAGCCTTGCCATGCGTCTCAATGGGCCTACACGTGTTGCCGCTTAGTATTCCTCTGGCTTGATGATGGCAGGTTGCGAATTTGCCAGCACACATCACACGTGGAAAACATAACCAGTCAGGGGGATCAGAGTAATGGCACTGTTGTCCTGAGTATATTATATATATTAATTCGCTGTATCATTTGCTCAACGTGATAGCTGACCTGGGCAATGTCGTATGTGTCGCCCACATGTTGCTCATTGAACTGCCCATGCCCCGATAAAAAAGGCGGAATAACGAGCACCTCATAAGTGTCTGGCAGACCTGCCCTGATTCCCAGAAAGCCTTTGTCAGCCAGTATTGCGTCGCCGGGCTGCAGAATTTTTAAGAACCCAGAGTCCACCGTAACATGTATGTCGAAGCGTCGGTCTCCGTATGCCTTTCAACGGAAACAAATAGCCCCATTTAGCGCGGTTCAAACAGACCCGGAAGACAAAGACGGGCGCCAGAACCCGTAGTGACGTCAACGCTCCCTCCGTACGGGCGGTGACGTATTTACGGCTTCCGGCATCCGGAGTGAAGAGTTGAAAAATTTTCAACTTTCTCCTTCCCGGGTCGTGACCTAGGTTTCCGTATTTTCTCCGCGGCCAATCAGCGCGGCGCGCTCCCATCCGCCACCCCCCGCCCGTCTCCGACGCGAGGAAAGCTGCTCAAGCTGCAACGAAGAGTGCCGCTGCCGCGAAGAGGGCTGAAGTTGCCGATGTGTTTGACGTACCCGAGAAAACCTGTAGATTAATTCAGCTGGTTCAGCGGTACCCCTGGATCTACGACAGGTGTCGTAGCGACCACAAGGACCGGGACAAGCGAAAGAACTCATGAGAAGACATCGGGCAGGTGATGGAGATCACGGACCGTAAGTACGCATTTGCTGACATTGGTGTTCTGCGGGCATGTTTTTTCACGCAACTTTTTCTAGCTTAGCGTGCACGTCTTTGCGCTCTTGGCGCGGCGTGTTATGTAGTTTTTTTTTTTCGTTCTTCGTGTACTTTTATGAGTGATCGAAACGGCCGTGGTCATTCCGTGACACATTTGGCGATTTACGCACTCGTGATAGGCGTTCTAACACACACGACTCGTCCATGGCGCGTATGCTTCCTTTGATTGCTCGCTGCACACTCCAGGTCTGTATAAAACCAAGATTATGCTTGGGCAACCTGCAGGCAAGTGCATACCCCACGTTCTTTGAGAATCACCGGTCCCACAGTTTTTCGTAGTGAACGGAGCCCGTGGTGCGCACACGTGTGTGCCGGAAGGAAAACTATCTGACATCGCGCGAAAATTTGAACTTCAAATAGTTTCACAATTTTTCTGGGAGCGAACTCTTGCGCGATAAAACTCGCGAATGCGCCTTTAACGTACGAAACATTTTTTTTTTATTTGCGAACGGTACATAACATCGGCTTCTTAAAAATAGCGTCGACCCTAGTTTTCAACTGTTCCAGTATTCGCCCAATTTTAGGGCAGTACTTCTTAGATCCCATGCAGCCTAGGAGGCATCTGTGATTCCCTTATGGCACTTGTGTTCTGTGTAGCATTCTGAAGCCTTAGTTTGCGCACACTGTAAGCCTAAGGAGCGTACTACACCTTTTGACTTCAAAAATTCTTCTCTGCTCTTTTGCACATTTTAGTACTAGTATTTGATGCTTGTGAGACCATGTCCCACAAAGGTTTCAAGATTTTTTCAGCCTCCTTGTGCAAATTAAGGTGCGAGTATATCCGTGACCAGTACATAAGGGAGCTGCGCTCTGAAGGTGGCACCTTCAGAGCGCAGTGGATGTGGCACCTGCGACGTCTTCAAGCCGAAGTGGGCCTATTTTGAGAGCTGCCGTTTCCTGACTGGCAACTCTATTGTCTCAGAAGGTACGCTGGTACCGTAATATTCTTCATCTTTCTCTACCTCGTGTTCATCTGCTTCATTTAGTAAGGGGCTACATCATTCTTTTTGCTGTGTTTCACTTTGACTTTCGAGTGCTACACCATCTCAACGCCAGTTTCTTTTTCCAGTTTCAGGCAGGAGTCTTGGTCGAGGGGTGAAGACTGCAGAGACCGACTTCATATTAGGGATGCCGCGAACTTTTTTCCAATCGAAGTTTTGATGATCGCATCAGGCGGTTCGAAAGGTTCGAAAGATTTCGATTTTTCGAATTGTCTACATCGTAAAATTCGACGGAAGTCGAATTTTCGAACTTGTTAAGCTAAGAAGTTTGACGCTTTTCGAACTGTCGAACTTATTACGCTAAAAAATTCGATCTTTTTCGAACTTTCGAACTTATTGCGCTGCAAAGTTCGATGCTTGTCGAACTTCCGAACTTGACTGACCTTAAAATTCGATGAATTTCGAACTTTCGAACTTATTTATCATGAGAATTCGAAAAGTTTCGAACTTTCGAATCCTGAAAAGTCAGAAGTTCGACAAACTTCGAACTTTTAGGGTAAAAGTTCGACGTTCGTCGAACTTCGAAAGACCAGCGGACGGTTTCATTTGATTTCAAGTTGTGAAGTACATTCGTAATTTTTTTTTTTTAACTTTTACACGCGGTGCAGCGTTCCTTACGAAAGACAATGCCGTTTGTTTCAATGTTCTGGCATGCTTAGTTTTAAATAAATAAATTCCCGAAGGGGCGAGGAGGGACGAAGGGCTTTTGACGATTATCGTTTGTGCCAGATCTGAAGCGCGCTGTAGCCGAAGCTATTTGTGGTAAAGATGTTATACTTTTTTTTAAGAATGGTATATGTATAGCATAGGTAAGTGCCGTCTTAATATGTGATTACTGTTATTCAACGTGAGTTTCGAAGAAATGTCCAAACATGTATCTACACCCAGGTGAAAATCAGCCCACTTCCAGCTGGATTATGGAACTGGAGACCTATGTTGCGCTTGTTTGACGTCAACAACGCAGCAAACGCAGATTGGATGTTGATTAGTGAGAGTCGCTGATGACGAATTTCCGCAGAAGAAACAACCAATCTGCGTTTTTTTCCGTTGTTGACGTCACTTCCTTCTGCCTAGTCGCCGTGGGAGTCCAAAAAGCGCAACATCCACCCAGCTGGAAATAAGACAAACCAGCTGGAATCCAGCTGGACTGTTTCATTTCCAGCTGGAACCAGTTCCATAATCCAGCTGGAAGTGGGCGGATTTTCGCCTGGGCATGTAATTATGCCCTAAACTTGATATTTATTTTCGTCTAAGTTGTTTGAGGTATCGCATTTAAATTAACACCACAGACAGTACATATCATTGCCATCTGCAGAATACAAAATAATGTATTTATTGTTTTTTCACGTTAAGGAATAAATTAACTCATGGGCGAAGATTTCTAATAGTGTTCAAGTTGAGCACGTCATTAAAAGAAAACATTATGTTTCTTCGCTTCACGTTCCTGGGACGTGCTTCTTTTAGCGTGTACACATTTTGTAAAAGAAGCTTGTTTCGAAGTTCTGAACCTCTGAATATGCAAGAATACAACACTTCCAGCGAATTCTTGAGTTCTTTTTTTTTTTTTCTTCTTTAGCTTTTTATCCCCGCAGTTATTATTATTTTTTTTTATTATTATTGGTACAGGTATTTAGGTCGAAAAGACATAGCCTTGAACTTCCGAACCATCAAGCATCTGACGAGTAGTGCCTTCTGACAACGAGTTTCTAACAATGACCATCTGCGCAATCTTTTATGCAGTGAAGAGCGACAGTAGCTTACATATGCATAAATAATTTCAGATTAAAATAAGCTCGGCCACGCCCTCTTTCTCCGTATTGTTTTCTTTAACAGTCCGAAATATCTGGAAGGGGAAAAAGGGAACTAAAGCCCCCCCCCCCCCCCCCCCCCCCCCCCGCTACCCTCTTACCCCCCGTTTTTCCTCTTCCGACGCCACTTGTATGTTAGAACGCTCCTCGACCTCGAGTTATGTCGGCTTTTTGCGAGGCGATTCCTCCGTCCCAGAAAATAAACCTCCAGGACAATTACAAACTTAACTTACTATATGCCAGCGTCACTCGGGCGGCATTCGATCGGATTGCTACCAGCGTGCAAGGGGTGGCGAGGTAGCTTGCCAAATCGCTTCAAGGTTTTTCTGAGCCTCAACCTCCTGCTCGCCCCTGGCGGTTTCGAACTGGATGAGTCTCGTAAAACAGTGTGTTCGTGTGATCACTACTGCGTGATGCAGGTTAAAGACACGCTCTCCCCCCCCCCCCCCCCCCCCCCCGCAGGCTGGCGGTCACAATTGCTCATCTATGGTCACACGGCACTCTGCACTGGCAAATATTCCAGCACATCCGGGACACTCGTCGCCTCATTTAATTGCCTGACCAACTTCGCAGAATCTAGATATCACACCCTAACTTTTCTAAACTTTATTTTGTGAAAACCAGTGAGTCGTGAAAACGTTATTTGAAACAAACTGTGGAGGAACTTGAAAACCAGACTTCGAACTTTGAAAACTTGGACTAAAAAGAAATTCAAAATCTTCAGTTTTTTTTTTTCGAATTTAGCGTTAAAAGAGAATCGAAACCATCGAACTTTTCGAACTTTATGCAGAAAGAAATTTGAAATCTTCGATTTTTCGAACTTCATGTCTATAAAAATTCGAAGCGTTCGAAGTTTTCGAATTTTATTTCCAAAGAATTTCGAAATCTTCGAATTTATCGATCCTGAAGTAACAAAATACTCGAAATATTCGAATCTGAAATTTTAGAAACCGTGAAAGCTTCGAATTTTTCGAATTCGAAACTCCACTGTGATCGAAAGTTGCGAATTTTTCGAATTCGAACCTCGGTCGGTACGAAAATATCGAAATTATTCGAAATCGAACCTCATTTCGCTTCGCAAATATCGAAATCTTTCGAAATCGAACTTGGGGTGGTTCGCGACATCCCTACTTCATATCCTAACCTGTGGAATGATCTCATGCATCCCCGCACTTTCCTTGCCCAGTCTGGCTTGTGGGAGCCAGATCAAGCCAGCTGGTTTTTCAGCAAAGCCTGACTGACAGAGAGCGCGTCGCCCATTTCGTGAATAGGAATCGCACATCGCAATGAATATTCCGCTTTTTTTTTTGCTCAACTAAATGAGTGGTAGCCAAGCTCGATGCGCAGACCTTAAAAGTTAAAACTGCGATTATTGCTCGCCAGACAAGAACAACCGGAACTCCATTTTGATGCACTAGGTGCTTGCACTTGCGAACTAAGAGGCACGCAGGTGCTGGTACAAGCCTGCCGTACAGCGGTCCTGGACCAAGCCCGGAAAAGGGACCTGCACGTGACAGCACTCATCATAGGCTGCCTGGAACTGCATGGAATAAAGCCATTTCAATACTGTTACCAACTGTCTAGTTTCGATGGGCTTTCAGTCACAGGCACGCTCAGAATTATAAGGAGCGTCAGAACTTTGCTTATGCGTCCAATAATGCATGGGACGACAAACACCAGTGAGTCTTGCGTGATCAGGCAACGCCTATATGGTCGAGCTCGCGCTGTTGCACGTCGATGCAGTTCAAACGCCGATTCTGTACTCTGTTAAAATTCTGGCCGCGCCTGTGCATCCATAGGCGGAATAGATAGGATCTCGAACCTGCAACCTTTATACAAGTTTTTTGCATGCCACACATACTCCTACTGATACACCAACACCCAGCTCATTGAGGCATGCAACTTCGATGCCTGCCTGAAGAAATTCCGAGTTCAGTTGCGAGTCTTCAGAAATGCTCAGCTCGTTTGATACTGATTTTAATAATATTGTTAAGAAGAAAAAGAAGGGACGTTTTCGTGAGGAGACAAGAGAAGAAGAAGAGGCAGGGGCAACGAGTTTTGGATGATTGTAACCGCCATTTTCAGTCTTCACCTAATGTAAATTAAATCATTGTATATATCTATATTCGTCGTAACATCTCGGTGGAGGTGCGATCCGTCCGTCTACCTCTCCGTCGCCACCAACCTGGAACTCCGGAGCCGACAGCTTCCCGTCCCATCTATCATAATGGCCTCCGGCAGCACGGCATCCGGCAGTACCCCACCGGAGGGCACACCGTCGCAACCCACCTCCCCTCTCATCATCGCCCACCCTCGTGACCCTGGAATCTTCACTGGATCCGGGGATCAAGATGTAGAACAATGGATCCACCTATACGAAAGAATCAGCGTCCATAACAGGTGGGACCCAACTATCATGCTTGCAAACGTCATTTTCTATCTACAAGACACAGCCCGAACCTGGTTCCTCACCCACGAGGAAACTATTACGTCTTGGGACATGTGTAAGGAACAGCTGCAACATCCCTTTGGCGATCCTACTGGTCGAAAACTCTCCGCGAAGCGCAAGCTTGCTTCACGTGTCCAAACGCCCACAGAATCCTACATTACGTACATTCAAGATATTCTTTCCCTTTGTCAGAAGGCTGATCCTGTCATGACTAACGCTGACAAAGTAACTCACATTCTTAAGGGTATTGCCGACGATGCATTCCAGTTGATTGTATTTAAAGATTGTGCCACAGTGGAGGCTGTTATAGAAGAGTGCAGGCGCTTTGAAGAGGCTAAAAAACGCCGGATCACAGCAAACTTCACACGCCTGCCCAACACGACACCAACGTCCACCTGTGAGGATCCGCCTATATCTGAGAGGCAAATCATCCGGATAGTACGCCGTGAATTGGAAGCGATGCTGCCAACAGATACCTCAGCTCTTCCTGCTGGTTCAGGGAGTGCAGCAGTTCCAGTATCTGGTGTTCAAGCTCTGGTTCAACGAGAAATCCACCGGCTCGTCCCTCCGGAACGACCAGACAACCGACGTCTGCCTCCTCGCCCTCTCCACCACTTGCCATCCACCAACTCTCTGAGTCCACAACGGGATCCTAACGCATGGAGGACGTCAGATGACCGACCCGTCTGTTTTCACTGTCATGGAATCGGGCATATTGCTCGGTATGGTCGCCGCCGATTCAACGATGGGCCGCGCATTTTCTCATCGACTGCCTACCGTCGGTCCTTTCAACGTCACTCCAGCCCCATCAGCAAACCTCTACCCTCATAAAGATCACGAGCCCAGGTTGCCCACACGATACAGCCGTTCCCCCTCCCCCTATCTCCGCCGCTCACCCTCGCCCATGCCCCGTCGCTCAACATCCGCCACCCACGACCACCGCATTTCGGGAAACTAAACCTCGCGAAGTGAGGCCGCATCAAAACTTGTGCCCATTAATCCTCTACAGGATGCTATAAGCAACACACAAAACGAACTTTTAGTTTCAATAGACCACGTTCCCATATTGACGCTTGTAGATACCGGTGCCGCCATCTCCATTATGAGAGAAGATCTTAGACGCCAGCTTCACAAGGTTTTGGCGCCCCCGGATTGTAAGCTCCTCCGGGGTGCAGACGGCCGCGCTATCTCACCTCTTGGAATGTGCAGCGCTCAAATTACCATAAACAATGAAACCACTCGCGTTCTCTTTACCGTGATTTCCAATTGCCCCCATGCTATGATTCTAGGATGGGATTTTTTGTCAACGCACGCCGCCCTCATTGATTGCGCCACAGGAACCACTGCCCTCGACATTCCTACCTCAGCCCACACGTCTGAATCAACCGTTTCAAGATTATGCACCACTGGAAGTCATCGGATTCTGCCCCTTGCCGCCATTACCGTCGAACTTCACTCAAATCACTTTGTTGCCAATGGAGACTACGTTCTAACGCCTAACAAGGACATATTTCTCGAAAACAGCTTGCCCTCCCGCACTGCATTGTTCCAATTGCCAATGGCCGCACCCGCGTATGAATAGCTAACTTTAGTTCCAGTACACAAGTATTGCCAAAAGGTGCTTCCTTAGCAACAAGCTCATCGCTAGACACGGCCACCGTCTCCACTATTGCAGCAGACCATTCACCCCCTTCTAATTCAACCCGCCCAGCTCCCCTGGACCCTTTCAACATACTCACCATGGTAGACTCCACGTTGGACCCTTCCGAACAACAGCGCCTTCAAGATCTTCTATGGGAGTTCCATGACATTTTTGATTTTGACAACCGCCCCCTTGGGCAAACGACCCTTGCTACACACCGCATCAACACCGGCCACGCAACTCCTGTTCACCACAGACTTTACCGAGTGTCAGCCAGCGAACGCCGAGTCATTCAACAAGAAGTTGACACCATGCTTTCGAAGGACATTGTTCGACCTTCCTCTAGCCCCTGGTCATCGCCCGTTGTATTGATTAAGAAAAAAGATGGATCATGGAGGCTCTGCGTCGACTACCGTCGCTTTAACGAAATCACGAAAAAGGACGCTTACCCACTCCCACGTATTGATGACACGCTGGATTGTTTGCACGGTGCCGAGTACTTTTCCACTATCGACCTCCGCTCGGGGTATTGGCAAATTACAGTTGACGATTCAGATCGAGAAAAAACAGCATTTATTACACCAGATGGCCTCTACGAATTTAGAGTTATGCCATTCGGCCTTTGCAATGCCCCCGCGACATTCGAGAGGATGATGGATCGCCTGCTTAAAGGTTTAAAATGGACAAACTGCCTATGTTATCTCGACGACCTAATTATTTTTTCAAGCACATTTCCCTCTCACCTCACGCGCCTGGCCCAAGTACTCGAACTTTTCCGTAACGCCGGCCTTCAATTAAACTCGTCCAAGTGCCACTTCGGCAGTCGTCAAATAAAAATGTTGGGCCATTTGGTGGATAAAACCGGCGTTCAACCAGACCCTGACAAAGTAGCAGCTGTTCAGCACTTTCCAAGACCGCGCTGCACTAAGGATGTCCGTAGCTTTCTGGGATTGTCTTCATACTTCCGCCGTTTTATACACCCCTTCGCACATACTGCCCGCCCACTTAACAACCGTCAGAAAAAAGGCCCACCTTTTTTATGGCAATCGGACGAAGAACGAGCATTTACATGCTTAAAGAGCGCTCTAACAACCAGCCCCATTCTAGGTCATTTTGATGACTCCGCACCCACTGAGCTACGCACAGATGCCAGTGGCCATGGGATCGGTGATATTTTGGCTCAAAATCAATCCGGACACAACCGAGTAATTGCTTACGCTAGCCGCACGCTTTCTTCAGCCGAAAACAATTACACGATCACCAAGCGGGAGTGTCTAGCGGTTGTGTGGGCAATATCAAAATTTCAGCCATACCTGTTTGGCCGCCAGTTTTCTGTAATCACTGACCATCATGCCCTGTGCTGGCTATCGTCTCTAAAAGATCCTGTCGGCCGCCTTGGACGATGGGCTCTTCGACTCCAAGAGTACGATTTCACCATAACCTATAAATCAGGAAAGCTCCATAAAGACGCCGACTGCCTATCCCGTTACCCTGTGGACTCTACTGCCCACATCAATGAAGACACCGATATTCCCGTTCTTCCTATCTCGAACCTTTTGGACATTGCCCAGGAACAGAACCTTGATCCACTGGGGCACTCTATCATTTCAGATCTGAGAGGTAACACCAGTATACCTTCTTCAAGTCTCTACTCTCTCCAGAATGGCGTTCTCTATCGACAAAATTTTCGACCCGACGGTTGTTCTTGGCTTCTGGTCATACCCAAGCACTTACAAACGTCTATTCTCGCCGAGCTGCATGACGCACCATCATCCGGTCACCTGGGTGTGGTCAGAACCTACGCCCGGGCGAAGCAACGATTTTACTGGACAAATATGTACAGAACAGTGCAGCGATACGTCACCTCGTGTGACTCCTGCCAGCGCCGAAAAACACCCTCCTCCCGTCCTCCAGGATTTCTACAACCTCTGAATACTCCTGAACAGCCCTTTCACCGTGTAAGAGTTGACCTTCTTGGTCCCTTCCCTACTTCCTCAATTGGTAATCGCTGAATAGCGGTCGCGATCGATCACACCACACGCTACGCAGTCACAAGGCCCCTTCTGACCGGAACGGCAGTTGACGTCGCCCAATTCCTGCTTGAAGACATCATCCTAAAGCACGGAGCACCTCGTGAACTTTTGTCCGACCGTGGACGGCCCTTCATATCTCGCGTCGTAAATGAAATCTTGAACCTCGGCTCCATTCTTGACAGAAAAAAAACGACAGCCTATCATCCACAGACGAACGGCCTCGTAGAACGCCTTAATCGGACCCTTGCCGACATGCTCGCAATGTACGTTACCCATGAGCACAAAAATTGGGATGTTGCACTCCCTTACGTAACTTTCGCATATAATTCCTCTCCTCATAACACAACCGGCTACTCTCCTTTCTATCTTCTTTTCGGTCATGAACCCCTCCTCATGTAGAACTCACTGCTTCCGCTACACCACGAAGCCTCACTTTCCGACTATGCATCGGACGCCATAGGCCGTGCTGAAGAGGCACGACAACTTGCACGCCTGCGAACTCTTGATTCTCAGGAACGGCAGTGCGCCCGTTATGACAGCACCCACACTTCGTCGCCTATTCACCAGGTGACCTGGTTCTGATCTGGACCCCGCAGCGACAAGTCGGCCTTGCTCAGAAGCTACTACCTCGATATCGCGGTCCTTATAGGATCCTCAACCGAACAAGTGACGTCAATTAAACAGTGGAACCCGTCGAACCTCCCCAAAATAACCGCCATCGTCAAGTACAAACAGTTCACGTACCCTCCGGCTCAAACCATACATTCCCCAATCAAACGTCGGGACGCCGTTTCCACCCGAGGGGGAGTGATGTTAAGAAGAAAAAGAAGGGACGTTCTCGTGAGGAGACAAGAGAAGAAGAAGAGGCAGAGGCAACGAGTTTTGGATGATTGTAACCGCCATTTTCAGTCTTCACCTAATGTAAATTTAATCATTGTATATATCTATATTCGTCGTAACAATATATTCACATGGTTTGGAGACACGGGAGGTGGTTGCAACTTGATGAAACGGCATCTCCAATGCAAATATGAGTGGCCTTTAGAAAGGCCGTTTGTAGAGGCAGGCAGTAGTTGGCTTGCTGGCTGCAAAGAGAAAGGAAAGGCAGTCTGGAGCACCCGCTGTAGGAGCGCTCGTACCACGTGATCCTAAGCAATTGCACTAGCTCGCACTTTTAGCACACGCTGTTCAGTGAATTCAGCCGCCGACTTCCCTTTCATTGCTCAAGTGTCGTGCGTTGCCTTGCATCTTTGCGCCTCCTAGTGCTCTCGTCGACCTGATGGCTTCTTTGTTATCTGCACTCACTGCAGAGAGCAACTTCAGATGCGAGGCGGTCCAAAGGAAACCTTGGTACGTGAGAACCTAGGCAGGGACCTGTCGTCGGTACACTGCCACGAGTGTGAGCAGCCTGACCATCTTCAAAAGCGGTGACTGGCAGAACCTATAAACAAGCAAAGGTGGAACGCCGTGCGACGAATGGCCAAAGAAACCAGCAGAGACGCTGAACCCAAAGAGCCAGTCACCTATGGCCGTTACCGTCCCTGGGAGCAGTGAGGCAGTGACACTGATCCCATCGGTATGCCGTCATGTTTTTGGGTGGTGGGGCCAGTGTCTCTCTTACAGGAGACTTTGCTTTAAACTTCCGAAAGCAAAAGAGGTAAGCCTCAATATGTGTACACGCTTACAATTACCCTCTGGCACAGCATCCTCCCCTGGAGGAGCCCGGATGCCGCAAATGCAGCTTAACAGTAACAGAATCAGCACTGGGATATTGTGGTGCCTGTGATCTTGGGCCGAGATTTGATTGCAGACAAAAGCACGACACTTGGACTTTTCTGGCGGTGGCTGGCGGTGGCTGCCGGTTGGGGCAACAACCAGAGCTGACTCTGTTCACTCGATGAGAGGACCGCACCTGTAACCCAGAGCCGTATATGTAAAGAGTTTGGCCATTTGTTGGGAAGTAAAGGAGACAAATGAGGAGGTGCCATTGGACGAAAGCGGGCTGGGCGTGTTCCAGGGCATATTCAGAAATTCGAATGTGGCCAACCATAAGCCGAAAATAATACCCTGGTGGTAGTCGCGAGAAACAAACTTTACAAGTGCGTCGGAGTAACTCTCGGTGACTGAAAATATGGTGCATGTGATGTTTCAATCATGGTGGAAGAGTGTGACTAGCGAAACGATCGACATAATCCGTGCGTCGAGGGCCGGGAATCTGCCGTCCAAGCGGTCACACTCTGTCCGAGCAAAACAGAGTTGAGTGGCGCATTCGTTTCGTACATCTTTCTGCATGATCATGATCGAAACATCACGCGCACTCTATTTTGAACCATAAAGAGTTACTGCACTTCACTCTTACGCGCTTATTAAGACCTTATACACACATATACTTTGGACCAAAACAGTTTCTCGCTACACCCCTTAAGGATTTTAGGCTTTTGGTTGGCCAAGGAAGCATGTCTAGCCCACTTTCTGCGTCTGGTGCACGCCCTGGCTCTGCCCGCGCCTGCCATTGACCAAACTCTCTATGTACATGGCTCTGCTGTAACCCACCCACGCCAGCTGAGCTTGCCATGATGCCAGATGCCTTTCGTGCCAGCAGCCAGGACTAACTGTGCTGGTGAGCCCTGGATGCCAATGAGCCCGAGATTTTGACAGTGACAGTTTGTGTGTGAATGGCTATGTCGAAAGTGTTAGTTACATGTTGTTTTTACTTCTTGGCAGGGATATTGAGACTAATCTTAGCCCTATTAATGAACTGCAAGAAGCCCTGCTTAACAAAGCCTTTGAGAACGTTTTGCATTATGTACCGGCCAGACTAACCTTCTTCAGGAGGTTAGAGACTTAAAAGAAAAACAGAATGGTTTGAAGAATCACTAAATGCTTTGACTAGATGATGACGGTCTCTTTTCAGCGTCACATATTATGTGCCTCGGGAAGTGTTGTCAGGCACTCAAGTTTTCTTTGACACGTTTTTCACCCCGGGAGCCGACCCTTTGTGTCTAAATAAATTATATGTATACCATAAACTCCCGAGAGAAAACCCACCTAGCATCAAGAGCAAATCAGGTGAAAATATGGAGTGGCCTAATTTTCGGTGTACAATAAAGAAAATTTTAAAACATTACTATTTTTAGGTGATGTTCCTTTCAAGCTTGTTATGGTGGCGAGGGGCAACGAAGCAAAGATAACTGTACTTCCCAGCTAGCAACGTTCGCTTATATTCCGCCATAGCTAACTAGCCGCATTTACGTCGAGGTCATCATTGACCCCAATACTACTATTATTAGGAGTCTGAGGGTATCTTTCGGTGTTTAAAAAAAAAAATAGCAAATCAAGCCAAAAATAGGGGTGGGCTAACTTTCGGGGGTGGGGCATCTCTCGGAATTTTGCGGTAGTTTATTTAAATTCGTAAATAGATCAAGCAAATGTTTTTGCTACAATCATGATTCCTCCGTATAATCAAAAGCAACTTTTGGATTTGGTATGAAGGCAGAGCTTGATGCTTTCGAGAAACACACAGTGACTACTTGCACTGTCTATATTTGCAGTCTTCTTTAAGATCGTAAATGTGTAAATATACCTTGTGCTTCTTATTGCACAACTAACACTTAAGCAAATTTCCAGTGTCATAAATAATTGGCCTCTCAACTTTTGTCTGTCTTGGGGACCTCTACATACTCGATGTGCGCCAGTGCTAACGCTGATTCCTTTCCTCGACGGTGCATATATAAAATAATGTGCAGAAGTTGCGCACATAATGATGGCATGCAGTTAGGTAGTAAATATAAGTATCAGACAACACTTCATAAAGCAAGACAAAATAAAAAAATTGGGGCTCCTATTCACGCTGTAAACATAGTTGGCCAGCGAAGCTGCGGTATCACCTGCAACGATTGCCCACTGCACTATACCAAATGATTGACAAAGCAAAAGTAAATGCACTGTACCAAAACGTTTTTTTGTAAAGACCCTTTTCTATGCAAATGCCACCAGGCGGTGCTCCAGTTTGACGTCCCAGCGAACTTCCGATTCACAGAAAGAATGACCAAAACCCACCTTGACACAGCTGCCTGAAATGTCGATGAAATGTTTAACTACCAATTCTCCAGGTGAACGCCGAAAAAAAACAAAAATAAACGAAGAAATGGGAGATATTGTAAACGACTTATTTTTCGCGGGCTCAATATTTCTCAATTCAGGTTAAAGCTGAAGTTTTTGAATAATTCGCGGGTTCTAATTTTTGCGACGCGGTGGAATTTCATTACAGATTCCAATGTGTTTACGTTTTACCAGAATTGTTCGCGTGACCAATTTTTCACCAAATGTAGGCGGTTCGCGAAATTTAAGTTTATTACAGTATGTCAATATGCTTCGAATATTTTGTAAACCAACTTGCCTCCTCCAAGACATTAAATTGTACAGCCGAATGCCCTCATTAAATCTCCAACTTTCTTGTCCGTTTATTCTTTCTAGCATTTATTTATCTTTCTAGCATTTATTCTTTCTAGCACTGGTGACATAAGCAAGCTCGACAGACTTGCAAAGACTGAGCGATCGGAAGTCGCTTGGGACGCAAGCAGCAGTTCATGTTGTAAAGTAAACAGCTAAAGGGTCTATGTGAAAACTTTGTATGGCGCCGTTGCCACGGCAGTTTATGAAACCACAATTTTTACCGAGAGACGCATGCAGGGAGCACTATGTGTTTCGCATATATTGTGCACGCCTTATCGATCATGTGGTTTTGACACTTGTGGTTTTCTTATTGAAAACTACAAACGTCAAAACTACATGATAGAAGACGAGGAGCGCACAATGCTTTTCTGTTTTCTACTGTTCTGTTGACAGACACAAAAGAAAACTTAAGAACGAGTCAAATACAGCTTCGCAGTAAAATTGCCGTAAAACGCGACGAAGAAACGAATACAACGCGTTCGCGAAGGGGAGGGAGGAGCGATGATTTGAAGCCACCTTATGGAGGCTCTGTCACGTGATTTCAAGATGGCAGCACCGATGCGACGGAGGGTGGGAAAATCTATAGAATTTTAGAAATAAATTGAAGGGATGCCACAAAATCATTTGCAGGGGGGGATTGCCCAGCTTGGGAGCCCAAGCTACTGTTGCATTGGTAGGAGTAGAGTGCCTCAATGTCCTTCTGTTTAGGGTGATGCCATCGTTTGTAGTACCCGATGCCGACAGCACGTGCTCACAGGAAAAATACAAAGAAATCGCAGGAAACAAAATGTCGCTGTAGCACAGTCAGCGCCACGAGCGCGTGCAGGGACACGCTCTTTCACGTGCTTGAGAACAAAAAATAAAAATAAGCGTTCGAAACAAAATGGCCAGATGTCATCACCCCAAGCAAAGCGCACATGACGGCACCCTAGGTAGGAGCAGAGCCGTTTATACTGAGAGAGTTTGGCCGATGGGCGGAGCTTGTTGGCCGCTAGAACCAGCGGATTTCGCGATAACACAATATGGCGTTACTTATTTGTCTTGTTCATTCCTGTGAAATCGCGTAGAGTTCCTATGAGTCAGATCCACAATATGGCGGACGGAAGTAGTCATCCCCCGGTTGTCAGACTACGCTGCTGTGGTTGTCAGACTGCCAAAATCTCCTTAAGAAGGCCAAACTCTCTCAGTATAAACGGCTCTGGGTAGGAGACTACATTTGGGGGGAAGATGGAGTGGCGGTAGCTGACTTCAGTCGCTGCATTGGCATGTGCATCTATTGACATTTGGTGACCATAGCAAGCAGACTTTATTGTGCAGGAGGAGACTGGTGTGGCGAAGTAAGTTGCATGCTTGCGCTCTTTTCCAGTGCTTTTCAATGCGGCCGCAGGAAATGAACATAGAGTTGAGTTCTCTATAAGGACTGAATGTGGATGGCCAATATTTGCCAGCACCTAATATTTTACCAAGCCTTGCATGAAAGTTTTTTTTTCTCACCTGGAACATGGTGCTGAAGCAGGCGTGTAGCAAGGGGGGGGGGGGGGGCATGGGGCCCGCCATCCCCCCAAAATCTTCCATTTTGCTGGGACCTCCTCTCCCCCCTGCCCTTCATACAGCATTTTGTTATCGGCCCCCCCCCCCCCCCCCCCCCCCCGAAACAAAATCCTGGCTACGTGCCTGTGCTGAAGTATCAAACTGCCTCTGATGTTGTGAACGAAAAAATATGTCACCAGAACATCTCGGTGCTAATAGTCGCTGACAAGATGAGAAACGCAGGGCATCTGGCATCTCTTAGCGCCCAGCCTCCAGTTAGCACTTGTCGCCTTCTCTCATGCTCTGTCTGCGCGTGCATTCTGGAGGCTCGCACGATGCCAAAGCATTGCCAAATGTAAGAGGCTCCTCCCTGCAACTCTTGTTGACCTACATTTAGTCCTCCAGGCACCACCCCAGGTCGGTACAAAAACATAAAATAGTCTATTCAACACCCGAACACGATTGGGGCGATATGTTAGATATAGTCCGTAACAGAATGAGAACGTCTGGGCGTGTCTTACAAATGCCCGGGCTTGAAGAATTGCCAAAGGTAGGCAGCTCGTGTTGGAGCCAGGGCAGCTGAAACATCTCCCTGCCGTCCTCATCTTGCGAGTTTCTAGAGTTATTAAACAATTTGAAATCTGGCAATGCTACACCATACAATAAAGGTTTTTACAAAAGCAATTTGTGGTTGATCAGATCAGAAGCTTGTTATAAATCGAAAAAAAAATAATATCGACCTGCTTCCAAGAAAGAAGAAATGGCACCGTGTATTCAAGTGTACAGAAACTAATTTGTACTGAGCAACTTTCTAAAAAAAATTGCGTTCCATGGTGTTGCTTGTAACGAGTAAAAAGACCCATGTCTGCATAACTATCTCACACTTTCAAACGAGCATACAGTAGGGACATGGGGCAATGATTGTCTACCCTAGACATGTCACCAGCCTCATTTACTGGTAATACAGTAAACTTTCTCCTCAACGATGGAAGATCAGATTTCTCGGGTGATATGCATGCTTCAATGGTGGGGCAAACGAAATCAGTGCTGTTCTTAACAATAAAACAAGACATCTCTCCGCCCAAGAACAGCCTAGATTTAATTTCTTTATTGCTTTCAACATTTTGGTATCAACTTCCTTGATTGCTGAAATGTTAGTCAATATTACTGAAAATTAGTTCGGCTATGCCAGGATATTAGTAGCGTGAGCTTATGCGCACAAAATGAGAGGCGCCACCAAGCGGCTCCGGTGCAGCGTCAGACTTGGCTACTGCGCAACGGAGGCGCACAGCTGGGCACGCGGCGGCGCCAGTGCGTCTGCCGCGGCTATGACGTCACTCCTCTGGAATGCGCAGACCGGCAAGGCGCGCCCGGTGGCGGCGGTGGCTCCGGCGCGCCAGCTGTGCGCCGTGTGACGTCACTGCTCCTCGTGCATGCGCAGGTCGGCGAGGAGCGCGCGGCGGCGGCGGCTCCGGCGCGCCAGCAGTGCGCCGTGTGTCGTCACTGCTCCTCGTGCTTGCGCAGCACGGCGCACAACTTATTCTGCGAGCCACATGAAACTGCTCAACCTCGGCCAGCGTAGCTCACGCTACAAAAGATGTGCTTGCATTGACCAAAGTGTGAACATTGTAAAAACATTTCTCAGCAAACACAGCAGATCTCCAACAATGTCTGGACCCGCCTGGCAATGGTAGCAATGTGAGTACATATGTTCTTAGATCTCGGTCAGTTGACAAGCTTCGGAAAACGCCCGACGCTGTTTTGCAGCACATCCGCTCAATATCACCTGCTACACTATAGGCCCGTCCTATGGACAGATCTGGTGGAAGGTTGGACGCACATTACCTGCGGTGGAAAGTGATTTTATTGTGGTTCTTACAGTAAACATAAGGTCTTCACAGCACTTAATGCAAAAAGAGTGTCGTTCCAAAAATGTTCTTTGTTGACCGTGGAGGCATTGACGCTATAGCGCTAGGAACGTTATCTACCTTTACCTGCTTGCGTGCCAGCAACAGAGAAATCTTTTTATACGCTGCTTTTCTGTGGAGCTCGTCGAATGATAGATCTAAGAACAACGGCGTGTAGGGCCTGAGCGGAAGCACCTATTTTCTCAAGCACCGATTTAGAAACCCCCATTTTATTGAATCCTTTCAAAAAGACCCAGTTCAGAAAAAATGGCGACAAACCTCCTTTTAGCAAATTTGTTTTCGGGAAAACACAATTCACCGAACTGGACTGCTTGCTCTGCCTTGGCCGACGGTGAAGCCGAGCCAGTCAGCGAATCACTCGCTTGGGCGGCCAGCGCATTCAGAGTAGGACAGATATGTTTTTGTGCACGTCACAACCCTGCTGTTTTCGCAAAAATACTTTTACGTTTTGACTGGTTTACAACCTAAGAGAAAAGAGCGAGTGCTCAAAGCATAGGCAAACATGCCTCAGTAAATCGCACTAGCATTTAGGTGCTTCCAGATTTGCTTATGCCAATCGAATGGATTCACTAAATGGCGATCCTTTTTCAATAATTGATGTTGCCGTAAACTGAGCGTTTCTTTTGCAGGGGTTGTGGTGATGTCAGAAGGCAGAGCTCTGATTGAAGGATAGTGAGTAGACTTGAATGCAGCTAGCATCGTGTACCCACCATCTTTCAATCAGAGTTTGGCATTTCGACGTCACCACAACCCCTGCAAAAAAAGCAGACAAAGCTGGGCTCCGCATAACCCTTTCTCAGTAATTATTACAAAAAAAAAGACTTGGGAACCCTTCTTCTTGATAGCCTTTCCTTGAAAGTGTGACTGGTCAAAAGCCAATGCCACGATAGGCTGAAATACTTTGTACGTAGCATGTTAAGGTGGCAAAAAAAATTAAACGGGGATATCTATCTTCTTTCCATCAAAGGTTTTAGAGCTTCATATTTTGTATAATTACCTTCTCGCATGTTTCATAGTAATCTGTGGCATGGATTTACCCCACTCTTTTTGTGACGTGTACCAGTAGGTATGCACCGTCATCAAAAAAAAAATACAATTTATTTAACTATGACAGGAACCCACAAGAAGAGAACATGGCAAGACCCGATCTACTAAAATGGACTGGGCCTAAGAGTGCAGTCTTGCAAGGCTTCGTCCATGAATCAGGACGGTTTGAAACCTATGATGAATGCAAGGAACAAAAGAGTCCATCAGGTCAACGCGAACAATATCTGACCAGAACATGCAGTGCAATGAAGAGCAGGGGCTATAATAGGTCAGACTGGGTGGGGTGGGGTGGAGGAGAAGGGGGAGTTTGCAAAAAGATACCTATTTCACGGGCAAAATGTAGCCAAGATGTGTTTTGTTCACCTAATATTTCTCATGTCACCAAAAACTAATCATTCGTTCCTAAAGAAAAGCTGGAGTATGTTGATTTTTCATTAAGAAAAAGTTAACCTAAAAAAGAAACACAACTCCCCCCCCTCCCCCCCCCCCCCCCCCCCACCCTCCAAAAAAAGAAAAAAAATCTGTCCATGATGCAGAGCACTAGAGTATGCACCAAAACACTGAGGGAGAGGTGGACGCGAGAGTGTGTGGGGACGTCAGAACACACAGCCCTGGTTGAAATGACTAGTGGGTAGACCTAAGGTCTAGTATACCGCTAGCAGTTCCAGAGGAGGAAAAGCAGGAACTCCCCTCTTGCTCATTGTGCTTAAACCCTTATGTTTGTACCCGCACATCCCCAATCTTCCCCTAGAAAATTAGCCCTTGATACTCTTCGCTCAACAGTCGGACAAGATCAATTCCCCCCCCCCCCCCCCTCTCTGGCCTGTGGCTTCCGCAGTACTACGCACAACTATCCTCCGTGCACCCCTAAGCTGACAGTGTTGTGGAAACTATGTGCCCTTCGGGCCAGTAGCACTTGAATCTTTTGCCACATTATCACACTCCCTCGTATATCGCCACATTCGCAGAATGGGGTCAGGTGATGGACAGGGGGCGGGCGAGGTTTGTCAACTAACATCCCAACTTTCCACCTCCACACGGATGGCAACAGAGATCTCGTGGTAGCTGACCTTTGTTCTGAACCTTTATTTATCCACTAATGTATTTCAACATCTGTGTGGCAACAAAATGACTGAAAACTTGGGAATAAAGCACAGGTTGTTGATTGCTTGCTTCTCAGAATAAATAGCCCAGCTCGCGTCCGATTTTGTTGCCCGTGGGGCGTGCTTCCTTTTTTTCGCTTCTCCCGTCTCTTATGGAGAAGAACCCCAGTTGTCTGCTCTCTTTCCTCTCGTGAGTGATGCATGACAGGAGTGCATTGTGGTGCACACATGATTATCAAGGTACAGCGAGTGCATGGACGCGTGGAGTGGCAACGCCGAAATGAACAACGCATGGGCACGAGTGCTCATGAGTACATGTAGTCGTACACTGGGCACGAGCATGTGGCTTCGTCTTGCATGTTGTTTGCGTACAGAAGTTGCTTTGACAGCATTGCAGAAATTACACTAGCCCTGACAATGAAGTACAAAGAGGTTTGTGCCGAGTCTAGACACTGCTACAAGACCGCCCAATCAGAAACCGAGCCGCCACTAAATGTGTTCCTTTTCAAAATGGCCTAATTGGCAAGACTGAACCGCCACCAAATGTATTCTGTTGTAGAGTACCAAAGTACATTACCAGACACGAGTGTCCAGAATATATACTTACAATGGCTAGCGACGCCTCATAGAAGTCATGCAATGACCCTCTGCTTAGCCAGTTAAGCCACACGCAGTGCCGTGCAGGGTACAGTACGGCATCCATGAGCCGGCCGGTGCAGTGACCCAGGGTCCCGCCCATAGTGTTCCGCTGCTGCCTAGGACAAGGTGAAAGCCAGCTCATTGATGTCCTGGTCCTCGGGACCTGTGGTGTGTAACCATTGTGTTTAAGTTTTATAGTCACCAACCAATATTTCAGACTCGATGGGGATCACTCAAAGCTCAGATTAATCGAGCAGTCCGAAAAAAAGAATTTATCGTTAAGCCGTACATTAAGCGCCCATATCCAAATTTCTAAGATATGAAAAAGTATGCACAGTACATTTATATGTAAAATTGATGACGGGACAAGTGCCCATCCCCCATTTTTTCGCGATTATCTCTAAATTTTGAGTGGGCGCTTGCCCGGTATTTTACAGTAGCCTAAAAATCACTTTATTGCGATGTTAAGAGCAAAGTTGCTGCGGAAAGGAATTGATACAATAGGCTCGCAATAATTGAAACTCGGATATTTTATACTTCCGGTTAAATCAAACAGTTTTGAAAATTTTGGTTGTCCCGCTATGTTTTTAATGTATTTATAAGTCGCCTAATTCAAACGGCGTTTTTCGCTTAATTCATACTCTTTTGTTCTCGCGGCCCCGTTGAGTGCGCCCCTTCCGAGCACCAGTGCACCGCAGAGAAGCAATCCCTGCGAAGCTTGTTTTTGCGAGTGTTGCTTTTCTGCAGTACATTGGTGCTCGGAATGATGCGCACTCAATGGAGCTCAAGCGGGCACACATTAGCGGAAAACAGCGTTCACATTATGTGCTTCAAAACTAGCAATAATGACCAAGACGACATCGAGGATAAGGACTAGCTCAATGGCATCATGCTTTCTCGCCTTGAAGCACATAATGTGAACGCCGAGCTGGCGGAATATGCTAGTCTTGACGACGATGCGTATGTTTGTCGTGATGACTCATTAGAGGACATAGTACAGGAAGTAATGCCAGCACAGTGCAGCAGTGAGAGTGAAGATGACGATGAAGAAAGGGATGACTTGCTACCAACTGTCACAGCCACAGCTTTGAGCACATCGCTCAACTGCAGAAATTTCTGTCTGCAAAAGTGCAAAGGAAGAGGCCCGTAAAGAGCTACTTCCGTTGGCTGGTATTGAAACTTTTGCTTTTAGATCGTATGTGCTGTCTAAACAGTCCACAATCGACAACTTTTTGCCGGATGAATAAACTTAACGTCATAGCTCTTTCACCAACGTGTTATGCCTGTATTTGCTTATAATTAGGCCTATGCAGAGGAAAGTGGCAAAAATTTGCTTTTTATAAGTATCCATGTAAAAAATCATAATGTCGTCTACTATCATGTTTAGATGAATTTCTGATAATTCAAACTAAAACCTGTGACTTCCTGTAGTTTGAATTAATCAGTCTATTGTAGTTTGCTGTACGGCGTTTCGCATTCAGCGAGTCATTTTGTCACTGTATACAGACGAAAGCATAAAAGCATTCGGAGAAGTTACGCATTCACGGCTGCACGATGCTGGCAACCGTAGGGCCAGTCGTTAGACTTTGCCAACGTTACTAAAACACTCAGTTGGGAAACTCCCATAGAGATAGCATTGAAAAAGTGGCCCCGATCTGTCTCCGAGCACCGAGCTAATGACGAACACAACGCCACCACCATTTCTACCGCAGCGGCCACTCGAGGAACTGCACGTGACTTCTATTTTGGCTTTAAGAACAGATACAGTGGTACAGGTTACAGGGGTGCCATCCCCGTCTCCCCGGCGGACGCGCCGCGTTCAACATCCGAAGTTAAAATGCACCTAGGTCTGGACGCGCTACCTGAAAGGCCCGCTGAGGCATGCATAAAAACATAATTGTTCCGCAAAACCTTGCGAACTATAGATGATAAAAACATCACGCGCCCATCGTTTGGTACCAAACTCCAATAAATTTCATACAAAAAGAGTCTTTTCCGTTTGTTTTTATGCCAAAACAGGCTTTCAAAAAGCTCAATGTGACCATAGTACAGACAAACGAAAAAGAGTGGCGCTGTTGTCGCATTTAGCTCGGTCTGGGTGGACGCCAGCGGACCATATTTCGACGGCGAGTTTCCCAACTGAGTGTTTTAGTAGCGTTGGACTTCGCCCTTGACGAAGGGCAAAGTCCGGTTTGTAACACTGTGTCACTGGAGCAAATGCACAGATTGATTGCTACTTCCTTGGCGGTACAACCGCTGCCTTCTCACGTCGACACACGGGAAATACCGCAAACAAAAGCAGACACCGTCACGACTTCGCAAAGTGAAACCGGAGATGTCAAGAGCGGAAGAATTGCTTCGAGTGTCGACGTGCTATGTGGCATCAACAGCAGAGACATGCCATTTAAAAAAAAAAATACTAGTTTGTAGTTTCTTTGCTGGACGTGACGTCACGACAACTGACGGCAGCGATTGACTGGCGGAGTTGATGTAGATTCTTTTGGGGGGAATTTGCCACTGAATTCATAGCCTGTTATCAAATGTAGTGTCTAAAGATGGCAGATATAATCAGGCCAGTTTCCTTCCAGAATGCTGCCGCCTAGTCTGTCGCAGAAATTATTTCCTTTGCTAAGGGGCAATGGGGGCTTTACGTAAATGTAGGCTGGACGTGCGTGTAGGAAAAATAACATGAATGACCGACCACATCATTGACTCTTCCAACACTTTTATAATGCAATTAAATGCAAAGGTGCAAGCGAGCTGGACAAGAATGACGAAAATAACCCCTGAAAAACGGGAACAAGAGGGACAAGGGACAAACACAAATTTCCAAACACAGCTAGGTGACTGGGGCGCGACCGTGTGTTTGTGTTTGTCCTTTGTCCCTCCTGTTCCCCTTCTCCAGGGATTATTTTGGTAATTCTTGTCTAGCTCGCTTCCACCGTTGCATTTAATTGCATCATAATCATAACCTTGAATTGCAAGCTTCACCCTTGTTGGTGATAGACTGGTGACAGCTGATAAAACCCGTTTGCTCTAGTGACGTCTAACACCTAACCCCTGGTTAGCTCAGTTGGTAGAGCGCTTCACCTGTAATGGAGAGGTCCCGGGTTTGATACCCGGACCAGGCGGATTTTTTTGGTCGCGCACTAGTCACCTAGCTCTGTTTGGAGATTTGTGTTTGTCCTTTGTTCCTCTTGTTCCCCTTCTCCAGGGATTATTTCCGTCTTCAAACACATTGAAAAAAAAAATCCGACAAGTCAACATTTTTCTGTTTTTTTTCCCCATCTTTAGTGGCTGTCGTTTAAAAGTAACAAGTAAATAAAAAAATAAAAAAGTACATAACGTAAGGCGTACATGAACTCTATAGATGTAATACCAGTCCAAATGGTTTAGCAAAGAGGCCGGTCTTCTCAGAAAACCCCCTCTCTCACTCGAGTGTATAATCTAATTATTGAATCTTAACAAGAAGCTGCCCCGAAACAGCTGCAGAAAATGCACAAAACAAGGTGACAGCGCCTAAAAAGGTCACACCTGCCTTTCACATGGTCTTTTGAACTACATGCAGTGCAGGATGCAAAACGGTACCCGTGGGCTAGCAGCAGCTGTAACCCAGTGCTTGTAGTATATCGCTGCTGCTTGGAAGGGAGAGAGGCCACCTCCTTCCTGCCGTGGTACCGGGAAAGGCAATACCGATGAGCCACAGACGTCGAGTACCTTGAGTATTTCTGTGCATCCACGAAGCAATTCTGGGACAGCAACGACAGAAAACTTCAGTAATACAGTGAACAAAAACGAGACCAAAAGCGTAGGCATGCAGGCGAGCGTGAATTGTGAACACAGCTAAAACCCAAGGCACAAGGAAGCAGAAAGAGAGCACATGAAGAGATATTATATTCCTAACGAGCGTGTTGGTGCGATGTACTAGATAACAGAAAGTATAAAACAGAGAGAGGACGAAAATGTACTCGTCTGTGTTTCGTCCTCTCTCTGTTTTATACTTTCTGTTATCTAGCACATGAAGAGGCCTCGACTTCCTTGCATGTCGGGTTTGAGTCACGTACGGGGTAGTAAAAAGCAACAATACCGGTTCCCTAGCCTATTCTGCCTCAAGAAGCCTTGAAACAAAGAAATCCTACAGGTCATTTATCTTGTTTTCTCTTCTCGGACGGATTACAGTGCACGCTGCGGCAGCAAACTGCCTCGAAGGGGCTCGACTCACACCTCTAAGAATGATTAGGGAGCAATTTCTCCACTGTGTACTACGTGCACTCTATGTTTTAAAGGGGAACTCCGCCGATTTTTTGGTAGACTTCGATTTGGCTGGAATTCTGCAGACCGCATTAATAACCCCTTCTTATCTGATAACCAAAATATTTTAAAGAAATACATTTTTTTCGTGAATTTATTAAATTTTCAAGTTACGCCGGCCGCGAAGGTTCCAGGAGGCGACTTTCTACTGGCAACAATGAAAAACCCCTACTTCCCCCAACCCGCGTACGTCACGCACGTGCAGGCGGACAAGCGGCTCGGGCAGCCGCGATGTGGCTTTCCGGACGCCTGCGATCGAGATAATTTTTTCGCAGCTTCAAGGTTGAAAGTTCCTTTACAATGGGTAGCAATCTGTGCTCCGCAATAGATTGTAGAAACAGTGCCGGGAAAAAGCTTTTTTTTTTTACCCTTGTTTTCGTGGGAGAAAAAAAAAGTGTTCCCTGGCAGCAATGGAGGCCAGTCACGTCAAGGTTACAGTGTTCTAGAGGGTGTAGTGGCAGGAGCGGCGCCCGCTTACAATGGGCCGCGTGACGACGGTCAACGTAGATGCCGCGAGCGGCGCTGTAGTTCTGTGCCCTAGGAGAATTTGTGGCAGATGGCAGATGTGCGATGAGCGAAGAAGACGACGAAGCTGAGGCGGTACGCTTCGCCCGAATGTAGCACCGTAGCATTTTTCTTTGTGGTGTAGTGGTGGGAGTCTTCCCCGTTCCGTTGCCGTCTCGGTCACAAATGCGAGGAAAAAGACGGACGCACACACTGCTTCGCGCCGGGATGCAAGTCGGGCTACCCGGTCAACAAGGGCAGCCACCAGCGATCGTAAGCCGTCACTGTTTCGTGCGCCAAAGGAGGAATCGCGCAGGCTACAGTGGGAAAAAAAAACCTTAATCGAGAAGATAAACGCCTCGCGGAGACATCAGCGGTGTGCGAGAGACATTTTAAACCGCGCCTTATCCTTCGGGACTATGTGCGCATCGTCCATGGCGAAGAGGTTCGGATTCTATGCCGCAATATATTATGACTATTTTGTAGTTTTTTGCGTACTATAGGGGGGGGGGGGTTGCTGAATATCTGTCATGTGCGTGCTGTATATGTCGATGAAGTGTATTACCACTTTTGTGAAATCATGAAGCAGTGAGTTGAAAATAAAACTTTTTTTTTTCATTAGGGGTTCTTGAAGTTTGTGTTCATATCGTATTTTAATCCTTCATGTACTCTCAGTGGAGGTATCTTTTCTTCATAAACCGCCTTCCACAAAAAAACAATTTGTTATTTATTCGCCAGTTGCAGTGGCACCTTGGCCGTTCCCAAACGCGCTCCGCCTTGAACCTTTTAGACAACGCTGGTCCCCGCATCAGCAACACGAACAAAAACCAATACACCAGTTTATTGTTCCTCTCACCATTAAAAAAGTGAGAGATTTATTGACATTTATTTGTCTATTTTTCCTTGTTATATCAGTATCGCGTGGTTTCTTTCGCAGCTATTAAAGGAGTCATGAAACGATTTTCCTACTTCTTTCTCCTTAGCTTTGATCCTCAACTCAAATGCGAATTGTGAAATCACTTGCTCGTGACATTTCTTCGGCACTGCTGCGATGACTCCTAGGTTCCACCGTGTTTTTTTTTGCACACCATAGAACTTGTCATTCCCCAGTGACAATAAGTTCCGTCAGGGCACTCATTGGCCACGAACGCGAATCCAAATATTCGCCGACGGATTGATTGTTGACGAGCGCATACGTCCGAGTGACGCAGTTCTCGTGTCCAATGCGTGAGCTGGGCTCTGCTGACGTCAGTTTGGCGCCGGCGACGCGCTTTTGGAACCGCGGATGTATCATAGTGAGAAGGTGGAGAGCTTTCGAAGGCAAGAAGGTACAAAATAGTCCACTATATTTTCAAATGTTCGTACCGAAAAGCTGGCTTTTGACTTTCTAGCCTCTTTCTTTTGGCCAACTAAACGATATGCGATTAGTAAAGTCCCAATTTAAAATCATTCATCCCAACCCAAAATTCGTTTCATGGCCCCTTTAAGCGTACTGCCCATGTGATAGCGTTGCTAAACGACCTGTCAGTACTAGGAAGGGGGGGGGGGGTCGATATTAATCAAATGATCTCCATCAAAAACACGCGAATAATAAAAGTAGAGGATAGCACACACTCTAGAGGTATTAGTGCAAAGGAAAACCTACACTTTTTCACATTAGCACTTGTTCTGCGTCGCGAAAAGCTCCAGTCGAACCAGAGTAGTACACAGCGAGCAGCGCAGACGACGAGGCTGACAGGAGGGACGAGCGAGGCCATGTCCGCTGGGCTCTAGACATGAAGCGCGTGTGTCGCCGGCGCTTCGTTCTTCTTTATTCAAGCCTCTTGCCACAGTTCCTAGGGCACAGAACAGCAGCGCTACGGTGTCGTCTACGCGCAAAATTTTTACGCGGTGGCCGCCGCTCTTGCCACTAGAACCCTCTAGAATTGGGCTGTGTGTGTGTTTATACAGCCTAGAACTTGGTCTGCCTCACAGGGGCGACGAGTCTCCCAGCTGTAGATGAGAAATTTAGCCAGTGCGGTACAGCCGCTAGCCTGGGGTCTTTAACGTGCATCACGCAGTAGTGATACACGACCGCACGCCGGTACGATGCTCATCCAGATCGAAACGGGCAGGGGTGGGGCTAGAACCCTCTAGAACACTGTATCAAGGTGTATTTTGCGCGAGCTGTGTGCCGAGAGAACTAGTGTCACGTGAAATGTTTTCACTTTTGCTCGGAATACTTTATAGCCACGAGCTGCGAGTTGAAATGAAATCCTAACTACGTGCGTGCCGTGACGTCACGGCAATGAAAAGCGCAAGTATATTGGAATCTTGGCTTTGGCATCATTTTCATTTGCTGATTTCACAATAACTATTGTTAATTTCGCGATAGTGAATAGCATACCGGAATCAGTAAAAGATGGCGATTTCGAAAATATAGTTAGGTAGGGTTGCTCAGAAAATCGCTGGAGTACCCCTTTAAGCAGGTCTCTTTTCTGCGAACACGACAGTGGTAGGAACGTTACTTGTGTCGAGCTAGAGAAGCCATATTGGGGGTTACCCCAGATAGTTCACACTGGCTTTCATGGCGGTTATGTGCAATGCAGACAGCTTTCACTAATTCAACTGAGTGCCTAGGCAAACACAGAAGCAGCCACATAAGACAATCAGGGGAAGACGCCGAGTTGTACAGGCTAAGGAGGAAGGACATAGTGCAGCGAGCTATCTAGTCCAGGCTGTTCCTCTGAGAAATGCAGTCGGTGGAAATGTAAATCAGTTATTCCCGCCACTAATTTAGGTAACTAATGTAAAAATTACACTATTTTGCATATTTCTCTACTGCAATGCTAGTCACCCGCAACGGAAAAAACGCCACAAACTAAAAGAAAGTCTGGTTGCATAGTTAACACGGACATCAAGTCCATTAGGAAAGGCCACCTGTGCCATCCACCTGTTCATAAGCGAGCTGGAGTTCATCAAAGCACAACCGAGAATCTCTTGGAAGTACTTGGTTCCTTGTCAGTAGTTATTGAACGAAAACACAGGGCAGTGGTGTTTACCATCAGCACAGCCTTGCCCCTGGCACTGCTCTCCCTAGGGTGGCACATGAACGGCATTGTTATGAGTCGACGCCCAGCCTGGTCTCTCGGGTAGCATGGTCATCTCGCTGGCGTCCAACCCTTCTCGCGAACAACGTCCCAGCCAGACAGTCGGGAAACAGATCGGGAAAACTTAACTGGACAGAAAACTAGTTTATTTACATGGGTATATCGTTTAGCATATTGGCAAAAGGAGCGCGCCAAATGGGCAGCGAACAGATCCTTATATAAGATAATCGGGGTTCTGGAGCTGCCGTGCCATTCGTTGGTTAGCGCCGCATTTCAAAGTTGGCCTCGACGTCAGCCTCCTCCTCTCGGCACCGAGGTTCGGTCGTTGTTCTTCTCCGAATTGAGGGCGACTAGTAGGCGCTTGTCTTGCATGCGGTAGACGCAGACACAACAGACTGCCCATCTGTTCAGGTTGGGATTCTGTCTGGCGTTCCCGTTGGAATGCAGACGCCTCCGCGGAATGCAGACGCCTCCGCGGAATGCAGACGCCTCCGCGGAATGCAGACGCCGTAGACAGAACACACCGACGGCAACGTCTATTCTGATGTCCTTGAGCCAAGGCCCGAGAGAAACGCTTCTCGGGTTTCGGTCGAACGTGCAAAAAGGCTTCGGATCACACGCCAACCGTCTCGACGTTCGCTTGGTCGTCGTCCGCACCAGAATGCAAGGTCGATCCTCAAAAACACAGGGAGATGGAGGCGGGTCATAACAACATGGCCTGCAAGCCACATATATCCCTAAAAGAAAGCTGCATAGAATGCACTTACCATGGCTAGCGTCGCCACCCAGAGAGCTTGCACAAACCCTCTGCATGGCACGCAGTGCTACTCAGAACAGAGCGGCACTGGCTAGCCAGTTTCTGCGAAGGCTTGTATACTTCGTTTCAGCTTCGGTCCAGACGCAGCCGATGCTACAAGCGCGAGCATGTGGCCCAGAACAGTGCTTGCACTGCACGAGCGCGCGTGCTTGGCAGGGATGCTGAAAGCCCGGAGCTCGCGCTTGCAGCTTTGGCTGCGTCTGGACCGAAGCTGAAACGAAGTATAGTGTCTTGCTGCTGCCTTGGAAAAGCTGAAAGTCACCTCTTTCATGCCTTGTGGTGCCCCAGCTTCAAAATAAATGCTGATGAATCGTGACCAGCTATAACCTGTCGCACAATTGAGAAAAAGCTATGAATGTGAAGACTCCTATCTGTTTGCTTTTGTTTCGCGTCTGAGTTTTGTTTGAGAAGAAAACAACAATGACACTTCTTTCACGGTCATATGAAAAACGAGAACGGCTCGGTTATTAACAAGTTGTGTGCAGCAAAGGCACGGGTGCGAAGGCGTAGCTCCACAGAATGGTCTTTTTGCACGGGAGCTCGTGCAAAAAGGGCGCTTTTCACTGTCATGTGCTCGGGCCTGTGCCTTTTCTGCACACAACCCACGCCTTTAAGAGCACTCGCGTACGGCGAGAAATCCATGATATACAGGGTGCGATCGCAAGAAACCTCCAGGAGTGCAGGAAGCTGCAAGTGGACCAGAATGAGAAACTAGCGGTGGTGATAGAATTTAACAGTTTCAGAATATGACGTTTCTTGACGTAACTTTTTTGCCGGTTGATGATTAGGGCCATCGGAGCACCATAGAGTAATATAGTAAACGTGAAGAGGAGGACACAGAAGCCAATTCGCGGCCCAGATAGTGCGTTTAATGCCCTCCACTACGTGGCGCTTTTCTGTAATTTGGTTAAAATTAGTTAGAGCTCTTTCCGTGAGAAGTATTTATTTTTGAAATTGTTATGCTTTAAAATAAGTTAAAGTACTTAAAACGGCTAAATAGATTTAATTTCATACGTCACAAAAATCACGTGAGGAATGGCGCCCGCCACGGCCTGCCGTGTGCCTGCTTGCCTGCACGCCGTCGCCTGAGCATCATTCTGCATGGCCTTTGCTCGTCCGTGCGTCGTTCGTCCGTGCGTCGTTCGTCCGTTTGTGCTTTCTGCTGCAGCGTGTTCGGTCGGCTTCGCATCAAACAAGGTGACGCATGACTGCCCGCGTTCTCGCATGATCGGCGTGAGTTTGTGGAGCCGAACGGCTTGAGCTTCTCGCGCTGTTGTTTCCGTCGGGCTGTCGGGCTGCAATCGTGTGTGCACCTTGATTTTCGATGAGATTTCTTCGAAAAGAGACTTGACTTATGAATCTGCGAACGACATTGCCCATGGATTTACATATGACGGTGTTGAACGGTGCTTAAAATAGATCCTTGGTTGTTGTGTTGTGCTCTCTGGAATTTCCAGGAGGTGGGTTCAGCCATTTGCATACACTGTTGTGCACACTTCAATACCGTTTTCTGTTATCCGGAGTCTTCTCATTTCTCTCACACACACAAATTTTGCATTGGAAATGAGGTCTTTGAGTGGTCCCATATTGTTAAACTTTATCGTTCTACCCATGAGATGAGGTTGCGATTGGCCCCGAAACTTACTGAAAGACACATTTTTCAAAACCCTTTCAACAACGTGAAAGTAAATCGTGCCGCACAAGTAATGAGTGCCTCAGTCTGTCTTGGAATCCTATTTATTGTTTATGCCAAGGAGCTTCCTGAGGCAGCCATGGCTACAGCCTATTCCTGCGATAGAATGGACAGCTTTCTAAATGGCTCACAATTCAAAAAGACAGGGCAGAAGTTGCGTCATGCCATTCTGAAAGGAGAATCTGAGGTATTTGATTTCCTTCACCTGTAACTCGGATCAATTTAAGCATGGAAGTTCGAAAGCAGGATGCACTCACAAACCATCATAGGGTGGCGCGTTACTATAAAGAGTGTCCTCATGCTCTGGGAGGAGCTTTCAAATAGCCATGACTTTAAGTTCTTACTTACACGGCGCCTACAGCAAGACCCACTTGAGAACATTTTTGGAGCAATAAGACAAATGCAAGGCTGCAATACAAACCCAAAGGTGTATCAGCTCACCTCAGGACTGAAACAGGTAGGAATAAAGGGACTGTTCAAACTGTCGAACAATGGAATCGTAGAGGATGACAAGGCTGTCCTCTTGAAAGAGCTGCCAATATTTTTGCATCATGAAAGTTTAATTGATGACAATGTGGAATGTCTTCCAATTGATAACTTCCCACCACTCGAGGATAGTTTTGAGGTGACATCAGACACCAGGTTAAACATATTTGATGACTCGTCCACTTGTTATGTTAGGGACTATTTGATCGAGCATTTCCTTGAACTGACAACCCACAGCTGTGGCTTTTCTCAGCCGCTGAAGGAAGAGTCTGACAGCTAGGCCAGGCCTCACCAGTACTTACTTGTGCTTAAAGCATATCACGTGCCTGGAAAGCTCTTCAGGAATCTAATATACCATTTTAGGCTGCCTCTATTTTTATTGGGCAACTAGAAAATCGCTCTCCTGCCGTAATGGAGAGCGTAGCGCATGTTTGAGGAGTGTGTGCTGCCTTGTATTGGACACTTTCAGGTGTGGGTAGTTTTGGCATTGCTCAGAGTGCCACAAATGATTTTTAGGAATGTTTTGCAGAATACGCTTGTGTTGGCATGTTCCATTCCTTAACCGGAACCTGGACAAAGTTTGGTTACACTTTTCAGTTGCTGTAAAGCAACTAAACAAGTTTAACTGTTAATAGTGTAATAACGGAGGTGGTTGCCAAATCAGAAACAGAAAGTGCGTATTGAGCGCTGCAGCTTGCACTCGAAAAATGTTTTCCCTCATTTCCATCAAATGTATATAATGGCCCTTTTGCAGAAGTATTTATCTACTTTCTACAGAATTTCTATGGAAAATAGTGTTTACATACTATAGATATTAGAAAGAAAAAGTATACACTTTTGTATTCCCTGTCTATAGTTTTTAGCCGCTTTTTTTAGCCATACTTTCCTTCTGATCAAATGTATATCGAGGAATGTTTACGAACGTTGAATATTGTCCGATTCCGAATAGAGTTCTCAGTGTTTGGTATTGGCTCGCCCGCAGTGTGTTTCAGGCTATGCCAATTCGTATGTTTTATAATAACCGGAAATTGGGAATTCGTATTCTTCGCTGTGTGCTTTGCACTCTTATTATACTCTTATCACTGGTAATAATAGCGATGTCCTATTTATTTCTGCACCTACTTTCCGTGCCCGAGTCGGCGTGAAAGCGAATTGATCATTCAGCATGTTTTCTGTGGAAAGTTTTTGTTAACTTGGTTCCGCTAAAAATATACTACGAAGTGTACGATATGCCGAATTCCTTCATATTCATTTATTTTTGTTAGTATTAGTATCTGCTTGTTATAGAACATACAGAGCGTCTGAAGTAAATCGTGTATATACGAATGGTGGTCCAATAAAATATTTTCGAACCACTTACTGTTGTTGACCCAGAAAATGCTCCACCAGTCAGGAGTCAATGTTGAGGTTGTGTCACTTTAATGTTTCACAGTAGAAATAACAATAAAAAAACAAGATATGCGCATCTCTTTTGTGAAGTAGAAATTTTGTTTTACATATTTTGCACAGATTATATCGTAAAAATTAAAATAAAACTGCGTCAACATTAAATGAAAAAAAAAGATAGAAGAAACAGCGGCTCCGGGAGCCGAAGAGCTCCCGAGAGCGTAGCGAGGAGCGACGCAAGAAGGAATGATAAAAAGGGTACGGAGAACCGAAGCAGAAACGCCCAAACCGAAACCGAAACTGACTTGACGGGAATCGGAACTAGATTGTGTTTAATGCCGCCCGCTAGGAGCGCTAGCTGTCACCAGTCTATCTGGGCCGCTGGGGCCTATGGCGGTGTCCGCTCTTTACCTTGTGTATATTACTCTATGGGAGTACGACCAACTATTTGTTGTGATCGGGGCATTCGATCGGACGGGTTGGTAAAGATTTAAAAGACACGAAACAATAATACATGTAGGGACGAAGATAGACAGCGCAGTTCTTTGTTGACATAGGATGTAAGATCAAGCACATTATTCTGTCGGATCAAATGGTTTTGTCGAATTAGGTTTAGCTCGCAAGTCAGCCAGCTGGTCCTTCGGCGGGCTTTCAGCTTTCTGCGATGCGTGTTTTAATCGTGAGCGCAGGCTTTAACAATGTAGGCAGCGGCGCCAAATACATCTGAAACGAAGAAACAGCTCGGACGCGTGGAACGAAGAGATCACATCACCGGAAAACGCAAACCACTCACCTTTCGTTCGACGACGGCTCGCAAGGCACGGTGCTTCTCCGGGCGTTGAACACAGGACTAAGGAGACCGCGTCTATTTCCATAACGCTCCTATTGGTCATGACGTGACCCAATTTCATCTAATAAAGTGCGCGCCAAAGTTCTCCCTAGCCGCCGGTCTAAAACATGTAAAGCACGCCATTTTTTTTTGTTTGTTTGGTCAAAATAACAAGTATAAACCATTTTGACGTCACGGACGTCGAAATAACAAAGAATCCCCAAATAACGTTGTTTTGACGTCCGCGACGTCACTGTCCACGCCCCCTGTGCTTCGCATCGGTGCCGAAAATACGCACCCGCCGACGACGTACGTACGTACATCGCGACACTGTTAGCGCGAACACGACATCGGTGCATTTTCGCATTTTACTTCTAAATAGTATTAGCGAGCACGAAATTTTATCGCTTACATTATAGAACTAAATGAGCTCTTTCCGTAGGAATATCAACTTGGCAGATTTTCTTGGTTTCAAAGAAAAAAACTGGAAAAACCGGAGATCGCTTGTTCGCGCTAACAGTGTCGCGCTTTGTACCTTTGCACGTAGCTACGTCCACTGCTTGGAGACTTTACCAACTTTTCTGTGTATAAAAGACATCGAACGAGAACTAACGCGTCGTGTGTGCTTTCAATTCGACTGAAAGGCGCGCGGCTCGCTGAGCTCGTCTCTCGCCTGTTCTCGGCTGCTGGCCGCCATGTTTCATAAGGAACACGCTCGAAACGTGTTTTGCGGAAGGCAGACACGGTGTAGTGTGTTGAGTTTACAAGGCACCTCGTGTGTAGACGAATAACACAGATGGCTGCGTGTAAAACGAACACGTTTCGACGTGTCCGTTGTGGGACAACGGTTTACACGTCTGGGCGCGTTATTTTTGCTAACAGTGCACTGCATTGGCTAAATTTCACATTTACAGTTGATAACGATGTCGACAATCTCTGGCAAGTTAAACTCCTGCTGTAGAAACAACTTACTGAACGGAAAACTCTTTCGTGTTTTCCGTTCCATTGTGTCCTGTCCCCGCGGAGTTACGGTGCCGGAGTGGCCCCGGCACCAGAGACGGCGGCTCTGCGATCGCGTCTAGCTCGAAGCTGCTTCTCATTTTGTTTTACCACGGCCTTTGCCACCATAGTTTGAAAAAGGGGCGATTTGTTTTATATTTTGGACCGAATAAGTTCAACTAAACTATCAGTTTTGCTGAGATGGGTCGCCGTTTCCCTCCCTATCCACCGCAGTTATTTGCTGAATTATATTTTTACTCGCAACTTATTATTGCATTCATTTATTCATGCTACCATCATTATGGACAAGAAATGTATTAACAGCGGAACAACAGAAAACGCCTTATGTACAAAAGAATATTGCGTAGAATTCAGTGGTCGTGTGTCCATAATTGAATACACTGCCGCAAACACGAACACAATATTCCAACTTGAAACGAAACGTTAAAAATATTATCTGACACTAGAGTGCTTTGGATTACACGCGCAAGCTAAATCACAAAAGAAAACATTATGTGACACGAGCTCAGCTTCCTTTCGAAGTTTTGCACAGTATATATAAGAAGAGAAGTAATGCTTCAAGAGCAACAGTGACAGCGACATAGCTAATGAGACAAGAACGAGCAAGAGTGTTATGGCGGATTCTGCTGGTAGATTTGGCGTGCTCAAAACCTGCTACTTTTGGGGCGCGCATCTTCACCATCGCGGACTGAGATCAGATTGGCAATCTTCATCTCGCAGATTTGTGGCAGCTCGAGCATGGGGGAGAGCGTCAAACCGCGGCGAAACCGCCCCGCCGAAATCGGGAGAGCTTTGCGGAAGTCGACTAGTGCTCAGCTGCAGCGCGCTACGTCACTTCCTTTGAGTCGGTGCTGCACCTGCGCGGCAGGCTCTTGTGTGGATCGTGGTGTTTTGCGAAATGGCGTCAGTGATGGGACCGAACTCGCGTGCGTCGGTGCTCTTCCTATGTGAAAGTGACGCTTCAAAGAGCTCAATCAGCTCAAGTTCGAGCTCAAGCAGCAGTTCAAGTTCGAGATCGGGCAGGAGCTGCGGCGAAACGTGTTCGCGGCTACTTTGCGAACAAAACTTCACGGAACTCTTCGGGCCACGTAACAAGAGACCCAAGGTCGAGGATTACTTCGAGCGAACGGTCCACGTCTATTGGGACTAGGAGGTAAACGATACGTCTCGTACTTCCTTTTATTTGTGTTCGGTTCAGCATGCGTAAGCAAAGAAAACCTTTACTTCCAGTTCCGTTGCAACTTTTGCATCTTAAGGCGAACAGCCTACAAGCTGATCGATGAGTTTCCGGCGTCTCCTAGGTACCCCGCTGCCGATCATGGAGGATCGCAAGCGAAGAACGAAGAGCAGCATCTGCTGTCATTTCTCTGGTGGGTGCTTGACTGTGGTTCTCCGCGTTCATTCCCATTGATTCTTGTTTTCATTACATGTACACAACTCAGGTACGCAGTTGACAAAGCATGCATCAGAGACGTTGCCGGACGTTTTAATTTGGGCGAGAGCACGCTTCACGGCATGATGGATCGAGTTCTAGATTTCATTCTGAGCATCAGACCGCACGTCATCAAGTTCCCCGTGGATCTGGAGCGCCTGTCAAGAGACATTGAAGAGGTTTCTACCATGATTCAATTAATCTAGCTGTATCTTTTAAAAGGGCTGTGCCATGTGCACTACCTCACGAATTTCGTGAGGAGGTCGATGGCAACTATGATATATTTGTAGCCTTGAGATGTCGTGACAGGTCCAACAATATCTAACCAAGCCTTGTAAAATGGAAAGTGACCTTCATTGGTTGCAGCAGTCGAAGTGGCGCTGCAGATGTCATCTTCATACGTTGGCAAATATCGCAATGCACGACAAAGTTCTTTGCGTTCGGTGGAAAGTACTTTGTGCAAGTCTCGTGAGAAAGAGCGTAGTTAACCGTAGGCATAATAATAGACGGATAAAACAACACCCCGTAAACAGGGGACAAACAGGTAATGCTGGTGATCACCGCAGCTCAACAGTAGGGAGCTTACATGAGCTCTTCGTTAAGTATACTAGCCCTGAAAACGAGCCTGTGTCTGCGGTGGCAGCTCACTGAATGGTCGCTGCACCCTTTTCGTGACGTCACAACAATAACATATTTCGTCCTTGTGCGAATTTCATCGTATATATTAAAACGTAGGTGTGGTATTAAAGACAGAGCAAAAATATTAGAATTTATCAGCAGCCAATACTCAACCATTTGCAAAGTAACTAGGAAAAACTTCTTTCCGTGACATCACCCTCAAAGGCCGCCAGAAGTCCGCCTGTGAGATTTATTTCTTCTAATATGACTCTTATACACGAGATATGAGCATAGTGGATTTTGGAAAGGCGAGATAGGGCAGATCGGCAAGGGTGGCAGTGCCCCCTTTCGTGGACAGGCAGTGGCCCTGGTAACAGGTAGTGGAGTTTCAACACCCCCCGACAAGCTTTTTTGAAGCAGAGTTGGGCAGAATCGCGATAATATTTTAAGAACAGATTTTGCTGGTGGCGCGAACTTCTTAAGTGTATACATTGACGTCCCTCTCCCATGTTGAATTTCACATGCATACATTTCCCTCCCTATCCCATGTACAGCCATCCTCAATATAAGGGTGAACATGTCCGAACCATTCGGTCGCCACTACAACGTTTCAAAGCAGCGTCAACAGGAATAATGGCCAGAGAATGTGCATGCTCAGAGGAAAGAAACATGCTGTAGTCTTTATTTGTGTTGGAACCGCTTTGACGGGCTGGTGGTGGCAATCGACCGGCACGCGTGTGTTCACCCTCATATTAAAAACAAATCTACAGTCTTCGTCAAAAGTCCAGAGCTCATTGCTGAGGGCTTGCTCCCGTACTGTGGCACTGCCATCGTTGAGAGAGAGTGAAGGGATTTGTAGCATAACTCAGCCCCCCTTCCCCAACGTTAGCAGCACTACAGTACGAGAGCGGGCCTGCGCTGACCAGTGAGCCCTGGGATCTGGGTTTTTGATAAAGACTGTCGATAGACTGGGTAAGGTTTGCATATTCAGATCCAACCGTAGAGTACCGGTTCACAGTACCATGACAGTACTAAGAGCGTTTCACCATGTATTTCAATATAAACATTTATGCTTCCAGTAAATATATTTCTGTGTTTGTGTTTGCAAATGCTTTCCTTTCGGTGTGTTTTATTCTCAGTATTTAAGCTGTCTTTCCCATGAAAGAATTTGTATTTTCAAATACTTTTTTTAGGTAAGTTTGTCTAAACATCTTTTGAAGTATCTAATTCAGATTATATGGAAGGTCCACTTCCAAATTATGAACTTATTGCACTCGTGTCAAGAATACAACAATTATAAAAAAAGTTCTCTCAATCCTGTTTCGTCTCGGGCTGGGTCACGAGCATGACGAGAAGCCGCATTTTCTCTCGGTGCATTTCTTGCCGTTGCAGCCGCATCTCTTCCTTTAGCGTCCTTTTGGCTTCACACTTCTCTTCCTTTATCTTCCTTTTGGCTGCATGCCTTTCTTCCTTCAACTCCTTCGGTCGTGCCCTTCGTACCGCTCTTGCTTCCTCAAGCTTCGCCATCTCAGTGAAGAACTTCTTCATATGCTCCGTGCGTGGAGAGTTCTACAGGCTGGTTGGGGCGACTCCTCTAAGCTTGTGGGAGACGTGCTGGCTACGGCACTTTCGGCTGGTGTTGATATTGATTCTGCTGCAGCTGCTGCTGCTGCGGCCGCCCTTACTTGACTGCTTGGCATAGCCTTCTTGTGCGTTGCCCCATGCACGTTCCTCATAACTTCCGGCTCGATGCTGTCGTCCATTATGCCCTTACAAAAATGAACAATGAGTTTCAATTGAGCTTCTAATGTGTTTTTATAGAGTCAAATGAAACTCATAAGAAACTCATCATTAAATGAGTTTTATCATTACCCACTCCATATCTATTCTTTTGAATTTACTCATTACAAATTCAAGTGAGGTTTATCGTTACCCAATCAATATCAATTCTTTCGAGTTTACTCATTACAAATTCAAGTGAGGTTTATCGTTACCCAATCAATAGCAATTCTTTTGAGTTTACTCATTACACATTGAAATGAGTGTTATAAAAAAAAAATCAATAAATCTACTCCCTACTGCATTGCACCCGAAACAAATAGCGCGTCGGTGCTAGTTCTGATATACAGATTTATTTCCTGTGCTTAAAATAATAACTGTATTCACTCTCTTTTACTCCTAAAGGCTTATTCACACGATGTATCTCTTCAACGCGCCACAGTTTAGCGAAACCAAGATTTCGCGAAATCGGCCTGTTCACACGTGGAGTTTGACGCGCGAAACCTGTGACAGATTGACTCACGAGAATTCCGCCAAACCTTGTCATCTGCACCGGGAATACCAAGCGTTTCGCATCAAAATGATATGAAGTACGCACAGTGTGAAGGGACAGCCTGTTTTATTAATGCCACTCAATGAATTCCGTCAGATTCGGCTCACTGGGTTTACTAGTCCTGTCAAACCCGGGAAAAACCGCGAGATGATCTCGAAGCATTTTAGACATTTTTACACCGCTAATAAAAAACGTTATCCCCAGTCATCATGTTTCTATACGGTGCTTGCACCCGCCGCGACTGTTGACGAATCTGCACCGCGCCCCCAATCCGTACTGTAGGCGCCGTTCACACACCTGCAACCGAGTAGGACCAAGGCTCGTCGCCCGTACGCACCGCTTCTTCGCTTGTCGCATAGGGGGGCTTGTCGCTCGCCATGTTTGTTTGTTTTCTTTCGGCAAAGCTCGGATACGGGATCGGCCAAAAATCAGACTCCTCCAAAAGCTCGCTCCTCCTCGAAGGTCAGACGTCATAGCGAAGTCGAGCGGCCATTGGCAGCGTCCGCGTTTCTCCTTCGGGTGATTGACGGGCGTCGGTGAGGTTTCAGCGAAAAATTGCTGCAGAAGTGAGAAACACGCGCCACTTTTTTCGGAGGCGCGCCACTTTTTTCGGTTGAGTTCAGACGGGGAATCTGTTTCCCGAAACCTAGTTTTGCGCCACAAGATTCGCCAACACGATGCATCATGTGAACAGACCATAAACGGCTCTGGAACAGACCAGAGGAACAGACCTATTTACAGCGCCCCACTACCGCGATTTGGTCAGTTTCGGTTTCAGTATTGTAACTTTACTGGTTTCGGTTTCATATTTTAAGGATCGCGTCTTCGACGCCCCATCGGTAGCGACACCAGTTCTTTGTTTTTTTCTTTTTCCGCCATGGTTTCGCAAGTTTTGCCGATCGTTGGGCGAGTCGCGGGATGGAAATGGCCTTTAGACATGGAAATGTGCTAATTTAATCAAGTTTATCTATCTGTGAAGTTTCTCTAGTGATGATTATGTTCAAGAAGAGCGCGGAAGACCGACGACGCGACAGAACGAGCAACTCAACGCAGTTGGTAAGCATACTTCTTTGTTTGCATTGTACGCGTTGAACGAGAAGTGAACATTATGGAGTTTTAGAGTAATCTCGTGGCTGCTGTGCATGCGGAGACCCAAAACAAGCTTCGGACTCGAGCTTTGGGGCCCGTTATTTCTCGATAATGGCGTGGGTACCGCAAAAGGCGGCTCCCACGACATCTCCGTTGATCGCGTCTTCGACGCCGTCGCCCGCTCGGGAACTACGTGAGTCGCACTCGGCGCCCGCGGTCGGTATGGTCGAAGCGTTTTCAAAACGCCACGGATCGCTGGATTCACAGCTCAGAGCTATCGAGGCGTAAAGCTATCGAGGCGCGTGTACTTACGATCGTGGCAGACATCTAAGCATGCCTGGGTAGTGGATCGTCTGGGCTTCGTAAGTACAACCAGAGTCCTTCAATGCTCTGGTACAACAGAGCAGCTTGGCAGTGACAAAAACAAAACATGCGGCATTGAGTATAAAACAACTATAAAAATGTTACTCTGGACAAAAAGCTTGTTTAATTTTCAAGATTAAACGTTCTAAATTCCAAATAAAAGCTGTCGCGACATCTTGGTGGCGTTTTAAGCGCGAGACGCTTGCGTTTTGGGGGGTCCCCGGCAGAGAAACGCTTTCTAAAACTCTTCGCCGCAATCCTCGCTATTTTACCGTCCGTAACGCGCGGTAAAGTAGCGCCCGATATTCTAAAACTCCCTATTTTCTCGGCACACGTTTTCTCGTTAAGCTAGAATTTTTTTTTTCTTTTTTTAACTAGTTGGGTTTGCTTTATTTGTCCTAATGTTTGGTTCTATGTGTAGCGTAATGAAAAGTTGCCACTCATTCTGTGTATGGTCCAAGAAATTGTAGCTTATGTCAACCGAGCATGTATTGAATTCCTAATGCTACTTTTCTTTCCGTTGCTTTAGAAAATGTCTTATTGGTTTAGCAGTGTACTGATGTCATTCAACTATAAATTGATTACATTGATAATACTTCATTACATTTCAGAAGTTAGACTTCCTTGGAATTCGCTTCATGCAGAGCCAATATTCCTTTTCAGTCAATATGGTTGAAGAGGATATCCATCTTTTGTTTTGAAGTTATGGAAGTGGACTGGATTGTACTGTTAGGACAAACTTCGGTCCCCTGTGGCTTTCTAGAATTGAACTGGGTTTACATTTGTCGGTTAGATTGCTAAAGCAGTTGTTCCTTTTGCCTTTTTTTTTCTCTTTCATTTTGCAATTGTGATGTGATAAAGCCGAGGGCCGCAGTTATTCCCAAATGAAGCAGCAGCAGTGTGTTCCCAGCTTGCGTCACTTCGATTCATTTCAAGGCATGCCACGAAATGGATGCCTTTATTCATACACCGTTGGAACTGGGACTCACTTCAAAATGCAGTTTGACACAGTGTTTAAGTGGTATGGGACGTATGTTGAATGACCTATGCGGTTGTCACAGGTTCGTGGTTGGTCAACCTGAAACGCTCCAAGTCCCACTTCCTTCTTCTTGTCTTCCTCTTCCCATTGGTTTGAAGTTCGGCCGGCATTATACTCTGTTTCATACTTAGCGTGCAACGCTGTCAAAGCTACTGGCGCGGGTGCGTGGCTTTATCTACGGTTTTGCTTGCGCGAGAAGGCGTGCAAATGATCAACGAGATCAAGCCCCACGCTCGCGCCAGTAGCTTTGACAGCGTTGCACCCTAAGTATGAAAGGGAGTATAGTCTCATCCGAGCTCATGCCTTTGGCACTCAGGTAAACATGTGCGAGAATCGCAATAGACCCTTCCCGAAATTAAGTCTGGCCACTTTGATCACTATCATCATCTGTGGAACGGCATCGGGTCCTACCAATGGCGGCCTTCTAGTGACTGATATAGGAAGACGTTCAAGATGCTCCTAAGCAGATGATGCGAGGCCTGTACATTCGGGGGGTTAGTACAACACGACGTAGGAATGGAACACAAGAGCTACGTGAGTGCTCATTTCTAACTTAGATTCAGTCAATTTGTGGGCGGCACACAATCGGCTTTAAACCCCTTCGGTGGATAGAAATTTATCGAAGCATCTGTGTGGGTTAGACCTTTGTTCTGCAAGTTCTTGGTCATCATCGAACTGAAAGTGGTCAAGAAAGAACTCACACTGAACAATTTCTCGCGTGCCCTTGACTTGCGAAAGTGACGGTGTCCGATTAAATACAAATTCATTACCGCCATTGGTATGGCAAAAGCGAAACTCCTATACGAACCACCAGATGGCACTGAATTTCGGAAAGGGTCTATTGACCCTCCTTCAAACCACCCTTAAACAGAACAAAATGACAAAAAAGACAAAATTTGTGACAGCGGTGTTCGAGAGAAACTGCAGACGTTTATTACCCTGCCTGAAACTTTGCAAACATTTCAGTGTGGTTGCTGCTGTGAGGGTGAGGTGGATCCAATATGAAAACTGGACCCTGAAGCGACGCCTTCAGGATGCCGAAAATAATTATGGTAAGTTAGAAATTATCCCACTAGTATACTTCCTAAATATTTGGGCCGGGTGCCGGTTAAAAAATTTTAACCCAGTTAATTTGTCACAAATTTTCAGGCATAATATCTTGAAAAGAATGAAACTGCAGATGTTCCAAACTGGCTGAGGTAAAGCAGCCTTGCAGTGCACCAAGGTTTACACTGAACATACTTTTGTGTATTGTCCACGAGGTTTAGCTCGTGCATTGAAGTTTCATGAGTTAGTTTCTTCAATGTTTGAACTTTCAGCGTGCCAGCTGGGTAGTGTGTAATTGTTTTTTTTTTTTTATAGCGCAAGCAATATCTTAATCCTGGCGGCAGGAAGATTCGGCTAGCAGTTGACATGGTTGGACAACGGTGTGCATGCTTGCTTTCTCTGAAGTGGCCAATGAAGCGAAATAACAGCATGTGCGGATTGTCCATGCATTTAATTTTTTGTTTGTTGTTTGTTTCAGACTACATGTGCTCCCAGTACAAGGGGGTGGCCCTCCAGGCTCTGACGACCAGCATGTCGTCTCTGCTCTGCTGTCGAGGGAAATTTAAAGGGTAAATATTGCAGCTGCAGTTTTTTCTATTCTTTCCCTGCTACACTTCCTGCAAATTTCTGTGCATACTTGATCTTTTTGTTTTCATGGTACTGTAAACTTTTGTTATAGTCCGTTGCAACTATAGAATAGCACAAGCCCCTCCCACAATTCCCTTTGCTCGCCATGATTGGCGGTGTCCTCTTGGCTTTCCTCCTCTCTAGTGTGTGCTTATTAAAAAGAGTGAAGGGCTTTGTGGGAGGGGCTTTGCTATTCTAGAGTGGCAACAGAGTATAGCATGACCTCAGTTAATTTAATCATTTCGAAGAGTCCTAGCGGGCACCCATGCATTTTTATGGGAAGGACTCGGTGTCATATTTTGAACCGAAAAAATGACCCTACAAATGGGAAAGCACGGGCCTTCTGCTGCAAAATTAACTGAACCAAACTTTGTTTTCAAGATCAGACCGGAAAAAGTCGACTCCTGTCTTATAAACGGCGAGTAACAGAAATCCTGTGCTAGTCTCGCCACGTTAGGAAGCTAATGCTATGACCCCCATCTTGATTTCTTTAATGCTTGTTATGGCTGTTTTCACATCTGGTATTTTCACTGTTCTTTGGCCAAAAGTGAGTGGCAGGTCACCATAGGTTTCCAGAAGAAAGCGGTCGCATATGCAGAAATTTCTAGCAAGTTCGTAGCGCAGTGGCGCTTCGTCGCAACCGAGGAAAAACTATGGTATTGTTGGTGCAAAACATTAAGCCTCACGACTAGCAGCAACTTAATCGTGGATATACCGTACCGTACGGCGTTTATTTGAGCTCTACTCCACACAAAATATTAGAGGGGCACTTAGGTATCCCTTTGTGGATTGAAAGCGAGAGCATTGCCATTCCTAACGACACTTCCTTCTTTTTCCCCTCTATTGTTAGGAATGGCAATGCTTTCGCATTCAATCCACGTGGGGATACCTAAGTGCCCCTCTAATATTTGTTTTACATTACATCATGCGGCGTCACACATCATGGTACGTCATGTCGTCACGTGGAGTGTGATGTCATCGAACCGAGGACATATTTTTATGGCCATCTTTCGGGCACATCAACGCCGATGCCGTCAAACATGATGAAAAAACAGCCTCGGATAAACAGGGACGAAGAGCGGGTAAAGACATGCCGTCTTTTGCTGTAATGGGACAAGCTTCTTTTTGAGGGGAGAGTAATGTCGCATTCCGAAGCGGCTGAGATAGCAGAGCAGCTGGCATGCCCGGCTCTCACACAGCAGCACTGGGTTCAAATCTCAGCCGTGGAAGCACATTTTATTCTTTCTTTTATTCCTCTGTTAACGTTTGGTACAACTCGGATTTTCCGCTCCGTGGAGATATAATGCTTTCGCATTAAAAAGGCACATCCAGTCAGGAATGTGCCTTTTAGTGTGGTAGAGTCGCACAGCTGCTCACCACTTTGAAAATCACTACTGAAGTATGAGAGGGCGCTAGTGATCACCAAATCAGGTTCGCGCCATTCATAGGTGAAGGATCCTTTTGGGTGCACTGAAGATTTGTGTGGCATTTTCTTTCGTTGATTCATTGGCGCATCTCGCCGTTGATCGCAGTCCTGCACCTCGTTAGCTCTAACGGGCAGGATGGACAGCTCGGAAGACTCGTCGGCTGAATCCTCCGTGTGTAGTTTAGCATTGTCCTTAGGCTGCTTCAAGTAGGGATGCATGTGAACAGTGCGCAAAACACATGCCTCTTGCCCACGCTTCTATATTCATTGCTGGTCGCAGCGAAATAGCCAAGTGATGTGCGGCCATGTTTGCCCTAAAAAGTTTGTGAGACACTTTGGATAATGTCGTAATATTCCGTTGTAAGTCACACAAAAGTTGCGACAATCTTGTTTTGTTAATAAGGATTTCTTCTCGGGTTTTGTCATATGCAAGTTTTAATCGTAAGTTTGCTTTTTGAATTCGGCCTCTGATGTCTCGATCCTCCCAATAATTCAAACTTAGTGTGGCGGATCCAGACCTCCGTTTTGGTGTGGGCGGAAAATTTTTAAGGATACTATTCTCCCATTCTTTCTTGTGCAAGGGGGGTCCACTCATATCAAATTGCCCTCCGAAAAGGGGGGAGCGAGGGGGGTCAACTTTGTATGGGGGGGGGGGGGGGGGGGGCCCTTTGGATCCGCCACTGTTGTGAAAGCTGCAGTTGACACTCACCCATTCGGAGCATGGCTTTATGATCCGCATAGAACCCTATTACCCTTTCCTTCGTGTCCGTTGTGATTAAAAATACTTCTTCAAGATAGTAAACAAACACAAAAAAATAAATAAAAGTACACAGGGACAACAATTGTGGGCATAAAACACTGGCGCCAGTGTTTACCACCACTTATTGTCCATGTGTTTTTTGCGGCGCTTGTCTACGATCATGGATCAATTGGCTCGAATTGCCATATTAATTCTGCGAGATGCTTATAAGTCTTAGCTTCTCTATGTTCGAATTTGGTAAACTTCATAAGCGGCAACATCTGCTGGCTTATCTTTGGAAGACCTTTTCAAAAGCCGAAATAAAAAAGAGTGCAATGCGGCAGCAAAACAGTGAGCGATTGATTCTCGCAGACTCGGGGGCAAAATATACTTTTGCATTATGGTGCCCCTGACAGTGTTATTAGTGCCACTCATTAAACTATCAAGGTAGTGTGTAAGTTAAGTGCCTGGGTGAGCAAAAATGTAGGAATTTTGAATGTGACTTTCTTCATTAAAGGCTGGTTCACACATACAGTGCAGCGCTAACTCAGTCCTGTTAAGGCAACGAGTCACTGCTACTTCCATGGCCTGTATCGTGTGTTCTGAGGGTCCTCCTTTCATAAAGGACTGATGTCCCGGTTTGTAATACTGATTCAGCGCTGAGGTAGTGCTGCGCTGTGATCAGGATACCTTGCGCGGACATTGAAGGTTAGATAAGCAGTTCAACGTGTAACTGTGCATCTTTTTTCTTTATAGGTTACCAGTACAAGGTCTCCCATGGACATGAAGGCAGTACAAGGTCTCTCATGGACACGAAGGCAGTACAAGGTCCCCCATGAACACGAAACCAGTGTACCGTATACTCGAATTTTGCATTTTTAATAAACCAGTTATTACTCCTTCCCACGGTTTTATGCAGGCATTTTCCGAACCTTGCATGCGTATATAGGCGAACATATAAGTAAAACACTTGCACTCACTTTCCCCTTCCCTCAAAACAACGGTTAGATCCGGACCACATGTTATGCAACCTATTGCCGTCTTCCCCCTTAGAGCCGTCTATCTAGAAACCCATGCTAGGAGTATAATTTCTAATACATTTCATTTGAAAGTCTAGATACACTGCTTTGAGTCTCTGTTGAAAATCAAATGTTATTTTCTACAGCGTTGCAATTCAGGTTTTGGTGGGCCATCTCATTTGGTATATTCCGACTCGTCGGAATATACCTAATGAGATGGCAAGTCAAAACCTCAAGTACAACGTGGTAGAAAAAAACATTTGATTTTCAACAGAGACTCAAAGCAGTGTATCTAGACTTTCAAATGAGATCTATTAGAAATTCTTATGAGGTGGCACGGCAAAACCGTAATTGAAACGCGGTGGCCAATAGTTTTCGTAAACTCCTTAGGGACTCGTTACAAAAAATCAATTGTTTTTCAACACAGACTCGAAACGGTGTCAATAGACTTTCAAATTATATTCATATGAAATACATTGGAAACTTTATGCGGTAGCTTTGTCAAAATATCAATTGGAACGCGTTGGCCAATAGTTTTCGTAAACTCCTTACGGACTCGTTACAAACCTTGTTTGCATTTCTATTGAGACTCGAAAAGATGTAATGAGTAGACTCCATAAACTGTCAAATGAAATTCATTAAAAAATTTTGTAAGGGTGCTGATTCTATCCAATTCGTCTTCGTAAGGAACGTCAAAAAAAAGTTTTACACCAGAACGGCTGTTATAGCTGACCGCTCGTCTGGCGTTTTTTGTGATTTGAGTATGGTCTGAAGGTCTTCCGAGATTTTAATAAATACACATTTCTTGTTTTTAAATTTTTGAGCGGCCCAATTCGGGGGATGTAGCGTTTGTGATAGTCAAGGAGCCGCTTATTTTCGCCTGGTGTCCACTCAACATCTGAAAGAGGGACATCGAGTACCTTACTGCAATACTTAGGGCTTGTCGTTGATGTGTGTTGTCTACGAAGCGAGAGCCTTCAAGCACTACTTGTATACTCTGTTTTCATGGTGGGTATTCGCGACCCCAAGTATGTGCCTTTAGGACCTCAAGCACAGCTTTATGCGTTGTACGCCACGCGACCGAAGATTTTGATAAAGTGCAAGGTAGTGTGAAATCCTCAATGATCAGGCTCAAATATAGAACTTTTTGTGCCGTTCGCTCATCTGGATCTGCGAATATGTACAGACGCCGTAGCAACACGGGCCGGCAGCCAAGTGCCACCAGTTTAACGCGGCTCAAGATATCCCCATGGCATTTTTATTGCTCCCGCCTGGACTCTTCCCTTAGAGCTCAAATTGCAGCCCCTCCACATTCCTCGTTCATTCAACATGCAGGCCCTGAAAAAAAAGTTGAAATGAGGACATCGTAGCGAGACCTAGCTTACATCAGGAAAAGTATTTTTTTTTATTGGAGTCTGGATATAGCTCTTTATGCCAACATGGCCCCGAAGAACTAATCTGCCCAATGTTCTGCACCCCTTCTCTAGTCAAGCGAGGAAAATATAAAGTAGAATGACATTACTTAAAGACAGCATTCTTGGTATTTTGGGGATACCTGGCTTTCCTCCGTTGAAGACCTTCCACAGGAGAAGGCATTTGGCCCATAAGGTTGTGCACAGCCTTTTGAAATCACCGTTTTAACACAGGCTCCCACGAACAAATTCCCACTGAATATTTTGGGCAAGCACTGCTGGTCTCGAGCAACATAGCAGCCTGGCTTAGAAGATCACAAAGGTTTGTCATGGTATTTTCATTGAGTGCAACAGGTCTGGCAGCGGCCGAGTGAGGGAAATACACAGGCTGATAAATTTGATCAAGATTTTTACCACTGAGTAACCGGAGCAGGGACCACAACAGCGAGTGCCCCCTCTCCAGGAGGCACACCCATAACATTTTCCTGCATCATATACTGGATGTAGATTGGAGACTGATAACGCTCAAAATCAATTATGTTTTGATATCCGCAGGCTAATAATGCTGAATGGTTTCGGTTCCGTTGACTGAGTCACTCTGGACCACAAGTTACTGCGGCTGTGCATGTAGGAATGTATGCATCTATGCGACCGACCTTATGATGTTTTTGTAGCGAAGGCTCATATATGGTTTAATGAGCAGCGAAGTTTTTGAAGGTGTCTTGAAGTGATGCGTTAACTATGTGCCAATTTCACGGATGTACGTTATGGGAAGAAAACGTAATAACTGGGAAATGAAATTGGTTTACACGGCTACTCCTAGAGGGCACAACCCTTCAAATCACATGCTTGGCTATGGTTTCAAGTCTTTCGTATCTGTAATCCCAATTTTTATACGTGTTTTGAAATATTCACTTGAACTGTAGAAAAGCAATATTGCAATAACTAAAAAAATTGTGTCCTCAAGGAAACGCAATGCAGGAGTCGTAGCTGACAACAATGCCTTCTATGGTCTGCCATTTTGAGCCACTCTAAACGTTCACTGCTTTCCGTGAAATTGGCTATTTATGCGGTCTATTTTACGACAGGAACGCCCGCGGTCATCCTGTACTGGCGACGTGCGCAATCCAAAGCGTCGCTTTGGTCGGCCTGCCACGATTAGCCGAATGCTGACTATGACGTCAGCAAAGGAATTCCCATCGACGGAAATAAGAGGAATATAAGAAAATTGATCTTGACTGTGTTGGCAGTGTTGCTTCGAGAGCGGAATGATTTCGAGCTTCCGCCATGCTAATTACAAACACCATCGAACTTGTTGTTCGCGAGGTAGTGACGTCATGAGGGGACACCATAGAAGAGCGCTACCGAAACATATCGCGGCCAATACGCGCGAGCTCCTTGCTCAATCAGCAGAGCCACATACAGCACCATCCTACAGGTGAACAAGTCTCAAAATTAAGCACGGAGTATTCTTGGCTACACATGCTAAAAGCGCGAGCTTGTGAAGCGCTCGCGCAGCCAGGGCGCCGGTCAAGGCTACCGCCTCGCGCTAGCACGACTTCGACAATTAGTTCGTGCTAAGGTGACAAGAAGTAGAGCCTCTGCTGCAGAACATCCAAAGGTGAATTCAGGCATAAAACCGTAAGCATGAGCACGTCGCTTAGAGGTCGCAAATCGCGCGCTCGTGCACGTAAAGCACTTTTTGTTTCGCTTGAAAGTCATCCGCCGACCTCGGAGCACGGACCTCTGCCAACTCACCATTGCCGTATCCAGCTGTCTCACGTCCTCCGAGATGTGACAGCAGCTGTTGGCGCACGGCCGGATTCGACAGTTGTGCAGGATCAGCCACGCTCACGTCGTTTGCAGGAGGAAGATTAGGATGTCTGGTTTGTGTTTAGTTTGTGTTTAATTTGTGTTTTGTTTGTGTTTAATTTATGTCAAAACAGTCTCTGTGATAATATTTTCAGCTTGAATTTTATATGTAGGACTTCTACACTGCTGCTGCGACTGGTGCAGCGCCGAAAAGGGGAATGGAGCCTCGTCAGGGTGGCTTCGGCAACCTTTTGCTCCTCCCTCCCCGACATTTCATATGTCAAATAAACTTCAATTCAAATTCAATTCAATCGTGCACAGGAGACGGGCAGGAAAACGGCTAGAGTCTGACGGTAAGAGCGTCCTTCCGTTTCCGTTCACGTCGGTTGGGCGTTGGGTCGCTCGAAGTCCGCGCTGGCACCTGCGGCTTGTAGATCCGGAGCGTGCCGAAAGGAACGGGTTTTCTCTTCCCTCACGTATTTTGGAAATCCATCCAGATCTACCAGCTGAATTCATTATTAGATTACAATAGAAATAAAAATAATCCAGCTGAAAAGATCTCGTCTAAAAAAGTGTAAAAGCCAAGAGTGTGTTCGGTTATTTGTTGCAGCCGGATGCTGGCAGTGCTAAAAAACACAAAACAAAACAAACATTTCAGAAAGACTACAATACTGAAACTTTTTATTGTGTTTTATTGTTAAAATTGGTTAAAAATAAATGAGTAAATTGTTACAAAGTTGTTGAATTCGTTTGATGTAATTTTATTTTCATGCGTTGATTTGACGGTTACGCTTTTTTCTCGTGGCCTGCATCACTTATCTTCCTATATAACTGTTTATAAATTGCCTCATTTGTTACAACAGCTCCAACATTTTTGTAGGCTTTCCGTATGCGGTGTAACTGCTTTGGCAAAATCTCGTCTCTCAGTTCTAGTACATTTTTGAGTACAAGATATAGCTCAGTGAGTAGACGACGATCTTTCGCAACTATCCTAATCGTCCCATAAGGGTTCATGTCAGCCCCAAGCTGCTCGTTCTTCAGCCCACTATTGACCAATAGTATGACTTCCACTTTTGTGATAAATAGGTGTACAGCCATATTTATATTTTTGGTATTAGTACTTGTGTAATCGAAAACAACAACATCGTCTTTTGATGTTCGCTTTAGAACATCTCTGAGATTTATGTTATCAGGGCCAGAAGCAGCACAATAACTCAAATCAACATACCTTATTGTTGCGTCGCCCCTGTGTTGCGATTGGCTGTTGGGTAAACCTAAGGATGAACCTGTATCCCTAACTGAATTAGTTGCTTCTTTTGTTTCAAAGTACATTTTTTCGGCGTCTGTTTGATGCTTAAAACCTAGCTGTCTCAGGCGATATACTGACAAAAAATGAGCTAAATTAATTGCCCTCATGCCAGTTGCTACTGTGACCTTCTTAGAATACAAAACTGGCACACATTGGACTTCGCAATCGCTATCACTGCCATATCCATCCTCAGCCTCTTGATAACCACTGTTTCTGATGAATTCTAAGTTAGCTTTCTCAAGACTGCTGTACAAACCAGTTAGCTTACGCTTTTCTATAGCCTCAGACGATTCGTGTGCACCTTTTGCATCTAAGGCGAATGCAACGTCTCGCATTATACGCCAAAATACAAAATCTTCGCTTAGTTGTGTGTTTTCTTCCGCTGGAAACTCACGTAATGACACCTTTTTGTAATCATCTTCAGTCGTGTAGAAGGCTACGTTTTTGAAGTACGATAAATGTCCCAACATTTTAATTAGAGGACTAGCAAAGTTTGGCCGTGACTGTTCCAGCTCTTCAGATACATAGTTTGTTAGTAAGTCAACGTATTTTTTTTCTTTCATGATTTGACCGTATATTTTTCGTCCCCTCGAATCACAAACTTTCATCAATACCTTAATCAAATATTCATTTTCTGACCACGTACTAACTGAATGTGACCCCTGTTTTTCTTTATAAAGGTCGTTATATTTGGAAACACCGTCATTAATATGCTTAATCTGAATTGGGTTCAACTTGAAGTGAAATGAGGAATTCAAGAGGGGCACTAAAAATTCATCATTTAAGTTAATTAAGCTTTCTACCAACACTTCTGCATATATCTCTGGCACTATTCCAATATTAATCCTATAAGCGGTAATAATTTCTGAGACACTGGGTGTATTGTGCCCAAAACTTGATCTATTGACTAATTCAATGGGAATATTATTTGAATCGGCAATCTTGTTAGTCATTGCAACAAAATATGCAATTGCTATTTCGTACAAGCTAGTTGGTTTCTTATCAATACTGCTGAACTGGCTTATCTTTACAATGATACAAGGATACTCATTTGAAATGTATGCTTCTATTTGCTTATTCCCTAGTTCTTTTTCATTGAAGCTTTGTACAACTTTGAGACAAATTGTGTTCTTGTAAGAAAGCAACAAATCATACAAATGAGCGGGGTCGTAAGTCATTCTCGGTGCTTCTGGCTTTGGGTAAAATATGGCGTTATACTGCGTATGTTGCCACGGACTGTGAAAAGTACCAGCAATAACAGAAGTTGTGTTTGGTGCATTTGTACAAGGGTTTTCATAGTCTTTCAATTTTAGTTTGGATAATCTGTCAGAGTCACCGCAGCAGGCCGTTGATCGGAAGTATGTTCTCCAATGCGCTGGGTCTGTCATTTGAAATGCACTTGTTCCCTTGAACCTGGTGTGGTATTCACATCGTGGGAAGCATTCAATGGGATACTTGTTGGCTCCCTTTGGAAGAAACGTTGAATGAAGTGGAGTCCTGGCTTTGTCGGCGGTGGGACATCTTGGGCCACAATCCTAGGGAAGCAAACACGTGGCTTTCAAGCTAGATGGAATATGTTAATTAAGGTCATTTACGGCCTCTCAGACTATGGGCCGTTAAACGACTTACACCCACAGGCGGTGTAAGGGGACATTTATGCAATCTACTTTATGCTACCTCGGGCTACGGCGATGCACGGCTTTAGTTGGCACCATGCAATTCAGTCAGTATGTCACAGTGAGAAGTGAACTGGCGACAGAAGCAGAGGAAACAATAACTTTAGCATGGCGAACTCGTGCCAGGCTTAAAAAACATTAATTGGCGTTGTTGGCAGTGATGTCTGTACATCAGCAGGACCAACTTTTAGCATAAAACTTACTCGATGCAGCGCGACGCAGCAAATTTCATGCGCACTTTGTATTCATGAAGGTTCTAAATCAGGAAACACAATAACTGAGGAGAATGCCCTGGATCCTTCTAGTGAAAGAACGGTTGGTAAAATAAATGTAGACTAGTTGATTTCGAACACTATTCATCCATGTGAGATGGCCTCTCTTGTTGGGAACACGGCGACGCGCATTTTTTTTTAGAGCGCAGCTCTTAGGGGCCCGTTCCCGGCTTGAGCGGCGTCGCCGTCGGCGTCGGCGTAACCAAGGTCATCCCAAGGTCACGTGGCCCCCAAGGTCATCCCAAGGTCACGTGACCCCAAGGTCACGTGACACCCAAAGTCACGTGACCCCCCTGAAGTCACGTGACCCCCCAGTCACGTGACACCCCCAGGTCACGTGACCACCCCCAGGGTCACGTGACCCCCGCCGAGGTCACGTGACCTCCCCAATGGCGATGCGGATGCCGGTGACGTCACTGATGACGTCATCAGTGATGATGACGATGACGATGCGGATGCCGGTGACGTCATCAGTGACGTCACTGATGAAGTCATCAGTGATGATGACGATGACGATGCGGATGCCGGTGAGGTCATCAGTGACGTCACTGATGACGTCATCAGTGATGACGACGATGACGATGCGGATGCCGGTGACGTCATCAGTGACGATGACGTCATCGGGGAGGTCACGTGACCTCGGCGGGGGTCACGTGACCTGGGGGTGTCACGTGACTTCCGGGGGGCATCCGCATCGTCATCATCACAGATGACGTCATCAGTGACGTCACTGATGACGCCACCGACATCCGCATCGTCATCGTCATCATCACTGATGACGTCATCGGAGTCCGCATCGTCATCTTCACTGATGACGTCATCAGTGACGTCACTGATGACATCATCGGCATGGTCACGTGACTCCCCAAGGTCACGTGACCCTTCCAGGTCACTTCACCCCCCAGTACCCTTCCCTCCTCCTCCCCAAGAGCTGCACTCTAATTCGGTGTTACAGGAAGTTGTAAACGGCTTTCACTTTTTTTTTTTAATTGCTCGATCACAAACGTCCCGCTACTGTTTTTTCTAAAAATTCCTCATACCAATGTTAAATAAATTAAAAAAAAGCATTAATAGTTTTATGGTATACTAAACAGCAGCAGATGTCAATCCCTCTCACCTGCCTTATCTTGACGGTGAAGGGGCCCAAGCTCTGGCACTCGGGGAAGGATCCCAGCTCGAGCTCCTGCTTTTCGGACTGAATGAAGGTACCCTGGTTACAGTTGCACTTGAAGCAGTAGAATTTGACTAGGAATAACTTCGATAGGGATCCAGTCGCACTCACCCCCACTTTGGAAATCCGCACTGTCCTTATTAGGATCTCTTCCCTACGCGCGCAAACAAACGTTTGTATTACAATACATAAGGCACTTTTGGAATAGCGCACGCTAAAGTTTTGCGTACGCAAAGAATAGAGAATAGAGTTGTTAATGCGCTGGCGCCGAACGGTAACCGCGTTCTACTGTAATAGCGTTTAGGAGCTAGTATCAAAGAAAATCTGGCACTGGCGTCGGTGGGACCACAAAATCCCATAATGCAACACGCGCAGGCACGAGTGACGTCACACGTTTCTGTGACCTCATGACCCTTTCCACCTGCTGTATTTGGCGAGAAACTTTCTCGCTAAATAGAGCCCATTAAAGATGAAGAGATATTTAGATGAAGTCGAGTCGACACATTGGTTACCTCGCGTTCACAGAACGCGTGAAGCTCTACCATGTAATGTCTGAACGACCGTGGCACATTAAAAAAAATTCGCCAGTTTCGTTAGAGTTTGGTCAACACTTTCAGCCGTGCTGGGCAGACTTGTACTATCTTGATCACAGTTAGCGGGAACGCCGGAGCGCGTGGCTGGGGGTACTATCAGAGCAGCGTAACGGTCCGGCGCCCAAGTTCCAGCGCATGCGCATCGCACCTGCTGAGGGAATATGCTCTCATCGCGCGCATCGCGTCATCGGAGCGCTCGCGCGTCGTCTTACGGGCGTCGTCTTCTACGCAAAGCATGTCGCATGGAAGCGCAGGGGTTAAAATGCGTGTAGATGAACTTATCAGCCCACGGGCATGCATAATCATGCGAATAGTTTGATGCATGATACAGCATCATACCTTTTTTGTTTCTTATATTTTATAAAAAGAATATTCGAGGCCCCCTCCCCGGCATGCGGTGTGCTTGATAAATTTAGGCACCTTTGCATTGCTGTCAGAACGATTGCTGCACCTCGTCATGGCCAGAGTTCCAGAGGCGGACAGGCGATTGATCATCGAGCTCTCCCAGAAAGGGCACTCGCAGCGGGCCATCGGGGCCCTTGTAAATAGGCCTCTAAAGATGGTTAATAGGATCGTTCAAGCTTTCCGTTATGAAGGCCGGATCCACGAGGCACCTCGAGGGACTCCCCCAAGAGCGATGACCGAGGATGAGGACCGTTACATTATTGCCGCAGTCGTCGAGGACCCCTTTCTTTCGGCCAGGGAAATCCGAGAGGTGCTGGAATTGGATGTTTCGGACGTGACAATTTGTCGGCGGTTGGCAAGCGCCGGCCTGCATAGCGCCATGGCAGCGCAGAAGCCCTTGCTACCTCCTTCAAACAAGGAAGCGAGGCTCCGCTTTGCGATGGGACATGCGTCGTGGACGGCGGATGACTGGGGCCGGGTCATCTTTTCAGACGAATCGACGTTCTCCACCAGGCAAGACGAACGCCTGCGTGTGTGGCGACCCCGCGGCGCACGGTAAGGCCTGCTTAGTATGTTAGGTGTTCTACGTATATCTTGATCATTGTTTTCGTTGCGGAAATATTTCATCGTTCGTTTACGTTCTCGCTACACACTCATGATTTACTGCAATTCCTTTTGATAAGAGGCTGGGGTCCCTTAACAGTTAAATTTTCTGCTATGTTATTCGCAATGTATCCATTGTTAGTTAAAGCTAATTACGTTGTTTATTTGTTTTTTTATTATTGTTGGCTCATATGGGTAGTCGTGACAGTCTTTGTTCCTTTCTCCTCTTTACCTGCGTAATTTTTGTGTATACAGTCCGATAGCTTGGCTGAAAAATCACACCGCTCAAATAGGGTCGATGCGCTCCTGCAGGAACGATCCTGCCTACATGCGGCGCGTTGCTTCCAGCGGCAGGACGTCCGTGAAGGTTTGGGGTGCCATCTCAAAACATGGCCTCGGTCCTCTGCACCGCATAGTCGGGAGGCTGACATCGACCAGTTACTGCGGCGTGGTGGACACCGTCCTTATACCCTTCGTTCGGAGTAGTCTCTTCACCGACGGGAACTTCCTTTTTCAGCAAGATCTCGCGCCCATCCACACTGCACGCACCGGAAAGGACCACTTGCGGCAGTGGTCCATCACGGTGCGCGAACCTCAACATCATTGAGAACGTGTGGGGCCGAATGAAGGCGTCCTTGGTGCGGACTCCTATTTATTCCGCCACAGAAGACCAGCTGTGGGACGCAGTCCAAGCAGAATGGGAACGTTTGAAAGGAGACGCGTCTTTTGTGTCAAGTATTTACAACTCGCTGCCGTCAAGGATGGCGGCTGTAGTCGAGCTAAACGGGGATATGACCCGTTACTGAGCCTGTTTTAGTTGACTTGATTTTTCTTTGACTGCAGGTAGCAGCCATTAAGTTTTACTTCAGCAATAAAGTTTTCACTTTTCTTACCCAACACTACTGGCACAACGTCGTCATTACAGCAATCGGCTGCAGCAAGCCTGATGGGCAGAAGTCTTAGACGTCTGCACCCCGCAGTCACCAACACACATCTATCACAGGCCAAAAAGGCAATAACAGTAAGACAAGAACCACAAGCTATAAATGCAGTTATCAGAGTCAGGTGCATATTAATTAATGATGCAGACGCGTTGGCCGACAACTAGTCTATGATCACCGCGCCCGAGATAGCTCTAGACTTCACTGGAAGCGGGGTCGGCGAAGCTGGCGCAGACTGACGCGAAAAGAAAAAAAAGTCACAATGTTTATTTGCTTTAACAAATACTGAAACTAAACCGGGAAAGCAGATGAGCACATTGGAGGAGCTTTCATTTTAGGGTTCACCACCTTTCGGGTATGCCGAAGTTCTTGCTATCACCAGTAGCATGCGCATGGTAGACAACAGCCGTAGCAGACAACACACGTGGCAGACAACGCACCTAGCAGACGAGGCGCGTAGCAGACGACAGGCGTAGCAGATGACACACACTCTAAGAAAAAAAGGGAGTCAGGTGGAGTCAAACACGTTGTTGGCTCACCTTGAATTCTTAGCAGCATCGTTTGACTCCAGTTTTCAGCCAAAAGGAGTCCAAAGCGGTTTAGATTCCCTTAGCGCACTGGGGTCATATGAGCATGCTTGAGCGCCTGGAGTCAACTGACCCCCTTCGGCCCAGAGTGGTCACCTGACCCTCTAAAATTGGTGGAGTCAAAGTGACAGAGTCTCGCCACTGGAGTCAACTGAGCTCCTTGGCATCTGAGGGAGTCCAAAGCAGTTTGGATTCCCTCAGCACAAGGGAGTCAAATGAGTGTACTTCAGTACTCCCACGCTTTAGAGTTAGTTTTCTTCTTTTTTTCTCAGCTGTTTTAACGATGAAAGTCAGCGAAGTGGTGACCAGTGTGCTCTCCACAAATGCACATAAGATATAAATCGCAAATCCACGTTCAATTCTATTAAAAAAATATCGCGTCGAAATTGTTGACTTTTGGTCAACGATTAAAAACGTTTTGGTTCCGGTTTTAGTTAACATTAAATTAAAATATCGGTTTCATTACGGTTAAGGTGATCGAAAAACTTTGTTCCATCGCCTTCGATGGAACAAAGGGGAGCACTTGGCCAGATGGAGCCTTCGCCCATCTGGCCAAGTGCTCCCCTCTTTCTCACAGGGAGGTCCCTCCGTCCGAATACGGGTCCGCGTTCGTCCCGCGGTATCCACAAAGGCCACTGTTTCGTGATATCGAGAGGTTACAAAGGCTCTTGCCTACAGTGCCGCAAACAAGCGAGGAGACAAGACAAAGATTGGAGTGCCGTTTTTTTTGTTTGTTTTTTTTTGCCGGAGGCGCGTGCATTGTTTTCACCAAAACAAGTGTCTCTTCCCTCACACGCTGCATTGGCGGAATGGTGGTAGTACTGCTGTCCTCGGATTTGTGTTTCTTCTGAACGAAGTATGCCAGCCGAGGAGTGCATAACTAGGCTCCCTATGCATAACCTGTCTCGTTTATTGCGGCTTATCCGCCGAAAAGCTCTCGGTGTCTGGGTACTTCAGAGTCAAGGATCTGAGGGCGACGCTCCAAGCTCATCCGGATTTCGGCGACGCTGGGTACGACGTCATTCTACAAGCGAGTAGCCGAACTGCCTTCATTTCCTCCCCTAGTTTCACCGTATTGTATCTGCAGATGTTATTACTTGTGATCTTTCCTTTATTGTCTTTTTTAGCTCAGTGCATGTTATAGGAGAATGGTCGAATTAAAATGTTCTTGCTCGTATCGTTACTTTTGCGTCGTCAGTCGACGGCTTTTGAGCTAACGGCGGTGCAGTATAATATATACATTTGTTACGAAATAATTTGGAAATATCCGGTCGTAAACCTTTGGTATGTCGGACGCTTTTCAAATATTTAATTAAACGCACCGTTTTACCGAACAACGTTTCATATACAAATGAATGTTTCGAAACTTTTATACTGCTATTTGCTTTATTACGAATCTTGGCGCCTTCTCAAAAATGTTACCTTCCTCCGCACAAGACGTTTGCGTGGATCAGAGTGTCGAACCGAAATTTTTATCGGTTCGGTTCCGGTTCGGGTTCACGGCTTGCGGTTCGGTTCCGGTTCAGTTCCGGGGAGCAAAAAATAACGGTTCAAACCGGTTCGAACCGGTTCAAACCGGTTTGAACCGCTAAATTTATAATATATTTTGCGCGTTGTTCTGACACTTTACACTATTTACGCCGTGAAACAATCAACTATATAGTTTCTCCTCTCATCTGTGCAATTAACTTTTTTTTTCAAATACCAAAAGTATGAAATTCATTTTTTTTTAAATTTCTTAACATACATAACGGCATGTTCATACGACATAACATACACATTACCAGTAACATATCCCAATGTTTCAGTATAACAGTAAGGAGCTGAGCTTGTTGGTACATACCTGTAAATTGATCAGCTTGGAATTTAGAACTATACTGTCGTTTCCTGTCCTTTCTTTGTGTTTAAGTAAAATTCTAAGATTGAAGCTGATTTATTCACACAGTATAAAATGTTGACGCCAAGTGTGGCATTGTCACCAAAAATACCCTTGATTCGTACAACTTTGTGTCGCAGTATTAAAAGTTAAATCGTGATTTTGTCCTCGAACTAAGGAATTAATTACTGCACAAAATTATGAAATGGGCGCCTCGTGGCCATATATATCGTGAAATATTGTTTACTAAATATGTTTCACAATATATATATGTATATGATGACGACACAACTAAGCAAAAAGCAATGGAATTTTGAAAATGTCACGAAAGTTCTAGGATAATCCCTTTCAGTCTATTTTTTAAAGAAATGCCAAGCGTCAATCAAAATGGTTGTTGTTTTAACCAAACATTGCTTACACTCAGCACCGCGATGCATGCGACTAATCATGCAGCAAGGAGCAATCAAAATTGTTCAGTCTAATCTATATGCACATTCGCACTCAGATCGAATCTGGCCCAAAATAGCGCTTGCCCACTTTAGTTAACATTTTCTTATACAGGATAAGCTGGCATAGCCTGGCTATTGAGGTTTGCTCTTGACAAGAGGCCGGTAAATTTATTTTGCAAATGAGCATTTCACTTGCTAATTGATTATTTTACGCAATAGCACTGAGAAGCTCATGTCGCAGAAAAGCCGATTTCGGTGGCGTGACTGGAAAATCCTGAATGGCCGATAAGGTCATGACGTCAGAGCTACATGCCCTCGCTCAAGAATTTCAAACAACTCACAATGCTCACGTGAAACGTGACATCACGCATGGAATGAAAGTGATTAAAACATGACATGTAACGTGAATTGCAGGTCGCCGTATGTCTCTAATAATTTCTCTTCGCCTTAAAAAGAAAAAAAAAGAATTTTAGGAGGGATTCGATCCCACGACCCTTCGGTGGCGAGTCAGATGCTCGTGACTAGGCAACCGAGGCACGCTTGGGCGGCAAGTAAGGAGGCAATTTTAAAGCCGAAGCTTAAGCGTTCCCCAAAGTACCTTCTTTATTAAGTACAACGAACTAGTATTTAAAGTTTTTCTCGGCATGGCAGCTACTTAATTGGATATTTTCTGACAGTTTGCGTGCGTAATCGTCATGGTTCAGCCGCGCGCCCCTGTTTACTTTGTTTTTGTCCAGCCCAGAGATACATTAAAGCAATGTTTACCACATAGAAGAGGCAATAACAGGCTTCTATATGTTTAAGAAGTTATATATGTGAGGAACAAATTGTTGTTTAAATTAGCTTCAAATTCAGAAATGTATGTAAAGCTGTCCCAAATAACCTTCAACGTGCCTGTCGAGGATAAAAACGCCGGAAAAGATTGGCAGAAGACAGTTCAAATAATTTTGGGGGGCATAACTTTTGGGTGGTCGGCCATTTATTTATGTTGTCAAATATTCAGTCAGCAATGTAATATATTTTTATAATGATCAATAAATATTACCTTAAAAGTTCACATAACCGCTTGAGACCGACACGGAAGGAAGATACTCGAAACTACGCGAGCTGTTGAGTCTGCCTAAAAGTGTTTTTCTGTTTGCTGATTGGCAGTGTGAAACATCGGGTTGCAGGGTACGCCAAAAGGGACTCTGTGTTCACATGACAGATCTGAAAGCAAATACTCGAAATGTTAAAAAAAGAGAAAATAATGGTATTTTCCTAAATAATCTCTTACAGAACGCCTTACTGCAAAAAGAGATGCGTAAAGGTGCACGCAGTGAAGTTAATAATTTTACACGAATAGCGCGAAGGACCGATGGAATTCTTAAAATCTTAATATAAATCTCATTTCATCAGCTTGCATGAGCTCGAAACTTCGCAAAATACTACCGCGCGAGGCTAATGTTACGTTCGGTTTTACCTGCACTTGTTTTGGGCCCTCGCTTTACAACACTGTGCTTCAATAATCATGCGCTCTAACATTTTTCTGGGCTGCCATCTATCTTCGCGAGACTGCAATAAATACTGGAAAACTTTACAAGTAGGACATCTATTGCTAGTGTTGCGAACATCACATTTCACCAAAAGCTGAACTGTTTAGCATGGCATGCACGTGACGTCATCATACTATATGCTGTAGTCATTGTGAAAATCAAATTCGATGGTGCAAAATGCACGCTGCAGGAGGTTCAAGCTCAGTGAAAGCCAAGTATTTGAAAGGCACGTATTATTATTCGTAGTGCATCTTCGCGAGGAACTGCGCGACCGTCTGGCACGACAAAAACGTGCTTTTTGGCAAGAGTGTTTTTGCAAACAAAGTAGTTTCCGGGCCCACGCTTTTTGGTCTCCGCCAAAGATGAGGGAAAGAGGAACCTCTTTACAACAGAGTATGTTATTAAAACTACCCCCCCCCCCCCGCACACACACACTCACGCACACACACGCGCTTATTTTTACAGCGGAGCTATTAAGGGTCAGTTTCCCATCATGTCAGTCAGCAAACAAATAATGACACAAAACTCTGGACAGCTACCGCCATCTATAATTGACGGCGGCAACCAGACAACCGGCTTCCCGGTTGTCTGGTTGCCGCCGTCGCGCATTGATGGCGACAACCTCTCCAGTCTTTGCACTCTGGCTTGCCGACTTGCGGCCGGCCCATTACTTCATTCCCACCATAGTACAGCTTCGCTGGTGTTCCTTCTCCACCAAGGTGGAAAGGCTGAAAGTGTTCCTGAGGAATTGCCTCGTCCGTTTGTGTGTGATAAATCCACAATTTTATTTGTCACTTGTTAACAGCAACCCTCCATTGCTTTTTTTTGTATTATTTTGCACCCCGCGAAGTTTAAAGCGGTCATCAAATGATATCGGGTTGGAATGTTCATGAATTTTCAGAGGCGTATTCGTCCTAGTCTGACCCAAGTATAGTCGCACAGGCCGCCACTGATTCAGAAGTTCCCTTGTCACGGTAAAATTACGAGAATAAAAGGGAACTATATCTTTCAGTATTGTCTTCGCAAAGCATGACGACGTAATTGGGGGATCGAAACCACCCGCCCGACGACAGTCGAGCGCGGCTCATGGATGAGACACGAGAACTGCGTGAGCACTGTACATCGGCTCGTAACAATCAATGCCTCGGCGGACACTCGGGTAGTGGCTTGTGTCCAACCACTGTGGTGATGAGATTAGCCGAACTCTAACAATGCCTGGAGCTCCAGCAGGCGTTTTCTTCCTTTCCAACCCCACCACGGGGGCATGATTAACGTTGGCGGTCTCAGATAGGTACCAGGCCAGGAGGCCGCTTCTGGCTCCGAGTTGAGGGGACCAACGATGCTCATATTTCTCTAATTTTTTGGCCACTGCCATTGCCTAAAAAAAAAAGAGCAAAGCCAAGTTTATTTAGTTATTAACGTTAGGAATTGATTTTAAGCAGTGTTATGTGAATGTATAGAAATATTTGTATTGTTCCTTTAAGCAAAATACAGAGGTGGTAGAAACCTTGAGAACGACGCTCGCGTAAGACTTAGGCCGTGTTCCAAAATTTACATGATCTTACTCCAGAGTAAGGGTTTTGTTTTCTGGCGTTCCAAAACCTAGCCGCGTCCAGCACTTTTCAACCTGTGATGTCACGTGACATGACCCGCGGGAGTAACTCGGATCCATTTGGGTAAGATTTGGAACACAGCCTTAAAGCGACTGCCAATGTTCGGCTCTCCCTCTGAGGTCAATTTTTTTTTTCTGTTTTTCTTTCAAGTATTTTTTTCCGTACAGTTCAAAATTGGGCAGGCGATCGAACTATAGGGGGCGTTCTTACCCGTTTGTTTCCCCACACCTAGGTGTTTACTCAACACAAGGCCTCTGCACGTACACACAGGCCTTATGTGCATGTCCATGTCATCTTCTACAATAGAGCGCAAGGCACAGTTTAATGTAAAAGATACTATAGTCGGTTACAAGTCAAGAAGGTAGGAGAAGCTCCTCCCACAAGTGTGATGCGCCCGTTTCAAATCTCTCCGCGGTCGAAAGAAGAGTTCACTGGAAACGCTCCTTGTTCCGCTTCAATGGATTCTCACTTGTCTGCGACCCCCACTTTTTAAGAAAGCGACCTTTGTATTCATCGGAGAGGGAACCGAGCCCCTGAAAGCAGCCTTTGTATCCATCGGGGGGAAGCTAATCCCCGAAAGTCGTATTTGTTTCCGTCGGTGGGGGAGAACCCTAATCTCCCTCTCGTGGCTTCCACAATGCTAAGTCAAAGTCGAAAGATAAAGCAAATATGTACAGAAAGGCAAGACCCTCCTCGCGCGTTGGCCGCGACGTCACGGAAACGGTGGGACGCTATTGGATGCGGAGGTGGCGGAGGGATATCCGATTCCCTTTGAGGGGCATTTGCCGCTACCTTCTTAACCTGTAACTGACTATAACAATCGACGAAGCGACGTTAAGAATCGGATCTATCCTCAGAGAATGCGAGCTGGGCCCCCTTCGGCTTTTGTGCTGAGCTGGGACCAGGCATGCTGCATTGTTCATGCAGACCGGAGTGGAAACAAAAGAGCCCCCCCAAGCAGCACAGAGTTGGCCAGTCATCGGCCAGTGGCTGGCTGTGGTCCTTGGCCAAGTGGCCAGACAGTGGCCAGAGACTGGCCGGTGACTGGCCTTTATCTGGCCATTGGCCAATGGCCACTGGCCATCAGCCATCGGCCAAGCATTGGCCAATGAATGGCCACTCTCTGGCCACTGGCCAAAAGACCATCGCCAGACATTGGCCATTGCTTGGCCAAAATCCGTGGTGCTTGTCCTCTTCCTCACCGGAGAACACGAACTCCAGCCGAACGCTGACGCCGCGTTCGGTTATGTCGGCCGAGCGCTGAGTCATTGTATTTATTGTCCCCATCTGTGTAGTTCTAAAGTTAACCGCTTAGGGCGTCACGGTCGCTCCTCCTCCCCAATAACGAAAACATTTTTGGGTGCTTCAATAATGTAAAATTGGTCGTGCAACATTTGTTTTTGTACTTTCAATAAATACTGTTAAGTAACCCCTGGCTTGGATAGCTTGCGAAAAAAGAAAATAGCAGATGCAAAAGAAAATAAAGAAACAAATAGCTGCCGATCCCCTCCTCAACTCGCAATTCGAACAAGCAGCCACGTGATCTGACGCTAATTATATACCGTCAGTGTTCATCATAGTCATGCGCTAGGGTTTGGAAAGCAAAAGCTTGGGCTGGAGCTTCAGATATTGTTAGAGTTGGGCTATTATCATCTTTAATTGAACACAAGCCGTTGCCCGAATGTTCGGCGATGCTGATTGGCATGAACTTGAGCACTCGATTCGGGGCTATGAAAATTGTTTACGTCACGGTGTCACGTGACTCGGTGCAAAATTGTGATATCATGTTACGTCACGCTGTCAACAAGGTTAATACATCTAGTGACTTTCTCAAATTAAATCGACTTGACGCAGTGAGTCACGTGACGTCACAAGGTCACGTGACATTACTTGACAGCATGTATTGACACCATGACGTCACGTGACAACGTGACACATGGTTAATCATAGTGCCAGTACAAAAGCGCCACGAAAACCCACAGTTTACCATACATTGCAATTCTGTATGTGACAATTCGAACAATAGATGGAAATACAGCCGCCAATTTCATATTCCCATATGTTCGTTTTGTGATACTAACAAAAACGAAAAAAGAATACCTTGAACCGTTTTGAACCGGTTACCGTTATATTTTTTTTCGGTTCAGTTCCGGTTCAGTTCCAAGATGGCGGCGAAAATTTCGGTTCGGTTCAGTTCCGGTTCGGCTAAAAATAACGGTTCGGTTCCGGTTTTCGGTTCGGTTCGGTTCCGGTTCGACACCCTGGAGTGGATTATGACAACTTCTAATGTATCGCCCATTTCTTTTCTGTGTTTATAAAATTACACACGCACCGACATGACATTGCTCGTGCCCGTAGCTGTGAATCGTAATTGACAGCTTCTCACAGCCCAAAATCGATCTTTATCTTTGCTGCCACGTGAGCTTATGCCATTCAACGCCATAAAACATTTCTGCGCCGTGAAACGCGCGTACATGCACTTATCTAAGGGACACGGCGCTTACCTAATTGACGTTTTTTTTTCTTTCTTCATACCAATGGCCTGACCTAAAAATGGCCCTAATATTTCCTAATAATTAAGTAAGAAACAAGATATAGCCACGCGTCTTGTTGAAACGTCATCCCGCGCATGTGTACAGTCCGGATAGTTTACCCCCGAAGGCCCTGAGCGGAAGAAAGGTAGACCTCGTGTCGTATTTTGGGATGTCTTCAAGAATTATCTTGATAAGGGTCCCTTCAGTATCTTGAAACGCGCGTAGATGTACTTATCTGAGGTACATGGCGCTTACGTAATTGACAAACAATTTTCGTACCAATCAACGGGCCTAAAAATGGCCCTAATATTTCCTAATATTCAAGTGACAAGCAAATGTAGCCGAGCGTCCCGCTGAAATCCTCAACAAACGCATATATACAGTCCGAATAGTCTACCCCCGCAGGCCTGAGCAGAAGAAAACGAGGTATTATTGGTAGATCTCGTCTCGCATTTTGGCAGGTCTTCAAGAATTATCTTGACTAGGGTCACTTCAGTATCTTGAGAATAGTTCGCTCTTGACTATAAGAATTGCTGACAACCTCTGTCGTACCCAATTCAGCTATATGTTCACGTCACTAAGAGTGGGCGTGTCGTCTATCTTACTTTCCAGGCGTTTCTTTCTTTTTTTTTTTTCTTTTTTCTCTAGCGTAGCTCAACGAAACTTGCGTGATTCAAGTATGCTCATAATAGACAGGCGATTTCGGTAGAGCCAGATATTTTAATTTTGCGCTCTAACCATAATATTTAAAAAAAAAGTAATTTTACGTTACACAAACGCGGTCCTTATCTTGAAGCCTCGGTATTTGCAATCTCGTTCCAAAGAGACTCCACGCTCTTCTGCAGAAGGCGATAAAATATGCAATAGCAGTGCGCTGAGATTTAATAACGATGCCTCAATATCCCATTTCACCTTTCATTGATTACCTTTTAAAGTGATAATGTTCATACTGCTCAGTTGCAGCAGGCCAGACTCGAGTTTTTTTGTTTGTTTTTTACGTTGACTTCATGTAGCCAAAGAAGAATATTACTCCACATTCTCGTGACGCATATCACCTAAACGTTTATAAGTGTTTACAAAACTGTGTTGATAATTTCGTTTTCAGATCATTACCCAGCAGCACTACTAACGAGCCTACTCTGCCATGGTCGAAAATCGAACTTAGAACTGCATATTCAAACTAATGAGTGATAGTATAGCTAAGTTAGAGAACTATAAATGGCTTGGGAAGTATGAAAAAGCTGCAACAAGGCACGACCTTGTGTCTACTACCACAAAAGTAACGCAAGATGCCTTTAGTGACACCCATTTGGCTGTCCCTCATGATGCCTTGTTTTGTTGATTTATGAAGGGTATCAGTGGGTCCTGGAAATCACAAAACTGTTAGCGTGAACAAGATACTGCTAGTTTTTTTCTATTTTTTACACTTCTAAGGCCGTTGTCAAAACTAATAGTGCTATGCGCAAAACATAAATTTTAGCTTGTCTTGATTCTAGTAAACTTGGTGAACATAAAATGTGCCTTGCGTTCATTGTGCCTTTTTTATGCAAATGTCATCAGTTGTCTCGCGAGGTGGATGTGTTGCTATAACAATGTACACTCACCTGCCTGCTTCTTTTTTTGTTTCGTCTTTTAAACGACAAAGACAATTTAAAGTTGGTTACTTTGAGTGTTCTATGTGCTGCGTGTTGACCGGTGTTCAGCACGCACCTTTTGCAAACATCGATTTGCGCCTTTGTTATTTATTCTCAATGTTTTATGGGACACGCACAAGTTGAGGTTTGGCATGCGCTCCCCGCACGTGCCGATCTCCCTGTGCCGGAAGCGCGCGCCGATCGGCACTCTTCAACCACGTATGCCTGATATTACTTTGGCATGCGTTTAGCGGTTTCACCTGCAATGACGCTCGATCTCTCGATCGCTCACTCACTCAGACGGTTTTTTTACAACGCGCAACCTTATAAGGCATCCTGTGTTAAAAGGATCGATGTCATCCGTGACGTGCAGTACATTTAAGGAAGTCCTTCTTTTGGCTACAAAACTTGAAAGTATAAAACAGAGAGGACGAGGACGAGAACAGGACATCTTTCATTTAGCAACAACATAGAATGGCACAACGATAAAAAACCGCCCCCAAGGGTCTCAGCGTTCTCAAAGAGGGAAAGGAGATACTATTTATGAAGGAAAGGGAATACACTAAAAGAAAAAGGGAATACACTAAAAGAAAAGTTTGAAAAGCGCATCAGTAATCAAGTTATTTTCGATTAGTTAGAATTAACCTTGGTCATTGTCAATGATAATGCGGAATTATTCTTGTTTGCAGTCCAAAAAGGGAATTGTACTATAAATATAAGAGTCTAAAAATCTGTAGCGTCACGACGAGGTGTCAATATTCTAGTTATCTCTGGTGTTAAGAATTCGACCTCTGTCTTTGTCAATGATAATGACGGTGCAGAAATGTTGTTGTTAACAGTCCCCATGGCAAATGACTCGATGATTTCTCTCCCAAATCTGTTGTTGTGCCCTCCCAGTATCTTAGTATTAGAAAAATGAGGAGTACAGTCATCGCATGTGCGGCTGTGAACGACAATGGGGTGATACGACTCGGTTGAAGCCTTTGATGCTTCCAAGTTATGTTCTCTGAGTCGGTGGTTGACGCAGAGAACATAACCCGGGAAAATCCTTCAGTGGAAGGATTACAATTTCTGGATTTACGATTGCATCCTCATTCCTCAGGTGTTTGTTGGGCCTTCCAGCAGAGGTCGGAGAAGCCAGTCCTCCCTTTCACCAGTGCTCACTCCAAGTCCGTTAAGCATGGAATAGTAAGGTCACTTTTCAAGTCCTCATTCTCCAAGTCATGCACGCATTTCTCCGAAAGTAGCCTCAAGTTGCAGCAGCAGAGGTTAGAAAAAGCAGGCTTTCCTGCTGACCTACTTCGCTCCACCCTTGAGAGGTTCATTATCAAACCACAACTTCCGCAAGTTGTTTTAAAAAAGAAAGGTCGTTTTGCTGTGATTCCCTACATGCACAATTCCGCGCACCGTCTAAGGTCTATTGCGTCCAAGTTCGACACGAGTGTGGTTTTTTCTTGTCGTATGCGCCTCAAACAGATGTGCAAAAAGGTTAATGGGAGCGACAGTCCCCGAGGGTGCAATGTAAAACATGCAAAAAAGTTCGTAGAATGCGAAGAAAGGAAGGTGTATTCGATTCCACTAAGTTGTGGCAGTCAGTACATTGGACAGACTGGGAGATGCGTCAACCACCGACTCAGAGAACATAACTTGGAAGCATCAAAGGCTTCAACCGAGTCGTATCACCCCATTGTCGTTCACAGCCGCACATGCGATGACTGTACTCCTCATTTTTCTAATACTAAGATACTGGGAGGGCACAACAACAGATTTGGGAGAGAAATCATCGAGTCATTTGCCATGGGGACTGTTAACAACAGCATTTCTGCACCGTCATTATCATTGACAAAGACAGAGGTCGAATTCTTAACACCAGAGATAACTAGAATATTGACACCTCGTCGTGACGCTACAGATTTTTAGACTCTTATATTTATAGTACAATTCCCTTTTTGGACTGCAAACAAGAATAATTCCGCATTATCATTGACAATGACCAAGGTTAATTCTAACTAATCGAAAATAACTTGATTACTGATGCGCTTTTCAAACTTTTCTTTTAGTGTATTCCCTTTTTCTTTTAGTGTATTTCCTTTCCTTCATAAATAGTATCTCCTTTCCCTCTTTGAGAACGCTGAGGCCCTTGGGGGCGGTTTTTTATCGTTGTGCCATTCTATGCTGTTGCTAAATGAAAGATGTCCTGTTCTCGTCCTCGTCCTCTCTGTTTTATACTTTCAAGTTTTGTATCTATTAACCAACACGCTCGTTTTCAATTGTAACCTTCTTTTGGAGATGCATATAAAACGGTAAGATTATTTAGCTCCGTACGTTTTGGTGTTTCAGCATTATTCTGAAGACTTGCTTGTAATTCCTAATGCTACTGTAACCTGTTTTTCTGGAACTAAAAAAAAAGTTAAAATACTTTTTTTTTTGTTAGAACGATGAAGGTTTTGCCGGTGGTTGTTTTCGGAGGTACTGTACATTTGGCCGTGGGCAAAATTTATTATATCTTCTCGTCAAGCGTACTTACAGAAGCTTCAATAATTTTTATTTCAGCGTCTCGAGTGTAGTCTATAATTCAAGCAATCCATCCCCTCTTGTATCCAATGGCCTTTTGCGCACAAGAAACTACTTCCGGCTGTCAACTGTGTTTTGTGTCCTAATTCTATTTCAGTTAAAAGGTGCTTAGTTCCTTGTTACGTAAAAAAATGCTATACTTTTCAGGACCCAGTGAAGATATATGTGTGCCCGGACATCACGTACACTGTGGACCATCCTGCATCGGGCATCCTCTAGCTGCACAAGAATGAAGTTGACAGCTTGACACCTCCAGCTCTGGACATCTCAGAGGCCGTTGAGTTGGTGTGTTGTGCCCATTAGATATTCAACACAAAGGCTGTTTAGGTTGAAGCCATTCCTACCCTCAGTAACGGCAGAGTAAACTGCAATGGCCTTTCGTGTTTAGCTTGACCTTCTTTTCCTCATTCTTTCGTAAAAAAAGGCGAAGGCAATGTGCGTTGCAAACTTGTTTTCTAGAGCTGACCTGAACTTCCACTTTTATTTTTGTTTTTTTCTACTATGATGTAGGAACTACTTTCATAATGCTGTCTTAAATTTGTCAGTTTATTGTTTTTCTTCGTGTCTAAGGAGATGGCGGTGTGCAGAATAGTTTGCTGTGTTTGTGTGAACACTGTAAGGTTGTTTTTTTTTCCTTCACATAAAAGGCGAAGTTAATGTGCAAACTAGTTTGATATGTTGATGTCAGCGCTGTTATTTTTTTTCTCTTTGTTATAACACTGTAAACTAGATTTGTAGGGTTCGCGTACACTCTAATATTTTTTTTTTGTAAAAAGGTTACGGAATGTCTAAAGTAGTTTTCTTGTGTCCATGTTACGCTGTCAGTTTTTTTTTTGCGCTTTACTTTTTGCATGCTGCGGGTTTGCTTGTCGGGGCATCTTGAGCAGTTGACAAATAAATGGATGTTGACAAGAACCATCTGGTGCAGTTCAGTTTTTTGTATTATAACACAAGAAAGACTGCTATAGTTAAGGGTGATGATTTAATTCCCGTTCAATTAATATACAATTCTTATCAAAATATAAGGAAATTCCCAGATCCAGTGATTTTCTCGGCAGGAGACACCTGAAAGTCAAAACAAAATACACCGACTCTTTTTCGATGGTCACATGATTCTAGCAAAAAAAGATTCCAATAATCCCTATACGGGAGTCGTCCAACCCCATTGTATATTGGAATCGGGTGACTCTCATGAAGGAGTCGCGCGATTCTAGCGAAACTAGAGTCATCTAATTCTACCTGAGAGAATCCACTGACTCTTGTTAAGGGCTCATATGATTCTAGCAAAAAAGTAATCCAATGATTTTTATAGGGGGGGTCATCTGACTCCATCAAATACTGGAAGATGGTGACTCTCCTGGAGGGGTCGCGTGATTCTAGCAAAGCCAGAGTCTTCTGATTCCACTCCAGATAATCCACTGACTCTCGTGAGACGGAGTCACTTGACTCCAGGCAGTAAAAGGGTCACCTGACGCCACTTGCTGCTAGGGTCATCAGATTCCAGTGGAGAAAGAGTCCAATGTCTCCACTGAGCGCTGGAGTCACTTGACGCTTTTAAAGGTGTCACCACAGGGACAACCCTGGACTCCCCTAAAGGGAGTCACCGTGACTCTCCTCTTTTTAGAGTGCGCGTAGCAGACGACACACGTATCAGACGACTCGCGTAGAAGACGACAGGCGTAGCAGACGATACACGTAGCAGACGACGCGCGTAGCAGACGACAGACGAGCGCTTAGATGACGTGATGTTCGCGACGAGATTTTAATCTCGCCGCACGCGCGATGCGTGTGCGCAGCAGTTGCGCGCCAGTCCGGTAGAGCGCTCTGGTAGATCCCGCTGGCCCGCGCTCCGGCGTTCCAGCTAACTGTGATCAAGATAGTACGTAATCCGTTACAAGTAACGAAATTACTTGTAATCCCTTACATTTTTTAGTAATTTAGTAACGGAATAATTACATAATTTCTAGTGTAATTTTAAAGTAATTCCCTTACATTTTTTACGTAACGGATTCCTTGTAATCCGTTACTTTTGTTTTTAGGACGAAGTCGAGCGCAGTGACACTGTCACGCGCTCGACATTCTTCAGTTTCGCAAAGCCTTTTTTGTTTGCAACACCAAGCCCCGAAATATATTTTTTTAGACCTTAACAACAATGTGAAAAAACCCAAATAAACATTTCTAAAAAAAAAAGAGGGGGGGGGGGGGGGGCGGCAAGTTATATCCGCTTTTTTAGTCATTTTTTTGTGATTGAAAAAGGGGAGAGGAGGGCGCGAAGTGATGGTGTTTCTCTTCGGAGAAGCTCCACGGTAAGTGCACAGAAAAGAATGAACAATGTCCTTCTCGTTTATAATGGCTACGACCATTTTCATAATGTCACAACACCAGACAACGCTCTTTGTACCCTAAAATCCACTAAAAGAGATGTTATAATAAGTGAAAGTGCTATTGCAACAAGTATCCTCGTTCGTTGCTGCACACGTATCATCTTCTCGAAAACAGGATGTATTTTTTTTTCTGTTTCTTTCACCTTGTGTGACCCTGTTTTAAAAGCTACTTACTTTTTTGTAGTTCGACTACTAGAGCTGGCACACTTTATTTGTGAATTCCAGCCTGGTTATCTGCATCTCAGTCACCCTGTTTGTGAAACAGCTTTTTGCGAGCACTTTGAAAATGATAATAGTTTTCCTTTCTTCTTCTTCCGGTTTTTACCCCAGCAGGACGCATCTTATCCTGAAGCAGATATTTTTACAAATAAACATAATGGTGGCTAACGTAAACTTGATATTCTGGGCTTGGTGAGAGAGTGAAACTCGAGAGTGGAGCCATAGCGCGGCTTACTTAATACTGTGGCCTTCGCTGCCCGTGGCATCAACGGAATTCTATCTGGAGAACACCGGAGTAAACTGCAGTCGATTCGTGCTCCGTGCGTTTTTGAACGGTACCAAAAAAGGTACACATGGCAAACGTGCGTTTACATTTCATTTTTTTAACCGACGTTCTAATTAATTGTTGTTATGAGCGCCGTTTTTTATTACTAATATTTATTTACTGGAAACATTTCTATATTCACCAACGTCTCAACCGAGGCTCGACCTGTTCAGAATCAAAGGAAGAAGAATATCGAGCCAAACCTTATTTACTAGTTAATTATCACCTTACAGTTACAACTATGTTTTGATATTGTCTGGCAATATATGACGGTATTGTAAGATGGGCATAAATCAATTCTTATTCTAGTTTTGGCCAGATTTATGATGACTTCTACAGCTTTGCGATTTCGAGAATGGAGAATTTTAGTCGATCGTTGCGATGACTCCATTAATGATACCCGATACTCTGCCGCCGCCTGTACGAAAGTGGAACAGGTTGCAACAATAAGAACTTGAATAACCAACTTGCCTTTATTTCTTAATTGAAGACAATATTGTTGAAAGTAACGCCACGCAAGTAACGGATTACTTTTTGGGGTAACGGTAACTTACTTTCATGAAAGGGTAATTGTAATTGTAATAAATTACAATGTAGCCTTGAGTAATTGTAAATGTAATTCCTTACTTCTTTTCAGTAACGTGTACAAGTCTGGTGCTGGGCTGAGTCGCGCCGATCCCCAGTATAAGCGAAATGTCAGCTGGCTTCCTGGGGAGCATTGTGTTGACCTACGGACCCTAAAACAAACGGATGCACCTTGTCTGAGGAGGACTACTGGCTGCTTTGCTCGCGCACTCCTCTCGGGTACTCCCAGTCGAGCGCAGTTAGTCCCCAGGTTTTGCGCACAGTGCCTAGCTTGAACCAGATGGTCTTTTCGGGGAGCAACTGGGAGTTCGGAGGACCAAATTCTGCCGTCAGTCCCTTGAGGCCAACTTTTTTCTTAGGATGTGTGGAGCGCACAGAAGCTTATAAATCTCATGACTGACATCCAACAACGATACAGCGGATGAACGTCTGGAATCTTTAATCACACATGAAAATGCATCCATTAGCATCTACAGATGACTTGGGTGAGGATAGTTATTGAAGGGGCAAGACTGAATATCGGAAAGAATGCATTACATGAGTATAGAATATACTCAAGGGGCACCTGAAATAAGCCGCTGGGTTCTCCTCCAGTGTCTCCTCCTGATCCGTAGCACTTTTGCAGGAACTCCTCACGTTCTCGTCCATGCTGGAGCATCCAAGACGTTCGACGTCATCCACACTGATCACGACGTCGCAGGTAGCGGTAGAAGCGTCCATCGCAATCCTTTGCGCACTCATCGTCGATGTCAAATGTCCCACCTGTTGCTTAGTGTATTGCACATGTGCGTCCAGCACAGAGGAACATATACACTTACATTGCACTACATTGCGGCGCGCTCTTGTTAATGTCAGTTTGTTTTATATAATCTAATCAATTTTTGTCGAAACGTGCCGTGTTGTGTTTTACGTTTATTCAACGGCCACAGATGCCGTCGTACGCAGCTGCTGCAACAAGCTCTATAGTGTTCTTGCTTCTGCAAGAACTTGTCAAAGATGAAGTTGGATTAGAAACAATTTTTTGGGTACCCTGTGACCCGCGGCGTGCGCATAAAAGGGACACTGGAAAAAAAAAAGAAGATACAACAAAAATGGCATAAGAACTAGCGTCAGCATACCGCCAGGCAAAAAATCGGAAGAGACACTTAAAGGCCGGCCCGCAAGCAGAGAGAAGGAACCCGACCCTCAATTTCCTTATCGCCACTGTGAAAGGAGGAAATCGCCTCTCGTTTCCTCCTCGCCATTTTCCGACTTTTTTTTTTTTGTTGTTAACAAGTTTGGGGTGGAGGAAATGAAAGCTTCAAGGATTTGAAAATATTATCCAGAAGCCAGCCGGCACACCTGCGACAAGGAGCTGAACCAACCGAGTAGTTGTTTTGAGCGAGCTTGGCACTTGCTCTTCCCAGCGAGTTGCATAGGCTTGTAAGCAGTGAGAGAGTGCAGGCGAGCTGGTAATCAAACGACATCTTGTAAACCCTGAGATGGGGAACAATAAAAAAACGGACGAACACAACAAAATCTCGAACGCAGCTTTATCGTTCCCCATCTCAGGGTTTACAAGATGTTGTTGCATAGGCTCTTTTTTAGAATTGGTTTGGAAGATGATTCTTTGCTGTTGTGAGAGCACAAATGCCTTGTTCTGCTCAAAGAAATAGTCATTGAAGTATCAATTTTAATATAAATATCTGATTTGGCATCTTTTGTTGTTTAGGCGGATTCATGGCGACAACGGGAAGTACGAGCGGCGTTTTCTGTATATCAGGGATGGCGCTCCATAGACCAGTGGTTCTGAATCATCATGGTTCGTAAACCGGCAGAGGCGACAGAGGATCCCATCCGTAGTGGGTCTAGCACTTTTCGGTGTAGAGCGTTTTGCTGTAGGGCATTTCGGTGCGGACTTTTTGGTGCACAGACATTTTAGTGTACGGACTTTTTGCTGCAAAGACTTTTTGGTGTGAGACTTTTCGGTGCGCGGATATTTCGGTGCGCGGATATTTCGGTGCACGGACATTTTGATGCATGGACATTCGACGCTATGGTTTGCTCGCCGGTATACCTTTTCCAACGTACGCAGACACGCTTCACATCGTGTTCGCGCGTTGAGTTGATAGAGATAGTCTCCTCTATAAGGTGTTGGCTTTATTATTGGCCCTGCGTGTAGGAAACGACCCAAGCAGCAAGACGTTTGAAGTTGTTTGTGTATTCAGAACAATTTTGAATATCTTCAAATGCGCCTCCTCCGCGTAATCGCATAGCTCAGATTGTTAATAATAAATTGTGATGACCTCGCACGAGAAAAAAAAAACAAAACAATGTAATTATCACTTGTAACTCATTAGGGAATAAAGTAGGCGTGTGCGGGTACAAAATAAGTGTAATCAAATCAAATATCGATTTGAATCCAGCGTAGTCACACAGACATTGCGTTTTTCGTTTTCTTATAAGAACAAGCGGTTTATTTCGACGATACCCGTTCGTCACCGAGACGGGTACCTACCTTCCGAATCTCGTTCATCTCGAGTCTACCTCCTCTTCTTCTACGTGTCCACACACAGCCTATCTAGGTGACGTCACACGCCGATGATACCACATCGCGTGGACCGGTTGCGGCATGCGCTCGCGGTTCTCGTGCACACGTGCCGACGGCTCCTGTCGTTGACAACACGGCTATCCTCCATCCCAGTCGCCCCGGCTGGGTCTTCCCGTCGCTGGCAGTTGGAATGTTTCGGCGAAGTGATCATCCGACTCACGCTAGCTCTTGCTGAGGTTCTACCTCTGCTATACCTGTGTCGCTCTCCGCTTCCGTTGACAGGCCGTCGTCGCTGCTCTCGCGGTGCTACTCTCAGCGCTGGCCGTGAAGCGCTTCAACTGGTCAACAGCGGCAACACCTTCGTAGAAACATTGCGACCGTTAGGTCTCCGGTAGATCTTTCACTTTATACCTATCGGGAGGCACCTTTTCTACAACGATATACGGGCCTCGGTATTTAGTGCGCAGCTTCCACAACTCGCCCGTTGCGATATCCATTTCTTCAGGTCTCGATGCAGGAGCCCTACTGAGCGCGTCAATGTGCTTCCTCTTTGTTGCCTTCGCGCACCCCCATTCCGATAGGGATGTAGCGAAGCAGTCGCGGTACTCATTAATCGGGTTGACGAGGGCTTTCTTTTGCGAGTCAGAAATAGATGGACTGACATCTACGTCCTCTGCTGCAATCAGGGTTGTCGGCTTTCTTTCGCTGTAGTTTACGTACGCGTCGAGGTTGGTGTTAGCGTCTTCTTCCGTGCACCATGTTCCTCTAGCGATCTGTTCGTTTTCAGCGACGATCAGCGGCGTAGCCGATATGTTAGTTACGGGGATGTACAGTTCTCCCAGTTCGTCTTTCTCAAAACACAGGTCGGGATGTAATGCCCACGCGATTCGTGGATACTGCTATCAATAAAGATGTCTCCGTGGGTTCTCTGTGTCCCTTCTCCGGAGCGGAGCGCGATAATCCCGACGTAGCTTGGAGGGATTACGACCGCTTCTTTGACCCATAGGCTTACGCGTCGTGGAGGCAGGACCGGTATTTTAAGATTGGCCAAAGTCCCGTCCTCATCATCAGACGTGTCACGCTCTTCGAAAATGCGTAGGGTGTTCTTGCGACGTACCACCGTAACATGCGGTTGTTCAGTAAAAGGCTGTCCGACAAGCAGCGGAACAATCTGCACTGCGTCGCGCACCACGTACACCTTGACCGCCTTGACGTTGGCCTTGGCTTGGTCGACCGTCAATGTTGCTTGGAAACTCCCTAAAGGCGTCGTTTTTCCAGAGCCAAACCCGTTGATTGTGAATGGATGATTCAACGGTTCGTGGGTCACGTTCATCAGCTGCGCTTCGCTTTCTCGTAACGTTACGCACTGGCTTCCCATGTCGACGAAAGCTTTGATTGGCCTGTCGTTTAGAATTGCCTGCATGAAATACTTCTCGTTTGGCGCCATGCAGTCCCACGTCTTGTTACCTTGTTGGGTTAGAACATTTGCTTTCTTGTCACTCGTGTTCGTTGAGTTTCTTTTTTGAAAGCAGTCTTTCGTCTCGTGGCCAGATTTCCCACAATTGGTGCATCTTGGTTTTCTCTGAGGTTTCGGGCATGCAGCCGAGAAATGTCCGTATGTCGAGCAATTAAAACAAAGTGGCTCGCCTGTTTCGTTGAATCTTTTTCGTGGAGCCCTGGTCGTCGGCTCGTTGTTGTCTAAACCGCGATTTTGACGTTGACCAGTCGGTGGTTGATGGAGGGTTTTGGCCCGAGTCTGCTTGATCACATCGACTCGTTCATGCAGTCGCTTCATGCACCGAAGTAGCTCGTCTGGGCTGGCGTAATCTCGCACGCCCAGAGACCGCACTAAATCTTCGTCTTCTAGTCCAGTGATCAGGTACTCGATGCACGTCCCGTCATCCAGGTTGCAGCGTCGTGCTTTCGCCAGCTTGTCATAAAAGTACGCTTCGATGGTCTCGTGCCGCCCTTTCTTTCTTTTCTCCATGTCCCTGAAGACGTGTTGAAAACTCGATGGCGACGGAAAGGCCTTTTTCATTTCCACTTTCCACTCGTGCCAGGTTCGTTGAACAGAGGTCAAACCGTCATACCATGTCTTTGCGACGCCGTGAAGCTTAGTGAGAGCAAAGCAGGTCGTTTGTCGATCACTCCATTCATAGGCCGCAGCAAGATTGTCAACCTTGTTGAGCCACGCTTCCACCGTAAGCTGGGTGTCCGATGATGGATCATATACTGGCACCAACTGGGCGCTCGTCGTAGCCAGCCGTCCGTCCATGGCGCTCGAAGCCCCCGTTGGTGGGTGGCGTTCTGGTGACTGCGTCGTTTGGAAAAGCTGGGCCGCTCCTTCCAAGGCTTCGCGTACGGCAGTTCGTATCGCGGCTTGCATGAGCACTTGAAAGTCAAGGACTCCGGACGTTGCACCGTCAGGAGGTAGGCCGTGGTCGTTCGACGTCGCGGTGTCCCCGGCTTCCGTCGTCAAATTGTCGTGTTGGCGATCGTCGTGTTCCGAGTGTCCGTCACGCACCTCCGCACTGCGAAGCATATCTGTGGTCGTCGGATCATCCTCTCGTGGGGTCCCCTGCCCTTGTCCTCCTGTCGTTAGCTTACGTCTTCTCGACATCGAGATTTACGTGGACGAAGCTCTCGTCGAGGATCTCGGGTAAAGCAAGAATTCGTAGAGCGCTACTTACGTTGTAGCATTCAATCCGAACGGCTTCTCAAGTCGGGGCCTCTCGATCCCACTTCTGAGCTTTTCTGTAGTCACACAGACGTTGCGTTTTTCGTTTTCTTATAAGAACAAGCGGTTTATTTCGACGATACCCGTTCGTCACCGAGACGGGTACCTACCTTCCGAATCTCGTTCATCTCGAGTCTACCTCATCTTCTTCTACGTGTCCACACACAGCCTATCTAGGTGACGTCACACGCCGATGATACCACATCGCGTGAACCGGTTGCGGCATGCTCTCGCGGTTCTCGTGCACACGTGCCGACGGCTCCTGTCGTTGACAACACAAGTAAACAAGCCGAATTTGGTGAATGCTAAATCTATTTTATTTGGTATCAAATGTTTGCTCATTCTCGTACGAAAAAAAAAAACAGTGACCACAGATCATACACAGAGTATGATCTGTGGTCAACGTCTCCTTGCATGCCGTAATGATGTCGCCGGACGTAAAGAACTGCCTTACAATCGTGCTTATACAGAGCGATTTTTTTTAACGACAAGACATTTTTCTAAAAAAGACGTCAGAGTTACGCAATTGCGGTTTGTGCCTTATCTGTAGTTATCAAAAACACCAAATTATTCATTTTTAACGAGATGTAGTAGACGTGAAGTGGCTCACGGCGTCCTAAAAAGCCTAATTTGGACGCTAATCGTGTTACCGCAATCTTTTCGGCCACCGCACTCCTCGCCCCTTCTACAGAGGCGTTGTCACAGCGATGCGCATGATTTGTCGCTTTGGCTTCGTGGCGTTAGGCTGTGCCACGCGGTGATGGAGCCCACATAAAATCAGAACTATATTTTCGAGCCCAAATGAGGAGGACGCCGTATAATAGTGTACGCGCGTTACATCTTTTTAAGAATAGACGGTTTGGTGGCTTGCGATTATAGCCACAACTTTCTAAATACAAGTTGCCGTTTTCTTTTCGAATTAAAAGGTTAATTAGCGAATTTTAGTCAATCGGTCGGTTTTAGTTGCGTTCGTTATTGAACCTAATCCTCGACTGGCCGTATAGCTCACCTACACAAACCGCAATGGCGCTAATTTTCACTGGACAATTTGGTGGCTTTCGATTACGCCCAACAACTTTATAAATCAACTATCCCGTTCTTTTTATAATCAAAAAGTTCATTAACAAATGTTAGGTAATCAGTCGGTTTTTGTTGCGTTCTTTCTTGAACCCAATCTTCGCCTGGCCGTATAGCTCACATCCACAAAACGTTAATTTCCACGTTTTTTTTCTGATATCTAGTAGGTGAAAAAAACAAAAAACAATAAACGTTGTATATAAAACAGAGGGCAGTTCTTTTCTGATATAAATAAAGCGTGGGGCACGCGTCTTGCATACATCTCTTTTTTGTTTTTTTTTCCCGGCCTATGAAAACAAATCCCGGGACATTCGAAACTGAGTTTATGATGGGGCGGGCGCTCTATCACGGGGTATTTTTTCATGTTTCATAAGCTTTATTACTAGTCAGAAGGAAGCCACACGAGCCGTATCACGTTGCAAACGTCTAATCGGGTGTTTCTCAAGCAGCCCTAGAACTTTCCAATTGACATTTTGGTTCTTAATACATCTAAAAAAGTTTGATACTTAGTCCTAAACATTTAATTTATTAGGTATAATTAAAAATACTGCAACTCTCGCAAGACGTCTGCCCAAAACATAAAGTTGGTTTCATTGGCGTAAAGTGGCTGCGTCTTTCATTTTTATGCTTGGTCTTTAAAGATTCGTGAAAAGCATTCACGACCTTTTCTGTCAAGCCGCGTACGCGGACAGCGCGGCCTCCTCGGCAAGTTGTTCCCTCATCGAAGACGACAGTGAATAAAAGGTACGATCAATATCTTAATGCCTGAAAAAAGCGCAAGTTTAAAATACTTCTAAGGGTGACAGTTGATTTTATTTCTGCTATATTCACATTTCAGCACTCGTCGCGGGCAGCATGAAAGGAAGCACTGCACTCTTGGCGCAAACCAGTGCCCAGTCAACGGTCCTACACTCAAACACGCATCACCACCCGACATGTTTGAAAAATAAATAATTTTCAGTACTTTTGGTAGAAAAGGCGAATTTTCTACTGAGCGTGATATTTTGTGGACCCAAAAGTCCTGTAGCCGAGATCGGTAGTTCATAGCTTCAGGAAGTCGAAGAACGGTGGATGCATTATTTCCCGCGGAAGTACTGTTTTGAATTTGAATTCCAAATAAAATTGTATATGCACAACTTGTGGCACGATACCGAACTTGCTTGATTACTTTTCTTTTAAAGACAACATAACCAGGCATAATCCACAGATATTGCAGAATTCATTTTAATTGGCGCACAGCGCGAAAGACAAGTTTGGACATAAACAACACAATAGAGCTCTGCATTTCTACTGCATTCCTTTCCGTGCTTGTGGACAGTTAGTCCGCATGACTATATTCAAAAACTGCCAAATCGTTTAAGCCTACCCATTTTTTTAGTTTTTTTCGTAGATGGATTGTGGCGAATGCCGGCTGGGTTCGGTGCAAAGATCTCGCACGTGTTCAAGGACACATTTCGGCATGATTTCCCGCTTGGTGACGACGTTGAGCTGACCGCTGTTCCGCTTCTTTTCTAAGTAGGCGGGGAATGCCAGACGCCTAAATTAGCCAAGTAGCCCCAAAACTTGCGGTAGTACACCTTCCGAATTCCTGGATTTTTTTGGAGATGGTCTTCGCCCACCCTGACAAAGCCCCACACAATTATGTAAGTGCTGCAGAGGCTATCTGGGCATTCCATTTCTTCATCAGCGAACAAATGCGAACAGAAAAGAATGAAAACTTCGTATTACCTGCTGTCTTTTAATAAATGGCATAATATGCTACTATTGCTAGTTGCACTATTTTACGCGAAGAAAGTTGTGATTTTGCGGATGAATCTCCGTGTTTCCCGTTCTCTTTGCTGATACGCAAGATATTTGTCGGGTGCCAAGTTTTCAGTTACATTTGTCGACAGAAACTAAATGCACGTTTGGCCACGAAGAAATTTTTTTCAAAGGCTGAAGATAGATGAAATATACCATAAACCGTTTCAGTTTTTATGGAAGTTTGTTTTTACTCTTCTTAGTACCTTCAACGAGGCGGCCGTCACTCTAGAAAACACCTGTAGTACGAACCTATATATTATGCCCCAGAAATGGTCAGACTGTGTCCCTCTGACTGCAATATCTTTGACTTGTAATTACTCATGATTATTACTTTGTACAAAAAACAAAACAAAAACACAATAGTGATACAATCACTCTTCAGTGTGCCGTTTTTAGAACGACAAATTTTCAACTCTCTGGGTAGAGCTCAAAGGTCGGATAAAGATACCCCTCTTTTTCCTTCTGCCGTGATGTTCAAGTTCCGTTCACTGGAGATAAATATGCGGTGTTGTAGCGTGTGTGGCCACATGCGGAAGTATCTGAATGTAAAAGAACTTGTTGCTGGGCTAGTTGGTGTTGACTATCTGAGTGTGCTTTAGAAATGCAGAAAACGAGAAAAAAAAGAAAAGCGAGCCAGCCCGAACCCTTCCGAGCTCATATCCTGCCTGCCTAACTAATCCCTGGTGTTTGGGATTGAAGCAGAGAACCTTGAAGGGTTACAGAGATTTTGTCGGGGGGCCGGTAAGCCCATTAGCACTCGTGCGAGAAGGCCGTAAAAAAGCGAGGAGGAAAATGGAGGAGGAAAGGGGCGGAGGAAAAAAAGAAAAGAGGGGGAATCTTCTGCCACGCTGAAGAAAATTTTGAGCGCCCGCCTTTAATGGAGCACCAAACACATTTCCGAGATCATTTGTTCTTGGTGATAACTCATCCTAGTGGATCTTAGCATCCCAGAAATCGAAAAATTATTCTCGTGCGACGTCTATTTCCCGACTAAAAATGTGATAGAAGTTCGTGCCATGCCCCTTTTTGAGCGGTAAAAAAATGTGATAGAAGTTTGTGTCACGCCCCTTTCTGAGCGGTAAAATCTAGAGCACAAAATTCAGCGAAGGCGCCGTCGGCGTGACGACGGGCGCGCGTCAAACAATCGCAAGCCGCATTTCCGAGAGAAGCGGCTTGCCCGACTCGCTGACGCGCCCCCTATAAAAATGGCTACCGCCATTCTATAGACATCTGACCAGCATTCTATCGCCCCTATCACCATTATATCGCCCTCGCTTGAAGTTTATGGACTTTACCAAATGGCAATCAAATGACGAAAGAACCCTTCAGCGTCTTTTTATTGGCAGGTGTCCATACAAAATTCGGGTATCGTCTTTTTATAGTTATCCTATTGTCAACCTAGCGCCCCCGGTGGCAGTGCAATACCGGCCAATTTCTGCTACAAATGAAGCAAACTTCAAGTGCAAACCATAGTTATAATTAGGGTGTGTATTTTCCGGTTTTAACCGAAAAACACCGATAAACATCCGTCGGTGACGAAAATACAAAATCGGTTAAAACCGAAAAACACCGGTGGTTGGATATTTTCGTCCTGGTTAAAACCGAAAGACGCCGGTCGAAAAACACCGACCTAGCGAAACCCTTTCCCCGTAGAGGTTCGTCAAACGTGTTATCTCGTGGATCCTGCATTCTTCCAGTGTCTATACATGGCTTGCACGTGGTGTCAGTCCGCCCTCCTTTCTGGGGGTCAAACGCGCCTAGTTAACGCAGTGGAAGCTAAGCTTTCACACGCCTTTCCCCCATTGTGTCTCCCATGGCCCCCTTTTGTGTAAAAATTAACGCAGTGGAGGGTACGCTCTCATGTGCCCTTTCCCCATTGTGTTTGGCCAAGTGGTGTCGTTGCAAGCCATGTATTCAGAGGTTGCTCTGGTTCCTGGAAGACACTGCCAACATCCGTGTCGTACAGGGCTACTGACCTTTGAGAACTGAGATGCGTTCATCGTTAACTGTTTAGTTTCCATGGGCTTTTGGCGAAACGGAAAAAAGGTTTTGTTGGCGGGGGGGTTTTCATCATTCATCATGGAGGAATCGTCGTTCTGGTTCCACGTGCAAATTGTTAATCCGTGCATAAAAGTGGAGTTGCCAGAGGGATTTGTGCCCTATGAAAGTATCTATCGGCTGGTCCTCCGAGACGAGCGCAAGCTGAGTGACTAAAATCAGAGTTTCTTTGTTACCGCCAGTAGGCTGTGACTAGCACCGATGATCCAGTGTTATTTTGGAAACTTCATTTACCTGACTGGCCACTACTGTCCCAAGCCTCGCTGGACATTTTGGGATTTCCTGTGTCCAGCGCAAATGTGGAACGTGCGTTTTCAAACTTGCGGGTTGTGAACCGCAAGGAACGTGCTGCCATGACGGATCCAAGCCTCTCGAAGTATGCTTGCATCTACTATAATAACCAAGCGTGAGAAATAGATGCTTCCTCGACAATAAGTGTATAAAATATGTGAATAAAATTGGAACTCTCTGTCCGTGATCAATCGCATTTTTTTTTCCACCGATAATCACAGATTTTAGCCTTGTCGTGAGACGTGCCACAGAAATACACCGGTGTTTCGAAAATAAATAAACACCGAAAAACATCCGCCGATTTTTCCCACAAATAAACACCGGAAAGTACACACCCTAGTTATAATGTACGCCAGAGGTTCAACTGGCTCTAGTTTGGCACGGCTAATTGAAGCAGACCATACACGGTAAATTTCTTCCAAAATGTAATTTAATTTCAATTACAATTATTTTGCTCTAAAAGTAGTTTAACCTTAATTACAACTACTACTACATCAAAAATAATTCATTACGATTACAAGTTGTTTCAAAAAGTAATGCAGTTACTTTACAACTACTTATTTCTGGGAGCGACCGTCTTGGTCTATATAACTTCAAACGACATGTTAAGAATCCAACGCATTTGTTCATTCCTTGCTTCAATGTTTGGGGAGGCCTATGCATCGCCGAATATATGTCACGAATTGTACTTTTTATTAATTTTGTTAAATTAATGATAGAACTTGACAATTTGGGATAATGAAATTCTACGCTCTTATATTTTCGATAAATAATCATAAATTAGTTTATTAACTCGAAGACACCAGATCGCTAAAATAAAATTGGTTGACACACTTTTTGTTAGCCAGGCAAATAAAAATGTGATAATTAGCCATATCTGAATATTTTAATAGTGTTAATATAAAACTGCAATCCACACGCGCTAATACGACCACATTCACATACACACGCTTCATTTTTTTTTTTTTAGTTATTTGCTTTGAGGTGAAATTACAATGGCTCAAAAATATATAAGAACCGAATTAGGGCTCCCGAATCAATGATGACAATATTCACAGGTGCGAGGTCAGTCTCCAAAATGCTTATGCAAATAATATACGAAGTAAAAGTAACAGGAAATAAACACGAAAATAATACGAAGAAATAAGTATGCGACAGTACACCCAAAAAACGTAAAAAATTGGAAAAAAAAGCTAGCTGCATAGACAGCTGAGATCCTCAACCTCGGCTTAAAGCTGAACCTCAATTTTGTTTTTTTCAAACACTTGCGCAATGCGGAGCGAAAGTTCGTCTGCTTTTTGCACAGGGGTTGCTGCGATGTCAGAACGCGGAGCTCTTATTGGTTGATTGAAAAAAAAAATAGTGGGTACACCTCGAGGTATCTGGCATTGAGGTCCACCCACTATCCGTCCAATCAAAGCCAATCAGAAGTCGGCGTTGCTCGGACGTCACCGGAACTCCTGTGTAAGAAGCAGGCGAACTTGCTCTCTCCATTGTTTTCTGCTCGCAACGCAGATGGCGCCGTTGAGGTAGGCTCCAAAAAGGATTCTCTCAGCCCGCGGTTTAAGAAAATAAACAGCAAACAACGCGACGGTATTTTCGTTGCGTATCTGTGTGAGTGCGTGTCTATGTGTGCGAGTGTGTCACAGAGCGCTAGGCCGCTTATGCGAGCGCTGAAGCTTTCAGAGGGGTTGCGCCGCCCATACAAAAATGGTCTATGGACGTCTATGGAAAATCCTATGGTGAGCTATCACCTTCTAAGGCCCTCTACGGTCAGCCATAAGAAACCATAAAACACGCTATAGCCACCTATAGAAAAATGTATGTCTTCAAAGCTTTAGAATCTCGACCATTCCGATTTCTATACCTGGCTATAGAGTAATTTATGACTACGCAGCTATAGACTCGCGACAATTCAATATTCTTTAGCAAGCTATAGACAGATGTATGTCCTTGATGCTATAGATTCGCGACTATTGAATGTGCTTTAGCCGGCTATAGAGTGGTGTATGTCCCTAAATCTATAGAATCGCGACCATTGAATTTTTTTTAGCCGATTCTATAGCATTTTATGTCACCGAAGCTATAGGCCTCTGACCTTTCAATGTTCTTTAGCCGGCTATAGAGTGGCGTATGTCCCTAAACCTATAGACTCGCGACCATCGAACTTTCTTTAGCCGTCTCTATAGTGTTTTATGTCACCTAAGCTATAGGCCTCCTACCATTCAATGTGCTTTAGCCGACTATAGAGTGGTGTATGTCCCTAAATCTATAGAATCGCGACCATTGAATTTTCTTTAGCCGACTCAATAGTGTTCTATGTCACCAAAGCTATAGCCTCCGACCTTACAATGTGCTTTAGCCGGCTATAGAGGGATGTATGTCTCCCGAGCTATAGACTCGCGACCACCCAATTTTTTTAGTCGGCTCAATGGTTTGCTTAGGCTATAAGCCCGCGACCTTTTTTTTTTTTTTTTTTTTTTTTTTTTTTTTACTGCAGATGATACGAAAGTGGAAGAGAGTCATTCATGCGCTCGATCGGGGCGAGAATTTTCTTCAGCCAGGTTAACGGGGCGTACGTCGCCGCGGCTATACGTCCGCGATCACAAAAGCTTCCTTAGCTGCCTATAGGACTATTGCAGTTTTGCCGGCTGCTTTCCCTGCGCATTGCCTTATTTCGGCGTTGACGTCATCTCAATCTTCCGTTTTTTTAGCTCTAATTATCTGTCGTTTCCAGTGTATTTTGTAAGTATATGTATTTCGTAGCCCGCCTTCTACTTTGTCCGTGTCCCTGCCATGTTTTTATTTCTTTCTGCCTGCTGTGTTAAATATATTTAATGTTTTTTGTGTATATTTCGTCGTTCTCGACACGGCGCCAAGAACGCTGCTTACGCCACTACAGAGGTGAGCTTTACTCTTGTCACGACGGTTTATCGCGCTATAAAGCCGTCTATTGGACTCGTATAAAGTCTCGAGAGGGCGGTTTCGAATGCCGGTGCACATGTCATCGGTGTAGGTAGAGCAACGACGTAGCAATCGCGACGCGAGTGCTGACTGCGCCTCGATCTGGCCGGCCGCGCTCGCTCTGTGGAAATGTAAGCTTGGGACTCTCGAGCCCTGTTAGCTTACTGAAGATGCAAGACACTACTTGGTCGTCGCGAATCCTTTGCCCATCGAATGGCTTCGAAGCCGTTCCAGCGCCCGGCGTATACCCTACGCACTGTCCTCCAACAACCGTTCGCACAGCATCGGAACCCTCCGTCTGCGAGCCCCGGCGGTTCGCCGTCGCGGGGATTATGTTCGCGGAAGTTCATGTTCGCGGTGTTTCATGTTCGCCGCAGGAGTTCATAAAATGCTCCAATGAAGTCGCGACGATAAATCGTCGGCGCTCGCAGACTGCCAGTAGGCTCCGGGCGGTCGCTGACAGGCGCTGCTGCCTAGGGTACGCCGAGCACTGGAACGTTTTCGCCGGCGTTCGCAGGACAAAGATTCTCAACGACAAAGCAGCGCCCTGCATCATCAGCAAGTTAATGCTGCTCGAGAATCCCACGCTCACATTTTATCAGAGTGAGGCGCAGTCGTCTCTCACTTCGCGATTGCTGCGTCGTTGCTCTGACTAAACAATTGACAGTTCTCTCGAGATTTCATGAGCGTTAAATCGACGCGTCTATAGCGCGATAGAGTGTCGTGACAACAAAAAAGCGTACCCCGGCAGGGGCGTGAGCAGCGGTGCAATGTCCGTCAACGCCCATGTCGAGAACGGAGAAATATACACAAATAACAGCCGAAAAAAAAATTAATATCATTAGACACGCGCTACCCTAGGTGCGTCCTATTATCTCTGTGTTCTGCGAATTCAACAAATCAGCAAGCGCTGTGGCTAATTTCTCTTCTTTTTCTTTAAATTATGAGACATTAAAGTCAATAGAGCTTCTTGGAGCACACATCCCCACCATGTGTCATCATGGTGCTCAGAGATTGTAATTGATGGCAGTGATATAGACTGAACTCACGGATGAAAAACGTATTACGGCACAAATTTCTTAAACCACGCAATCATAGATGCCACAACGATGCAAAGATTCCCAAAATTTAAGTTTAAAAATGCGAACCTAACAGTGTACACATAACTCAAAAGTGCTTGGTAAAAAAAAATATATATATACATATATATATATATAAATATACATATATTTATTTATTTGTTTGTGGACATCCTGCGCAAAGAAAAGTATTCGCCATTAATTATTCATTTTAAATTATAATGTGGTCTACAAGGCGTAAAATATGATATCTTCAAACCTGCCTCGTTTTGGGTCACTTCTGGGAAGTGCAGCTTTAGAAAAAAGTCCAAAAGCTGGGGAGCCTTCATGGAGCTGTCCTGTTCACTCGGTAGTGACAGCAGAGTAGACGCTATGCGTGTTTGAGGCCAATCATGTCTCCGGTTAGGGTCCCGTGACAACTGTCTCGAAGCTGGTGATAACGCTAAACACGGCACCTGCCTTAAGCCCAAGGCCACACATAGCATCCACTGCACTATCAACCTTGGCTCGAACTGTCAACAGGATATAAGTGACACATTCTCTCGCTGTGTTCATTGTTGGTATGCGCCTGAAGATTAGTCTTTGTGATCGCACCCCCGTTCTGGCCTTGAAGGAGCTCTGCTTTTCAATTTTTCTGTTTTCTCTCTTTCCCTAAGCTAAAAGCATTGTAGAAGGTGCGGACTCGGCGGACCAATCAACCGTAGACTTTTTATCGCTTCACTCCGCTCTCTGTGCGCATGTAACGGAAGGAGCGTGATCACGTGGTTTGACGGATGACGCATTAGCCACTGCCAATCCCGGAATGCTTGCGGACCTAGTTTCGCGTGTCGTGCGGCCCGCGGGGCTGCTGTGGATTTCGCTTCTATGGTAAAAGGTATCCCGATCGAAAAGTCCTACCCGTATGTCGGCAACAAGCGATTTCTTCAAAGAAGCCCAAGACATTCTTGTGATGCGTTCAGTGTTCGGTTCGGCAAATGACAGCTTGTGCTACATCGTGGTGAATCTTCACGGATCCCTTCCTTCTCGGTTTTGTGTTTGAGTGGTTGGTCTGCAGTGCCCGTGTCGACGCATATTTCGGATTACATCTTTCAAGTCCGGTATTTTGAACGTAAGTGCGTTGCAACCTACTCGGCGACAATTGACCGTTCTGTAGTGTCTATCTCCTGGCAGTGCCTATCTTCTGACAGCTGGGAGAATAATTTCCCCGTAATTCTAACGCAGTCGCCTGCCATTAGCTCTCTGAAATCATGTGAAAATTGTAGTTAGAATACTGACATTCTTATTCTCCCAGCGTTTTGTGAAAAGACGTTTCATGGACACCTTTACGTGGAAAGACGTTTCATTGACACCTTTACTTGGAAAGACGTTTCATGGACACACGTTTGGTCGGCACTCGTTACGCGAATTGCACGCTGCAGGGACATTTCGTCGCGCCTGTATTCCTGAAGCGCGTGCTCACCGACTCAGCCCACCCGTTCACGCCACTTCTTGGCAAATTATTACAAAAATGACCAACATATTTTGAGTTGTTTATAAACGTCACGTGTTGATGAAACGTCTTTTGATAAACTGATTGCAGCGCCAATGAGTGGCGACTGGCATTAAAATTTCGGGGGAAAGGGGGGAGGGGAGAATTCGGCCGGCTGCCGGGGGACTAGACACTACCCAGGAATTGCCTTTGGTTCTTGTTTGCTTTGCAATATTCTCAGTTGTATAACAGCTCAGTAGTACCTCTTCACATAGTAGAGATTGCTTAGTGTGTGCTTGTCTACAGAATGGGCTGTGTGTAATAGACTTCTAGGAGATTTGAAAACAATACCTTGTGTCTGTTTACCTGTGCTTTTGCAAACACCTGAGTGAGTGCATTTGTTTTTGTTGTTGTTTTGTTGAAATGTTAGCTCTTTGTTTTAAATGGGGCTATGAAGTTCGGCACGTCTCACAAGGTTTTTTTTTTTAAAGATGTCCAGTGACAACAAATAATTTGTTTCACATTTCATACGATTGCGGTAAAAAGAAAAACTACAGGCAGCTATGGCACGATGGTAAAGAGACTCATAAGACGAGCTATAGAATGAGCTATAGCGGACCATGCAAAGAGCCATAGGCGGCTAAAGAAACTATAGGAAAAGCCATAAGCAGCTATAGCACGGTGTCTAAAAAGATCCATAAAGTAAGGCATAGAGATCTCTATAGCAGACCATACAAGAAGCTATAGGCGGCCGTAGCACGATGGGTAGAAAGAACCATAGGACGAACTATAGAATGAGCTATAGCGAACCATACAAAAAGCAATAGGCGGCTAAAGAAACCACAGGAAAAGCGATAGGCAGCTATAGCACGGTGTCTAAAGCGAACCATAAAGTAAGCCATAGAGATCTCTATAGAAGACCTTACAAGAAGCTATAGACGGCCAAAGGAACCAAAAGAAAAGCCATAGGCAGCTATAGCACGGTGTCTAAAGCGAACCATAAAGTAAGCCATAGAGATCTCTATAGAAGACCTTACAAGAAGCTATAGACGCCCAAAGGAACCAAAAGAAAAGCCATAGGCAGCTATAGCATGGTGTCTAAAGCGAACCATAAAGTAAGCCATAGAGATCTCTATAGAAGACCTTACAAGAAGCTATAGACGGCCAAAGGAACCAAAAGAAAAGCCATAGGCGGCTATAGCATATTTTCTAAAGAGACCCATAGATTAAACCATTCAAAATTCGATAGCCAAATTTCTATTGAAAAAGCTATAGACAACCGTAGGGTAGACCATAGGAAAAGCTATAGACAGCCATAGAAGCGGCTATAGCTAATTGGGCCAATTTTCTATAGCCGGCCATACAAAGGATTTTCTATAGCCGACCATAGACCATTTTTGAATGGGCGGTACCGCAGTCTTGCGAAACTAGTTGTAATTGTGCCAGGAATTTTGCAATTACTGACGCTAGAAAATAATTAAGTTACAATTTCGTTTAGCCGAAAGTAATTAATTACAATTACAAATTAAAAAGAAAGTAATTAATTTATACTAATTCAATCACTGTAATTGAATTACTGCCCAAGTATAAACCACGCAGTAACCAGTCGGAAATTGTCTTTCGGCAATGCATTTCTATAGGAAAAAGAGAGTGCATTTTCTCCCTGCGCTTGATTATAAAAGCAAATATCACGAATAATTCATACGTACTCGGTATATTTGTCAGTCACGCAGACGTAATAACTGCTCAGTTACGGCGTTTTTATCTTAAATTCGTGGCATGAAAAAATGAAAGATGTATCTGATGTAGTACAACTCTTTGTAATGCAAAGCTAGAGTGCAGCATATATATATATATATATATATATATATATATATATATATATTGGGCGGTGCCATTTGAATTCAGACAACGAGGTGCAGTCGTATTTTTTTTAATTTGCCTCAAATTTTTATATTTCGTGGCGCATGTTCCAAGAAGAACAATCCTTTTTTTTTTTTTTATTGCCCTGACATGTTTAGTTTCTGAGAAAACAAATCTCAAAGAAGCGGGAAAGGTCGTCGAGGTTTTGACGATTGTCGTGTGTGGCGTTTTTGAATCACTCTCAATTTCAAAGAATTTAAAAAAGCGTCTCTATTTTTTTAGTGTGATATACATACAAATAGGTAAAACGACATTATAACTACTATTTATTATTCGTCACTCCAATCTTTTTAATATCTCGAAACATGCGACTCAAAACAAAAATTCCCGATTTTTGTTTCGAGTCGAGTATGTTTAGTATCGTTTTTTAGATTCTACCACGTGTAGAACCTTTCATTATCTTACAAATTAAGCGAAGTTTGTGCCTTTATCATGTACGAGTGCTGAGAAATAAATTATAAAACAAAGAAGGTTTCCACTTTTCGTTCAATTTTAACACGCTGTTTAAAAAAAAAAATTTTTTTTCACGCGTTGCGTTTTTTTTACACCCTTCTTTTACCGAGAATACATTCTGTTAGAGGTATTTTCACTGGTTTCGAGTTTTAAGCCTCTAAATATGCTAAAAAAAAAGAGCAAATGCCGATGGTGGGTTTTGACGATTGCCGCCTGTGGCGTTTTTGAACCACTCTCAATCTCAAAGTATTAAAAAAAGAGCTTCTATATATTTTATTTTTATATATGTGCAAGTCGGTAAAGCAAAATTTCAACTACTATTTATTATTCGTCACTCCAATCTTTGTAAAAATCCCCAAATATGCCTCCGCGAGCAACTGTGCCCAAAACAGCGGATAGTTTTTTTAGTCGACTATGTTTAGTATTACTTTTAAAATAATACCACGTGTACAACCTTTCATTGCCTTCAAATTAAGCGAAGTTTCTGCCTTTATCATGTACGAGTACTGAGAAATAAATTATGAAACAGAGTATGTTTCCACTTTTCGTTCAATTTCAACATGCTATATAAAAACTTTAAAAAAAAGTTTAGATTTTTTTTTTCGTTGCGTTTTTTTTACACCCTTTTTTTTACCCAGAACGCATTCCGTTAGAAATATATGCAGTGGTTTTTAATTTCGTGCCTCTAAATATGCTAAAAAATTATTCTGTTAAAAATATAAAATTGCGCATTTAAAAATCTAGGTTTCCAAAGTCCAACCTAGGCCTCTCCAATCAGGGCACCGGCGACATTTTCTCAAAACTTCGCTTTCGGCAGTTGCGACTTTATAGAGTTTAGACGTTTGGAATTGCAAACTTGCTATTATACGGCTAACAACATCAATGTCTTTGAAATGATTATTTATTAAACGGCCCTTAGATGATTATAATAAGGAATAAAATATACAGCTCTAACCCATAAACCCACCATCTGCATTTCCTCGTTTTTAGCATATTTAGAGGCTTAAAACTGAAAACTAGTGCATATACCTCTAACGGAATTGATGCTGGCTAAAAGAAGGGTGTGAAGAAACGCAACGCGAGAAAAAGAAATTAATACAGCGTGTTGAAATTGAGCAAAAAGCAATTTGCTCAATTTCTGAGTACTCGTACGTGATTAAGACACAGACATTGCATAATGTGGAAGGCAATGAAAGGTTCTACACGTGGTATATTATTTTAAAAGCGATACTAAACATATATATGTTGACTAAAAACATTTCGGCAGTTTAGGTCACAGAAGCTCGCGGATGCAAGTTTGAGGATTTTACAAGGATTGGATCGACGAATAATAAATAGTAGTTGGAATGTCGTTTTACCGACTTGCATATATATAACAATAAAAAATATAGGAGCTCTCTTTTGAATAGTTCGAGATTGAGAGTGGTTCAAAAACGCCACAACAATCGTCAAAACCTACAATCGGCATTTGTTTGTTGTTTTAGCATATTTAGAGCTTTAAAACTCAAAACCAGTGCAAATAGCTCCAAAGGAATGTATTGTGGGTAAAAGAAAGAAAAAAACGCGACGCCAAAAAAAAAAAGTTTTTAATTTTTGTTCAATTTTTTTAAAAAGCGTACTGAAATTGAACGAAAAGTAAAAACCTTCTCTGTTTCATAATTTATTTCTCAGTACTCGTACATGATAAAGGCACAAATCTTGATTAATTTGGAAGGTGATGGAAGGTTTTACACGTGGTATTATTTTAAAAGCGATACTAAACATAGTCGACCACAAAAAAATCCGCAATTTAAGTCACAGCTGTCCGCGGAGGCATGCGTGGGGATTTTTACAAAGATTGGAGCGACGAATAATAAATAGTAGTCATAATGTCGCTTTAGATATTTGCATATATATCACACTAAAAAAATATAGACGCTCTCTTTTGAATACTTTGAAATTGATAGTGATTAAAAAACGCCACACACGGACAATCGTCAAAACCTCGTCGTCCTTTCCCGCTTCTTTGAAACGAAACGTTAAAAAATATTGAGTTTAAGGGCATGGTTTCAATCAGAATCATTCTGAGCATCATCAAAAAGCACTAAATCAACAAATTGAAGACCGATAGAAGGCACGCGCGGTATTTTACAGCTTTCTGAAAAATTCCACAACTTCGACGTTTTTTTAAGGGTCGGTTCGCCATTGGGCCACTTCTCGGCACCGACCGCACTGCACGCTGTGGAGAAATAGTGCAACCAGCCTCTGCTGCGTTGTGTAAGGACAGCGCAGCACAGGTCGGTTGAACTATTTCTTCACTGGTTGCGGTGCCGTCGGTGCAGAAAAGCGCTCCGATTGCAAACCGAAACATAGAAACCCGTCGAAATTGTGTGGTTTTTCAGAAATCCGTAAAATATCGCGCGTGCCTTCTATCATTCTGCAATATGTTGATTTAGTGCTTTTCGATGATGCTCAGCAAGATTCTAATTGAAACCATGCCCTTAAACACAGTACTTAAAAAGAAAATTACGCGAAAATAATTAGCAACTTAATTATCCCGAACTTTAATAATTTTTATGAATAGGCCCCCGGCCTAGAACCAAAACGAAGCAAGCCTTTTTTGGTGCGATGCGTAGTTTTCGCAATATCGAATTTCTCCACCTTTAGTGAGACACCCTGTACATACAGACACAAATATAGACCCCTCTCCTCACATACTGGTTCTGCACCCCCCTCCTCTCGACAAGAAAACTTGCCTTCCGCACGCTGCCGCCAGCCTCTGCAACGCTAGCAGAAACGCGATTTTGCCACATGCAAGATGGCCGTCCGGTGACCGCTCTCGCGGTGTGAAGCAAGCAGCTAAACGAGGTTTTGTATTGCGTATAAAACATTTATTTTCATAAATTTGCTTTAGTATTTTAAGTTCGTTGAAACTTTTTATTGTTTCGTTTCGCCACTGTTTTACTAATAATGTTACGTTAACTTTTTATTTCCAGATTAAATATGCACTTCGAAAAATCCTTTTACAAACCTATCCAATCCACTCTGAACGTGCACGTGGGTTGAACAAGGAGGTTAGAAGTACTAGGAGGGGGCACGTTGCAATATTGGTGAAGCCTAGTGATAAAAAGTTCAAACGATATTGTGCCCAGCGTGACCGTAGATCTCTCTGGCGATTGGTGCGCGTGACATGTCACGTGCAAAATGGATGGTTGATGTTAGGAGGATTCCTTGCAGGCTTGCGCGTGCTGCGTCCGGTATAGGTTTTTATCAGATCCAATGCTAGACGAAGGCTAGCGACGTTCACGTGAGGTGGTCATGTTGGGCTGATAAGTGAGGAGAGTAAAGAGGAAAATGAGAAAGAGGCGAGGCATCAAGGGAGCATGGCTTGTGGAGGCTACGCGGCTGACGTCATGCCCTCTCCTAGCCTTCTATTCTCCATGGGGTTGAAAGTTGCTTGCGTTTCGTGGGTCTTTTATTATTATGTAGAACTCATATTGACCCGATATGCGGCGTCCGTGAATGAAATTAGCAACTAGTAAGTGGCGAGGCACCACGTGAGCAGGAATGAACAGCCCTGGAGGTCGTTGGCACAGCTCTATCGGCTCATTCCTCGGTGCTGCCCAAGGTAAGCCCTTTGTCTCTGCGTCCTTCGCTTCCGTTCTCGAATCTCCTTAGTTTTAGTTTTCTTGCCCCGCATTTGCCTAATCGCGTTCGAGAAATGTATTCTGACAGTTATTTCCCGTTGGCGACCATCTCTCCACGCGCTTTTCGTCAAACCGCCCGACGGGTTGCGAGTTAATAACGAGGCGTTTTATCGTACGCGGGTCGTTTTTGACGCGCTGCTCCGTCCGCGTCAGCGTCACTTCGCGTCGGCACGCATCGCTGCGTACCGAAATCTGCCCTGGCCAGGTTTCTTTGTCGGTCCGTGTGTCTTATTAGGCAGTTGTAATATATCGTTTTTCTCCTCCGCTACGGTATCAGTTAAGAAAACGCCGAAGCTGCGCATGCGCGGCGCCAGCCTTGTCTGCACAGTTCAAGCCTCTTCTGGCGGATTACGAAGCGCTATCCGGGTGCTTAGCGGGCTGCGGAAACGGTCTACTACAACTCTCTATTATTGTTGTGGGCGACTCAAGCGACGCGAAGAAAGCGCGTGAAAAAAATGCTCTAGTATGTGGTTAAATTTTTAATCTACTGCAGTAGTTTTTTTGTTTTTTTTGCGATTGGTGTTTGGTTTGTAAATACTACTTTCGTGGGCGCCATCTTATATAAATAAGGTGTGTATCCCTATTAAAGCAGTGAATGCTTCTCCGGCACTACAGGGTGTGTTCACGCGCGACTAGCGAGCCGTGCACTCTGAGTACGTCACCATATTTGTATTCGTGATGAGAGAGGTTGAACATTAACAGCTAGTTGCACGGGCCACAATCAACGAGATGGCTATACTACGCAAATCTTTCTTTATTTCAGGTGACGTCCCGAACGAAAACTGTATGACACCCGAAAAGAGAAGACCGAGGACTGCAGGTGTTGCAGACTCCTGGTTTTTGGAAATCCCGGAGTCCGAACAAACAAGTGCGTGAGGAGGCAACGCGAATGACTCGCGATCGAGTCAACAAGGAAAACCTTGATGAAGATTTCGGTAAGTCAAGTATTTGAAAGTACTTCGTATCGGGTAAGTGTCGGCAGGGTTGGCTCTTGTCCGACACTATTATGATTTAATATGTCACTAGAGCGGGCTCGGCCTGCTCGAAGCCAAAGTTCTACTGAGACAAACGAGAAGGTCAAGAGACTGGAATGGAAGTTCCTTACCCTAGGAGCGTTAGAAAATCGGCATCGAAAAAAATCACCGTTCAGGAACATGGATTTCTTTGCCTCGCATCAATCTCGGAGGTTGCCGTTGCTGTTATCTGCCACGGCAAAAATTCTAACACTTTGCACATTCTCTTCCTCGGCTCTTTTTATTTTATTGATTTGGCATTGTGCAAATGCCGCAGCAAATTAGTTTGATGACTACAATCTTGACTGGGCAGCCAAGAAACATCTTGGCTACACACGCACACTCGACAGGCCCGACCCAAACAAAAAAGCCAACCATGCCACCACTTCTCCGATATGAAGTGCCTTGAACATAGTTGTTCCTCCAGTTGTTAGTGGACGAGCGTTCAGCCCCGATCGTTAGGGCTTGGTGGCGGGCACGTTGCTGAGTGATGTGCCAACTTGAGCTGCTTTACTTCGACTATGTACATTTATTTACATGTAGTTACGAAAGTCCCAACTTAGATGACCATCCCGACCCCCCCCCCCCCTTCCTAGAGCCTCGGGTGAAGTCACTATTGTCTTCCCCTGTTCTTCCTTTTGACATTTCCAACTCTCTCTTCCTCACTGATGAACAAATCAATCATTTAAAATTTGACATCGTCCACGTGATATGAACCAGTCGACGGCGGGGACTGTCTGCGACTGCCGTAAACCTCAGCAGTGGTCGAACCCTTCATAGTTGATGCCAAGTACTCCGTTTGAGGTGTCACACCAGCGCTAGCGATATTTATTCGCGGTGTCCCCTACACTGGGCTGAAAACTACATCGTAAAAAAATAATTTGGCTCTAGAAACCACTATTATTGGCTGTCGAATTGCGATAGCATTCATCGGGAGACAAACACCACAGCTCACTGCGAATACGAATGACAAATTTTGAGTGGGCACTTTATTTTATGAATGGTTTACTACAATCATTCACGTTCGACACTGCCGCTTCAATGTGGGCCACCCGACCCTCGAAAGCATTTTCGATGACGGAAATGGCGTCGGCTGCTGTGGTCGTTCCCTTCATCGGCACCAGATCCAAGAGTTCCTCCGTCAATTTTATATTTTTGTCGACGCCCCTGACAAAAACGGCGCACTTGGCGTTGTCTGTGACATCAGTGCTCTGTGGTCGAGAGTGATTGAAAATGCGTCGAAGGCATAGCAGAGGGTCATTATTGATTTTTCAATGTCGTCACAAATCTCGTTAATCCTTTCAGCCTCAGCGTTTGGTGAAAGGCCTTCTTCATGGTGGGACCTATAGCGTCAGAAAGTTCTAGCAAGCACTTTTTGATGAACAAGCCAACGCTGAACTGTATTGAGGATTTGGCAATTAGCTTAGAGACAATGGGGAGTTTTAGAAAACCTCACGCTAAATCTTTGCGTAGGCAAAGAACTGCGTCATTGCCACTGCGCATGCCCCGAACGCTAATCACGTTTCGCGTTTTGCGTGCGGTATTTTAGTGTCTGCTATATTTCGGAAATTGCGTGCGTACGCAAAGGGTCTTTACGCTCCTCCAATTTGGATTCGTAATGAGAAGTTGGCTGAAGCCAAGACAAGCTGCTGCGTCTGGGAGGGTGACGACCTCAGGTGCGGAACCAAGAGTCGGGGCTGTGGCTCGCTGCTAGCATGGCCCCGAGGAAACAGGCCTGGAGTGGGAGTACTGAGGTATAACTTTTATATACAGTGAATATACAAGTAGCATGGTCAATTGGTTAATCGGCTATCGCCAGTCAGCCGTCGGCAGTCGGCAGTCGGCGATTTCGGGCTCTCTGAGCCCGTGTTATATAACCCTCCGAGGGCGAGAAGGCCCGCGGAGCGAGAGAGGAGCCTTCCCCGGCATTCGAGTGTTCACATGGTGTTTGAAGTTCGGGGCGGCTGATGCAATTTCCGGGTGTTCTTCACCAAGGGCAGATGATGCAATCCCTTCACGTTCTTGCCCCGCTTCGGTGGCTGATGCAGGGAGTCGACGCTCATGCCGAAACCCAACACCGACGGAGCCATTCACATACACAGGCACGCACACGCACGCCGGTGCTTCTCCCTTTGAATGCTGGCGGTCTCAGACGGTCTCTTGGCCTCCGGGAGACGTTCTTTTTGTGTTTGGAGCCCTCCTCGAAGGCCACCACCGGCCCGATGACTCAAGGCTCGGTCTCGGGAATTCGAACGTGACTGTTTAGAGCAGTTGCGCGCGCCGGGGCCTACGGTAACAATAGTTTTGCTGCCGTTGGCGACAGGTGAAGGCCAGGTCCGGGGGCCTTTCACAACAGCTCCTCCGCCGCCGGTGAGAGGGTCTTGAGGGGGAGCTGTCCACACTCGCCCCTTGAAAGACGCGGTCTCACGGCCGGGCTGGCGAACGAGGTCCAGGCTGGGGTCCACTCTGCGAAGTGGCAGTAACAAAGACCAAGAACACCATACCAAACTCCGCGCAGGCAAGCGCCCAGCCCCCAATCTCTCCAATCCGCCAGACCAAAACCAAAACGAACAACAACAAAAAAAATCGCCTGGCGAAAGTTCCGTACTATTCTATCAACGAAAAACACGCACAAAGAAACTTATTTCCTCTGTCAGGTTGCTTTAGCGAAAGAAACTTCTGCAGACTAATAAAAGCCCTCTAACGCTCAACCCAAAATAAAACGGACTCCCGTGAAAAAAAAAAAAAGCACATGACATACCGTAACGTAACTCACATAGGACATATCCCTATTAAATTCGAGCACGTCCTGCATAATGCAAACTCCACTGAGGAGAAACCCGCTTTAAAGGAACTTTACCGCCAACACAACGAGCTAAAGCCGAACGAAACGCAAAACTCAGACTCCCGAAAAAAGAAAAGCTAATAAACTTGTCGAATAACATAGTCGGCTCAATAACACACAAAAAAAAAGTTTAGTCCTCTTTTTTCTCTCGAAAGTCCTTCTTTGCATCTAACCCACACCCTGTTTTTTCTTGGCCTCACTCGGACTGTTCAAGGTTTTCTTCTTAGACTTGAGTGCAGGCACGAATTTGCAGTCCCGGTGATCTCCCCTGGACTCCAAGTCCGACGTGATGCCTGGCTGAACCATGCTGTGACTCCGTCTCGAATCTCGTTGAGTCGTTCCAGGCTCGTTGTTGCCTCCTCCAGGCTCCTTGCTCGAACTTAAGCTGTGGGTTCGTGGCTCGTTGGGATGGGGGTCCTGAAGTTTTCCCCCTTCCCCCCTCGAGAACCGCTTCCTCTCTCTGAAGTGGCGCTCGCCGCGCTTTCCTGTGCGCTCTTTGCAGGAAGCCTTGCTGCAAGATCGTACTACGCTGATCCGGCGCTGCCTTTTTCTCTTCAGTCTCAATCACTTGCTCCTGACGGCATCCGAGTTCTTGATCTCAGATTCACCTTGCCGGGAACACGACGACGTCCTCAGGTGCACTTGCGTCGGCTCTGCTTTGTCCCGCCCGGGTTCCATCGTGTCCCCGGTGGGTCCCTTGCTCGCACAGCCGCCGCCGGTTGCAGGTCCCCTGGGACGGCCGGCTTGGGGGCTCCCGTCCTCCAACATCAATGCGACTCGCTCCCGGACGCGCACTCGTCGATGTTCTCGTGGCACCTGGACTCCGTGAACGGTCTGGAGTCGGGGTTCTGCAACCGTACCAGGCAGGATTGATTGATCTCTTCGAAGAAAATTTCAATCCCCTCCCTCCAGGTGGGCCGCTTGGACTCCTGCGACGGCGCCGTGGGCTTGATCCCAAAGCCGCACAGGTGCCGATCAGAGCGGTCAGGATTCTAGCTTGACTGCTGAACCGCTGTTTCCTGCATCTCGGCGCCGCTCTCCATGAGCTGTCTGGACTTCCCCGGCGTTGTCTTTGTCTTGGCGTCGCCTTCCTCCTCCGGGAAGTCGCAGCTGGACGCCCGAAGAGCCTTCTCTTCTTTCTCTCGCGGTTCGGGGTCGATTTTCTGCGGAACGGCGTCGGTCTTGCGTGGAACAGCGTCGGTCGCGTCGCAAGAACCCCGCTGGTTTCCAGTCACCTCGGTGTCCCCAGCCTCCGTTTTCTTCTTTTCCTGACACACCGATTCTGTCGCTGCTTCCACGTCACTTTCACCGTCAAGGCTCTCGGAGTTTGGGTTGGGCTTGCGAAGAACGGCGACGGTCGTGTCGGAAGAAAGACGCTGGTTTTCGGTTATCTCTCTGTCCCCAGCTCCCACTTTCTCCTTTCCCTGACTAGCCTTTTCTGTCACCCCTTCAACGCCTATTGTCGCCCGGCGAAGAGACTCAAACTCCCGCGTTTTCTTCGCGAGCTCGAGCTGCTCGAACTCGTAGTCGAGCCGCTCCATTTCGCGCTTATACTCGCCCCATCTCGCCGTCTCGAGAGCCTTCTTGTCGGCCCGCTTTCTGCGTTCCTCCTGTTCCCTTTCGCGAGCCTCCCATTCCCTTCCGCGAACCTCCTCCAGAGCCTCTGTGAACTCCTCAACACTGACATCTTCAGCCTGAAAGAAGTTTATGATGTGCGGTTTTCTTTTTGTCTGCCCCAAATCGATTCCCAATTCTGTACAGACCTGCACCAACTCGTACCAGCGGAATGCCTCCAGACTCATGATTTAGCTTGTGTTTGCCCTCTTTCTCACAAAAATGCTCGTGTTAGAACGGTCACACAGTCCTTCTACCAACGACTATCTCCAACCCCCATCGGCAAAACTTAGAGCTAATGGGTCTGGCAGATGGAGAAAGAAAGGGCCGGGCACTCACCTACACAAGGAGTCATGGTCCGGCGAAGTCGATCCCACCGCTGCCAACCAGTTTGTTGCGTCTGGGAGGATGACGAGCTCAGGTGCGGAACCAAAAGTCGGGGCTATGGCTCGCTGCTAGCATGGCCCCGAGGAAACAGGCCTGGAGTAGGGCTACTGAAGTAGAACTTTTATGTACAAAAGCATGGTCGACTGGTTAATCGGCTATCGGCAGTCAGCAGTCAGCAGTCAGCAGTCTGCAGTCGGCAGTCGGCGACTTCGGGCTTTCTGAGCCCATGTTATATAACCCTCCGAGGGCGAAAAGGCCCGCGGAGCGTGAGAGGAGCCTTCCCCGGCATTCGAGTGTTCACGTAGTGTTCGAAGTTCGGGGCGGCTGATGCAATTTCCGGGTGTTCTTTCACCAAGGGCAGATGATGCAACCCCTTCACGCTCTTGCCCCGCTTCGGTGGCTGATGCAGGGAGTCGACGCTCATGCCGAAACCCAACACCGACGGACCCACACACATACACAGGCACGCACACGCACGCCGGTGCTTCTCCCTCCGAATGCTGGCGGTCCCAGACGGTCTCGTGGTCTCCGGGAGACGTTCTTTTTCTGTTTGGAGCCCTCCTCCAAAACCACCACCGGCCCGATGACTCAAGGCTCGGTCTCAGAAATTCGAACGTGACTGTCTAGCGCCGTTGGAGCGCGCCGGGGCCCACCGTGACAACAGTTTTGCTGCCGTTGGCGACAGGTGAAGGCCAGGACCGGGAGCCTTTCACAACAGAACAGGGGTAAAAGATGGCAGCTCCCAGGAGCATGGCTGAGGCCGCTTTGACGGCGTCGTGAACGCGACGTCGGGGCATCCTCTCCACTGCGATTTTCAATACGCGACGACATAGCGCTTGGTTTGAAAAACCCAGTAAGGTAGGCAACGACTACCGGCAACTTGATGTTTGCGACGCGTGAATATTGCATGGCGAAGGTACATTGTGCAATGGTCAGTACACGAGACATTTCTTGCCGAGACGACGCAGGCGTACACGACCGGTCGACCTGTCGTGTCGCATTCTCAGGTTGAAACAAATCTAAATTGTCACTCTGGACCAAAATATCTTGTTTTGTTTTCTCAAGTTACAGCATTTCGTGTGTGAAATAAAAATTGCGACTATCTTGGTGGCGTTGCAAACGTGAGATGCTTGGGCTTTGCCGTCGCGGCGGAGAAACGCTATTCTTAAACTCACTTGCGTAGAGTGCGCTAATGCAAGCGCTAAATTTAGCGCTAGCGCGCCTTAAAAATGTGTACGTTATTCTAAAACTCCCTAATGAAACTTGCTGTTACTGTTTCGTTGCTTGTCTGGCCGGCTTTCTGAAACAGGTCTTGCTGCTTTTCCAGCGATGTGTGAAGTTGAAAAACCGCGCCCTCACGGGTTTTTCCAGCAAGCTCATCATGTTTCTCCCTATGGCTTCACCTGAAGCGCCTTCCGACGTTATGCTCGTTGGGCACAAAGATGGGCTTATAGAAATCAAACATAACACTTTGTCCCGTGAATCTGTGAAGAAGTAGGCGAGTTCCCATCGCTCTTGAAACAGTCACTTCTCGTCTTCAATTTTTCGCTTCGTAGATGGCTTCGCCAACGACATTGCAACATCCACCACAGAGCTTCCTTGTTTTCGAGACGGCTGCCGTAGCGAAACTATAGCAATACTGAAAGACGTTGCAACAGAACCTGACACCAATGCCAATATCCCCTGGGCTGTGTACCCAGGGGGCGCCACCGTCGGTTGATCGACAGCGCCACCGTGGCCAAATGCCGTATTACTGAGAAGGCCCAAATCACCGACACTGCCGGTATAAATGTGAGAGATGCCACCTGTTATCTTATTTTGCAGGTTCAAACCAACTGAAGAGATCGGCAACTTTCATCGCGATAAGGCGTTGGAAAAGGAGTAGAGGTTGCTTGAGAACAACCACGTGTATATTGTGTGCCTGAACAGAACGCCATGGACATCGCAGCCAAGAGTCATTCCCAGCAGGGGGAACATGTGTACGACATAACACTCCAGGTGAGTGCAAGCGATGACAAGTAAATGTATATTTGATTAATTACATAAACAAAATTGTTATTTATTAATGTGTTCTTTGTGCAGCGAAAGGTCGTCGCTAGGTCTTGCACTTGCCGATGCGGTGTCCTCGGCGAGTGCAAGCACAGCACCGCTGTATAGGATAGCACATTAAGACGCACGAAGTCAACGCTTCCACTAGCATGCGTGCCGCAAGCGTAGGAGAAGCCTTCTAAGAGATCCAAGTTAAACGACAAGGCGTCGATCGCGGTCCTTTTTGGAGGTGGGACTGCAGCCATATCGGTTCATAAACATGCTGCTGCACCGTTATGTGGCATTGACCTTCACGAGTCGCAAAAGCTAGTGTCAAGTCGCACGCGTTATCATGCAAGTTATTGCTCGGTTGGCGATTGGGCCGCCCCTAACAAAATGCCAGGCACCAGCCATACACCGTATCCAGGGATCACTGTTTTGAGCTTATGCACATCTTTTATCCTGGATTATCTTCAACAGAAAAAAAACAGGTATTGCACAGGATCTGAGTAGCTAGCATAGTCTCGCACGTCACGAAGAATTACAGCCTCCGTGTTAAGCAAAATTATCAATATGATTGGTTTTACTTTTAGGTTATACCTGTGAAATGACTCCCGAAGCAAAGATATGTAAACATTACGCTTCGCAACAGACAAGGAGGAAAACAAAACATAGATTTTCTGTGTCATGTATCTTTTGTGCTGCGCTTTTCACAATGTCGTCTTGCCAACTAGCCAAGGGTTCAACACACATTCTTCCCATTAAACTTGCTTTGTCTCGTGGGGGGGTCTGGAAATTCGCCGTCAGCTAAGGTGTCATTTGACTGAAAAGCCCTGCGGGGCATTCGCTCTTCGTCCGGAAGATAGCAACTTGAGACCCTGTCAGGAGCTTTTTAAAGCCCGGTTTAGCGCCGGTATCCCCATGCCAGGAATCGCTATGGAGTGTACAGTCTCCGGCAATATGAAAGACCCACTGGGAGCGCATGGCCGAGGCGGTGGCTGGCGGAGGCGCTGCGAGCGCTCCGGGCAATTCCTTTCTGCTTCGAGGAAAGGACGCTCACTGGGGCTCAGATAAAGCGAAACACGCTTATCAGATTGTGCTGAGCCTCGAGTGAGCGTCCTCCCCTCGAAGCAGAATGGAATTGCCCGGAGCGCTCGCAGCGCTCCCGCCAGCCACCGCCTCGGCCACGCGCTCCCAGTGGGTCTTTCATATCGCCGGAGACTGTACACGCCACGCGTTAAGTCAGTCGCTAAACGAACTGCTGAAGGGCGCCGAGAGGGTAGATGCCATACGTTTCAAGGGCAACACAATTGCACAGCAGTTTGCCATGTTACAAACGATTCCAATCTGCCCAAGCGAGTATACAGATAACGCAGTCGATAGAAACACGTAACAAAACTTGAATCAGACGTTTAACGTGAGGTATTTCTTTGGCTAGTTCTTGGCTGTATCGTCACGCCCAGATAAAAGTGAGGCCGCGAGGCTTGACGCTCCTTGATTGACGGGTGGGAGACAAGGATTGAGCTGGCCGGTGCTGATTTGTTGACGGGGAGGTCATGTGACGAGAAGGGGACGGAGGAGTAATGTAGGCGAGGAGGAGCTCAACCACCTGTGCCCACCGAGGGAGAGGAGCTGGAGTCTATGAAAAGGTCTGGAGGATTGCCAGGTGTATCAGCTGGATAAGTGAAAGTATCGCTTTATACTAGGAACAACTATAAAGTGTACGCATGGTACGCGTTAAACTATTTGATAATAAGCGCCGTGAACGTAGGTGTCTGGCGCCTGGAAACTCGGATATCGCTAAACCTTTGTGTTCATTGCTAAAACGTTTCAGGTATGGGACTCAACAATTGCCTATCGATTTTTTTTTTATCTTAAATCATGAGGTTAGTTTTGTTTGGCGATGGTTCCGGCCCATGAAGGGCTAACACGTTACCGCTGAAACTGGCTCATCTGCTTCCGTGTGAAGGTGTGCATGCGAATGGCCTCATATGAGTTTATTCGTACTCAGACTTGCAGAAACGTGAAAACGGATTAAGTGGGAATGTTTCTTTGTAAGGTGACGTAGCCGCTAAGCTATAGAATAAATAAATGAAGTGGTTTACAATTCTCTGCAATGCCGAACTAGAGCAGAGGTCTTGAGAACGAGGAGAGGAGGGTACGGAGGGGAATTTACCGTGAAATTGTAGGACAATTTCCCGGTAAATACCCCGCTAATTTTGACGGAAAGCTTTCCCCGCTAAATTTGCCGGAAAAATTTGCGCGCTTCATTTATCGGAAGAACTGCCCGTTAAATCTGGCAGAAATATTTCTCCGCTAAATATGGCGGGAAAATTTACCCGCGAAATTTGGTGGGAAAATTTACCCGCTATATTTAGCAGAAAGTTTCCCCATTAAAATTAGCGGAAAATTTTCCTCCAAATTTAGGCACCGTACGACGTCACGAGGGTGAGGTCACACGTCACGTCACGCGTGACCTCACCCTAAAGTGATAATGACGTCACGCGTGACGCCAATATGAGAAACGTCCCATAAGGCAACGCGCGGTTACGTCGACGGCGACGGCGACGACGCTCAGTCCGGAGACGGGCGCCAAAGAGCTGCACTCTAAGATGAGCGGCAGCGGACAGTTAAGCCTTCCGCGCGGGAGAAAGTCAGTATCAGATTTGTCACCTTGCATATGCGTGACAATGTACATCAGTACCCCTTGTACATGATGTATATGCGCCAGTAAACGAACCCAGACATTAAAAAATTTTTGCTACAAAAAACTGTAAATATTGAGGACAAATATTGGTGATATGTTTACATGATTAAGGTTAAATATTCATAAAAAATCATAAGGAGCTTCTCGTAATGGATGTCGGGACGTATTGATCACTTTTGTGTATATTACGGTTACATGCCATCCTATAAACGTCTCTCTTTGCTAATGCAGAATCCTATCTGCATATTCCTTTCAAACTTTTCGTCACCTATTGCAGAATCCTATCTGCACATAAAATATCAAGAAAAAGTTCTTTTTTGCCCTTTTCTCTCCCTTGACCGCTCTAAATATATTACCTAAAAAGAACTAAGTAAAACTGTTCGTGTAAAAAACAAATATATATTCAGTGAATTGTAGACGAAATCCTTGTATTTCGATTTTTCGCCATGCAATTCTGACTTGTTAATATCGGAACCCGCTATGAACAACTATTTTGTGGACCAACAGGATAGATGCAGGCATTGTCGTCTCGCTAATATGGACGTATAAGAAAAATATCTAATAAATCAAATACGTTTACAATCAACTGTATCGCCGAATAAGAGCGCAGCTCTTGAGGACGAGGAGCTAAAGGTACGGAGAGGAGTGTATATCTCTCCTCCTCCTCTCCTGCTCGCCTCCCATTTAGTGGGAAATGTTGGCTGGATTTCCCGCTAAATTTAGCGGTGAAATTTTCAAGCTAAGCTTAGCGGGGAATATTTTCCGCTAATTTTAGTGCGAAAACTTCCCATTATATTTACCAGGGAAATTTCCCCGCTGAATTTAGCACAGAATTTTTCTTCTAAATTGAGTGAAAAATTTCTCCGCTAAATTTAGCGGCAAATTTTTTTCCGCTAAAGTTATCGGAGAAATGTTGTCACTAAATTTACCGCGGGAATTTTTGCGCTGAATTTAGCGGGGATTTTTTATCCAGAAAATTTAGCGGGGAAAATTTCCGATCAAATTTGGCGGCGAAATTTTCCGCTAAATTTAGCGGGGAATATTTTTCCGGTACATTTAGCGGGGAATGTTTTTTTCGCAAAATTTAGCGGGGAATTTTTTTTCGCAAAATTTAGTGGGAAACTTTTTCTGCTAAATGAAGCGGGAAATTTTTCCGCTAAATTTAGCGGGGAAAGTTTTCCTTTGAATTTAGCGGGGAAGTATTACCGCTAAATTTAGCGGGCAAATTTACCCACAATGCAACGCGCGGTGACGTAGCGAGTGACGTCACTGGTGACCATCGTGACGTCACACATGACGCCTCGTGCGACATCATCTGTGACGTCACTTGTGGCGCTCGTGACGTCATCATAGGAAACGTCCCATAATGCACAAGTGCTGATTGTTGCGCAAGTTGGTATGGTACGTTAGAAAACATGATTGCGCTTTGAAGACGGGGACATAGGAAGGACAGACACCACAGAGCGCTCTGTGGTGTCTGTCCTTCCTATCTCCCCGTCTTCAAAGCGCAATCATGTTTTCTAACCATAATGCACCGCGCGGTTACGCCGACGGCGACGGTGACGCTGATGCCGCTGAAGCAAGAAACGAGTGGCTAAGAGCTGCGCCCCGAAACGCCCTCAAGATATCAATGAACCCAAGAGCTCGCATTGTGCACCCGGATGTTCGTTGCCGGTCTTGCAATAAAAGCTGCACACATTTTAAGTACTGAACCCTAACTAAAAATAGGAAACAATATCGGACCAATTAGTCCGCCTTGCCGTACACCAGACTCCACAGGCACTAAAGCAGACTTGTTATCATTAGCATCGACAAACTGCAAACGATTAGAAGACAGATCTCAAATCGAGTAGATGAGGGTCAATGTTTAAAGTGCGAATTTTATTGATTTGCCGAGTTTTCTCTACTTAGTATAATGCCTTTGAGAAATATAAAAAAAAAAAAAAACACAGTCAGTAGGAAACTCGCAATAGAGAAAACAACAAAAAAAGGTTATGAGGGAAGCACAAGCTTAGTCTCACATGCAAATGCGTTTCTGAAGCCATGCCGAGCAGACATAAACTATTTATTAGATTATAAGAAACTGGCTGAGTGGGTGTAACTGATACGTTAAATAATTTTACATAAAATAATTTTTAAATAAATGGGGCGGTAATTGAATGCGTCATGTTTGTCTCCTGATTCATACAATATGACCACTTCACCTATTCTTCAATCATTGGGCAAAGTCCATGATACGAATGAGTGGAAAAATAGCAAAGATTGAGTGATAATACTACTAGGAATGTGCGAACATTTTAGTGTTTAATTCGAATCGAATTATAATTGTCCGAATAATTGGATTCGAGTTTCGAATTCCAAGTATTTTATGTTTCCAAATAATTCGACACTAGTAATATCCAATATATTAGTATTGCCGACTTATTCAGGAACACCGTTCCTACAGAGAAATAGCCCTCACAGGCCCGTGTTGGGTCTATATCAAGCCTATATTCTGAAGTACTTATAAATGAGCTAGTTAGAAAGAAACTAGTTCGTATTATTGTGCTCTTTGATTCATTGGATTATGCTCTCAGATTTTTGGATGCTCTCGACAAAAAACCGGAAACTACGCATGTTACACTTCTTAATTCAATAATCGTCTGTCACCTATAGCCAACTCTATGCACCCTAAACCTATTTTCAATTGTTCAGCTTATATTACGACCAAATATTATTAACTAAAAACAGCAGCGGTAATTGAAGAAAAATCTGTTAACCCATTGCTTTCCCCGGCGTCCAGCGAGGTGCCAGCGCAAGGTAGAAAACAAGTACGCAGTCTTGAACTACTAAAAATGTAACCGAGTACAATTAAAATTACTAACGGTTTCAAGGTATTCAATTAGCTTACTGGATTACTTGAGAAAAAAATAATGTAGAGTTACTTGAAGAGTCTACTTGAAGAGTTACTCTACCGATTACTTCAAAAGCTTCAGGTTGTTATCATTGCAATACTGAGGAACTTGGTATCAGATAAACCTAATCGGAAGAATTCACGTTGAAAAAATATGTTTTGTTTTGTGACACCATGTATACACACAGTAGCCTAACAATAATCAAAGACGTTAATTAGGTTCTAGCTTGCACTAGTCCCTTTCCATATATTGCTCAACATGAGAAAAGGTTGACGCTGCAAGTTAGGGTTGCGAAGTTTCCCTCGTTTCCTTTCTTTTTTTTTGTTAAGATGCTGTTACTACACTAAAAGCTCTCTCAACAAACGCGCTGGATTGTAAAGCTGAGTGGACTTCAGAGTTTTTCCGAAACCGAACGAACGACTCTGTAAACGTTTCAGAAAAATAGTTGGACCTTCGTTGATGCAGTTTGGTAGTAACCGTAATGTCAGTTACTGCTCGCAATATTTAAAATTTTATAAAGTGAACATATCACAGCCGTTTTAGCTTAACCTGCTGCATGACTGCGTAGTCGCAAATTTATAAATGCCGCAATATGTCCACTCGATAACCTTGTAAATGTTTCAAACAACAATCAATAAAACAACTGTTGTCGAGTCTATAAAACAACTTGAAGCCCTGTCTCTGGGCATTTTACATAGTTGTTTGTTGGGTTTAAAGGGACCATGAAATGATTTTAAAATCGAGTTTCATCCACCGCACGTCGTAAAAGGTGTGAAAAGAAACACAAAAACACAAAAATAGGGAGCCCAAAAAAATTATTTGCTATAGAACTTTTAAAAGAAAACTGGACTCTTTTGCGCCTTCCTTCCTTCGCCTGTTCACTACGATGCATACGCAGAATCGGTGCACGTCAGCCGAATCCACATCGCCTATTGGGTAAGAGCCTACCTCACCAGCACCGCGATCGTAAACAATAAATAGCCGGCGAATGTTTCCTAAAAGTTTTGTTAAATAATATTCAGATCCACATTTTGTAGCATAATTAGAGATGTGTGGCGAAATTGCCAAATTTGATAATGCTGAGAGCCAAGCGCCATCTATCGTGTGGTAAACGAAGCAACTACTGCGCGTGCGCAGTAGGGCAGGGCCGCCAGTTACTTGGGTGACGGCGACCGACGAACATTTATTTTCTTTGTTTTCCTTCCTCTCAAAACTCTGACTGACTGAACGTTTATTTTTCTACGTGTTCTTCCCGCGCGTGCCGACTTCAAGCAGCAAGAAAACAGTACTTAAAACAAACCACGACGAACAAGAACGCTGGATTCACCGACTCCGACGAAGCGTATAGGCCTAGCAGGCATTCCGACTCGGCGCTGCGTTGCTTCGTCGCAAGACCGTCTGCCTACGACCGGCTGGCGTGCTAAATGGAATATGCCCGCGCGACCCTTGTCGACCCTTCCCGTATTATAGTTTGATCACTGACCTCAATTCTAGATTAAGAGGTGAGGAGGTCAATCTCTTCCCCTTGTTTTCCGAGGCAGTGTTGACGAACACTCGTCGAAAAGGGACTCTCGTCGATTCTATCTTCTTCTTTTGTGTGATATAGAGCTAAAATAAACGCCGTATGGATTGCCTTCGTAACACGGTATGTACACTTTGTTATTGGTATGCCATTTTTATTCTGACAGACTGCACGTCACTGTCGACCCCGGTCCAAACTTTCTTTGCCGAGTGTCGCGTCAGTATCGAGTTGCAATCGTAAAAGAACGGTCCCGAAGCGCTTACCAACAGCGCGAATACAAGGCTTCCATCAAGCGCGCGCGTCCGCTCCGAGTGTAAGCAGATATTTACGTGGCTCTTGCTGACACTCGTAGTTCAAACTTCAAACGTATCTTTTTTAACGTCGGCTCGCTCCTGCATCTCCGAGGCCGCGAAAAACGCCATCTACGTCGCTTTGCAAACGACTGACACGGGCCGGCCCTTCTGCCAACAATGACGGGGTGGTGACAAGACTCGCTGCACTTCCCAACAGGCATACCGGCGTATGGGACTAGTCCCATGCTGTCGCTGTAGCGCAACATATCTCATTGAATTTCACTCAGCTGCGATGCGGCGATGAGAGGCGCCGATTCAGGAAATACGTCGGTGACATCAGCGCAGTAAAACCTACCGGCGCACCCCAACTCGTTGCCGCTAACACTCCCATTCTCCTACTGCCGAGAGAACTTCCGGTTCCGGAAACGGTCTACGTCACGGCTTCTTTTGCGGTCAGTTGGAGAGAATGAAAAAGTCGATATTTCAATAATTTTTTGTGTAAAAGTTAATAAACCGAGACGAAAACGGATGCCTGTTCGGCATTCAGTGAACATTGACGGTTTAATGTAAAAGTTATCTGGAAAAAGTAAAAAGGTCATTTCATGGTCCCTTTAAGGCTAGCACTTCGAAGGTAGGGTAACGTTTGACGGTATATTTAGTATGTGTTTCTTTAATGAGCGTTAAAGCGGTTATATCCTCTCTTCATAAAAATTAAAAATCCAGCTCAAAGCTCCTCTACACTCAGGTATTCGCAAAATAACACTAAAACAATACTTTCAAAGCTATTGTGTGACAACTAGGTGAGTTATTTGTTACTTTCAAGATAAGCGGTTGGCGTTCTCCGAAAATTCAGATCTGTGGCTCGTAATGCTGTGATTCCAAATCTACAGAATGCGAAGAGAAAATGCTGTTTTTATACAAACATAATAAAACTGGTTAAACATTGTGTTATGGATGCTGTAACACTCGTTTAATACTTGGTTCTTATGTTGCAAGTGATAATGATATATGAAACATCTGGAGTGATTGAAAAAAAACGGTTAGTTCAATAGACGGTCAAATACTTTTTTTGGGAAGTCTCATTTAATATTACACCTCGAGTGCATTTAAATGTAATCCATTACCTTTTTAATGACCTGTACAAGACTGCACAAGAAAAATAATCATGAGCCATTCCACTCTGTGAAGCTGGATGAGCAGGAAAGCTGTTTAGCACACAACACAGACCCGCCCCGTGGAGCCGGAGGAAACTAGACACGCGCGACGGGACCGCCATTCTGGGAGAGCGGAAGAAAAGGAAACTAGGCACCCAAGCCCTTGCAAGGACGGCAAAGAGAAGGTGGTGCGAGCGCAGACATACCCGACGCGGGTCGCACAGTGGCAAGTCTTCGAGAAATCTTCATTATCTACCTAATGTCTACTGACCTTGAAAATGGTGCCTGTTGATAACAAATCTACTGAATAGACTTATTGCTAAGTTTCCACAGCATCAAGGAGAATGCAGGGAATGGTGTTCCACGCGCCGCACGTGCTGGCCTTAGCTGTAGTCACTTTTCTGAAGCAAGTACCTAAAACGATTGGTATCTTGCACGCGCGTTCGTCAGCGCTTTATTTTGGTTATTTAATTCGATTCTTTTGTACCGGAAAGGCGTGCGCGTGTGGCGCGTGGAACGCCAATCTCTGCATTCTCCTTGATGCTTGGGTAATATAGCAAATGGTCTAATCAGTAGACTAGTTATGAATAGGCACCATTTTCAAGGTCAGTAGACTGTCAGGTAGATAATTGTGGTTTCTCAAAGATTTTTCGCTCTGCTACCCGTATCGGCCATGTCTACGCTCGCGCCGCCCTTTCGTTGTCTTCGTTCCAAGCCGCTTGTGTGCCTAGTTTCCTTTCCTTCCGCTCTCCAGGAATGGCGGTCCTGTCGCGCATGTCTACTTTCCGCCGAGTGGAGTTCCAGTCGTCCATGTCTAGCTTCCTCTGGCTTCTTGGGGTGGGTCAGTATCGCCTGCTAAATAGCTTCGCTGGTCATCTACCTTCACAGAGTGGAATAGCTAATAATTTTTTACTTCGTATCTTTTATACGGGGGAGGCGCGCGCGTGCGGCGCGTGCGGTGGTGCGAGCGTAGAGGTTTTAGTCACTGTAGACGAAAAGTCCACGGACCTTAGCCATAAACAGCTTTGCTCTAATTTACGAAAACTACTCAATCGATTAAAACCGTTTACGCGTAGCTTTTTATTCAATCAGCATGCTGCCCTCCAGGTATGTAAATGGGTGAACACATCCGTCAGCTGTGCTAAGATCGTCGTGTACGTGCCTTCTTTGACATTTATTTTATTTGTGCACGCATATCTTCGTCGTATGTGCCGTGTAGGAAAATAAAGACGTAGTGTTTTCTTCTAATCTATAAAGCTTTTTTTAAGAGCTTGTGAACATTGCGAAGAACATTTTCAGGTGGTATGAGTACTCATTTCCACATTTGAATTTCTGGCAGCTATTATTCGGCCCTATTCGATTCGAATTCTATTCAAGTTAAAATTTTACTAGTTATACCCCTCTAAAAACGACATATTTAGTGTTTTTCCACACTTCTAAATAATATCGTCAACACCGGGAGATGATTAAAATTTTAGTGCATCTAATCTATTAGTTCCACCTAGTACATCAACAAAAAAATTTAAAATAAAATTAAAATTTAAGTTTTCTTATTTGCTTTTCATCGACTGATTTGTTTGTAAACTTAAACTAGGGGTGTGCGAATAAAGGCTTATTAAAAAGTCGCATTAGGTCATACATAAGCTTCGCAATAAAAGTAAAAGCCGTCGCGTTAACGGCTCTCTTTCCAACAAGGAAGCTGGAAATGACACTGCGTTATTTAATTCGAAGCGGTGTTCGCACATCCCTAAATAAAAGAACCTTGTTAAAGCGTGGCCTTCGAGATTTTTCGCGAGCTCTACCCCGACCTGCCCAAATGCTCGGCTGCGCAGCAGAGAAGGCGAGCCGAGCCAGTTAGTTCTCCAGATCTCCGCAAGCGGCACTTATAGCCAAAGCAGAAACGAAATTACAATCGCCACAATGCACGCTGTCAAGTGCGAGCCCGCGGCATGAAGCATGCATTTTCATTATCATCATCATCAGAATAAAGACAGGTAAGTTGATCTTTCTTGACTCGTAATTTTTAATCGCAGCTACGGTATTTGCGCTGTTTCGCTGGATGATGCCTCACATTATATTATCTGGGCCGGCGGACGGACAGACGTAGAGATATTTTTGTCGTTATGCATAACAGTCTTCTGAAATTTACTTACGTGCACGGATATTTATTCTATATATTTGGCGCTTTGAAACGATGAATCTTCAAAATTCGATCTACTTCCTTTTTTTTTTTTTTTTTGGCAAAGGCCTGTGCGTTGTGGCGAAAGTCAGGGAGCACCTTTCGCGCTACTCGTAACTTCCCTAGACCAACCATGATGGTGACAATGTTAATTCGCGGCTATTTCTTCGCATTGTCTGCTTTGGTTGCGATCGCCACCAAGCGGGGACGGAAAACCAGAGGTGTTTACATCTATTTCTTCCTCCGGCGGGAGATTTTCTGGTTTGCTCTCGGAGCATCGAGTCTTCGACGAGAAGGCGCGAGATTTCTCGTCGTTTGCTGCTCTGGTCCACTCTCGGCAACCTCTCGAAGACGCTCGGCGACCGTCGGTACGAATAGGAAGCACTCGTTTCGCCACAGGTGAAGAAGCGCGCGGAGGTGGTCAAGTTCTTCCGCAAAGAAGACGAGATTACCACCATTCGGTGTTTTCTACTTGTCATGTAGCAGGATATGCAGCGCAAATCAGAAGTGCAGGAGTGCACCCTCGTTGGCAACGCTTCGCCCCGCACCCTGAATGAACGTTCGACCCTCTGGTTCAAATGGACACTTCTAGCACGAATATATGACCTCGTTCTTTTGATCCGCTGGTTTTCCTTCGTTTCTTCCTCGTTCCAGTCTTATTTCTTGAGTATGTAGAGGACTGGAGTTGGAAGAATACGTGTTTCCTTTAAGCTGGTCGTGGTTCGGATGGTGTCGGACTACAGCGATTCGAATGCAGTCGCTGGTAGCGGAGTGATGCTGTTTTTTTTTTCATATTGAACTCAAATAAACGCTACGTGGATTACATTACGCCGTGTTGTGCGTATGGTTTATAATGTGCGTAGACTTTTCTCGAAAAGGCGACGGCAATCGAAACATAGACACGGGCAATCATATTAGCTATGCGATCACACTAAACACTACCAAGATCACGACGATTCCCTTTTCCGTGCGCCCAACTTTCTGTGCAGGAGATACGGCGCACACCAAAGAAGCAGATGTGCCGTTGGCAGATGTGATTCGTCCATGCCGCGAAAAGACTCAGCGTGCGCACTGCCTCCTTCCTTGTCCCGGCAGGTGAATGTCTATCGAGCTTCGAGCGACGCCATTGCTTCTAGCAGAGAGGACGCAACGCATCGCAACTTTCAACAAGTGCTGATAGGCCCGCGTCAGGAAAAACGGATCATTGGGCGACGAAGATTGCTCTCGGACCGTTCCGAAAAATCTGCCGGCGATGCGAGCGGAAGTCTCCACCTGGAACTAAAGCACGCTCGTCGTCGTGGCAGATACGCCGTCGGAATCGCGAATGCAAACGGGCCATAGCAGTCTCTGCCGGCAAATGCAACGGTTTTGGGAGCGCAGCTAGCGCGCGAATGACCTCAGAGGCTATGGTTCAGGAAGGTACGAATGTGTTAGCGCATCGCAGCTCGGAGCGCTTGGAGCAACAAAAGCTTGCGCTGCAGAACTCAGGTATATTGGGTGAAATCACCACGCCTGGGCCCGTTTTTAATTTGGATGGGCACTGAGTGGCGTTCGGTCACCTATCACTACTGTGGGACCACCAGCCGTACTGGAGTGACTATATTTCTCATCTACAGCGTAGACCAGTGTCGCCGTACATGAAAGACATACAAACCTTACTTGTCTAATATCAAACGTTGTTTGGTTTGTTTGTTTTTAATGCCCTGATTATTTTTTTGTCAAATAAAATTTGTCTTCAGGGCCGACTCTCCCCTCAATGCTTTAAATTAAGATGAGAAACGCGCGTGTCTATAAAACCCCGTTTCTACGGCAGTACGTTTCTACACGATTCTTTGCCTTGTCCGCTTAGCGGCCACGTCCTGCGGCAGTCGAAGGCCCCCGATTTGTGAAATCACGGGCGGAGAGTTGGCTTTGATTGATTGTCTCGCCGTATACTTCTACTCACCATTTTGTAAAGTACGTTTTACTAAATGTGCATAAAAATAACAAGACACTTTACCATCTCGGTGCTTCCACCCGTCAAATTATTTTATTAGTATTAAATAAAAATAAACTATTTAGTGAACGGCCCTCCACCACGTAAGTTGCATGAAAGAAGCCATGCCACGTTCCGGCCAGATATCAGCAGCCCCCCCCCCCCCCCCCCCCCCCAGTGCAAAATAATATCGAAACATGGCCCTATCGGGCGTGCAGAGTGAAACGGTGCGGTCTGCTGTATCGGGGAAACTGCAAATGTCCTGGAATCTAATCTTCATATCACTGGTGATGCCCTGAGGTGGTAGGTTAAATGCCATTACCAAGAGTGCATGTAGGAGGGTGTAAAAACGGCACTTCCTTGGCTCTGAGTTGGTGCTCAGTTAGCCAAGGTGTTCTGAAATGAGAAAGAGTAAATATGAAAACGGTATTCCTGCTGAAAAAAAATATACGAATATATATAAGAACATATATGAAATATCCAAATACTTATGTGCGACATACGAAACTGATATGAAATACGCCAAAACTGATATGCGACATATAAGAACTCACATGAGACATATGCCAACAGATATGCAAATGCGTCCGATATACATATCAGAAAGAAATTCATATAATTTTTTTTTCAGTATGCGACGTGTCGAGCGGGCAAGCGAACACGTGGCTGGGAACCGCAGTGCAGCGGCTTGATTTATTGGCTTTGAAACATTTACGGCAGGAGCGTTTACTTTTTATTAAGAGATTCATCCCCTGAGCCGTTGAAAATATTCTCAGAGGTACGACATTTCTTTCCATAACCTTCCCCATTCACCTAAAGTGGCCCTTACTCCTCCTGCCCCTTCTCGGTCATGTGACACACCAATTCGTTTTTCCCGCTAAATTTGGCGAAGGAACATGTTGCGTGACACACGAAACTCCACTTCGCATTCTGTTTCCTTCCTTCCCTCTCCCTCGATTTCCGAACCCCTCTCGCTACCCTTCTACCGCGCCCACTCCTCTCCTTAGCAGCCTCTTTTTCCCTCTTTTCCCTCCTCTTCCATCTTTCTTCCCTTATTCCTTCCCAACCCTCCTTGCCACCCTTCTCCTCCCCTCCCTGATCAGGTGATACGCTAACAGTTTTCCAAAACTGAGAATATTATAGGTTCTTCACTCACACAAAAATTACTTCAATGTCCACCAAACGATTGAAACAATCGCTCGGAAATACGGATCGTTCTATAATATTTATGTCTAATGTTTATCAAAGGACAATAAATATTACTCACGCACAACTGGTTGATGTCCTCACATTATTGGAGCTGTATCAATTTTTTGTCCCGGGGAAGATTTATTTATAAATTTTTCTTCAAGATAGCAAGCAGTTTTCTTGAAGACTTCTTTTGTCATATCGTCATTTTCCAAATGCGTCATGAAACACTGCGTACGAGAAAAATTAATTTACCACAAAGGCTGCATGATTTGCATAATACTGTGGAATACATACAAAAACGAATCCGTGTTTTCGGGGTTTATTTATGCCACGGAGAACTTTTTTTTTTTTTTCTGTACATGCATTTTTTAGATTCAATATCTAGTGTCTGACGAAATATCGGAGATCATCCGGGCCTTTCTTGATGAAAATAGGAACATGGAATGGGATTTATGGACCTCGAGGGAACACACCGATGACCCATGCTTAGAGAACATCCCCAGGCCAACACGAAAATCAAACGAGACGTCTCGTTCCCTATCAAAAAGTAGCGTGACGGAAAGTTAAGTTGGGGCTGCGTTCCAGGCACTGGACAAGAAAATAAACCTGTAAAAAATGACTTACTTTGTGATGCTTGGGATATTTTTTTTTCTCTTTGTTTACGAACAGCTACAATCGTTCATTTTTGTGTCTCCCTTTCTCTAATTTTTTTAATTTTTATGAGCTTGGGGGTTTAATATGTGGGGTTTAGCTTTCTTTATCGACAACACGTTACGCTACATATAAATGATCTAATGCTTGTCAGTACTTATGAAATCACGATTTAGTTTCTCTTTCTTTATATATAACAAAGAGAAGGGAAACATAAAAAACGGAAGAAAAATAGGAGGAACACTTTTCAATGCCGACGTCAGCTATACTCTATGTCACAAAGATCTGCAGTGCAGACAAAGGAACGGGCACGAGAGCGTGACTTGGGAAAGTGCCAGTGATTCCTATATGAGCTACAGTATGCCTTTCGTCTTCTCTCCAGGGATGCACAAGCCCGATGCTCCACCCCACGCCCTGCACTGTCGGGTTGTGGGGTGGATGTAATGCAAATATGGTTCCTAACAACATATGCAACGTTCCTCCCAATATGACCGCCTCGTTTCCAAATGATTTCGGCGTGGCATAATACTGAAACTAAATCAACGGCTACTATAAGGCGCTGGTGCTGGGCGAACTGGCGCGAAGTGGAACAGTGGCGCCAACAGCGCGAACGCTTGGTCGTCTGCTTCGTGCGTCCTCGATACTGAGCTAGTTGGTGATTCATACTTCTGAAATGCCAAACGATTGTAAGAAGATACACAAAAAAGATTGCTAAAAATGAAGACAAAAATTGTTCTGGCGTATGTAATTTTAAAAAGCGACCTGCATCTTAGCTGGGTGATTCCACGAGACATCGAACTTGCAGGTCCACTCAACATTTTTATCTGTTTCTGGTTCTTTTATATGTGATGCGCACGCAAATGAATTGCACGAAACGAAACGTTTTGTCCCGAAACCGCGTTTTCGCTACGAGAAAAAATTTTTTTTTCAAGATTGCGCGACGGCCCCGCTCCCACCGCGGACTGCATTAGGTGCCAACTTTGCGGTCCTGTGGAAGGCAGCCAAAAAGTAGTACGCCAAAAATGTCTCCTGTTTTATATAATACACCGAAGTTTAAGTCAACTACATGCAAATATTATGTGCCTGATGAATTGAAAAAATATAAAAAAATTCATAACTTTAGACCAGGCGCAACAAACACATTAACTTTCACGCCTTCTACCTCAATATGTATGGCATTAACGAGTTAGAAAAGTACACATAATATAGGTCAGGGCATCTAAATTATTCCTGCAAAATATGAACTTACGATAAAAATAGAAACACAAATTTCTTTACAAAAAAAAACATTAAAAAAAAATTACTTATATTGAAACCAAAAAAAACGGTCTTGATTTTGTTAACACTCTAGGGTACCACTCTCCTTAGGCCAGGAAAAAAGAAAGTGCAAAAACATGTTGCATCATTTGCTCGGTGCAAAAGTTCTAAGCGGTCAAACTGGCGGTTGTGAAGCGTCTTGATTCCGGCATTTTTCGTTTCTCCCCGCTGCTAATATCTTTTTATTCCTTTTTTTCTATAGGAAAAAGTTACATTTTTCTTTTCCTGCTACGAGTAAGAAACTTTATGTGTTGTAGCTCGCTGTCAGAGAAGATATCTTTCCAGATTTTCTTTTGCTTGTGGCTGTCTGCGGGCACTCGTGAAAGCTTATGCTCATGCGTGCAAGGTTCTGGTGGAGAACCAGCCTATTACACTTCTGTGTTCGTGTTCCCATCAGTTTTGTAGCTGGCCCGGGTACTTGTTAAGAGCATACAGACAGGACACGATGATTCCTGTTTCGGCGCGCCGTAAGTGAAATACGAGCTCCTACTCGGTGAACCCATTTCAGTGTGTGTTTAGAAAAAGGAAGGGGGGGGGCTTGACAAAGGCAGGATTTTTTGAACTTGATCGGGCTTAGACTTCGCCTGTCTCGTTTATTTAAACTGCAGATAATAAACGAACGACGCCTCGGGTACAAGGGCACGAGACGCTTGTGTCACGGCAGAGCCAATTTGCCGCGCAGTATATACGTGGTTCGCGGTCGCTCTCGCTGTCAGGAGCTGGTAATATATTTGAGCTCCGTTTACCGCGGGGCAACCATGCGCATCATCCTTGGCTCTGCCGTAACATAAGCGCACCGTACTCCTGTACACGAGGCGTCACTCCTTTATTCCCTACAGTTCGAATAAACGAGACTTGAGCAGACTTCAGCCTGACTCCAGCACGAACGTTCGTGCGCTTCCTTTCTTCCGTCTAAAAGCGTAACAGCGACGTAAAGATGACGGCTCTTCAACGCTTCCACTTGAAGGAAATTTGGAGAACCCACAGAACTCTGAGCGCATCAAGGTGGATTGCTGCGACAGTTCAGCCAGTGGCGTCACTAGGGTCAGGGGCACCCAAGGCGGTGGACCGCGGCGCACCCCCCCCCCCCCCCCCCCCTCCGCCCTCGTGGCCCGTCGCGACACCCCCCGGAGCGCTGCACCCGGGGCGGTCCGCTCCCCCCCCCCCCCCCCCCCCCCCCCACACACACACACCCCCCCACACACACACCCTGCACCCTCCTTGTGACGCCACTGAGTTCAGCTAGTCTCTTTGAGAGTGCGCGGTGGCAGAATGAATGTCTTCGAGGCAGTGATATCATCTGGACAGCTGTGTGTATGTGCGTGTGTGCCCAGGAAAGGCACAGAGGCGGAGCTTCACTTCACGTGAACTTTGACTCTCCGAGGTTCGGTCATGTCCTCCCGGTGACGGGAACTGCTGCAACTGAGCTCACCGCAACTAAACCCTTTCAAATTTGATTATAGCGAATGTGCCATTTTGAAATTTGTTCGAACTCGCAAGGCAGCCAGGAAGGCCAGCAACAATTTAATTTTATGTGTGCCCGTTCTAAGCGACAGAAGCATCGCTAACTTTTGTGATGTTTCGTGCAAATACATACTATCAGACTGAAATTCTGTGGAACGGTAGAAAATGTGAACTTTTTCAAATAGTGCAGAGAGATCAGCGGCGGGGAGAAGCGGAAGCGCTGAAGTCAAGACGCTTCGCAACTACCACTTTGACCGGTTAGAAATTTTGTACCAAGCAAATGGTGCAATGTTTTTGTACGTTTTTTTGCCGCCCCTAAGAAGAGTTGTACCCCAAAGTTTTAATAGAATCGACACCGTTTCTTTTTACTTTGTTTTTTCAACATGGGTATTTTTTTAAATGTGTTGCTTAAAAATGTTTTTTATGGGAATATTTTTACCGAAAAATCATATTTCGCAGGTATATTTTTGTTGTCCTGGCCTATATTGCGTATAGTTCTAAAACTCCTTAACGGCACACATATTGAGGTAGAAGGCCTCAAAGTTAGTGTATTTGTTTTGCCTAGTCTAAGTTATGCATTTTTTATATTTTTTATTTTATAGAAAACATAATAGTTGCATGCAGTTGACTTAAACTTTTATGCACTTTAAGAAACAAAAGCATTTTTGTCGTACCACTTTTAGCCTGCCTTCCACAGGAGCGCAAAGTTGGCAACTATTGCAGTCCGTGGTGGAAACAGGAGCGTCGCGCAATCTTAAAGCAATTTTTTGCTCGAAGTGAAAACGCTTTTCCGATAAACATAGTTCAGTTTCGTGCCATTCATTTGTGTGTACATCGCAAATAAAAACACACAAAAAAATGTCGAGTAAACATGCAGGTTCGATATTCGTGGAATCACCCAGCGTAATCTTTCATGAGTGCTTGTAGACAGCCACAACCAAAATAAAATTTGCAAAGATATCGTCTCTGACAGCAAGCTACAACACATATATTTTCTTATTTGGGGGAAGAAAAAAAAATGTAGCTTTTTCCTAAAAAAAAAAAAACGAGAGAAAAAAAAAATTAGCAGCGGGGAGAAACGAAGAACTCCGTGTGTCAAGACGCTTCGCAACCGCCACTTTGACCGGTCGCAACTTTTGTGCCAAGCAAATGATGCAACATGTTTTTGCCCTTTCTCTTTGCCTGGCCCAAGGAAAGTTGTACCCCAGAGTTTTAATAAAACCGAGACCGGTCTTTTTTTTTTCAATATGGGTATTTTAATAAAAATGTGCTTTTTAAAAAAAAAAATGTTTCCATTTTTATCGGAAGTTCATATTTTTCAGGAATAATCTAGATACCCTGGCCTATATTACGTGTTCCTTTCGGACTCGTTAATGCCATACATATCGAGGTAGAAGGCTTGAAAATAAGTGTTTTTGTTGCGCCTGGTCTGAAGTTAGGAATTTTTTATATTTTTTTTTAATTCATCAAGCACGTAATATTTGTGTGCAGTGGACTTAAACGTTGGTGTGTTACATGAAAAAGAAAACATTTTTGGCGTACTACTTTTTGCCTGCCTTCCACAGGATCGCAAAGTTGGCACCTACAGCAGCCCGCGGTGGGAGCGGGGCTGTCGCGCAGTCTTGAAACATTTTTTTTTCTCGTAGTGAAAACGCGGTTTTGAGAGAAGAAGTTTCATTTCGTGTGATTCATTTGTGTGCACATCACATATAAAAAAAACAGAAAAAAAATTTTGAGTGGACCTGCAAGTTCGATTTCTCGTGGAATCACCCAGCAGCAGATGAGTAATTCAGCCAGCGCGGTGCAACTTCTAGCCTGGGGTTTCTAGCGCGCGGCACGCGGTAATGATACACGACTGCTCGCGGGTACGATGCTCATCCAGATGGAAACGGGCAGGTGTAGGGATTGAAAAAGAAACACAAGCACACTGCAGGACTAGCAACCAGTTACTGAAGATCTTCCACACCCATCATTTTCGTATCTCGGAACTGAGACATGCAGAAAAAGAAGAGGTTTATTTTCAGTAAATTGTTGCTACTCCAGCTTTTCCGAGCATATTTCTACAGAAGACGCAGGCACTGCAGCGAATCCGAAGAGCTTACGCGAAGCGGACATGAAACGAGGCAAGGACTGCCAGTTGATCGTTGGCCAGTTGCTTGGCAGCTTGCGTTGGGCTTCACCGGACGGCTGATTTGGCGAACGCTTCCCTGGCTTCACCATACGGTAGCCACGCGTTTATTTTCCCTCTCCCCACCGCTTACGACTGCCGAAAGCCCACAAGCCTAGTTTAACATACATAAAGGAGGCGCTGGAAGTGCTTCTTATGGTCGTGTTTTCGTAAAATGAAAGCAATGCAAAGCTCACGCGCCAGTGCCTTTGTTTTTACTCCAGACATTTGTGAGATAGAGCAGAGTCGAATGCCATGGGCCTTCTGCAGAAAGTCTGAGCGACAAATTTAGTTCCCCATTGAGGTGTCTCCGATAATCACACACATGCAGGTACACGTCTGGGTTGTGAAGGGATCTCATCGGAAGAAATAGGGAACTCAGCCATAAATATCGCGAAGCTGAGCTTATTCCAGTATGATGTAGAACACTGGTAGAAATCACTTTCGATCTTTTTGGCCTTAAAAAGAGGTAAGGAAGCTTTAAATTATGCGAGTGTTTTTTCATCTTTCATTCAGACGGCAAGCTTGGTTAGTTCAGTGTACATTCTTGAAGTAAGACGCCCAAAGACAGATCAGAAGAAAATAGATGCTGACAGGACACGGCGCACTTTCAACTAAACTTTTAATTTGGATAACACACAAGTGAAACAACAAAAACTAAGTCTTACCACTACGTGTACGGCAAGCCGGTAGTCATTATTATACTGCAAAGAAAATAATTCATCGTGATTTCTGGAACGAAAAGTACACTTTTACACGTTTTCAAAGAATTTCGTTTCGTACCAAGTTTGCTGCTCCAACGGCAAGAAAAGGTGGAGAGAAGAAGATGAAAATGTTTGGTGACGTCAGGGCACTGAGCTCTGATTGCAAGGATTAGTGGGTAGGCGGAAAGGCTTGCTGCCTTTGTCAACACTAACTCTCTCCCTCAAAATAAGAGCGAACAAGAGCGCCGTCTTCTTTTCGCGTAAGGTGAATGCAGTTATCAAAACCGCTACCTGAAATTGCTGCACGAGAAATCTTCAAAACACGTGACCGCACAAAAAGAAATACGCGAGTGGAATTTTCGTTTTACGTGACGAATTCAGAAAGCAGGAAAGTACCTAACGTTTTTACCGATTCCGATCTGCAAACATAAACCGTGTATGTTTTTCTTTTTGTTTTCTTAATTCTCGCGTAACGCGGTATTTCTCAGAATAAGTTCACATGCCGCTTATCAAGTACACAGACGCGGCTCATTTGACTTGCCTTTCAAGCCTTTTTACATTCTTCTTCTTCCCAGAAAAAGGACCTAAATAATCGAAGCGAGGACGGACTAAAGGCTGGTTCAGACATCTGCAATCGGTGCGTTCGTTAAGACTGCGCCCGTTGTGACCGTAGCGACCGGAAGGTCCGCCCTGCGCCGCGCGTCAGCTAGTCGTCAGAATGCTGGCCGCTTTTTTGCCGCCATCAGCGGTTTCCGCGGTGCTTCTAAGAAAAGGCTGACCCGCTGCCACTTTCTGATTTAACAGATAATGCACAGACAGTCCATTATCTGCTTCAAACATTTTTTTTTTTTTATGATAGGCATGCAGGGCAGGGAAGATCATGAATTACACGCAGGACTCTACCGATAGTACAAATCTCGCCACACGCCATTTTCGTTGTTACAAAAGACGATGTAATCTTAGTACCGATATAGCAACGAAGATATATGTCTTCGTGATTATATAGACGTTACGAGCATTCAGGAATTCTAACAATAATCACTTTTCTCGGGTGATGAAAACGAGTCAAAAATCGCTCCTTCATACACGCCTTTAACTACAGTACACACCGGCAATATCTTGAACTTGAGCACACGCGTGTACTGCGAAAAATAAGAAATATGAGCGATGTTCGGGGACAAAACTGCTTAGAAAGCACAACTTTTGTTGAAATAGTCAAACATGACGGCACGAGCGTTTCTGCTGTCTGGGGCGAGCCGCCACAACATCGCCGCACGAGTACATAGATATTGCCTTCTAGAGGTGCTGGGGTATCGTCTAAATATTTAGGAAGGTTACGGGGGGGGGGGGGGGGGGTATTGAGAATAAAGGAGTCGTTGTGAATTAAGAGGGTGCCTTCGGAAATGAAGGGGGGGGGGGGGAGTACTAGTAATGCAGAATACTATCGAAAGCTTTTTTTACTATCGCTAGTCAAATTTCTGGCGAATATCAATACTATCCATAGTACTATCGATAGTTTTGCGCCACTATCAGTGGGTACCTCTATGCCTGCTTGTCTACGAAGTTCAGCCAGATTCAGCGGGCTAGCGCATAGTATAGGTTTGCAACAATGGGGGACTTTTGCGTTTCTTTTTCTCTTTGTTCCGCGGTAGAAAGGGCCACGATTCTTACAGAAGGCGCCAGCTAGTGCCGCCAAGGCTGGCGCCGTATGCTACGGAGTCTGCGTGCCCGCCGCGAAGTTTCGCGCGCGTTTGTAGTAGTATTCGCGTGCGGAGGGAACACAGTTGCCGCACCGCCGCTCCCCTCCCTTCCTCCTCTTTTCGCCCAAGCTCCCGTCTTCGTCATCACTGAAGCTGAATTAATGCTGGGATGGTAAGTGCTGGGCTAGTTGGTGTCCCATTAAAAAAAATAATAAAGCGAGAAAAAGAGAAGGGGGAGCGATGCGAGCGACGCAAACTACTAGTGTCGCAAAACTATCGATAGTAAACCGTCGACAGTACCATCGATATGTTTGGGATAGTGGGCTATCGATAGTTTTCCGATATTCGATTAACGATAATTTTTCGATAGTCGTCCATCAATACTGCTATTCATAGTTTTTCAATAGTCGAATCTCGATAGCACTATCGATAGTTTTTTTACTATCGATAGTCAGATTACTGGCGACTATCAATACTATCATAGTCAGATTTCTGGCGACTATCAATACTATTGATAGTGTTGCACCACTAGGGAGTACACCCCCGTAAAGGGGAGGGGGGGGGGGGGTGTCGGGAAATCACTGGAGTTTGCCTGAACGGGATAGAAACAAAATCTTCAGTACAAGCCACGGATCGGTTAAACTCTTCTTATCAGGTGGTAGCTTGCAGCATGGCAATGGAGCGGTTGCACAAGTTGCCCTTGGTATCCGGTTCTGTATCGGCGCTCTAGCCGTTCAGAAAAGTTGCCGACCGTTCGGTTAACGCGCCTTCATCGAACTCGTATTTTAATTCAAAAGCATTAGCTGTCCCATGGAGCGGAGCCGACGTCATCAGTTTCAATTAGCGCCACCCCGTGGCGCTGCGTGCACGCGTCTGAGCAGAAGCGGCCGCGGCGCGAAAAACGACGTTCATACTTTTCTCATTCACAACTCATAAGAAGTGCTTAGGTGTACCTCGAGCATTTCGAGGCGCTCCAGATCTCGCATATTTGATTTAGATAATTGAAGCACTATAAAACGGCCAGTTGAATGTGCCATCAGTTTCTCATTCTGTGAAGCACGTGAGTACTAAAACACGGCAACAATTGCAATACTTCTACACATTTCTACAAGTGTATTGTAAAAAAAAAAAATCTGATTTTTTTTGTTGTGTTCCGTTTTTATAGGTCATTAGTACGGTCTGGCAGCAGTACTGTTTCGTGACTTGTGCTTGCATCAATACGGTGACTTCTTCTCTTCAATTGTATTAAATCTACTCTATAGAAAATTCCAAGCTTGGCGCCAGGAATGGTGCCCTATGTCTGCAAACGCATGGAGCGAGCGCGTGATCATGGATATGGCAAGCATGGGCTTTACCGCATGAGCAAAGACATGGCAGCTGCCGAATGCCTGGCTTGCAGTCGTGTATAGACCTTTTTCAAAATGGCGCTTACATCTTGAATTGTCCTAACTTCCAGTAGAGGTCAAAAACATCGTTTGACCGTCTCCACGCCAATCGAGGACATTTAGGATATAAGCATAACCGTCACTTACCCTCAGTCTGTCTCCCGTCCATTTTTTAACTATTTGCATGTTTAAAGGTTTTAATAGTTTTTCATTGCCCATACCGAATATGCCCACCAGGTGGCTGAGGATGAGAGTTAACGAAAAAAGGTCTGTAGCCACGGACAGCATGAGGAAGGGGGAACAATACTTTCGGAGGGCGGGCCTCCAGCACGCGCGCGTTGACCGCGAACGGCCAAATGTTATCGAAGATAGGAAGCTCGGGCTGAGGAGACAACTAAAAAAACCTTCCTGCCCTTCTCAATTCGTCCGGGAGTATATAGCTTTCCTAATCTTCAAACAAGCCTCTCTTGTGACCAGTATTGAAAAATAAAAGTTATTCTAAAAGAAACTTACCACAGTATGTTCAGCTTCGTCACATGTATAGGTGGTGCACTACAAACAAAACGATTAAAGGCGATTAGAACATAAAAAGTGTCAAATCGTTTCGTAATTGTCGTATACACAATCCGACAAGTGCGCCTCTCTTTATTGCAATCGTATACATTCGAGCTATACTAGCCGAAAATGAACATAAATATTTCATTTGAGCCTAGTGTAGTGACAATGCACGAATTGGCTCTCACGGGAAAGCCAGAGCGTATCTTGTTTTCTTGTTACTGAGAAAAAAGCAGGCTGCGTGTGTTGTCTAGATCTCGGACCACGCCCAATAACGTGCAGTTCCAATACCTACAAAAAGCGTATTGTATTATTTCGATGGTCAAATGTTTTCAAATATTTCCGCGCGCAAACAGAGGTGGAAACGCACTGAGCTCTCCACGGGAAGGAACGTGGTTTGTACAACATTTAACCTTGATCTTTCTTTTTTTTTAATTTATAGTCTTCAGGAAAGTTCCAGCTCATTCTCGGTTGTGATCGTGTGTTCTGGTTTGGAAGATTCCAGAAAGTACAACGTGTGTGAAAGCCGTGTTGACGCGCTACTTCTGAGCAGTAACTTTTCCGTCGTCATCGCAAGAAGTATGGTGTCGCTTTTTGACCTAGAACTACGTGAAAGAGGATGCAAAGTTGCGATATTTTTTATTTTTTTTTATTTATTTATTTATTTATTTATTTATTTTTTTTTTTTTATTTTTTTTTTTTATTTATTTTCTTTTTTTTTTTTTGGGGGGGGGGGGGAGATCCAACGAGGTAGAGGGGCTGAGAGTGATAAACCGGAAGTTCCGAAGTGGCACCCCCCCGGTTGCCGCCATGTTTTACGTAAATGTGACCACTCGTCACGTGACCTCACAAGAGCCGTGACGTCGGAGGTAAGATGGCAGCGCCCAGAGCTGGCGGATGCGAGTTTGTTCGGTGCGCGGCAGCCGTGATGTGCAGCGGCTTTCCGATGATTTCGGGCTTTTTCGTGCTCGCTGACGCAGGTATATTGTGAAAATATGAAGGAATGAGACTTTATACCCTTTTTGCGCAAGATCGCTCTGGATCATCTGGATATTAACACCTGTGAGACAGCATCAGCCGTATCGCCGTACCGGTGCTCGGATTCCGGGATGTGTTCGAGGATCGATAGAACTTTGAGTGCTTTTAGGATGAAAATTTCGCGTTCTCTTAGCTTTGTTTGAACATTGAAATGGCTATGAATCGACGCGAAAGGTATACGTCGCGTTAGGGCCTAGGAGAAGTTGTTTCAGGCCTGCGTCACCGAATAACCATAGCAACTTTTAGCGAGGAAGCTTCTGCGCCCTTTGTGCTAATCGGCGATTCTACATTCGATCGCCTTTCTTCCTTTTTTGGTGAGTGCGAAGTGCACACTTATTTTCAGCTACGAGGATGACGTTTTATTGAGTGTGGGGATGAATAAATCGTTGCAGGCACCTGCTTCAAAGCTATTCGACTTGCAATAACAACTGTTTTGGTGTATGCATAGATTAACTGCACCTTTTTCTCTTTCGTAGGATTTATTGCAGCAATACTTTTTTTCATCAAAACTGCATTGTATTAGTCAGTCAATTATTTGCTTTGTCTAATTACCTGGATAAGATGATTCATATTTGTGTTCATCCCTTGCCTGAAGAGCAGTCTTGTTGAAAAATGTTGACCATTCCTTTCGGTCTCTTCAATAGCCTTTTTTTGAAAAGTGTGGGTTGTCTATAGTTCGTATCATTGCAACCTGAAAAAGGACAACCGCCACAGCCCCCTCGAGCCAATCAGAGAGACAGAGCGAAGGTGTGTGACAAATCTGTGCAGACGAGCACTCTGAATGACATGTTGTCATGTGCCTCTCTCCAACGTGCATATTGGCTCACCGAGACTGTAGCCTTTGCTGTTTGCCAAATTGTGATGAAACAAATTACCGTAGCTACTACTCTAATTACCCCAGGCTTTCATATTTTGGTCATTTGTTCGACAAGAATGTTACGTCCGCCATCACTGTGAACTCGGCTCAGCGCCCATTGGACTCGAATGCTGCATTAGCATTTGACGTGAACTGGGGCCCATTTGTGTGCATTACGCCGAAAAAAAATGGCAACAGTTGTGTTGTTGCTTGATGGGTTTCTGCAAAGGGTCTACGTATAGGAAGTGTCCTGCTATATAACAATGCATCAACACATATGATTAAAGTATATGCTTGGAGGTGTGTTCAGGAAAAGTGGAATGAGTGCAGCCCAATGCAACAAGTCTGCCAGTCTGGTATGTCCCATCAGTTAATATTGAAGGGTCAGAGATGCGAGTGTCCTCAAAAGGACCTGCGCGTGGTGAACACAATTCTTGGTGTATAAACTCTCAAGGCATAAAGGCAAGCGGAAATAGGTTTATCTGGTTAGTGTATCAAATGTTTATTTCCACTGCATTACATAATTATTGATTCTTAGTTAATGGTTCTAGAACGAGTTCTTTCTGCGACAGTCTCCTGTCAGGCGTTCAATCGTAATACCTGTGGACCTTGTTGTGGGATGACGCTCCTGGCACGTCGGTGTTCAGTTTGGTCGAGTAGCAACTTTAACCGACCGATGCCGTCTTGTAATCATACGTCATGTGCGCCTACTGACATCTGATGCACTGAAGCTGCAGGGCTGGCTTCTAATCCGCAAAATTTTCCTGGTAGTTTTCTGCATCAATGCAGCAAGCTCGGGCATGTATTGGTTATATGGCTGTGCCTTTTGCTGTACCGTTGACTTCATAGCTGGCAACAATGTTTGCTATCCAAGCCATTTCACTTCCATTTCGTAATGGAGATTTATTGTGCATCCCACGACCACTGCAACTTGTGCAAGTCTTTTGTGGCAAATTGAAGTCTCGTGATGCTTGCAGTCCACTTTTGAGAGAACCCAACCATTCTATTTCTTAAGGTCACTGAGCGGCATTCTCCCTCAAAGTTGGAAATGTGAGCTTCATGGCGTGGAGACAGATAATTAGTGTCAGCAAATTATTAGGTATTGTTCTTGGGCGACAACCGACACCAGATCAACTCTCCTTGCATTGCCGCTCACCTGCTTTGTCGTGCTTACCTCCCGTCCAGATGAAGTAGATCACGAGCTTAGGGCTGATGTCGGCACCAGGGACAAAGACCGCCGAAGATAATTCTCAATCTTCCCCGGACGCTCGCCAAGACGTGGTCGAGGGTCGTTCGGCACAAACCCTCGCAAGCCAATTCATTGGTACGGGCACCTCCAGTAGACAAGGTCGGCCTCATGCAGTGGTAGCAGAGTGGTTTTCGGTTGGCCATTCGCAGTACCTCCGTCTTCGTCGGTGTATTTTGTTCAGCGCGGACCTACACTGGTTCTTCTCGATATCGGGAATGCTTCGGCATTGGGGTATTTCGTTGAATTGGCATTGAATAGTAACAGGCAGCCGGTGGTTGTTGTTGTGACTTTGTGGCATAAGTCGCCCTCGTTTCGTCAGATGCCGCTTCGCTCGAAGAAGTCTCCAGTTGAAATGCCTGTCAAACTTCTGAAAAAATCTCGGCGATCAAAATTAAAGCCGGGCAACTGATGACAGGAACTAGCTTCCTTATCTCCTCCCGGACACCGTTCTGAATGATGTCACGGATGCCTGGGGAGCTGGCGTCGAAGTTGTAGCTGGACGACTTGAGTGTCGCGACGCTGGGGAGCTTTTAATAGTGACGTGTTCGGGCCTGCAGTGTGGATTCAATGTTGGAAGCTGCATTGATATGAACCCTTCGACTATTGTCGTGGGGTTACGGACAAGGCTGCTGAAGGTGTCCCTCACATGAGGAACATGGGATTATTAGCTTCTTGTCTTCTGTAGCATCAGGGTTGGCGTGGGTGCTTGATCAGAAGCAAAACATCCTCCACGAAGGTGGTGACGCTCTCACTGGGGCCGTGTCCTGGACAGAATCGGGAATTTGGCTCTCCCTTGTCAATGTTGGCTGATGAACATGCACTTCAGCTCGGTCTTGCAAACTTCCCACGACGTTAAGGAGAATTCGTGGTTCTCAAACCAGTGCCTCAGAGTTTCTTCCACGAGAAGTATAGGTTCTGCAGGAGCTGGTTGTCCATCTACCCACTGTGGCGGGCGACACGGTCATATTGTTCAATCCAGCCCTCGGCGTCTTGTGCACCTTGCGTAAAAGGGCATCGGAGTGCGAGGTGCGACGGGCATTCAAACGATGGTGGGAGCGAACGTGGTTTGCTACGACAGGGTTGTCATTGTTGGCTTAGTCAGGTTCGGTTTTTCTGGCAAAAGACCTAATTCCGTTGGTTTTCCGCTGGAAATCCAAGCGCCTGGCTTGGATTTCAAGTTATTCGTGGTGTATTTCCGAGTTTCGCCCTTGTGGTACTCGCTCGTCTTGCAATTTTGCTGCCGGGCTCGGGATAGGACTTGGTTCACGGCTCGCCGGGGGTTTAAGACTCGAGATAATGTGCCACCGGTGTCTTGTTATCGGGCAACTCGGCTGAGGAGCCGCCAGGGTAGACACAGAGTGAAGGGCTATGGGTAAAGTGCGCAGCACCTCCACCAGAACATACAATGACAGCTCAGCATGGCCTGGAACTTTCCAGAATAGTAAATATTGATAGAAAATAGGACTGGAGCAAGCATCTGAGACAATATAACAAAACAGACAGAAAAGAGTCTATCCTGACCACTAAAGAAGCTGCACTGCTTTAGTGGCACTCTGTACGAATAAATCCTCTCCTTCGGGGTCTGGCGACTGCCGTGGACGAGCTGAACTGAAATTGATGTGAGACCACTTTTCTGGTAATGAGCCGCTGCAGACTGCCGTCGCAAAGCGGCGTGAATCGGTGGACTGGGTAGGTAACGCGCGCGATGAAATGTCCATACAGCTGGCAATTCGCGTAACGAGTGTTGAAACTTTGGTGTCGACGAAACGTGCGACAGACCAGCGGACTCAATACCAACTGCAACACCTGTGCTCAGTGAAGGTGCACGTCGACGCCAGAACAATTTAGTAGGCAGCACAGCATCACCTAAAGCACGGCACAGGAACTACCAGCTTGAAGGCAGCTCTTCGGCGCGCCGCGCACCTGTGCTCCGTAAAAGAGTTCGTCTACGCCGAAACAATTTGGGAAGCAGCACAGTATCACTTGGCACGGCACGGGAACTACAAGCGGCAAGGCAGCTCTGCGGTGCACCGCACAACCAAAGTGAGCCTTCGGGCATTTGAACGAAGCGACACCACGATTGCGCACTGCCAAGCACGACTCACACAATTTCCGTCGCTAAACTGTAGTGTATCCATACATTGCACACGCTTTACTGCAGATCTCGAAGGTTCCGACGGTCAACGAGAGCACAGGAACGTCGCCTTAAATTTTATCCTAGCGGTATCCGAATCAATCCGAGGTGCGAGGAACGTAGGGCAGATTGTCTCTTCCGTGGCAATATCGCCGTCGGTCACCAGCGAAATGCACACCGTTCCTCCCTATTTTCACCTTGTACCTACGCCAGACACCACGCTGAACTCTGAAGTCGCTGTCGACCGGCCTCATATGACGGCTTCTGCGCCTGAAATCAACTCGCCGAGACGAACGACAACCAACAAAGCATCCGACAAGCTCCGGCCCAGCTGGGGCCAGCCGCTGCATGGGCGCTGCCATCTTTCCTTTGGTTTGGTCATGTGACGTGTGGTCAAATTTGCGTACAATGGCAGCCGCCTTATGGGGGGCACTTTCGAGTGCAGACCGGAACCCCGGTTTATCGCTCTAAGCCCCTCTACCTCGTTGGGGAGATCGATGTCACGAAAGCGTCGTCACGGAAGTGACGTCACACAGATAACACCGAGCGCCGACCGATCTGCTTCGCCACACTCAATGACGGCGCGCCGAGCCTGCTGCCGAAAACCACGCAGTGTGCATGCGCGTCCTTTTAATGCAATCGCATTCTTTAGCTACCCCCTCCCAGGATTTCTTGAACTCACGGTCTCCTAATGCGCACTAGGAACGCGCAGGAGACTATTCCAGCTCACATTCTCACACCCCTTCACAATCGCACCCTCTTCGACGGACTTAACGACCTTGACGTCGCCCTTGACGTCATCCTAGAGGTCGTTCATGAGGTCGTCTTAGAGGTCGTCCTAGACGTCGTCTTAGTTGAGGGTGACGTCCTAGAGGACAACCTCTAGGATGACCTACAGGTCGTTATATACATCCTCCTCTACGTGGTTCAAGACGTCGTCCTTGAGGTCTTCCTAGACGTCGTCCTTGAGATCGGCCTAAACGTCGTCCTAGATGTCGTATTTGATGTCTTTCTCCGAGACGTCGTCCTTGACGTTATCGTAGACATCGTCCTAGAGGTTATCCTTGACGAATGCTTTCGCAATTCAATTCATAGAAAGCCAAGAATAGTGGTTTCTGAAGCAATTTCCTATCTGCTGGCTTACTCCTTTGCTCGCTTCAACGCGAAACGCTCCGATCTGATTGCAACGGCGATAGACGCCGCTCCGGCAGCCAAGATTCAACAATCCTCGCTCATCGTTCTGGGGCATAATCTGGAGACATAATCTAAACACCAGTGTTGTACACGTTCCCCAAAAAAAGGAACGAAGCCTCGTTCCTTTTGTTTTTTGGAACCAGTTCCCGTTACAAGTTCCATCTGTGGAAAAGTAACTCGTTCCCTTTACAGTTAGAAAAATGGAACGTTACACACACGTTACATTTTTATTTTGCTGATTATGATATGTAATTAAGTAAAACAACGTTATGTTTTTATCCCAGTAAATGGCAACATCGCGTGAATGCCGCGATGGAAGAACGCTAGAAGACCTAATCTGGGCTGTTGGCGAAAAAGTCGTCGAGAAATCAGGCGACTATGATTGGCCGCCGCCAAGGCCAAGTATGGCGTCGGCCAATCACGGCCGCCGGATTTTTTGCAGACTGTTTTGCCAAGTATCCAGATTAGGGCCCCAGAAGAAGAAAACAAGCGGAAACAAGGTTTCATTTCTTGATATATTCCCCTTTAAAAATCTTACCTTTTAACCATATTCATGTTTGTGGGGGGCGATTCAGACGAACCAAATGTACTGTTGCCCTACATTGCACGATCGTTTTACAACAACCTCACACGTTTTAATCTATCAAAGTAACGCGTTCGAACATAACAAGAGTTGCTTCTAGACGTTGTTTTCCTCAAGACGAGCAAGTGAAGAAGAGGGTAGGGATTTTGGAAGGCCAGTCTTGAAAACTACACGTCTTTCTTTTTGAAGGTTAAATTCGTTGTTTCAGTTAGAAGGTGAGAAACTAGGGGAGGGGGAATAAATGTTAGTTTTTGTGTATCTTTTAAGTGACAAATGTTCAGGTTACAAGAGTGCGTTCTATGTCTGGTAACAAGTTCTTTTGTGGTTACTGTAGGTCTCTGAGTGGAAGTTCAGTGATGGCTGTAGTCGGCTTTAGATTACTAGGTGAATGAAGATTTGTGTAAGCAAAGAAAGTAGCTAAGTTTGAGATGTCCCTCTTTTTATGATTTTTGCTTCGGCTAAAAGTTTTGCTTTTTTTTACCGCAGTCTTGGGCGCTGAAAAAAAATCAATGGCCACTAGCTCTCCTGCGCCCAACTGTTACCAAGCGAAAACCCAACAATATAGACCTTAAAATACGTAACAAAAAAGTTAAAGAGATTCTGCTCTTAGTAATTATATTGTTTTTATACTTTTCAAAATGTCTCTCTTAGGAATAGAGGAAAAAATACCCCACTGGACGAAAAAAAGGGAACGCCGTTACTCTTTCCGTTCCACTAAAAATGTAACGAGTTCCCGTTCCAGTTCCACCGACGGAAAATGGAACGGCGGCGTTCCTTCGTTCCTCCTAAAAGGAACGCGTTCCAGGAACGTCGTTCCTTGTAACGCCGTTCTGTACAACACTGCTCGACACTAGGCGAAAAAGTCGGCGAGAAATTTGGCGGCTGTGATTGACCGACGCCACACTTGAGCTTTACGCCTGCCAATCATAGCCCCCGGATTTCTCGTTGGCTTTTTCTCCAAGCGTCCAGATAAGGGCTCCTGGACTGCGGCCAAGTGCCCCAGCTGGCGTTCTCTGTGGCACGGGCAGTTCACGCGACTCTCAAGCGTGACTCGGCGATAAATTAACCACCCCTTTCATTTGTTGCGCCACTCCCATGTAGTTATACCAAAGTTCATGCAACATAGTACACCTCTGCACCTACCAGGTTTTTGTTAGTTACGGACACAAGTTTCCCTTACTAAACATTATTTTCGGTTATTCATGCGTCGAACATTTTCTATCCGTGACAATATTTTGCGAGAGGTCGTGTCATGGCTTTTGAAACATATTTACTCTTCCCCTTTACGTTTTAAAAGCAATCGATCTCACAATGTTTCATTATGGCAGTACCAATTTCTTACGTGCGCCAAAACAACATTTATACTTTTGAAAAGTGCACCTTATCTTTAATTGTTAGTGTTTTACACAAGTTTGTTGGAGGCCTCACATGGTACTTAAATATTGTTTAGCGTAACTTCACGCACAGTTTTCCGTGTCCCACCTAGCTATCTCTTTTGAGAGGATAGTAACACTTTGTGGAAACCTTCATCGGTGCTCTGCAACTCCGTATACACATATCGCGTTGAACTGATTTGGAAGTTGAATGGAATAGAAATTGCGTAGTCATGTTTTAATCCCCAGTACAGCCACAGCGAGAGCTGCGACACGTCACGGCGAAGTCATTGTCCATTAGTGTCGCGTCCACGCACCCTGTGGGGCAGTGGGTTGCGCGTGAACAAAAGCGTTTGGAACAAAATGGACATGTGGTTTTTTCCGAACGCTTCTCCCGGCACGATCTCTAGGCCTTGACTGTTTCACAACGGCCATTTTTCATAGGCTACTTCTCTTTCCGGAGAGCGCGTGCAGCCGTCATTAGGTTCTACAAAAACCTTACGTCTAAAACAGGATTTTAGCGCTGCGGCGTGGCCCGGTGGTGACGCGCCCACTTCACAAGCAGAGAACCCGGGTTTGATTCTAGCGAGTGGCGGGTGATTTTTTTTCAAAAAATCGGCAAGATTGGCGACGGACGGCCTATATCGCCGACTACAACATCAAAAACGACCACTATACTCTCTTCACACTTAAGCTGAGACTGAACTCAAGGCTGTTAGCGGCGAGATATTTCGGTGGCGCCCTCGTTCGGTTACCTTTCGTGACGTTGTTACCTTGCGAACAACAAGTTCGATGGTGTTTGTAATGGGCGTGGTGGAAGCCTGAAATCATTGCACCCTCAAAGCAACACTGCCGACACCGTCAAAATTTAAGTTCTTACATTCCTCTTATTTCCGTGGAGGAGACATCCTTTGCTGACGTCATAGTCGGCATTCGGCCAATTGTGGTGAGCCGACCACAGCGACGCTTTCGATCGCTCTCGTCGCCAATAGGAGCCAGCTAGCCCGCACTCCTGGCTTTGAGACGTGCATTTCTTGCGCGAGCACTCGTTCTGCAGAAGAACGCTTCAATGCAGCATACTCTAGCGCTCGTGCTCGTGGAATTGGCTGCAGTTTAAACTTAAGGGTAGACGGGGTATGCCACAGTATAAAATACTGCTATAGCATAACAACTGACGTCATTTCCAGTGGTGGGAAGAGCGGAAAACACCTATCGGTGTATAAGACACAGCTTCCTGAACTTACGTCCACCGACTGTTAACGAAACGTTAATAATATATCTACAGTGCACTTGAACAGCGTTATCAAGACGAAACAACTGGATTAAATTAATCTGCGTCAAAAATTTATTATATAAATGCTTGTTTACCATTTTTTACAGCGGAGCTGGTAAGGGCCAGTTTCCTCAGTATCGTGTCCGTGAACAAACCAATCTCGACACAAAAACGCTGGACAGCTCCCACCATTTATCAGTGACCGCGGCAACCATTGCCGCTCTCGCTCATAGATGGCGGCAACCTTGGCAACCTTTCCAGCCTTTCCACTCAGGCTTGTAAACTTGCAACCGGCCATTACTTCATTGCCACCATAGTACAGCTTCGCTGGTCTTCCTTCTTCACCAAAGTGGAAAGGCTGAAATTTTTTTTTTTTATTGAGAGTTTTTATTACAGTTGTGTTTGTGTCTTAAAATGCCGATGTTGGTTGCTAAGGTGTGTTTCGAGCGCTCATAAAATGCGGTAATACCTAAAGTTAACGCCAACGCAGAAGCAACACATTTTTTGACGCACGCAATTTCCACGCAGATCGCTTAGTGAGCAAAAGCACGGTGCCTGCAAGACGTCTTTCACTGGTGTGTTTTCAACGTGATGACGTCAAAGAGCTGTCATGTCGCCGGCCGTGATCCGGGTGGCGTAACAGCGGCGGTAGCGGATGCAGCAGACTCGTGTTGGGCGACAGGTTGCTCTCAAGCTTGACAATCCACGCAAGCATTAGCAGCCAGGACTTGGGACGCCATACCGACGTTTAGCCGGGTTCCGGAAGAAATGTCCCCGGAAAAAACGTCCCCGGAAAAAAAGTCCCCGAAAAAAAAGTCCCCGGAAAAAAAGTCCCCAGGTGGAAAGTAGGAAAAAATGTCCCCAAAGGGACATTTTTTCCACTTCAAGTACAATCCGTTTTTGACTTTTGTGTATGAATCAAGAGTTTGTCATTTCATTCCTGATTTTGCAACATTGCATCTCAACTGTTTGTGTTTGTTTTTCATTGTGAATAAAACAACACTTCTAGCTAAAACCAAATTATTGTGTCGGGAAATTTGAGAGGTACTTGTGTACCCTTTTCCAAATAGGTAAAAAGCGCGACACTTAACACGAACAAGCGATCGCTAGTTTTTTTTTTTTTTTTTTTTTTTTTAAGGGGCAAAGCTCTTTAGGGTCTAGGCTTGTCCGTCCGGCGTCCGTGCTCACATCGATTGCCATCCCATCTGTCTTCTTAAAAAAACAAAAAATGTTTGCGCAGTCGACAGGATTCAAACCTGTGCGGGAGACCCCAATGGATTTCTAGTCCATCGCCTTAACTGCGGGACGAGTAGGGGCTCTGAGATGTGGTAGTAACTCAAGAGCTGGGGATGTCATGGATGAAACGTTGCATGTAGCCGCTCAACGTCTATGCAGGAGAGGGCGCTGCGGTCAAATACGTATGTAATCGCGTTAAACTTTGCATGCATTGGCTCAACGTTTATAGAGGAGAGGGCGGAGGGCGCTGCGGTCAAATGCTCAAATGCGTATATAACCACGTTCTATACCACACATTCTCTTTCTGACATGGACGTGGAGATGCTTTCCCACGGCATCCAGCGGATCTAAGCTGATCCGCTAGAACAACCACTGGCTCTGCATTTCACCGCCCATAAAGCAGTAATAATGAAGTCGAAACGCAACCCGGAACTCAGCAATACCTATGAGCAATAAAAAAAAAATCAGCACCATCAGCACTACCTATAAACAATAAAATCAGTATCATCAGCACCACCAGAGCTTCGCCCCAATCAACATAATTCACCACGTGGAGATGCGGTCATTTTTTTATAGAAACGAGAGGTTAATTGTCGTCAAAGTTATTTTAGGTATTGAAGGTGCTTATTTGGGGATATAATGCAAACGGTAAAATTTCGTTCTCACTAATCCTCTTTCGGAGCCGTTTTCCCCTACCTGCCACACGGTGCCTTTTTTCCCAGGACATATGACCGGACCGCCCGAAGCACATGAGGATCAGGGAAACCCAGAGATAGAAAATCCTTTGGGGACATTTTTTCCTACTTTCCATCTGGGGCCTTTTTTTCCGGGGCCTTTTTTTCCGGGGCCTTTTTTTCCGGGGACATTTTTTCCGGGGACATTTATTCCGGGGACATTTTTTCCTACACCCGACGCTCGAGTTCTCTCGTGCTTTTCTCAGAGCTTTTACGCTCAACCGCCACGGGCACATCATACGGTACGACACTCCGGCTTCTGCGACGCCATTTGTTGCCACTTCGGAACGCTTTTCGAAGCACCAACAGACTAGTACGCTAAAGTCACATATCGCAGAGGCGGTTCAGGCGCCACAGCGAAATAAAGTGTGGCACTTAAATTAAATGCACTACTTACAAAACGAGAAGCGTTCTTCGGTACCGCCACGGTCACTTCTTCAGTGCATTGACTGTTTTGTAGTAAACTTCAGACAAAAGGCCTCGTCCTCACTGTATTCACAGTATTCAGTAGCGTTGTCTAGGATCTGTTTACCAACTGCAAATAGAAGAATGAGTTCATCCGTTAGAAGAATATGGTATGATACTCTGTTACTAAAGGTGCAGAAAGCACATTACCTTGTAAAGAAGTTACTACAACCACACAACAGGCAGCAGTACCTAGGTACAACTCTGTGTCTTGTTACTGGAGTTTTACAATACAATACAATATATATTTGCTTCTTAAAATACAGTTCAAATATAAATCCTACATGAACCAATTCTGGCTTGTGCGTGCAACGCGACAGATTTCTCTGCATTTTTTTTTATAAGAGAATTATGAAACATGCACTAGACCGGGCCATTGCAAAATAGGTGGAATTTCAAGCTCCACAAAAATATAGTTACAGTCGATTCCACTAATTCATTAAGCAGCAGTAATGTATAAAATATGTTGGATTTTGGCACCACTTACGTCACGTCGTTAACTACAATTTTTCTTATCGAAGCGAAGCAATTTTTTATGGGTGTTTTTTGCTTGGTTCAAGTATCCACGTTTTTAACAGCTTTCTTATATTTGAGGGTTTTCTCTTCAGGTAATTCACTGAAAACCGTGAATACATAATAATGCATTGTGGCCTGTCCACATTTGGAATAATTAAACGGTTCAATACATTTTATATTCCGTCTTGACATTCTTTATTTGACATTTTTCACTCTATGTTTATCGTAGAAAATATATTTTTATTTTCATATATTTTATATGGTCTCCAGTACGCAACCTTCCTAGTTCTTTATGCAAATAAAATTTCGCAGATCAGTTTCTTAACTTACGTAAAATGTAATTTTGGCTATCTTTTTCTTTTTTGGTTGATTCTATTTTTACTTGTAGATATTTGGCCCCGTGTCCGCAGTGTGTTATTCCATATTGATGTTTCGACTTGGCCAGTGAATCGTATATCATTCTTAGTATGGATCGAGGGACCAGGTCGTGTATGTGAAACACCTGCGCCATTACTATCCTTAATGTTTTTACAAATTTGTCCTAAATTAATATTCCATTTATGATGTTTCTCTATATGCGTCCCTAGGTATTTCACATTATCAACTTATTTCAGCGGAACGCATCAGCATTTATTTCAATTGCTCATGCGTCGACAGTGGGCTATTAAAATTAATCTCAGTGACGCAGGCTGCTGCGCGCTCAAAGGCGAATTTTATGATACACATTTGAACACCTATATAATTTTTTGTTCTGGACTCGTCACAACGACAATGTTTGTTATAAAGACGTAATTGTCATGCGACTCATGCCCGATCCCCATGCAAAGCGTGTACCAATAAAAATTAAAAAAAAATTTTTTTTTGCTTTGTTTTACCCCAAAAATAAGCTGCGCATCGCCGAACGCCCATCCTTCACACAAATGCAGAAATGGCGATCCCAACAAAATGGCAAAGTTTCAGCACTCTACTCTGTTTCACTTTGTGTTGTACCACAGGAACGGCTACAATGCAAGTTCCTTGCTCTAGGGCACGTCTCGGCGGCACAAGCTCTCGTGCACCAAGGGCAGCTGCCAACGCTATGAGCTCGCGCTTCTAGCCTTCGCTGCGGTACACCATAAGGTGAAACGGAGTACAACCGTTATCATACGCAAAATTTATGTGTTTTTTTTTTTTTAATTGAGTGAGAAAATTGGGTCCGCTTTTTCCCGACTTCGGTAACCGGTGCCAAGGAGCTTTATGTATTTAGAAGCTCTGTCGGCCGCCATTTTCCCATTGAAAATTTCAAAACATCATTTATAACTTCAAACAAAATAACGTTAGTGAGAAAAATTTGGCATTTGCTTCGAGCCGCTAGGGCTACATCTGGGCGGAGATTGAGTGTTTCGCAATGCGTAGTTCACTTTTTGGGGTAACCCTGTTGATATGGATTACTTACCGGGATTCGAAATGAGATTGTAGTGCTCCCTTAGCAAAGGACCGATGCTGAAGAAGAAGTGTCCATTCATGTCTTCTTCGAAAATGTAGTTTATGAAGCTCTATGCGAACATTTCCGTTAAAACCACATACGAACATCTCGTAAATATAATGAGCGAACGTATATAGACGTTCGAGCTCCACGCGTACCAAACAGCAGGGCCCTGTGCCTACTCACCTTCACGAATGCCATGAAGACTTCCACAGCAATATCTGGCTGAAACAAATAGGCAAATCTATCATCTCACTAGACCACAAAACATAATTCTAAATGTAGCTTTGTTCATTCGACCAAACGCGATGAAATGCGAAAGCTTTGACAGCAACATCGTTTGTGAAAACAATAAGGAAAGGAAATGGTACGACGATGAAATGGTTTAGATTGCCGTATAGACATCGAGGACGACGTCCTAGAGGACGACATCAAAAATAACGTCTCAGGCGACCTCTAGGCAACATCAAGAACGATGTCGAGGACGACGTTCTAAAAGACGACGTCAAGAACGTCGTCTAAGACGGCCTCCAGAACGACCTCAAGAACAACGTCTAGGACGTCGACAAGGACGGCTTCTAGGACGACGTTAATGAAGACCTCTAGGGCGACTTCAAGAACTGCGTCTAGGACGACCTCAAGGACGGCCTCTAGGAAGTAAATAACGTCTGGTCACGTCAGCTTTAGCTACCGGCGATTACGAGGTTACGCTACCGGCGCTTACGCGACCGGAGTTTCCGCTTCAGCCACCATCGCCTCAGCCACGAGCACTTCGGCCACGTGGGTTACGTGTCGTTGAATACGTGGCCTCGACCGGTGGTTGGGCTTACAAAGCTACCGTTTAAAAAGCTGCAGAATACATGAATTGCTACTCAAAACTAATCTCCACACATTCGCATTCCAAAGGTGTCGCAAGTCGAATTCCTCAACATAAAAATTAGATAATAATTTCTGTAATAAACAAATGTTTAAACGTTTAGTGTCCCGATAGGTCCTAAAAATCTCTTTCTCGAAAACAAAATTTATTAAGGCCTAACTCGCTCAGAAGTCAAACCACACAAAATTCCTAATACAGTGGGAAAAAATAAGCGCCGAAAGAGTAGGACAAGGTAAGAAAACGACGACACAAGGCGCACTCGCAACTGAAGTTTTATTTATGGAAAAACAGAGTCTTATATACACTTTTAAAACACCCACGTCACTTTCCACGTGCCCACTTTTTATCCAAGAATAAACGCTCTTTATCTGACAGCGTCACGGAAGGTTCGCTTATGCACTAATCTGCACCCTTTATTGCATACGCCTCATGAATTTCCCTTGTGATCTTTTTGCCGGAGCGCCCCAGGATTGCCATGTCATTGAAAACTGGTGTGTACTCACGTCGGTGGCAATACACAGCCAGCTGCCCAGAAGGTGACTGTTTTAAGGAAGCAGCATGCTCTCTTGCACGATCATTTACACAACGCCCAGTTTGGCCTACGTAAGACCCACCTCAGGAAAGCGGAATGTCATATACAGCACCGGTCTGGCATTCCACAAACTTATTCTGGTGTTTTTTCTTACACTCGTCACTCTTGCCTCCGGGATCGTTAATTTTCCTGCATAACGCAGAAAGCTTTTCAGGGGCTGAAAAGACAACAGGAACGTCGTAACGTTCCGCTACCTTTTTTAAATTATGAGACACCGCGTGAGTGTAAGGGATTACAGCGGTTCTTATTTTTTGGCGTTCATGAACGTTTCTTTGCGCACCCCTAAATTTCTTTTTGAGGATCTCTGCAGCTTCAACAATCGATCTCAGCCACTAAAAAGCTTTCTGCGTTATGCAGGAAAATTAATGATCCCGAAGGGAAGAGTGACGAGTGTAAGAAAAAACACCAGAATAAGTTTGTGGAATGTAAGACCGGTGTTGTATATGACATTCCGCTTTCCTGCGGTGGGTCAGTCTTACGTAGGCGAAACTGGGTATTGTGTAAATGATCGTGCAAGAGAGCATGCTGCTTCCTTAAAACAGTCACCTTCTGGGCACCTGGCTGTGCATTGCCACCGATGTGAGTGCACACCAGTTTTCAATGACATGGCAATCCTTGGGCGCTACGGCAAAAAGATCACAAGGGAAATTCATGAGGCGTATGTAATGAAGAAGGGTGCAGATAAGTGCATAAGCGAACCTTCCGTGACGCTGTCAGATAAAGAGCGTTTATTCTTGGATAAAGAGTGGGCACCTGGAAAGTGACGTGGGTGTTTCAAAAGTGTATTTAAGACTATGTTTTTTCATAAATAAAACTTCAGTTGCGAGTGCGCCTTGTGTCGTCGTTTTCTTACCTTGTCCTAGTCTTTCGGCGCTTGTCTTTTCCCATTATGAACCAACTGGCCCAACTCACCATTTTGTTCCTAATACAGTGATGTGTGTGTTAAGACTTGGCGAGTTGGTGGTTTACGCTATTTAACGTCACAGCGCACCAAAATAAAAGCACTCACGGACTCAGGCAAACTAATTCCCAATTCACACGGGAACGTTAAGGTACCTTTGGCACAGGTACGTGCCGTAAAGAGAACTGTTGATCGTAATCACATGGCGCAAAAGGTCCCTATCGCTAAGGGAGCTCCCGTGTTAAACGAAGCTCGCCAAGCTCTCTTCACAGCCACGAGGAGTATCCCAAGACCCACGAACTCAAGATAAAAATCACAAATATATAAATATAGCTTGTTTAATGCATTATAATGAATTGAATAAATATAAGTAGCAAACTACGAAATGATTGTGAACACAAATTTATTTATTTATTTATTCATACTGCTCGCCCTTTTCAAGGCTTTGGCAGGAGTGGTACAACATAAAGTCATATATACAATGCTCGGTTACATAATATCAACAGCGTTGCAGTGCCCCACAGCACTCATTGCATACGCCTCATGAATTTCCATTTTCATGAATGCAATGGAATAATACATTAACGAGGAACGGCATACTCAGAAGGTAGCCGCGCGCAATATTTTCCCGCTAAATATAGCGGGAAAATATTGCGCAAAATTTAGCGGAAAGTTTTTCTCCAAAAATTTTTCCCATAAACTTAGCGCGGAAATTTTTCTGTTAGCTTTAGCAAAAAAAGTTTCCGTTAAATATTGCAAAAAAACGTTTCTCCTAAATTTAGTGGAAAACTTAACCCGCTAAATTTGGCGAGAACATCTTCCCGCTAAATTTAGCGGGGCAATTGACGTCACGTGACCTCAACACCAATTAAGTTTCCGTGATAAATTTAGCGGGAAGATTTTCGCTAAATTTCCCGCTAACTTCAGCGGGAAAATTTCACAGCTGAGTTTAGCGGAGAAATCTTCGCTAAACTAAGCGGAAAAATTCGCAAAACGTTTTTGCTAAATTAAACGGCAGCAGACGAGGAAGAGGGGAGGGTACGGAGTGCCGAAAAGGGGCATACTCATCCCTCCTGCTCCTCAAGACCTGCGCTTTAATTTGGTATTGACCCCGTAAGTGATGACGTCACAACATATCATCTGGGCCCAAACAAACCGTTGCTAGGGAGGTTGCTATGGACTAATGCATGGAGACTCCACATGAGGCAAGATTTTTACTTACGAGTAAGTAAATTATTTTTTTGGAAGCAACCTAACTTTTTGATATCTAATTATGAAGATGTTCTTGTCATCTCAGCGTCGTATTGCAACAATGAAAGCCATTTCTGAAGTATTACACTCCGCTTTGCTTTGGTAGCAGACGACACGATAAATTTGCTGGCCTCTGTTGCAGCGGGCGTCTTCATTGAATAGCGTCTTTAAACAAGCGACAAAAACAACTATATTGCCGTGGTCATAAAGGCCTCCCAATCTGTGTGTTTTTTTGTGTTTTTTTTTTCTGCGAAGAACTTAGCTTAGTTCAGAGGGGTGAAAATGCCGTAAAATCAAACCACGTCATGCAGATCATTTACGACAATGACCTGAAGTGCATTACCAGCGTACTGCAGGCCAGTATGAGAAACAAATCGTACGCCGTCAAGGTAATTTGTTATTATTATTATTATTATTACTATTATTATTATTCACATTGAGGTAGTCACGTTATTAAAGAATTTCATGTCCATCGCGATTTTTCAGTAACCATTGAAGTGATGGTTACAGCCAGGTACGACGCACCCTCACATAGAGCGAGTCCACAAACAAAATTTGGGATCTCGACCGATCGCCTGAAATTCTTTCCTCACGGGTTCAATGCGATCTTTTAAGCAGACGATCATCTCGATAGGCGCCCGGACTTTCGATAAACCATATTTTGCATCGCACCCCACTATGAATTCTTATAACCTACTGAAAATCATTATATTTAGAACAAATGCAATATCAGAATATCGACCTTATTCACACGATTCAAACGACGGCGCCGGCTTGGACTGCCGGCGTGTGGCAGACGGCATACTTCTTGCATTCGTCCTCTGCTGCAGGCATCTTGAGGACCGGAAGTTGCAGTCGTAAATATTTCAGAAACAAGCGATTACTGGCACACTTCTGTCGAAACATATATGACATTCAAGTTTTCTATATCTGTGATTTTTAGAAGTTTAAATCTTACTCCTGATTTTTGAACGGTCGGGTTTTCGTAGCTAGACCTAGCCACATGTATATGTCCATAACAACGACCCTACCAACGGTTTCTTTGGACCCATGACATCACACTTACGGAGTCAATTACAGAAAACTGTAACGTCTTTAACATTTCTGTTTTCATTTTACAATTTTTATTCTGTTCGCATTTTTATTTTCACTTGCAACTAAATTTTATAATTGTCTACTCCTTCAATTTTCTGTTCGAAATTTCGCTTTTAGTGCGTAGAACAAGAGGTGCCTGTTCTTTATGCGTAGAAAAAGAAGATAGTCAATTCAAACCAAAACCTGCGCTTTAATTTGGTATTCGAGAAAATTGTAACGTCTTTAATATTTTTATTTTTATTTTTCAATTTTTATTTTGTTCGCCTTGCAACTGAATTCTGTCCTTTTCCAATATTTCAATTTTTTGTTTGAAATTTTGCTTTTAGTGCATAGAGCAAGAGGTGTTTGTTCTTTGTACGTAGAAAAAGAAAGAAATGCAATTCAAACCAAGACCTGCGCTTTAATTTGGTATTACAAAGAATTGTAACATCTTTAATATTTTTATTTTCATTTTTCAATTTGTATTTTGTTCACATTTTTATTTTTACTTCCAGCTAAGTTTTACTACTTTCCAATTTTTCAATTTTCTGTTTAAAATTTTGCTTTTAGTGCATAGAACAAGAGGTGTTTGTTCTTTGTACGTAGAAAAATAAGATAATCAATTCAAACCAAGACCTGCGCTTTTATTTAGTATTACAGAAAATTGTAATGTCTTTAATATTTCTAGTTCCATTTTTCAATTTTTATTTTGTTCGCCTTGCAACTAAATTCTGTCCTTTTCCAATATTTCAATTTTTGTTTGAAATTTCGCTTTTAGTGCATAGAGCAAGAGGTGTTTGTTCTTTGTACGTAGAAAAAGAAAGAAATGCAATTCAAACCAAGACCTGCGCTTTAATTTGGTATTACAGAGAATTGAATTGTAAATTGAGAATTTAGTGGAAAACTTAACCCGCTAAATTTGGCGAGAACATCTTCCCGCTAAATTTAGCGGGGCAATTGACGTCACGTGACCTCAACACCAATTAAGTTTCCGTGATAAATTTAGCGGGAAGATTTTCGCTAAATTTCCCGCTAACTTCAGCGGGAAAATTTCACAGCTGAGTTTAGCGGAGAAATCTTCGCTAAATTAAGCGGAAAAATTCGCAAAACGTTTTTGCTAAATTAAACGGCAGCAGACGAGGAAGAGGGGAAGGTACGGAGTGCCGAAAAGGGGCATACTCATCCCTCCTGCTCCTCAAGACCTGCGCTTTAATTTGGTATTGACCCCGTAAGTGATGACGTCACAACATATCATCTGGGTCCAAACAAACCGTTGCTAGGGAGGTTGCTATGGACTAATGCATGGAGACTCCACATGAGGCAAGATTTTTACTTACGAGTAAGTAAATTATTTTTTTGGAAGCAACCTAACTTTTTGATATCTAATTATGAAGATGTTCTTGTCATCTCAGCGTCGTATTGCAACAATGAAAGCCATTTCTGAAGTATTACACTCCGCTTTGCTTTGGTAGCAGACGACACGATAAATTTGCTGGCCTCTGTTGCAGCGGGCGTCTTCATTGAATAGCGTCTTTAAACAAGCGACAAAAACAACTATATTGCCGTGGTCATAAAGGCCTCCCAATCTGTGTGTTTTTTTGTGTGTTTTTTCTGCGAAGAACTTAGCTTAGTTCAGAGGGGTGAAAATGCCGTAAAATCAAACCACGTCATGCAGATCATTTACGACAATGACCTGAAGTGCATTACCAGCGTACTGCAGGCCAGTATGAGAAACAAATCGTACGCCGTCAAGGTAATTTGTTATTATTATTATTATTATTACTATTATTATTATTCACATTGAGGTAGTCACGTTATTAAAGAATTTCATGTCCATCGCGATTTTTCAGTAACCATTGAAGCGATGGTTACAGCCAGGTACGACGCACCCTCACATAGAGCGAGTCCACAAACAAAATTTGGGATCTCGACCGATCGCCTGAATTTCTTTCCTCACGGGTTCAATGCGATCTTTTAAGCAGACGATCATCTCGATAGGCGCCCGGACTTTCGATAAACCATATTTTGCATCGCACCCCACTATGAATTCTTATAACCTACTGAAAATCATTATATTTAGAACAAATGCAATATCAGAATATCGACCTTATTCACACGATTCAAACGACGGCGCCGGCTTGGACTGCCGGCGTGTGGCAGACGGCATACTTCTTGCATTCGTCCTCTGCTGCAGGCATCTTGAGGACCGGAAGTTGCAGTCGTAAATATTTCAGAAACAAGCGATTACTGGCACACTTCTGTCGAAACATATATGACATTCAAGTTTTCTATATCTGTGATTTTTAGAAGTTTAAATCTTACTCCTGATTTTTGAACGGTCGGGTTTTCGTAGCTAGACCTAGCCACATGTATATGTCCATAACAACGACCCTACCAACGGTTTCTTTGGACCCATGACATCACACTTACGGAGTCAATTACAGAAAACTGTAACGTCTTTAACATTTCTGTTTTCATTTTACAATTTTTATTCTGTTCGCATTTTTATTTTCACTTGCAACTAAATTTTATAATTGTCTACTCCTTCAATTTTCTGTTCGAAATTTCGCTTTTAGTGCATAGAACAAGAGGTGCCTGTTCTTTATGCGTAGAAAAAGAAGATAGTCAATTCAAACCAAAACCTGCGCTTTAATTTGGTATTCGAGAAAATTGTAACGTCTTTAATATTTTTATTTTTATTTTTCAATTTTTATTTTGTTCGCCTTGCAACTGAATTCTGTCCTTTTCCAATATTTCAATTTTTTGTTTGAAATTTTGCTTTTAGTGCATAGAGCAAGAGGTGTTTGTTCTTTGTACGTAGAAAAAGAAAGAAATGCAATTCAAACCAAGACCTGCGCTTTAATTTGGTATTACAAAGAATTGTAACATCTTTAATATTTTTATTTTCATTTTTCAATTTGTATTTTGTTCACATTTTTATTTTTACTTCCAGCTAAGTTTTACTACTTTCCAATTTTTCAATTTTCTGTTTGAAATTTTGCTTTTAGTGCATAGAGCAAGAGGTGTTTGTTCTTTGTACGTAGAAAAAGAAAGAAATGCAATTCAAACCAAGACCTGCGCTTTAATTTGGTATTACAGAGAATTGTAACATCTTTAATATTTTATTTCCATTTTTCAATTTGAATTTTGTTCACATTTTTATTTTTACTTCCAGCTAAGTTTTACTACTTTCCAAGTTTTCAATTTTCTTTTTGAAATTTTGCTTTTAGTGCATAGAACAAGAGGTGTTTGTTCTTTGTACGTAGAAAAATAAGATAATCAATTCAAACCAAGACCGGCGCTTTTATTTAGTATTACAGAAAATTGTAATGTCTTTAATATTTCTATTTCCATTTTTCAATTTTTATTTTGTTCGCCTTGCAACTAAATTCTGTACTTTTCCAATATTTCAATTTTCTGTTTGAAATTTCGCTTTTAGTGCATAGAGCAAGAGGTGTTTGTTCTTTGTACGTAGAAAAAGAAAGAAATGCAATTCAAACCAAGACCTGCGCTTTAATTTGGTATTACAGAGAATTGTAACATCTTTAATATTTTTATTTCCATTTTTCAATTTGTATTTTGTTCACATTTTTATTTTTACTTCCAGCTAAGTTTTACTACTTTCCAATTTTTCAATTTTCTGTTTGAAATTTTGCTTTTAGTGCATAGAGCAAGAGGTGTTTGTTCTTTGTACGTAGAAAAAGAAAGAAATGCAATTCAAACCAAGACCTGCGCTTTAATTTGGTATTACAGAGAATTGTAACATCTTTAATATTTTTATTTCCATTTTTCAATTTGTATTTTGTTCACATTTTTATTTTTACTTCCAGCTAAATTTTACTACTTTCCAATTTTTCAATTTTCTGTTTGAAATTTTGCTTTTAGTGCATAGAGCAAGAGGTGTTTGTTCTTTGTACGTAGAAAAAGAAAGAAATGCAATTCAAACCAAGACCTGCGCTTTAATTTGGTATTACAGAGAATTGTAACATCTTTAATATTTTTATTTCCATTTTTCAATTTGTTTTTTGTTCACATTTTTATTTTTACTTCCAGCTAAGTTTTACTACTTTCCAATTTTTCAATTTTCTGTTTGAAATTTTGCTTTTAGTGCATAGAGCAAGAGGTGTTTGTTCTTTGTACGTAGAAAAAGAAAGAAATGCAATTCAAACCAAGACCTGCGCTTTAATTTGGTATTACAGAGAATTGTAACATCTTTAATATTTTTATTTCCATTTTTTAATTTGTATTTTGTTCACATTTTTATTTTTACTTCCAGCTAAGTTTTACTACTTTCCAATTTTTCAATTTTCTGTTTGAAATTTTGCTTTTAGTGCATAGAGCAAGAGGTGTTAGTTCTTTGTACGTAGAAAAAGAAAGAAATGCAATTCAAACCAAGACCTGCGCTTTAATTTGGTATTACAGAGAATTGTAACATCTTTAATATTTTTATTTCCATTTTTCAATTTGTATTTTGTTCACATTTTATTTTTACTTCCAGCTAAGTTTAACTACTTTCCAATTTTTCAATTTTCTGTTTGAAATTTTGCTTTTAGTGCATAGAACAAGAGGTGTTTGTTCTTTGTACGTAGAAAAAGAAAGAAATGCAATTCAAACCAAGACCTGCGCTTTAATTTGGTATTACAGAGAATTGTAACATCTTTAATATTTTTATTTCCATTTTTCAATTTGTATTTTGTTCACATTTTTATTTTTACTTCCAGCTAAGTTTTACTACTTTCCAATTTTTCAATTTTCTGTTTGAAATTTTGCTTTTAGTGCATAGAGCAAGAGGTGTTTGTTCTTTGTACGTAGAAAAAGAAAGAAATGCAATTCAAACCAAGACCTGCGCTTTAATTTGGTATTACAGAGAATTGTAACATCTTTAATATTTTTATTTCCATTTTTCAATTTTTATTTTGTTCACATTTTTATTTTTACTTCCAGCTAAATTTTACTACTTTCCAATTTTTCAATTTTCTGTTTAAATTTTGCTTTTAGTGCATAGAACAAGAGGTGTTTGTTCTTTGTACGTAGAAAAAGAAAGAAATGCAATTCAAACCAAGACCTGCGCTTTAATTTGGTATTACAGAGAATTGTAACATCTTTAATATTTTTATTTCCATTTTTCAATTTGTATTTTGTTCACATTTTTATTTTTACTTCCAGCTAAATTTTACTACTTTCCAATTTTTCAATTTTCTGTTTGAAATTTTGCTTTTAGTGCATAGAACAAGAGGTGTTTGATCTTTGTACGTAGAAAAAGAAAGAAATGCAATTCAAACCAAGACCTGCGCTTTAATTTGGTATTACAGAGAATTGTAACATCTTTAATATTTTTATTTCCATTTTTCAATTTGTATTTTGTTCACATTTTTATTTTTACTTCCAGCTAAATTTTACTACTTCCCAATTTTTCAATTTTCTGTTTGAAATTTTGCTTTTAGTGCGTAGAGCAAGAGGTGTTTGTTCTTTGTACGTAGAAAAAGAAAGAAATGCAATTCAAATCAAGACCTGCGCTTTAATTTGGTATTACAGAGAATTGTAACATCTTTAATATTTTTATTTCCATTTTTCAATTTGTATTTTGTTTATATTTTTATTTTTACTTCCAGCTAAATTTTACTACTTTCCAATTTTTCAATTTTCTGTTTGAAATTTTGCTTTTAGTGCATAGAGCAAGAGGTGTTTGTTCTTTGTACGTAGAAAAATAAAGAAATGCAATTCAAACCAAGACCTGCGCTTTAATTTGGTATTATGGAGAATTGTAACATCTTTAATATTTTTATTTCCATTTTTCAATTTGTATTTTGTTCACATTTTTATTTTTACTTCCAGCTAAATTTTACTACTTTCCAATTTTTCAATTTTCTGTTTGAAATTTTGCTTTTAGTGCATAGAGCAAGAGGTGTTTGTTCTTTGTACGTAGAAAAATAAAGAAATGCAATTCAAACCAAGACCGGCGCTTTAATTTGGTATTACAGAGAATTGTAACATCTTTAATATTTTTATTTCCATTTTTCAATTTGTATTTTGTTCACATTTTTATTTTTACTTCCAGCTAAATTTTACTACTTTCCAATTTTTCAATTTTCTGTTTGAAATTTTGCTTTTAGTGCATAGAGCAAGAGGTGTTTGTTCTTTGTACGTAGAAAAATAAAGAAATGCAATTCAAACCAAGACCTGCGCTTTAATTTGGTATTATGGAGAATTGTAACATCTTTAATATTTTTATTTCCATTTTTCAATTTGTATTTTGTTCACATTTTTATTTTTACTTCCAGCTAAATTTTACTACTTTCCAATTTTTCAATTTTCTGTTTGAAATTTTGCTTTTAGTGCTTAGAGCAAGAGGTGTTTGTTCTTTGTACGTAGAAAAAGAAAGAAATGCAATTCAAACCAAGACCTGCGCTTTAATTTGGTATTACAGAGAATTGTAACATCTTTAATATTTTTATTTCCATTTTTCAATTTGTATTTTGTTCACATTTTTATTTTTACTTCCAGCTAAGTTTTACTACTTTCCAATTTTTCAATTTTCTGTTTGAAATTTTGCTTTTAGTGCATAGAACAAGAGGTGTTTGATCTTTGTACGTAGAAAAAGAAAGAAATGCAATTCAAACCAAGACCTGCGCTTTAATTTGGTATTACAGAGAATTGTAACATCTTTAATATTTTTATTTCCATTTTTCAATTTGTATTTTGTTTACATTTTTATTTTTACTTCCAGCTAAATTTTACTACTTTCCAATTTTTCAATTTTCTGTTTGAAATTTTGCTTTTAGTGCGTAGAGCAAGAGGTGTTTGTTCTTTGTACGTAGAAAAAGAAAGAAATGCAATTCAAATCAAGACCTGCGCTTTAATTTGGTATTACAGAGAATTGTAACATCTTTAATATTTTTATTTCCATTTTTCAATTTGTATTTTGTTCACATTTTTATTTTTACTTCCAGCTAAATTTTACTACTTTCCAATTTTTCAATTTTCTGTTTGAAATTTTGCTTTTAGTGCATAGAGCAAGAGGTGTTTGTTCTTTGTACGTAGAAAAAGAAAGAAATGCAATTCAAACCAAGACCTGCGCTTTAATTTGGTATTATGGAGAATTGTAACATCTTTAATATTTTTATTTCCATTTTTCAATTTGTATTTTGTTCACATTTTTATTTTTACTTCCAGCTAAATTTTACTACTTTCCAATTTTTCAATTTTCTGTTTGAAATTTTGCTTTTAGTGCATAGAGCAAGAGGTGTTTGTTCTTTGTACGTAGAAAAAGAAAGAAATGCAATTCAAACCAAGACCTGCGCTTTAATTTGGTATTATGGAGAATTGTAACATCTTTAATATTTTTATTTCCATTTTTCAATTTGTATTTTGTTCACATTTTTGTTTTTACTTCCAGCTAAGTTTTACTACTTTCCAATTTTTCAATTTTCTGTTTGAAATTTTGCTTTTAGTGCATAGAACAAGAGGTGTTTGTTCTTTGTCCGTAGAAAAATAAGATAATCAATTCAAACCAAGACCTGCGCTTTAATTTAGTATTACAGAAAATTGTAATGTCTTTAATATTTCTATTTCCATTTTTCAATTTTTATTTTGTTCGCGTTGCAACTAAATTCTGTCCTTTTCCAATATTTCAATTTTTTGTTTGAAATTTCGCTTTTAGTGCATAGAGCAAGAGGTGTTTGTTCCTTGTACGTAGAAAAAGAAAGAAATGCAATTCAAACCAAGACCTGCGCTTTAATTCGGTATTACAGAGAATTGTAACATCCTTAATATTTTTATTTCCATTTTTTAATTTGTATTTTGTTCACATATTTATTTTTACTTCCAGCTAAATTATACTACTTTCCAATTTTTCATTTTTCTGTTTGAAATTTTGCTTTTAGTGCATAGAACAAGAGGTGTTTGTTCTTTGTACGTAGAAAAATAAGATAATCAATTCAAACCAAGACCTGCGCTTTTATTTAGTATTACAGAAAATTGTAATGTATTTAATATTTCTATTTCCATTTTTCAATTTTTATTTTGTTCGCCTTGCAACTAAATTTTGTCCTTTTCCAATATTTCAATTTTTTGTTTGAAATTTCGCTTTTAGTGCATAGAGCAAGAGGTGTTTGTTCCTTGTACGTAGAAAAAGCAAGAAATGCAATTCAAACCAAGACCTGCGCTTTAATTCGGTATTACAGAGAATTGTAACATCTTTAATATTTTTATTTCCATTTTTCAATTTGTATTTTGTTCACATATTTATTTTTACTTCCAGCTAAATTTTACTACTTTCCAATTTTTCAATTTTCTGTTTGAAATTTTGCTTTTAGTGCATAGAACAAGAGGTGTTTGTTCTTTGTACGTAGAAAAATAAGATAATCAATTCAAACCAAGACCTGCGCTTTTATTTAGTATTACAGAAAATTGTAATGTCTTTCATATTTCTATTTCCATTTTTCAATTTTTATTTTGTTCGCCTTGCAACTAAATTCTGTCCTTTTCCAATTTTTCAATTTTTTGTTTGAAATTTCGCTTTTAGTGCATAGAGCAAGAGGTGTTTGTTCTTTGAACGTAGAAAAAGAAAGAAATGCAATTCAAACCAAGACCTGCGCTTTAATTCTGTATTACAGAGAATTGTAACATCTTTAATGTTTTTATTTCCATTTTTCAATTTGTATTTTGTTCACATATTTATTTTTACTTCCAGCTAAATTTTACTACTTTCCAATTTTTCAATTTTCTGTTTGAAATTTTGCTTTTAGTGCATAGAACAAGAGGTGTTTGTTCTTTGTACGTAGAAAAATAAGATAATCAATTCAAACCAAGACCTGTGCTTTTATTTAGTATTACAGAAAATTGTAATGTCTTTAATATTTCTATTTCCATTTTTCAATTTTTATTTTGTTCGCCTTGCAACTAAATTCTGTCCTTTTCCAATATTTCAAATTTTTTGTTTGAAATTTCGCTTTTAGTGCATAGAGCAAGAGGTGTTTGTTCTTTGTACGTAGAAAAAGAAAGAAATGCAATTCAAACCAAGACCTGCGCTTTAATTCGGTATTACAGAGAATTGTAACATCTTTAATATTTTTATTTCCATTTTTCAATTTGTATTTTGTTCACATATTTATTTTTACTTCCAGCTAAATTTTACTACTTTCCAATTTTTCAATTTTCTGTTTGAAATTTTGCTTTTAGTGCTTAGAGCAAGAGGTGTTTGTTCTTTGTACGTAGAAAAAGAAAGAAATGCAATTCAAACCAAGACCTGCGCTTTAATTTGGTATTACAGAGAATTGTAACATCTTTAATATTTTTATTTCCATTTTTCAATTTGTATTTTGTTCACATTTTTATTTTTACTTCCAGCTAAGTTTTACTACTTTCCAATTTTTCAATTTTCTGTTTGAAATTTTGCTTTTAGTGCATAGAACAAGAGGTGTTTGATCTTTGTACGTAGAAAAAGAAAGAAATGCAATTCAAACCAAGACCTGCGCTTTAATTTGGTATTACAGAGAATTGTAACATCTTTAATATTTTTATTTCCATTTTTCAATTTGTATTTTGTTCACATTTTTATTTTTACTTCCAGCTAAATATTACTACTTTCCAATTTTTCAATTTTCTGTTTGAAATTTTGCTTTTAGTGCGTAGAGCAAGAGGTGTTTGTTCTTTGTACGTAGAAAAAGAAAGAAATGCAATTCAAATCAAGACCTGCGCTTTAATTTGGTATTACAGAGAATTGTAACATCTTTAATATTTTTATTTCCATTTTTCAATTTGTATTTTGTTTACATTTTTATTTTTACTTCCAGCTAAATTTTACTACTTTCCAATTTTTCAATTTTCTGTTTGAAATTTTGCTTTTAGTGCATAGAGCAAGAGGTGTTTGTTCTTTGTACGTAGAAAAAGAAAGAAATGCAATTCAAACCAAGACCTGCGCTTTAATTTGGTATTATGGAGAATTGTAACATCTTTAATATTTTTATTTCCATTTTTCAATTTGTATTTTGTTCACATTTTTATTTTTACTTCCAGCTAAATTTTACTACTTTCCAATTTTTCAATTTTCTGTTTGAAATTTTGCTTTTAGTGCATAGAGCAAGAGGTGTTTGTTCTTTGTACGTAGAAAAATAAAGAAATGCAATTCAAACCAAGACCGGCGCTTTAATTTGGTATTACAGAGAATCGTAACATCTTTAATATTTTTATTTCCATTTTTCAATTTGTATTTTGTTCACATTTTTGTTTTTACTTCCAGCTAAGTTTTACTACTTCCCAATTTTTCAATTTTCTGTTTGAAATTTTGCTTTTAGTGCATAGAACAAGGGGTGTTTGTTCTTTGTACGTAGAAAAATAAGATAATCAATTCAAACCAAGACCTGCGCTTTAATTTAGTATTACAGAAAATTGTAATGTCTTTAATATTTCTATTTCCATTTTTCAATTTTTATTTCGTTCGCCTTGCAACTAAATTCTGTCCTTTTCCAATATTTCAATTTTTTGTTCCAAATTTTGCTTTTAGTGCATAGAGCAAGAGGTGTTTGTTCTTTGTACGTAGAAAAAGAAAGAAATGCAATTCAAACCAAGACCTGCGCTTTAATTTGGAATTACAGAGAATTGTAACATCTTTAATATTTTTATTTCCATTTTTCAATTTGTATTTCGTTCACATTTTTATTTTTTACTTCCAGCTAAGTTTTACTACTTTCCAATTTTTCAATTTTCTGTTTGAAATTTTGCTTTTAGTGCATAGAACAAGAGGTGTTTGTTCTTTGTCCGTAGAAAAATAAGATAATCAATTCAAACCAAGACCTGTGCTTTAATTTAGTATTACAGAAAATTGTAATGTCTTTAATATTTCTATTTCCATTTTTCAATTTTTATTTTGTTCGCGTTGCAACTAAATTCTGTCCTTTTCCAATATTTCAATTTTTTGTTTGAAATTTCGCTTTTAGTGCATAGAGCAAGAGGTGTTTGTTCCTTGTACGTAGAAAAAGAAAGAAATGCAATTCAAACCAAGACCTGCGCTTTAATTCGGTATTACAGAGAATTGTAACATCTTTAATATTTTTATTTCCATTTTTTAATTTGTATTTTGTTCACATATTTATTTTTACTTCCAGCTAAATTATACTACTTTCCAATTTTTCATTTTTCTGTTTGAAATTTTGCTTTTAGTGCATAGAACAAGAGGTGTTTGTTCTTTGTACGTAGAAAAATAAGATAATCAATTCAAACCAAGACCTGCGCTTTTATTTAGTATTACAGAAAATTGTAATGTATTTAATATTTCTATTTCCATTTTTCAATTTTTATTTTGTTCGCCTTGCAACTAAATTTTGTCCTTTTCCAATATTTCAATTTTTTGTTTGAAATTTCGCTTTTAGTGCATAGAGCAAGAGGTGTTTGTTCCTTGTACGTAGAAAAAGCAAGAAATGCAATTCAAACCAAGACCTGCGCTTTAATTCGGTATTACAGAGAATTGTAACATCTTTAATATTTTTATTTCCATTTTTCAATTTGTATTTTGTTCACATATTTATTTTTACTTCCAGCTAAATTTTACTACTTTCCAATTTTTCAATTTTCTGTTAGAAATTTTGCTTTTAGTGCATAGAACAAGAGGTGTTTGTTCTTTGTACGTAGAAAAATAAGATAATCAATTCAAACCAAGACCTGCGCTTTTATTTAGTATTACAGAAAATTGTAATGTCTTTCATATTTCTATTTCCATTTTTCAATTTTTATTTTGTTCGCCTTGCAACTAAATTCTGTCCTTTTCCAATTTTTCAATTTTTTGTTTGAAATTTCGCTTTTAGTGCATAGAGCAAGAGGTGTTTGTTCTTTGAACGTAGAAAAAGAAAGAAATGCAATTCAAACCAAGACCTGCGCTTTAATTCTGTATTACAGAGAATTGTAACATCTTTAATGTTTTTATTTCCATTTTTCAATTTGTATTTTGTTCACATATTTATTTTTACTTCCAGCTAAATTTTACTACTTTCCAATTTTTCAATTTTCTGTTTGAAATTTTGCTTTTAGTGCATAGAACAAGAGGTGTTTGTTCTTTGTACGTAGAAAAATAAGATAATCAATTCAAACCAAGACCTGTGCTTTTATTTAGTATTACAGAAAATTGTAATGTCTTTAATATTTCTATTTCCATTTTTCAATTTTTATTTTGTTTGCCTTGCAACTAAATTCTGTCCTTTTCCAATATTTCAAATTTTTTGTTTGAAATTTCGCTTTTAGTGCATAGAGCAAGAGGTGTTTGTTCTTTGTACGTAGAAAAAGAAAGAAATGCAATTCAAACCAAGACCTGCGCTTTAATTCGGTATTACAGAGAATTGTAACATCTTTAATATTTTTATTTCCATTTTTCAATTTGTATTTTGTTCACATATTTATTTTTACTTCCAGCTAAATTTTACTGCTTTCCAATTTTTCAATTTTCTGTTTGAAATTTTGCTTTTAGTGCATAGAACAAGAGGTGTTTGTTCTTTGTACGTAGAAAAATAAGATAATCAATTCAAACCAAGACCTGCGCTTTAATTTAGTATTCCAGAAAATTGTAATGTCTTCAATATTTCTATTTCCATTTTTCAATTTTTATTTTGTTCGCATTTTCATTTTTACTTGCAACTAAATTTTATAATTTTCCAATTCTTCAATTTTCTGTTCGAAATTTCGCTTTTAGTGCATAGAACAAGAGGTGTTTGTTTTTTGTACGTAGAAAGAGAAGATAATCAATTCAACCAAGACCTGCACTTTAATTCGGTACTACAGAGAATTGTAACGTCTTTAATATTTCTATTTCCATTTTTCAATTTTCATTTCGTTCGCATTTTTATTTTCATTTGCAATTAAATTTTATAACTTTTCAATTTTTCAATTTTCTGTTTGAAATTTCTCTTTTAGTGCATAGAATAAGAGGAGTTTGTTCTTTGTTCGTACAAAAAGAAGATAATCAATCCAAACAAAGAGTTCTGAGTCAGCGCTGAGCGACTCTCTTATTTTTGTGTGCCCGTGAGTGCTTTACTTTTGATGTGCTTTAACGTTAAATAAAAAGTGAAGCCTGGTCAATGTGAACGCCTCCGCTTCATTAGTAATATCGTCCATAACGTGAGTCCCCCTAATACCGAATCATGATCATGAATAATTAAAAATAAAAGTTGCTACAAAATGTCCTAAACTAAACAATTCTTAACCTTTGTAAGTTTGGGCTCTTCCTATGTTTTCGTGAACTCTATTACCCAAAAAGCATAAGTGGACTTGATAAAAAAAACTGTAACTAGTTTTGTCATAAGCCTTTAAATTCTATTCAGCTTAAATTTGAAGCATGCGCCACCATCCCATGCTTCAGTTACCAGTTTTCCTTGTTTTATAGCAACCAGATGACCTTTGTTGTTTTGACGAGAAAAAACAAAAAATTGATGTTTATTCTAAATTTATTTCCTAATTGTATTGAGACAAATAATAATTTCATGTCAGTTAATCACAGGCTGAGGTAGCAAGAATAAAACAAAAAAAAACACTCAATAAAAGAGTATATACATTCAGCGTCTTCGATTTTGATTAAATTTTTAAGGAGCGTGAGAGTTACATGTGTGCCATTTTCACCATATCCTTGTCAGCCTCGGCTGAAAATAAATGAAGAAATAACCTGTTTAGTATGTTGGCTATTTAACTGAAATAGTTTCTTAACTTTTCATTTAGAGGTTTTATGGGTTATGTTGCAATTTCTATATTGACAGCAATTGCTTTAGAGGCTAGACCATTACAAAGAATTAGCGAAGATGGCTTGTTGAGATATTCATTAAGTAGATTTCGCTTTTTCTTTATTGTTTTTTTGTACGACTTGAAAATTGGGCAGTTTGATACTTTAGCCCAGAAGTCAGCAACCTTCTGCTGCAGCGGCCAAGCTGTTGCAAAACGTAGACGGAGAGGGCCGGACAGGGAAACGCAGAGAGAGGGCAGAGGGTCGGGTAGGGGTCACTGTATAAAAATAAAATATTAAATATACCTCCACGTGCACCAAGTGATATGCAAAGATGATCTTCTCTTTGAGGCACACGCACGATAAGATTACTTGAGTCGCCTTAATATTATTTTGGATGTTCAGTAGAGCTTGCCATTTTGCAAAAATTAACGTTAAACTTCTAACTGAAAGTCGTAACCATTTTAGAGATGCTCACCAGGCGGTCGTAAAACCCACTTTGAAAAGTATCGTGCCAAATATACACGTGCAGTAGCTAACACTTTAATCAAGGCAGCTTCGACATTTCGTATATTTGAAAATTCTAAGGCAGGGAGGCCAGTGGAAAACAGAACAAAATCGTTCGTCCAAAATGCATTCTTCAGTTTCTTTGCTTGAAAACCAGCTGAACCGCGAACTCTATCTGGCTGATCTCTTGAGTCAGTACGTCATATTATAAATGTTTGCAACCAGACATATTATCTCGACCCGGAGTGTGTTTTTAGGGGGGGGGGGGGGGCATTTCTGGTGGCGGGCCGGCGGTCGTTTATTATTGCATCGCGGGTGGTATCCCGCCAGCGGGTCGTAGGTTGCTAAACCCTGCTAGTCCCATGTTCCAGTGGGAAGAAGCCGACCGTCGATGGGAAAAAACGTGCGTTTGGTATAAGGCGCGGGAATATATGGGAAAATCAGGCCATCTATCTACCTAAAGGTCCTTATTTTAAACTTGTTTTTTCTTCACGTTCCGTCCACTGAACAGCACGGGAAAATACTCCAAGGACGCACCAGATCTATTAACACCATCGGCTCATTCCCCACAATACAGCGCGTTTTCGATGGTCACTATTCTAACTACAGAGGTATAGTGCCAACGGGACTAAAGCGACAAAATCATCCTCACAAGCGTCATGATAAGCAGGGCTTGTTGTTCTTTTTAAACGCAACTTTTGAATCTGGAAAAAAAACAACACGAAAACTAATTGATGAGTATTGAGGAAACCATCGCGTTTTAACAACTATTTAAAATAGTCCAGCCTGTAACGGCAATCGTCGTGAATATTGCGTATGTAAAATGTCCCGAAAACGATAATTAAAAAGGCAATTGCCAAACTCACTATATCAGTTATTCCCTCATCCGATGTCCACCTAGTCTCGTGACACTCGTAAATTCATCTGACAAAATTTTATTTCATTTAAACTTAAACGCCCTTTAACAATGTTTCAATGCTAACACCCACTGAACGTTATTTCCTTGGCGGTAAACTTCTGCCCGCGCACCTAAATTTTAGATTTTTTTCCGTTACTTCTTTCCTTAATGTAACACATCTCTTGCAATGTCTGGTGAATAATTTGTCTCACCATGAACGAAACCACAACTCAATGAAATCCACGCACAGTTCGGTTATGGTACTTGGAACGCTATTCTGACCCTTAAGTTTATGTCGGCTTCCTTTTTGGGTCCCTCAAGCTCTGCCTGATGACGTCAAAACTGTCTCATGCCTTCCGCATTAATCCTGGTGGTGGCGCAACAGCAGAGTTGAAAACGGCAGACGCATGTATTCATATTCGCTTCGGTAATGATATTTATTACTGGCAATTAAAAGATTGTCCAAACGAGACACGCTTTGTGTGGTGCAAAGGAAAAAAGATGCTCACGCATCTAGAGCAAGAAACGTGAAAGTTGCGGCCACTGCGTTCGTCTTCAGTGTGGGCAAATACTTTGTGAGGACATCAACCACGCTTTCCTCCTCACAGTCGTCTCTCCCCTAGCTTGCTCCCCGGGAAGTTCGACTGGCAACAAAAGCCGAAGCATTAACAGCAACCAAACACTTGACAATCTCCAATCGCCAATACCCAATGGGCAATGACTGTACAATCCCCGTAAGAAGCATGCGTCAATTAAGTCATTGTCCAAGGACTAAAGTAAAAGGTAACTTTCACCACAAAAGAAAAAAGAAAAGAAAGAAAGAACGTCCCAAAGCAGATAGCAGCCGAAGGAAACTTCAGCTTCAAGTTCAGCAAACACTGTGACTGCTGAAAACGTGTCCTCCTTGGACGGCCCTTTAAAGGCACTATTAGAGTGGTATTTGGTAAACTTTCCTAATTTCTGGTGGTAACTTACGCTGGCGTCAAAGCAGGTATAAAATTCGATGCCGCGGCAGTAACTTCGGGGATGACAATACTGAAAAAAGTTCCATAAGGTGTTTGTCAATTAAATTTCAAGATCATTTCTTAAAAAAATTATGAGTGATGCATTTACGTAATTGATTCACCGATTCCTGAAGTATAAAACAATAAATATAGCAAAATATTCGCTAACCACTTGTGAACAAAAATAAAAAAGTATGTACAAAGTAACAAGCACTAGGTGAGTATTAAGACGGGACACAAAACAATACCCAGCATTTAAAAGAAAAATTAACAAAAGCAAAGCCCGACATTTTTTTTTACGAAAATCGAAACGTTCGGTAACAATATCATATGGGAGAGAATTCCAGTGAGTAATAAAATGTTCGTAAGGGCAGAATACTCATAGTGGGCAATGCGATATACAATATTTCAGTTGATTGATATCAGAGTAATGCCAAGTCTCGTCAAAGCGATCTTGGCCATAGAGTTCTTTAAAATGTAATCACAGTCGTAAGAAATCATGCCACGAACGTGATAAATTCACATAGTGAAAGTTAAAAAGCCGGGGAAGGAAAGGGGGGGGGGTAAAGTTTTGAAAAGGGCTGATTACTTTACCTTTAGTCAGGTGTGGTATGAATCAGAAAAAATGTTGACTACAATTTGTATAAGCTTCAACACTATTTTGAAGATAAATTTTATACATGGTCCTCATACCCCTGCTTTACTGCTGAGTCGAAAATTCATACGACGGTTCACGAAACGGCTTTTCACTTCTGATAAGCTGCGTTCTTCATGTTGATGCACAGCGCTTGACACTTTTGTGTTTCTTTACAAGCACCGCTTGGTCATTGGCGTCATTCTGGGTGTTATTAAAAAACTGAAGCATGACTAGTAGTTCCGTCGACTGCAATACTGAGTAACGATTGTAGGAGACATATTTTGGGCCGCATAAATCCAAGCTTACTCTGATTTGTTTATTTTCGTACTCGCCCTGACGGCATCTCCCAGGGGCATATGAAACACAGGCACGTCGACTGTTGAATTCCGTCTTGGGTACAAATAATGATCGGTATATATAAAATTCTAGCACCATATGCTGCGGCTTGTTGCCGATTACTCCAGCAGAGGCAGTCGATCACAACGCGAAAGAACTCGGACCATGCTGGAAAACACTCCTCACTAAAAATATTCCAGGTACTCTATAAAATCCTACCACATTTAAACGCCTCTTCCAACTCTCTATCCAGTCACGTCGTAACGACAATTTTCAATTGATATTTTTATAAACTTTCTTTCAACCGAAGTACAGACGATAGAAATACCATAACAAATTATATCGCCACGTCTCACTAGAGTTTCTTTCACCATATGTCTATAAATTTTCTATAGACAACTTGACAGAATAGTAAGATCAAAACGGAGAAGTGACATTACACTAAGTTGGGACCTTGTGGCGAAGGCTGCTTTTTTAAACTATGTAAAACACTTATCGATTTGTGCAATGCTTCAAAGTTTGAGATACAGGTTACCAACCTTTGGAATTCAGTATAAATTATTGACCACAAAAAATAAACACTCTTCTAATATTTTTTTCTTCTGGAGAGGTACGCGTTCAAATGATTGCCTTTTAAGCATATATGGCGGTGGAGAAGTCAACACTCTTGGATTACTAGAGCTATGAGTGCTTCCTTTCGTGTGCATTTCTGATATCTGTGTATGCGCACAAGAAACGTGGTGGATGTATTCGGGCAAACCTAAAGTTAATATCTAGAATTTCTTTTGTTTCGAATAAAAACCTACATAATTGTTTATATAAAGGAATAGGTGCGTTGTCGGAATCTGCCTTTTTTTCATCCAATTTCTATACACCAAGAAGAACTCTACAAGAAAGCTGCCAAAAGGCTATAGACGGATGGCAGAAAAGTGAACACTTTTTTTTTTTATAAATATAGCCTCTATACGCTATATGCTGTAAACTATTTGTAGAAAGTGAGTAGGTATTTTTCTGCAAGGTTTCTCTCCATGTTGTGAAAGACATTAGACGGAAGTCCATCAGCATGGCCCTACGGCGAGATTTCAAGCCGTAAGTACGTCACGTGGAGCTATCCTATTCATTAAATGTACAGTGGCCCAATTTTTTAATTACCTCAAGCGAGCGTCGACCGCCGGGACGGGCAGTGCCGCGCCGCGGAGGCGTGCGGCGATACGGGAGAGATTAGGCGCGTGCACAGAAAGCCCTGTCTGATGGGAGCGTCGTCTGCTAGTCGACTCGGTTGATCGCACACAGCCCCTGCGCCGTAGCAAAGGAGGGCAGGTCGCTTGCGATGTCGAAGTACATCGCCTATTGACGGTAGCCTGCGTAACCCCGACTGTTGTTGCTATATCCCTTTGCCTTATGCCGCCCATCGACATTCTCACAATACGTGCCCGTGTTTCTATGGGCACTTTAAGAGGCATAAGAATGTGCGCGCGCCCGCTTGTCAAAGAAAAGTGACCATCTGGCTACATATGCTAGATGACGACAGCAACAACGCAGTTGATAATACAAAATACCAAGCGGAAACCCTGTCTATACTAAGTTTTACTTTGTGTTGTACCGCAGCCGACGCCACAAGCCATCTTGGCCAGCGATGCGTGTCACGCGGCCTTCCAGTTAGGTACAACTGCACGTGGAAGCACGATGTCACGTGGCAGGGTGAAAGCACTGGATTCGTTTTGATGGCTCGTAGCATTGGCTGCGGAATATAGTTTAACGGATCGTTCCATGCAGTTTGTCGTGTCACCGTATTTTTTATTATTGTTGGTGCTCACAAAGTAAACGCAGACATGAAATTAAAAAAAAAAAGAAACTAAATTTAACTTGAGATGACGCGCGGTTTATGCCGCGCCTGAGCAGTATCACGCAAGCAAGCGCTGTTCAAATTTTTGCTTAAAGGCGGTTAGCTATGCAACAGATAATGAACAGGGGCTGAGTGCGGGGAGCGGAATAGGCTAGCAGACGACGCTCGCAGCGGAAAGAGCTTTGTGCGCACGCGCCTAATCTCTCCCGTGTCGCCGCACGCCTCCGCGGCACGGCGCTGGCCGTCGCGGCGGTCGACGCTCGCTTGATATTATTAAAAAAATTGGGCCACTGTACATAGAGGTCTCTTACTTTGATATCAGTTAACTTGAGGCTGGGGCACAAAAACGAAAACATTCGGATTCGAAAATGCAGCAAAGTTAAGGACAGACAAGGTATCGATATTTCCTATGGAAACCATATATAGAAGTCTTAATTTATATTACAAAAGTATCAGCTTTATTATATTTTCACATTGGTTACCCCAAACTAAGATCTTGCAGTATCGCAAACTTCCACCAACACGCCTGAACTCCTGTTTATTTTTTCTTTACTTCAGTCTCCACCGTGGCTCCCACCTCTTCCAACCACAGGTGATTTAAATCTCTGCATCCTGAACCATATTACCATGTATTACAATCCACGCATAACATATTATAATACATGGAAGTTGGAAAGCTTTTTCGACTCTTGTGTGCCAGTGTTGAATAATATTTGGTATCCCGATCAGAGCAGAGGCTAACCAGATCGGCCGCCATTTTTAAGCAATCCCATCTATGTCGTGCACCGCGCTACATGAAATCTGTGTGTCTAGTCGGCGCTAATCACTTCGACACTAAGAGGGGCTCTGTGAAAACGCAGAGCTACAGGCTGGAGAGCAGCAAAAGCATAGAAATATAAGCTTCTCGTTTGGACCTAGGCGCTCCACCAGTGAGCGAAGTAAACCTCTTAAATAGACGCAAAAAAATAATTATCATTTATTTTTGTAATCGACGTCATCTGTGAATGCCATCTGTAGCAATTCGTACACTGCACGCTACAAAAAAGAAAAAAAAACTGAGTAGATTTTAAGTTACACTACCGCGCCACGAGAGATGTAAAAATATATAAATGTTAGACCGCTGATCTCCATTACAATGGTGTGGGTTGCGCGTCCTCGCTTGGTCGCTGAACCTAAGTGCGGCCACCGGAAGTTCAAAATCGGCCATCTTGGGCCTGCGTTAAGTCAGCCGGGTGAAGAGAAGTAGAGGATGGGCAGCTGCGTGCTGAAAGACCCGTTTACTGCTCGTTCGTCATCACCCGCCAAAGAAGTTTTTTTGATAATAAATTTGTTTAAACTGTCCTACAGCCGCATTTTAGAACCAATGGAATTTTTAAGCCGTGAAATGCTTTTAACGGCACCCCCAAATCCCAAAATTGTATCCGTCCGTCCATCCGACGGTACATTTTCCGCTGAATTTAGAAGGCAAATCGACGTCACGTGACCTAAAGGCCAATTCTGTTTCGCAGCTTAATTATGAGGGTCAATTTATGTCACGTGACCTGACATCACAACCCCCACAGTCCAATTCAATTTCTTTGTTAAACGCTTCAGTAAAACAGGTTTGTTTTTCTGGAGTATGAACCCTTTAAGCTCTGAGGATTGTGTGGTGCCTGATAGATAAGTAGGTGTTTGTTGATATAATCAATGTCTGCTACGCTGCTTGCCTTCTGTTTTTTCACTAATAAAACTTTAGTTCTGAGAACAGCTTCGTCCTTTTGTGTTCGTCGTCTTTACACCGTCTTCGTCGTTTGAGTGGTTTGTATAATGTTCACCAACACGCCCAATTCTGTACCTTACAGAAGTGTAGTTATCATATAGGTCAGGAGTAACAACGGTGACAGTGTGCAGCTTTGAAGGCCGTGGGTGGCTTGCCGTAGAAGGGCACAATCACACAAAGGCAACGTGTGGAAAAGTCAGCATGAACGTATGAAAACATACATGTCCATGAAAGTAAGAATCCTCGATATACTACTGACTGTTCTATCCTGTTTTAAAACTCACCAAAAGCTTAAAAGATTTTCTGGCACCGCGTTGTTGCGCATGCACTTTCGGATTTTTTCATTTACAGTTTTGCTTCTTAGGTTTTAGTCAGAAATGATGAAGTTTTCGAACGTTTTCCAGTTTTTTGAGTTCCTAAAGTTTTCAGTTCAGCTTTCGCTGCGTCAAAAGTAAACCACAAAAAATATAAAAAATAACACTCCCTCAAGTATTAATCTGGGAGCAATATACCCCATCAGCTTAACACATATTAGAAACATTGTTTTCTTTTAACATAACTGACAAAGTTTAATAATAATAAATTCATCTATTTTACGCAGGATCCGACAGCCTCGATATAAAAAGAAGGAAAAAAAAACTGCGAGCTTTTCTCCGCATACGCTCAATGGCCGGTCAGGTTTTCTCCGCGTCCGCCAGTTTTGCGGTAGTTTTTCTCCGGTGAGCTTTTGTCCGGGATTTGTTCGGGGACGGGAAGTGGCGTCAGTTTACTTAACCTAAAATCTGCACCAAGGACTGTGTCCAACCTATACGTCCTCGCAAATGCCTTCAGGTTGTGAGGAATCTCATGAAAATATGGGATTGAAGAAAAACGGTTCCTTGATTTCTGTTCCTTTTCTCTCCTACACCTTGGTTAAACAATTCTAATTGCCATTTGATAAAACTGTCATCATATTTTGCATAATAACCCTTTTCCACAGCCTTTCTGCCAGTTCAGTGATATGATGAACACACGACTTTCTAATGCGTTCCTGACCCGTAACTTTACAATCCCAGCCTTTACGGTCTTCGAATTTCCTTTCCGCATTCTCAACATGGCCCTTGATTCACGTGGATAAGTAAATCTGGAAAGTGCAGGACATCTTCCTCCGCTTTTTCCACCGTAAACTTCAATTCTCGAGCAGATGACCCAAACAACAAAAAGAAAAATGTAATGTCAATATTTATATATATAATTTTATATGTGAATTTTGCGGGTTTTTTTTTATTATTCTGATTGACCAAACTGTCTGCAACGCACACTTTTGTTTTTCTGTTTTTTTTTCCTGACGTGTGTTGGCCCGAAGTCTGTTCCTGTGTTGTTGTTTGTTGTTGTTGTCGTTGTTGTTGTTTGAAGGGGGGGTATTACGTGGAGAGCGCGCCTTTTTAATCAAAAGTGAGAACTGTGTTTAGAATAGGAGGTGAGGGTAAGATATTTTTGTTCAAGTTTTGAAGAGGATTGATGATGCATTGTCGCGTCGACCTGTAATGTTGTCCTCATTCTTACATTTTGTGACGGAGGTTATGGCGCTTGAACTGTATAGACATCGTCCTTTGGTGTTGGTGGTGACGACCTTAATATTGAGACTCTTTAAGGAGGTAGACTAAATAAACAAGTTAGCTGAGTTTGGGACGTCGTCTTTTCTAGTTCTTCTCTCTTTTACGTGTTGGTATTTCTTCTTTACCCCAGTAACAGCTTAATTCATCATGGTTAATATTCACCAACTCGCCTGCACGCTTACCCTGTTTTCCACGGTATTCGTCTCTATAAAACAATACGCGCGCTTTTTATAGGCCTTGATAACATGCCAAAGTTTGTAGAACAATGCATAAGTAACACAACTAACATCGCTTGCTCTCGTTAGCCGTTCAAGTCGGCGCTCCGCCTCAAGCTCGAGCTTTCTGCTTTCGATAACACCTCGGCGTAGGCGTAGCCGAAGCCGGGAGGAAAGCGACGAGCACGTGAAGGAGGCGGGGCATCTTTTGGGCCCTTAGCCTGTCGCCAACTTCTGCTGCCGTCCGTGACCAAAAGCGTTACTGCAGTCGGCATTCGCGATCGGCTAAACGTTAACTGTGACGTCTTTATTTGGACTGATTTTGCTTTCATCAACGGAAATAAGAACAATGTCAGGGACTTGACACCGAAAGAATAAAACAGACTGGTGCCAGGGGAAGAGGAGCACATCTTTTAAGAAGACATGCTTGTCGTATCTTGACCCCGAATTTGTTTTTGTTTTTTCTTCCTGTATCAAGTCAACGTTACCAACAGGATCCACGATTAAAACACCATAGACGGTGTTGCTTTAAGAGTGCGATGACTGAACGCTTCCGTCGTGCATTTTACACAGACCAACAAACTTGTCCTTCACAACTGATGACAGATACCAAAAATTACAAACCTCAGATCACGGCCATGTAAATCCTGGTCGTGACGTCACGAACGAAAACCGTAAGAGGGCGACGCCAAGACATCTCGGAGCTAAAAACACTTTCGCCCTTCAATGGTCCTACATTTTCAAAAGCAATATACTAAGAAGTGTTATATTATAACAATATAACACTGAACATTATAAGAACACTGAATAATATAATAATGTAATATTTGAATCAGCTCCTTGAAAGATATGTACTATTAGCGTATTGAGCACTTTGAGGGAGTAACCAAATACAATATAGCTTCGCCAATACTGGAAACTCCTCCGAAAACACATAGGAGCGGCGGCGAACGTGACAGTGGCGCCTCTAGCGGACTCGGAGTCTACGGAAGCAGTTGTCGCAATGGAAAAGTATAGGCTCCGCGACGTCCTCGATCTTTACAAGCCCCGTATCGTCACCCAAAGTCAAATTTGGGGGTTTTACGTGCCAAACCTACGACGGGCATCTGGCACGCCCCAGCGGAGGACTGAGGATTAATTTCGACCACCTGGGGATCTTTTGACGTGCAACCGAAAACTCGGTTACACGGCGCCTTCTCCGCAATAAGCCTCCGTCATATCGTCACCCTAACAGCAGAAACAATTTATTACGGTCAGTTCGCTTGCAAAGCGAAATCCACTGATCGCAGCTGCAATGACAATCGAATAACAACGCGCGCATAACCAAAGATAGAGCAGTTTATTTAGCGGTCTCAAACGCCTCCCAGGGGATCACACGCGTTTGAAACGCGTCTGCGAAGCGGAAAAAAGGCGTTAAGCTACTCGAACTACGTCGTAATCGTTAAAACATGCAAAAACGACATGTTAATATTACCAGAGCAAGCGCACGAGCTGCTGGAGCCTAAAAACAAAACAAAAAGTAAGGATAAATATGAACGTGCAAACACTTACCGAACTTTGCAGAAAAAATGGTGTCGCCTCGCCATTCCCGACGAAAATAAGAAGAAACGGGAAAGAGAAGCGAACAACGGCGAATAAAACAAAGAAGCTAGCAAAAAACTATCTCAACGACGACGATTGTTGCGGCGCTTATAGAAAAAAAGAAAGAAAAATGGAAAGCAGCAAATGAATAGCTGGTGGTCGCCACCGGTGTTGAGTTCACGACAAATAAAGCGGAAGCAACAGACGAAACTAATAAAAAAAGAAGAAAGCGACCCTTTTTTTTTTCAGCTGCTTGTTGTACATTTCTTTATTTGCTTTCGCGGCGTAGGTACGAACTAAAAACAAAACAAGGGAAATAAATAACGTAGTGCAGCTCACACTGCCCGATAAAAAAGAAACGTTTTGGTCGCAAGCAGCAATCTTCTATATGTGCTAGCAGTGAGTAACCTTTTTTTGCTTTCGAATTTCTTTTTCCAGTGACTTTGGCGGGTTGTTCGTTCGCTCGCTTGACGAAGCAGTTTAAAAGTGCATTCAAGTACTTGTTGACGTAGGTGTCCGTAGGTCGATGTAGGAAGCAGAAGAAAGATTTTCCACCACATCGCACAAACTTGTTCTTGAATGCGGCCGGTTGATCAACAAACGATGACCCGTAGCAGACGTGCCGGCCGGAGTACACAAATAAAATTCGAATAAAAATGGGTAACGAGCTTACACTTCTTAATATATTTAATAAATATCAAAAAGCACGTATGAAGATTTTGGATTAGAAACTCAATCGAAGGCGGAAATAGGAGGTTATCGCAGACGACAGTGGAAGAAAACAACAAACACAACAGCAAAGTTGCAGACGGCCCTCAAAATGCTCGGGCCTAGCGCAGACAAACGGGTGTAGTAAGCGCCGAAGCGAAGGAAAGGGAGTAAAGACTAAGCCAAACAAAGCAAGGATACGCAATTGTTTACACGTCGGGCAAAAAAAGAAAAAAAGCAAACAAACAATATACACAGCAACATATAAGCAGAAGGAAGAAATAACGCGGCAGAGTGCCGTCGCCTCAAAAATATAAAAGAAAGAAGACTCAAAAATGAAAAGAATGGAGACGGTTCAACGGGTGTCGGCCTTTATCGTAGAAGTAAAGAAGCAGCGAAGCAGATGTTGGTCGTCCCCGCGCTAACAATCGGAATTTGTGCACTGTAAATAACGTGACTGAAATCATATTTTTTCGCGGGGCTACGACGTTCTCCCCTTCTTTCTTTGCAAGCGCGAGAAGTCTGCTTTTTTCGTAACTCCGCTTTTGTTAATCTATAATCGCGTCAGATTTGCATATGCACAACGCCTTCTTTCGGAGCATACTGACATCGCTGTAACGTACGTAATTCGAAATTGACTTCTGCTTCTTCATCCGGAGACGATCTTAACGGGATTAGCCAGCTCGCCTGTTCGACGAAACGGTTATAAGCAAGACATTCATGAGAAATGGGGATTGCAACGACAAAACGAATTGACTGATAAGAACAATAAACTTGAAACGAAGCTATGTTCTGAAATGTTTGTACATTTCCTTTTTTCACGAAACAGCGCAAAGGCATACATTCGTGTTTTGCTTGGCTTACATAAGTTGTGACAGAATGTTTTCTTCGGGAGAACTCCGAAATTGCACCCAGAAAGCTGTAACATCTTTCCCACGGGAAGAGAATATCATTCACTCATGAGCTGGCACCCATTTTTTAACTTTCAAAGCAGCGAATGTCCGTGACAATTTTTTTTCGTTGGTCACCTCGCACGGAGATAGGCAAAATCAATGCATTTCGGAGAATTTGTCTGCCAGCGGAGACTCCGAGCTCGCCAGGGGCGCTGCAATCACTTTTCGCCCGTTTTCCGCGGGAGTTGCCAGTATTGGCTTCCACGGTATTTGGAGTAACCCTACAGGCTCTTTGGAGCGTGGGTAGTTAAAGGAGCGGTAAAGCGCACTGTGACGGAAAGAAATGTAAAAGCCAGTGGTCACTCACGCGGGTTTCCATTCCTTGTGGCAGCCGGAAAGATGTGAAGGCACAGTTATCTATAAAACAAAGCAAAATAAAAGCAAGGTGATTAAGAAAAAAAGAAAAAATAAGGTTTTCGAAAAAAAACTTTAGTGCTTTATAGCTAATCTCAAATATAAACTATAGGCATTATCAAACGCACTGCGTTCAACCAAGTGTTGCGCTAGTGGCCCCGACTGGATGCTAGCATTCCAGAACCAGCTGTTGCCTTACCCAAAGCCTTTAAGAGAGCAATCTTTAATGACAAAATGGTGACCGACAAGCCTTACGAATATGGGCTATTCACTGGACGCCATATTTGAGGGCCATGTATAGAGCGCATCATCATAACGAGCTCAGGTTAGTAGCCTGCTGAGACCGGCAATCTTGACTGAGCGGAATGCGCGTTGCAAAAGGAATGCGGAAAGCTTCGCCGTCAACACGCGCTTAGACGCCGCGCTCACAGTTATGGCCGCAGTGAATACATGGGGTTGAATGGCTCAAACTACTGAGAACGGGCCAGATCTTTTTATTGAAAATTTCTTAAAATCACTTATAACTTTTCACTACGATAACGGGTTTTTTTCAAAATTTAAATTTTTTCAAAGTGTTCACTTCCTTGTGTAATGCCCCCTGGGCCTTCAAGGAATAATAAATGATGATGATGGTGATGATCTCATCGAACCGCTCGCGCTGTATTTGGGCGCAGACTGGGCTTTCGGCGGCACTGCGTACCTTAGAATTATTGCAGTGAGAAACACCTTGTACATTTTATATTTTGTCCATGTGTTTGTGTGCCTGTGGGGGGGAGGGGGGGGGGGGAGGGGGGGGGGGGCGAAGGGGTACGTTGCATTTTTGTTTTATACGTGAAACAACTTCAAAATTCGACTGCTGGGGAATGCAGAACATAGGCAAGTGTATGCACCAGCTTGCAAACAATCCGGTTCACCCTTAGCGAAACGCGATGGGGTGCACCGGCGATTATTTAATTTCAAGAATATGCATGAAATAAAAATAAATAAAGACGCCTTCAAAATAAAAAAAAAATCTTATGTATTTCGATATCGCATATTAAATTTCTCCAAATTACTTATAACATAACGTAGTTAAAAGAACAATAAAAATCTCTTGCATGACATATATTTATGATGGTTTCTTGTATATATAATCTTGTATACTATCTTACACTAATGTACAAACACTGAAAGACGCCATTTTAAATTTAAACGGGCGGTGCAACGATGTTCAATTGGAATGTTTTTCACTTTACACGAGCTTACTGGCACTAGTGGGACTCAAGGATACTTGCACACAACGCCGCTGACCAAGAAACTCCTTTGTTGCACTGTAATTTCGAGGACAAAACCGAGCGTTTTCATTCAATCTCTCCTTCGCAAAACCTGATGACGTAGCTGGGCGGTAGCAGTACCGCCCAGTGACGATATTTGAATGCAGCTCATAGATTGGACCCGAGCATTGCGTCGGCACTCGATTTGGGCTCGTGATAATTTATAGCTCGAGAAGCATTAGCGTAGTGTCCTGTGTCCAATCGCTGCAATGACGACAACAGCCGAACCATAACAATGTCTGGAACGCAGCCCGTGTCCCGTGCCTTGCCAACCCCAGCGCATGGCTATGATCAGCATTGGCGGCATATAATCGGCTCCAGATCATGTGGCCGCTTGTTCTGGCTGCGAGTTGAGGGGGTGAGCTCTGCTCGTTTTTATTTTTTTTTTCTGCGACTTCGATTGCGTGTGGTGAAAAACGAACGGCTATTTCACAGGTCATTAACGTCAGCGATCCCCTCTAAGCGGTATTTCCGCAAAATACAAAACTCGTTGCATCGCCCCTTTAAATGGGAGCTTCAAAAACAAAAGATTTTATTCGTTTTCGTTATTTGTTACCGATCCTTGAATCGGGTGTAAGCGAAAGAGAAGTTTTCCTTTCTTTTTTTTAATTTAATAATTGAATTGTTTCCATTAGCATTTCAAGGCCTCGTTTTTTTTTTGTGCTTTAAATTATTGACAAAATTACCAGTTTTATTCAGAAAAGGACATAATGAGAGAGCGAAAAATATAAATGTGGGCAGCGGTGTCAGCGATTTTGAAAATAACCACAAGTTCAATCACCCTCATCTGTCCAAGATATAAATGTTTTTTTGCTGTTGTTAAGAAATTATTTCTTAATGAGGAGTCTCGCCGGCCTTTCCTCCAGGTACCCGTCTCGTTGGCGATGCTCGTCGGCGTCCACCAATGAGGCGTCAACGGTGTGAGACGCCGCCATAGGGTCTTCAACGTTTTCCCGAAAAGACTTATTCGGCTGACGTGGACGTTATCATAACTTACTCCCATCCGTATCCTCTAGACATTACGTAATATTAACGCCGTCTTAATTTCACTCTTCTTCCCAGGTGCCATCCGACGAACGCAGGCCTGGATCGTGTGTTTTCCCGAGTTTGGGAATGCATACTGCGCATCGGCATCATCTATCCAGATATAGAAAACAATAAACCTAATTTGAAAACTCCGCGCCAACGCTTGTCCGCCCCGAGCAACAATTGAACTCAGAAAAAACACGCAGAATCCAGGAGAATGTATCCTGTGCTTGCGCGTGTCGAGCCCTGAATTGTGCAAGGTTGGCCAGAGGCAAGCAAGGGCACTACTTTAGACCATACACAATCCGAAAACATGAAGTATCCATCTACAAACGATGCATAATAGGGGAAGCAGACTTAAGATTCCTAAAGTCCCCAGAGTCACCGTGCTCGAAGTCCTAAAACGACCATTGACGGCACAAGGTAACAGCCCAGAAACAAAAACAAATACTACGATAGAAAGACTTCCGACCTTCAAGCCATTCGACAATATGCTTTGTGGAAAACTAAAACAAGTGGCTGCTAGGAGCCGTAGTGAAACCGCTTGTTTTATCCGCTTTCGCAAACAATTCCGACATGAATGTGCACTTTTTACTAAGATATCCATATCCTGAACCGTTCAATGTAACTACAAAAAAGGACAGAACTGAGAAAAAAATAACCTACTGGGAATATTTCTTATTGCTTAGGTGCTCATCGAGAAAATCCGTATCTTCAAAACTTCGAATACAAAACTGAGAGGAGCACTGTACGATGTCAGTGGGTGAGATACTGTGCGTTCATACTGATGCTTCTATCTTGCGCATGTGAGCGTTTTCCCTGCATATATTCTGTTCATCGGCTGATGCTATCTTATACGAGTGCCAACGCGAAATGCACATGTCGGCAGTACTCAGTGCCACCTATTCTAGCTATTCGGAGTTATTATGATCAACCGGCCTTTTGGTCGCGAGCTATTTAACATTCTTTAAATCTTTGCCATATTTTGTTGTTACCGTGCATTGAACCGGGAACATTTACTTGGGTATTTCTTAAAGCGGATTTGGGTTTCATGAATGGTCTACCATTCTTTGGTGTCATGCAGTGTTGCCGAATGAAATGTGACTCGAGGAAAACCAAAGTTGAAATGTGAATTTCGCGATGTGACCGGATATCGGTTGTATCTGTTTAACATCTCACTGTTGACGACGAGAGGACTTTGTGACTGCTTTCAAAACTCAAGTGTCCTTATCTGTGTGGGATGCTGACTTCGGCAATGAATACAGTTCGTCATGGAAAGCTCGTGTTATGCTTTTACTTGTTTTTCCTCTCCCCCCTAAGGACGCGACTTGTTTGGTTGAGTGCGAAGTGATCGACTGCTTTCTTGCGATAGCTGCTGGAAGGCAATGGAAGGAGGGGTGTGCCAGTAACGCGATTGCTTCGCCACGTACAAACAATATGCTCACTATTTCTGGCTAAATCGCGGCAACGTTTTGTATAAAAACATACTATACACGTAACAAGCGTTATTGAGCTTGTTACGTGAAGAAACATTGGTTACAAGAGCCATGCTCCCTTTAGAAATGACTATATAGACCCTTTTTGTTTATTTTCGGAGTCAGTACCTCGCCTTCTGAATCCAAAAACGTGGAGGAGACAGCCATGAGTATAGCATTTCGAAAGCCGCGCACGAGAATGACGTCTAACATGAGCCAAGATCTGCAGCCCTGGTGGCCTAACTTGGGTCTAATAAGGTTTTGCTCGATGGCGTCAGTCGGTGCCAAAGTACGTTTATTTTGCTTTTCTTTTGATTTTTTTTTTTTTTGCTTGCTACATAATTGCAAATGTGTTAGATATTAGCCAAAGATGCCACGGATCATTGGATCAACCAACACTGAAGCCTAATTCTGTCACCTGTTTGATCATTTAGGCCCAAAGATAAGTCTTCCATATTCATAATCCAGATAGCGAAAAGTGATATTGGGTTTTTGGGTAGGGATCCTTATTGTACTCTCGACAATACACTGGAAAGATCCAAACTAGAATACGCTTAACTAATATGGCATCCATGGCAATTCAATTTTAAAACACTAACACTCCCCCCCCCCCCCCCCCCCCCCTCCAAAAAAAAAATGTTTTAACCTTTTGCTGGTGGTTATAATATTGAGTCAGAAGGATACCCAATCAATGTTTTGCTACAGATTCACGCATATTTAAGCAACAAAAAACTCAAGTGCTCGAAACCGTAACCGAAACATGAGCCCATAGTTAATGGCCGCGACAAGTGAACTGGGAAGGAGGGAGAAATGTACAGAAGAGATTTGACGGAAGTCACGTGGCTACACCCGATTGCATGTTGTTATTATTTTTTTTTCGCCACTTTTCGGGCCGTGCGAAGCAGACAACAGCGTGATGGGCAACGTTGGTCGTGCGATGATTTTGCACTTATATTCGTTCGGCTCTCTGTCCCGCGCGTCAATATCGTTTTTTTTTTGTACTTTAAAAAGTTGAAAATGACCGGAGAATGACCACCATGTCTGCTTCGTCTAGCCGTCCTGCCCGGCTAGACGAAGCGGACATGGTGGTCATTCTCTAGTCATTTTCAACTTTTTAAAGTACAAAAGAAAATTACTTTTTGTGGTAATGAGTAATGTAATAAATTATTTTTGAAGGCTAGTAATTTAGTAAAATAATGAACTACGTTCATGCAGTAATTGTAAGAAATTCACTCATCACTTACAAAAATTACTTTTGCCCCTAATGCGGCAGTTCATTTGCGAGCTTTAAGACAAGGAGAGAAAATTATTTTGCATTAGGAATTACAGTGACAGATATCAGAGAAAATAAACAACGGCCGTCTTAAAAAAAGCTGCAAATATGGCGTCGTATCGCGGACTCCCGCGATACGACGCCATGTTGAGAATCACGCAGTATGTGTACTTCCAGTACATTAACTTTCTTTTTTTGTTTCAATAAACGTATTTGCAGCTTTTTTTAAGACGGCCCTTGTTTATTTCCTCTGATATCTGTCACTGCAATTCCTAATGCAAAACAATTTTCTCTCCTTGTCTTAAAGCTCGCAAATGAACTGCCGATTAGGGGCAAGAGTAATTTTTGTAAGTAATGAGCGAATTTCTTACAAATACTGCCTGAACGTAGTTCATTATTTTACTAAATTACTAGCCTTCAAAAATAATTTATTACATTACTAATTACCACAAAAAGTGATTTCATTGCTGTAACTTCATTACAGTAATGCAATTACTACCATCTCTGGTGTCTCTGTAGGGCACATGACCACGGAGAAGAAAGTTAAGTCTTCTGAAACCGGTCAGTTCTCGATCGGCGGCTTTCGATGGGCAAAAAAAAGCGAATTTCGGGCCCCATATGGCGTTTCGGGTACCTCTATTCCCATACGTCATGTACAAATAAAAATCTTGGCGAGCATTAATACCCTGTAAGTGTCCCTTTAAGTAACACACTAGAATCCGCTCAAAATAGATGACTTCATTTTATTTTTTATTTTTTCACTACCCTTCATATTCTAGCATGTCGGGATTACGCCGGTCAGTTAATATGGACACACTCTCCGCCGGAGTGTGTCCTGCCATTCACTTCTTCATCAAATATTTTATAACCACAAGCACCTCATAAAATTTTTCCTGTGACCTGCTCACCGGTCTCGAGTATTCTTGAAAATTATGGGAAACTTTATCATCCACAGCCTCTCTTGAAATGTATTCATTACCAGTGGCCATAAAAGACTGGAACGCACCACCTGACCACATTGTTTTCATAAATAACACCAACATATTTTCAGCTGCCACTACGATGGTTTTCTCTCGCCCCCCTATATAAATGTCAGTGTTTTAGCGTTTGTTCGGGTTGTGTTGATTTTTTTTGTATTTAAGTTTGCTCACCGATTGAGTAACACCATTTTTGGCCTCCAAGGAAAATAAATGATTATGATGATGTAGGATTGTATATTGGGTCATTGGGTAACAGCTGAACATGATCAAATACAGCCTCAGTAAACACGGACGACGAAGATGGAACGAACGCAACAAGACAACGGCTGACTCGCAACTTAAAATTCTTTTACGAAAAGGAAGCAAATTAAACTTCTTAAACATATTACACACACAGAGATTAAAGTGCAAGTCTACAAGGCCAATAAAGGCAGCAGAGGAATCGCCTTATAAATCGGCACTCATGTTAGACCCTGTGGGAGCGAGGGTCTGCCACCACTCCCAGGGGCAGCTGCCTACCGTCCAAAGTGGACACACTCCGAAGCGCACAACAGCGCATGAAGAATTGGCGCGAGAGCCTATAAAAGGGGGGACGCGCCTACAGAACGGGGGGAGACGGACCGAGGACACGGAGACTTGTAGGTCGAACGCCACGGCATTGTTATACTTTAATACTAACGAAATATTCATGTTACTCTAATAAATGTAGTTTCTTGTGATGGAATTCCTGGCTTCGTGTTTTTCCTCCCGGATGGGCATGCAGCAAGGCAACCTTACCACAACTAAAGGTACGTTATCTCTTTGTCGGATAACACCACCGATGGCTTACATCGGTCTGCCAACAAAGAAATAAAGAATGCAACAATTATTTCTCGAGTCATTCTGCCTTGGTGTCCATCCACAAGAAGCCTGTCATCACAGGTGGGAAAACATGAGCAATCCTTGCAATGTAGCGGTAGCAGTCCCCCGGACCTAGCCCTAAGGGAGTAAGCGCGTGCTCTCTCAACCTTTCATTTAAACACCTTCTTGTTTGGCGTACATAAGATCTTCTACACAATAGTAAAGCCCGGTAGACTACACCCGGTGTACTGGTCACTAACAGTTTTCGAAGACTTTTTTCGTGCACTTTGCTTGTGGACGTTTTTCAGCGCCAGCATAACTCTTTGCAAACTGCCAATTTGTAGCAATATCTCTGCGACCTCTAGTTGCCTGCTAGGCCTGCCTTGTAATCTCTGTGTATGTAATATTTTGAAGAAGTTTCATTTGTTTCCTTTTCATAAAATAAATTTTAGTTGAGTCAGCCGTTGTCTAGTCTTGTTCGCTCCCTCTTCGTCGTCCGTGTTTACTGAGGCTGTATTTCATCATGTTTAGATGATGATGCTCATCATTCATTTTTAGCAGAGGTACATTCCACAATATACTAAATAATAAAATGATAAGTCTGGGATCTCGGCCATGTTTTTTTTATCAAGATAATAAATGATTCAACTAATCCCCAATAAAATATTAGCAACTAAAATCTTTTTCACAAATTAATCTTTTGTTGAAACCAAAGATTAAGCCTTCCGTAGATTAACCCCCTACATAAGTAAAAAGAGGTACATACCTAGTATTATGACACCAAGATGGTCGTAGTGACTGAAAGAGAAGGAGACAGATGCTGCCATGAGTAGCAGAGACTCCGTGAAAAATAGAGCCATCTCGGTCGACGTGGATATGGGCCTTTAGTAGGGGATTTTATATAGACGGTACGATCTTCTCATTTTATCGTTATATTATAGATAAAAAGGTTTTTTTCTTTTTTAAGGCAAGAAGCAGAGCGGTTTCTGTCAGTTATATTGGAATAACCACGATAAAAAATATGATTTAAATGCGTGTTTTAGACTTGCATAACTGGAGCGACCTGTTTCCTCTCATGACGCAAACATCACGATGAATCTTTCTTTGCATCTTGTTTCATAGAGAGTCATTATAACTGGAGGGGTTGAGCTTGGTTTCCTGGAAAGAATTACCTATACACCCAACACACGGTTCCGCTAAAAAGAACTCATTTATACGGTCCCTTCTAATGTAGAACGCGCCATACACTGTTAGAAAAACTCCTGTCAAAATATGGGACACATACATGCTAACCTTGTTGCCACAACATGTACTGTATTACCGGACTACAGAACATGTTCCATACTTCTTTAGTACAAGACATGTTGTTGCTGTATGGGCAGCCACAACAAGTTCCATACACCATCATCACGGAACAAGTACTGTATGCTACAGGAAATGTACCATCGTGGCACACAGCAGCACATGTTCTGTTGCAAGCCATGCCAGAACATGTACCACTTTTACGAAGTACATTACATGTTCCAATGCGTCCAAAACGACACAGGTTACATTTCTTGTACGTACGGAAAACGTTCAGTCTTGTTTGTGATAGTACTCGCCCCATTTTATGTTACTGCCGCTATTCATGAGTGCATCCGGGCTTTGTATGTCACATGCCAAGCTCCTCCTTGAAAAAGTTGATATGCGACATGCAAAACAGGGATGTCCTGGCAGTTTGCAGGCGCAACTTGATGCACGTCTTTGCAACATAAAATTACCTGCAATGCGCAAGTGTTCCCCAAACTTGTATATATGGAAAATTTGAACTGTCGTATCTAATGCGAGCACTATCCTGAAAACAGAACAATGAATCTGTGACATATATACTCAATAGAACAGCCAGGAATGCCATGAGAAAGTGTTCAGATGCTACGTCAAGTTTAGAGAGCATTGTACATGTAGTGACGGGGATAAAGGCAGATAAACGTTTGTAAAAAAGTCGTTATCAAACTAAGTTCACGCTTGGTCCTTTTGGTTCCAACCCATAGCAACGGACCCATTGCAAAGAAGACTGAACAGTTTGCTTCTTCAAAAATATTTACATTTATTTTTCTTTTAAATAACTAGAGCAGATACACAGTAAAAAAAAACACAGTTCATGCCGCAAATGTTTTGGGGGGCAGCTCAGCCATAAAAAAAGTTATCAAAGTGAGCAGTCTCCTAAAAAAATGTGACCAAAAATTATGCTGACATGCTACATCTCGAAAAGAACCATCTTGGCCTATACAACAAATTGTAATATTAACAATAGTAAAGAAAGATTAATCTAAACAAGCACCGAAGTTTCTTTCCACTTCTTTTGGAACTTCGAGAACTCTTTGAGGGCTCCCTGCGCCTTCAGATGCACCAGAGCAACTTTTCTTGACGACTGCCGGGAGCCCTCCTGCGGGTTCATTGCCACAAGTCGCCTGAAAAAAAAGATAACATAAATAATGGGTGGGATTTCTTAGAGGAGGATGTATAACAGAAGCTAAGGAGTTCCTGGCTCCTTCTTTAACTTCTCTATCGGTTAGTAATCCAATCTGGACAAATTCTAAACCTCGTCTATAGTATACTTTCAAGCCGAGACACGCCCTTAATTTGGACAGTCCGTGCACACACCATGAGCCTCCAAGTCTGATCCTTGCATCAAGACGAATTGTGATTGTACACACACACACAAAAAAAGAAACGATTCAGCTTACTGGCATCAGTTCTCAGTAATAACTGGACACATTTAGGATCTTGTGTCAGCACACAACGCTAAAACATTCTACAACCCGACACGGAGGCTACAAAGAAGGACGAACACATCCGTCTATATTGAAACGCATGTCTTCGAAGCCTCCATCTCGGTTTGTAGGATGTCATATTAACCAGCTCGCCTGTCTAGTAAAGTTGTACCCAACGATACTTCGGTTAAAAAAAGGAATTCACAGTACCATGCAGTAAATGCAATATTACAAAAAAAAAAAAAAACTTGCCTGAAGTGCTTAAGCAGAATATTCTGGTTATTATTAGAGGGAGGTTATCATTTGAGCCCGTTCTCGTTTCGCCCTTCTCACTTGGCCCTTCTCAAAACAACCATTCTCAAAAAGATCTTCTCTCTTGGACCTGGCGCATTTGGTCCTTTCCCGTTTCGTCCTTCGCATTTCAACCCTCCTCATTTGAGTCCGTTCTCGTTTCGCCCTTTTCACCTGGCCCTTTTCAAAACAGCCATTCTCAAAAATATCTCGCTTTGACCCGTCGCACTTGACTCGTTCTATACGAAAATCGTTTTTTTGGGGGGGGTTATATTAAGTACATTGATATATTTTGTGCGTGCGTATGTGTGTGTGCCACGCTACTGGCACACTCTCTCTGCCAAGGATTTTAGCAGTGCGTCGAAATCGTCGTGAAAAGCTACTAGCTGACAATAAAACAGACCAAGTATTTATCGCAGCCAGATCATATTCCGAAATGTCACGTTTTTTGGGGTCTCTCGACCTGGGACAATGCCACCACTTCTATATTGCAGTGTTTATCAAATGGGGGTCGCGAAGGCATCTATAGGGGTCCGCGAAGCCATGTCTTATCAGTCAAGCACGACAATATTAGTTGTCTTCCTTTACGTCGTTAAGAAACGTTCCAATTTTTGGGTGAGTACTCTCGTGCGTGTGTCAATGAGATAAGTCTACTTCACACTAGCAATTAGTTATATCCATTTATTAAATCATTATCATGATAGCCTATATCTTTCTATTCCCCTCACCCCGAACGGGGTCCTCCATCATCTCCGCCTTTCTACAAGGGGTCCGCGAAACATCAATGGTTGAGAACCACTGCTAATATGTATGCTATTTCTGTTCAAACAAAGTTTCCAAATTAAATATTCATCGCTTTTTTTTTCGTTTGCTTAGAGGAAGGGAAGGACGCGTTATTGTACGATTCCCAGTGCGCACCTCTTCACATAACATATACCTAATGCTATGTTGGGGGCCCAAGCAAGGTAAGGCTCATCTACAAAGCCGCGAAGGCATAACAACGTTAGAAGCATGCCGAAGTAATGCCATTCGGTCGTAGGGCGAACGGGCAAAATGAAAATGGGCCCAGTTGCGAAAAACACGATTCGGATCTTATGAGAAGGTTCAAACGAGAAGGACCAAATGAGAATAGGACGAAATGTGCAAGCTTCAAATGCGAATGGGACGTTTTGAGATACACCGATTATTAGAATGCTGAACATTCATGTCTTTTGGTTCATATTACTTATTCTAACTGATAAGCATAGCCCGGTCACAGGTATATTCGTGTGCCCCTGCAGAACAAGGGCTCATGTATTTGAAGCCGATCGATACTAAGGCGTATTGAAATAAAAGTTGCATGCTCCGTAGGATGCACAGGTTCTAGTATTGGTTCTATATGACAATGTATCTGAATACCAGAATCATACTGAATCTTTCATTATATTGCAACATAATATTATGAATTACAAAGAAACGGTCCTCCCAAGCAGGTCACGCAGTTACTGCAGCACATCCAATTAATGTGAGCAACGAATATTTTCAAGCGATTTGTGAATAAGGGTGTCTAGAAAGCAGCACGTCAACATCAGGCCTTTGCCTTTCTTAGTTCGAAGTTTCAACAAAAACATGGTACAACATGTTCCAGGTTGCTGTTGAACGTTCCAAACAAACACAAATGCTAACGCTAATATGCTGCTCTACAAAACATATTTCTTTCCGAATTGCTGCCGAAAGTTAGACACTTTGTTTGATGTAATTGACAATGCCTCAGCGAAAGTGTGACCAAGCTGAATGAAACCCTTAATATCTACATGGGAATACTGCAATACGTTTGAGGAATCGTTATGCGTCTACTACACCGAGCGTTTTTTTTTTCGTTTTTTTTCTTGCAGTTTTGTTTAAAAAAAAAGCCATAAAGCTACACTTATCCGATTAGTTCGAATGAGTTATACGCCCAGGAGGCATTTGGGGGTGGTTAATCTTCGCGGTAAGTCGGATAATTAATTAAAATTCGTTAATTAACTTTTTAATTACTGAAAATAGTCATATGGTTCCAATTAGAAATTTGCTGAGCGTCGTCCAAAACCTCTAAATCAGTAATTTTTGGAAAGATTTTGAGCGCGTGAAAAGAGCAACAGTGCGCTGAAGTTACTACTCGTGGAGCAGGTACAAGGCTGGGGCTAAACAAGAGACAGAAAAATCGCACAGGCGCCTTACCGCGACAGCTAGCTTTGTATGTGCTCCAGGAGTTGTAACTTAAATGCACTACTACGCTTCTCACGCGCTGAAAGTCTTTCTAAAAATGACGGATTTAGTGGTTGTCGATAACGCTCAGCAAGTTTCTAATTGAACCATATGTCTATTTTCGTATAACTCACTCGCAGAAACCGAATAAGTGTAGCCTTCGTGGCTTTCTTTAAACAAATCGGTAAGAAAAAAAAAAAAAAAAAAAAAAACGCCCTGTATCTGTACAGTACTCACCAAAGGAACACGCTCCTGTATTACCTCTGGAGATTACATCAATCCATGACGTAGCGCACAAAATTGTTGCATTAAGCAACACGTTATAGTTGTCGTTCGGCCACCGACAAGTTAGCACTTTTATGAGGTAATGAACAGTTGGTGTGTTCCTATAAGTTTCGGAAACATTGCACATTGCCAAATGAAAACAGAATTTGAACTTTTTTGACTTGTACCATATTATATAATGTGAACAAAATATGTTTCGAGGGCTCAATATTTCCCGATTGAGGTCAAAGTTGAAGTTTTGGAATAATTTGCGGGTTCTAATTTTCACGATGCGGTGGGATCTCAATATAGTTTCCAATGTGTTTACATTTTACCAGAATTGTTCGCGGGACCTTTTTTTTTCAAATTGTAGGCGATTTGCAAAAATTAGGTTCTTGCGAAAAATAAGTCGATTACAGACTTCGAAATTTCTAATTTTGAGCCAAATTGGCTTTGCCGGAAATACGTTGAAGAGCACACCATCATTCAAAAGTATGCCAAACTGCTTAGGATGTTGGCAAGGACACGATAGCAGATTAGCTACATAATTTATTGCTAACGGCCTATTATGTTATTAACGCTGTCAAAAAGTATTTAGCAGTTATTGCTGCTTCCCAGACAAAAAAATCGCGTATTTATTTCTTCATGAAATGCAATATCCACTAGACAATTCTACCACCTGAAGGAATTAGAACTGTCCATACGATACATTTCTCCAAAGCAAATTCACAGCGCACATTTTCATAACTGAAAGGCACATCTATAGTTACCTCTAAACGAACTTCAACGCTGCTAGCAGCTCAGCAGGGTACTTTAGGTATGTGGCGTACATCAGCTCCATGGCAGAGAGGAAGCTGACTCCTTCGATGCACCTGGTGCCATCCAGTGGCAGTCGAAGATGCTTCTGCCTGAAAAAAAGTCGATTTTTTTAGTCATAAAGGAACGCTGAACCGAACGTTTATGATTTTAACTGTGTTTGAGAGCATTAATACCTAGGACTTCGGGAGTTACATTGTTTTCAAACATTGCACACCTTTTCAGTTTTTATCTGGGGAGGAGATTCTCAGTCTCTTCCGGTTAACATATATATCCACGAGTTTTATCGCTTTATTCCGGTGATATATACAGTATTTTCCTTTAATTCACAAGGAGAAATCGAACTCCGTTGAGGTGAATGAACCTGATTAGCGATGAAAACAAGTCAAATCCCATCCTCAAAAAAAAAAAAAAAAGTGAACTTGACATTCAAAACCCAATTACAATTCACGAGCATGCTCCTGAATGTGTGAGGCTGCATGCATAATGCGCGACTCTGGTCGCATATTCACGAGCAAGCTCGTGAATTGCGAGGTTGGTTAGGTCATGATGGGGCGAAAATATTTGTTTGAGGGGCTCTGCAGTAATTTTTATTGGCACAGCGAAGCTCTGCCACTATGGCCAGGATTCGGGTCGTCCAATCAAAGAACATCAACGCGCGTTGTGCGTACAGCCACTTCCGGTTGAGCTGCACGACGTCGTGCATGTAGCATTACTCTACATAAAAAGGGTGTCCTCAGGCCATAAGCGGGAGTTCACTCTGAGCATGCGCAGCGTTCAGAGAGCTCCGATGTGGCGTCCAGTGAATACCACCTATTACAATAAAGGTTTCAACTCGACCGGGGTAATTTCGAAGTAAATTCGTTTATCAGAAGCTCAAGTTATTTAGGAAATATCAGTCCTGAAAAAATGGCATTAATTTAGTACGCAAAACGCCCGGAGCAACCGCGGCACGCACACGAGTATTACCACGACGATGATTGATTACTGGCTCAGCGCGGATAAGTTTACTGGGCGACTCAAAATATCGCACGGTAATGCGGTACTATTCCTAAGATGCAAAAGCCTGCACTATTTCTCTGCATCAAGCAGGTGCCACCCTTATTTCACCGCATATTTAGCAAGCTGCCAAGATCGCTCACACGGTCGAGTAGCAGAGGAACGCAGTGCTCCATTATGCTTTCAGACGCATTTAAAAAAAGAAAGTTGAAAAAACAAGCTCCGTTTCTCAAACACTCTATTGAGAAAATATTACGCTTTCGATTTTATGAAAATACTTCGTTCCTTAAAACATAACTGACCAATGTTCACGCCTTCTAATCCAATCTTCCCTCATCCTCCAATTGCCCCATCCCCCTCCCCGATCAAGCGCTAAACTTTGAACCATGTGAGGTTGAACTTGGCGGCGAAACAAGTTTAATTCGACGCGCTGAAGCACGCATGTTGACAGCGGCTTGGCATAATAATGCGGGAGTACATCGAAAACTGTGCCTTCCTAGTGCCCAACTACTGAGTCGGAATAAGGAATGCTTGGAATTGGGCTAGTTGGTTTGACATTGATGGTATGCTGCGCTGCGTAGTTACGTGGAAAAAAACTGGAGAAATGAAGTTAATGCAGAAGGACAGACAAAAACATGCATGAATTGGCGCAGACTAACAACTGTTTAATTTCTTTCTCTTTTTTCTCCCCCGACCCGTATTTCCAAAATTGCCGCTAAGAAAACGAATGGTTGATGTCTTGAATTTGTTGGCTTCTGAACTTGATGGTGTTTGCTGTAGCTGCCTCTTTGATATACGAACTGGATGGTGTGTTTTTGTAGCGTTTACCTGGGGCCTGATGTTTGCTCCGACAAGTTTGGTATCTTATTGAGTAGATCTATTTCTTCTTGTCGCAATGCTAGTGATGGCTCACTGACGCACGCTCCATGTCTACCCGAGGCAGTGAAAATCCTCGATTATTTGACGCTTTGTTCTGTCCTTTGATCTGGCCAAGATGGAAGTAGTGTCAAGGAGAGCTTTGCAGTTGCATTTTGAACAATGCGCTGCAAGGTTGCCAGGTGCTTGCAGTTGTCCGCATGCATGGTTGTGCTCCCTTAGTCTCTCGTTAAGGCATCTTCCAGTCTGCCCGACGTAGGATCTTCCACACGACAGTGGTATTTTGTATACCACACCTTCGACACATTCAACAAATTTGCTCCTGTGTTTCACTTGACACAGTGCCTTGCTGTTAGTCTCGTCCACTTCATTGTTGACCTTCCTGCATAATCCTTTGAGCCTGAAAGGGGCAGATAGTGACACTTTGACTTCGTACCTTGCGGCGATGTTTTTTATCATGTGTGAAAAATTGTGTATATATGGCAGTACCACCTGTACATGGCAAAAGGAAATAAAGAACTACAGGGGTTTTTCCTGAAAAATGGAGTCAGCAAGTGCTTTAGATATGTAGACGATTTTTCGGTGTGTTTTCCAATACACAAACTAACAGACAAGGTACGTTCAAAGATCATGGAGAAGTTTCGAGAAGCGCACAGAGGACTGGATTTTACTTTTGAGTTACCTGAGAAAAGCAGGCTTCGGTTCTTGGACATCCACATTACTTTTGATTACAGACAGACATGCTGGATGTACAAAACTAGAGGAAAAAAACGAATTCTGCCGTATGACTCTGGACACACAAAGTTAGTAAAGAGGAGTGTTGCCTCAGGATGCATGTGGCGAGCAATTCAAAAATCGTGTCACCACAAAGTCTCAGAAAGTTTACAGAGGCAGACAAGCAGACTACTCGCAAGCGATTATCCTGAACCCATACTGGTAGCTGTAGCAGAAAAATATATTTCCACACTCACAGGAAAGTGCAAAACCAAGGAGAAGATCTTGGACAAAAGACCAATGGTGGTACTGCCATATGTACACAATTTTTCACACAGGATAAAAAACATCGCCGCAAGGTACGAAGTCAGAGTGTCACTATCTGCCCCTTTCAGGCTCAAAGGACTGTGCAGGAAGGTCAACAATGAAGTGGACGAGACTAAAAAATTGGGTTGTGTGTGTGTTTATACAGCCTAGAACTTGGTCTGCCTCACAGGGGCGACGAGTCTCCCAGCTGTAGATGAGCAATTTAGCCGCATCAGGCCCCAGGTAAACGCTACAAAAACACACCATCCAGTTCGTATATCAAAGAGGCAGCTACAGCAAACACCATCAAGTTCAGAAGCCAACAAATTCAAGACATCAACCATTCGTTTTCTTAGCCGCAATTTTGGAAATACGGGTCGGGGGAGAAAAAAGAGAAAGAAATTAAACAGTTGTTAGTCTGCGCCAATTCATGCATGTTTTTGTCTGTCCTTCTGCATTAAGTTTTTTTCCGCGTAACTACGCAGCGCAGCATACCATCAATACTAAGTAGAGTCGGGCAGTATGCCGCCCCGAATCAGGAACTATAAAAGGCCTAGCTTTATGCAGCTGGGAAGACGAGACGCTACACGCTGGGCATCCCGAACTTGGAATATACGACACCCTTAGAGATAGTAAAATAACACTGCGTTAGGAACAACTTAACGTACACGTACCTTGGAAAACAAAGCCGTCTACGCACCGCTGAACGCCTCTGACGACGCGATAACAACGTCGAACTCGCCTTCCGAACGGGCAGCAGCACTCCGCAGCTCGCGGACCCACGCCGGCCGGCAGCGGCTTGCGCATGCGGGGGTGAGAGATGTCTTCCTGAGCGCGGCGTAACACGGCTCACGGGCACTGTACTTCCGCGGTCTGATTGAGTTCCATACAAATTCCTGGATATCCGGCACTTTTGGGCGCGTTCAATCCGCTTATACCAGTTGAACCGAGTATAAACTGTAGTCTTGTAAGGATTTTTTTATTTATGCGTATAAGCTCATATTTATTGCCTAAATAGCACATTTCAATTCATATGGTACAGTTCCCGTTTTTGAAAGCAAACAGCACATTGTATGCATTTCCAGAAAACGGGACATGTTCTATTCGGTTTTTCCACGTAGATTGATGGAATTTTCTAACAGTGTAGGGTACTAGTTTCTTTCGATAATTTCTCAGAGAATATAATGTAAGGTTACTAAAAATTAATACAAGTTTAATGCAGTAACACTTTAAAAACTATCTGTTTGCACTTTATTTAGGCACTTTACATAAAATAAAGGTCGCCTGTCACGGCGTTGAATTCTCGCTAATTCTAGAGCGCAGCTCTTAGGGGCCCGTTTCCAGCATGAGCGGCGTCGCCGTCGCCGTCGCCGTCGGCGTCGGCGTAACCGGGGGGGGGGGGGTCACGTGACCCCCGAGGTCACGTGACCCCCCCTCCCCCGAGATCACGTGACCCCCCTGGGGTCACGTGACTACCCGCAGGTGACGTGCCCCCCTACTCCTCCTCAAGAGCTGCGCTCCAATTCGGCGTTACAGGGATTTGTAAACGGCTTTTTTTACAGGATCCCTACCTATAGAAATGATACAAACTATGCGAACCTTTTAACCAATTGTAAAAACCATAATTATACATAAAAACTCGTATTTCACATAAAATACGGTTATATTCCATCAGAATAATGGCGCGTACATATATTTGTATGTTGATAATTCACATTGTTCGCATACACGGAATATTTGAACAAAATGAGGAATATACAAGGTGCTTTTAAACGCTTTAAAGATTTCTAAAGAAAAAACCCAGAAATTACATGAATGCTATTTGAGCAGGTGAGTTATACGGCCATGGGACACATGATATAGTGGATAAATTGTCGCGATAAGTCTGAAAATGAACTTATATTTGTTAATAGGCTCTTTAATTATTCAATATAAGAATATAGCTTGAATCATACACTTGCTGGACGTCACAAAAGACCACCAATCCAGCACATTTAAGGAAGATCAGTGTCCCGAAGCCGGGTAATGTGTTAAAGTCACCATTCGTCCATCAGGTAAAATGATCCTGGTGGGAAAACGTGGCCTCGAGCTTTTTCCGTTACATGTCATACCCTTCGTTTTGCGCCGCCAGCATTGCCTTCGTTGCACGAGTGATAACGTTAGGTCAGCAGCGCGCTTCTCAAGGGACAAATATCTATCTAAAATGTAGTCATTTAGTGGTTTTCTATGACGGTCAGCAATTTTCTAACTGAAACCATATGTTTATTTTACCAGTTAAAACGAAGTAACAACTATTAGGCAATTGTTTTACTCGTGGTGAAAACAAGCCCCATATATTATGTCCCTCTGGCCATATAAGTTACTCCGCCAACCGCATAAATGTAGCATTTGCAGATTTTTAGGACAAATATGTAAGCCCAAGAAATCACCGGGTATATTTTCAACTATATGTAGTGACAAGACTTGCCCACCGAAAAAGTGTTCAATCATTTTCATTTTTTTCCGTTTCTTTCGTCGAAAAATGGTTCCGGCAAAATATCAGGAGTATTCTGCGCAGCTGACCGTACAGAAAATCGTTAAAGCGTGCTATTCGAGAAAGGAAATGTACACTGATACAAATAGTTAACTGCGTGATCCCTAAAGTCTGTCATCTTATTTCTCGGTGTATTTTTAGGCTACCATGTCGACGCGAACGAAGGGGAAAAAGTGTAATTTGTATGTATTTTGTGTAAAACGGGTAAGTTCTACAACACTTAATAATTAAAATGAGCCCCTGAATGTAGACGAAGTTACATTCCAAGTGGAGTTGATCCCTTTTTGCCTGAGAGAACATTGTTTACTTTGTAAACTGTTCCCCCTACCAACTCTCTCTGTATATAGATATTTATGAATATATCTTACATTTCCTTCGTTTTGAAATTCACTTGTTTATTTCGTGATCGGTAAAGCTGGAAATGATTACCTTTTTTTACCTTCCAATAGAATATAGTTTTCGAAAATTGTTGGGACTTGTTATTACATTGGTTTTAAAAAAACAATGGTTCAGTGTTGGACCCATTAAAAAATTGGGCTCGAGGAAGTCTAAAACAAAGCGGGTCATCATGCCTTCAAAACTTACAGCGGGGACTCACCAAGGGAAGCACGAAGAAAAATTATCTTAAAGTAAGACGACAAAAATGCAACACAAGTGATCTTAGTTTTGTATTAGTGGTCAAGAGCCGTTATTTAGACGCAACACTTACAGTTTTCACCGACATTATATATTTGTTTGCCAATAGTGGGGTTCGTAAATATCGGTTGTTATTTTGCTTTACGCCAGAAAGACATATGATTCGGTACAACAAGCGTCAGTGATACAGGATGCCGGGGACAGCAGGCTGGGACGCAAACCACTCCGATTTATTCAAAATTTCCGACAGGACCTAGGCTTGTGTGTTAGAGTGGGACAGACTCTTGGACCAACGGTCGCCAACTGCATTGGAGTTCTCTACTGTTCGATCGTCTCTCTGGCACTTCACAACTTCGTTATGGCTGATGTCCCCTCAATACTGGAGCAGATTTACGGCTTGGGCTTTACTTTCTATGCCGATGACATGACGCTTTGGTCCAAAGGAGGCTCGATCGGCCAGCAGGAAAACATGCGGCAAGCAAGCCTCCACGCAATCTAGGTCTCTATGCACGAACTCGGCCTTTCTCCGTCGCCCGAGAAGACTTCATATTAAGTTGTACCTAAGAAACAGAACTAGTCTGTCTCATGTTGCAGAAGAAGGGGATGCAAGTCCAACCTTCGGTTCGGGTTATCTAGCTAGTGATTGACGAGGATCTTGGAGCGTCATGCTGGTTCAACACTGCTGTCAAAGACGTGAACGAACACCGTGAACCTGATCATATGGGTGACTTCGAAGTCAAAGAGAGCGGAAGAGCGAGCACTTCTTGTGTTACTGAACTCAGTCCAGGTTTCGAGGGTAATGTAGGTTACAACTCCCTCCAGTTGAACCAGAGGCAGAAGTAACGCACCGAATACCTCAACACGCAGGCCATAAGTATAATCACAGGCCTACCAAGTTTACGGCGATCGACAAACTAAAAATTCAAGCCCGTCTCAACACTTTCCACAACTGAGCCCAGATACGCCTAGTATATCAGGAGCTCCAATTAGATGGCGCGAACGCTGGCAGACACATCTTGAAGAAACTGGGACACCACGTTGAAGCATGCCTGCGCCTGTCAAAATCCCCGTACCTTGTAATGCGATACATAGCACGGACCACAAGCCACCTGTAAGTAACATGGTGTAGAACACACCGCACCTAGAAATATCAGCAACGAAGCACCAGAAAGAATTGGAAGCTATGATGGGCGACAGAACGGTGCTGCGCTTCTGCACTGATGCTGCACAGCAGGGCGTCCACCGGCAATCGCATGGTACTGCGATACAACCGAGTCGACGCATGTGCTAAGACTGCCCAGCAATCCGACAATGTAGGAAGCGGAGCTTCAGGTACTGCTACTAGCTGATCGGGAGGCTCAGAGCCGCTTACTCGTTGAAGTCATGTGAAAGTAACGTTAAAGTCCCGTGATACGTACATTCCTCTGGTCCGCAGACCTGGTTCCCATGATATGTCCACCGCGTGAATATACCTTTCGCGCTCTGTTCCGTTCATGCAATAAGCGGGGTCTTGAAGTAGCAAAAAAGGACGTCACGAAATCTGGAGTGTTGTGCTATAGTATGTGGCGATCATGGTGGTTGGTCGGAGGGGTTTTGGCAAAAAAGCGCGAGCAAGCGTGAGTGTCGCTGTCGTCAAGGGTTCCCAACTCGTGACTGTCCAAGTTTCCAAGTACTGCCAAGCTGGCGAGCGACCCGCAGCAGAAGAGGCCTGGGCCACAACCACCACCAGGTCTTTGACACCGCCAGGATCGTGACCGGCGACTGCATGACACTTCTATGATGTCATCAGGCAGAAATCTGGGGGCCATTTATTTGGACGTGGTAAACACTCCAGTCGGAGGTGCGTTCAAGACACCATAATACTACTGCCGGTTCGTTTTTACGGGCTGTAATTTTTGTTTTCGTCTCGGATTCTCGGATTAAGAACAAGTCGTAGAGTCACACCATGAATTTATTAAAAGCGAGAGTGAATTAGTTCCTTGAGCGTTGGTTACATGTCTTAATGAGGCCCTTTCGATCAACATTCTGTCAATGATAAGTACATGTTCTTGGCTAGAGGAGGGAAAATGCTTGCCGCTGTATTATTTTGATATTCTAGGGTCTATCGCTGATCAGTCGCGAGCACATACGTAGCACGTTGTGTACAGTTAACGGCAATCCCGTGACTACGGGTTTAAACGATCGTTATGCGCTGCGCTCCCAAGTCAACTTACTGTCATCCTGGCTAGCAGATTGCAGAGAGCACGCGGAGCAGTTAGGCTGCATGTCAAAAAACAGTTTTACGAGAGCAGTGTCTCTTTTGACTTGCTTGGACAGCGCTGGCACACCATCTGTTTAGCCTTGTTTTGTAAAAGCCATGTTTGATTATGTCGTCCTTCTGACTGAACTGCTATCAAGAATTGATAAGCATTTTCGCACAAAACAAAGAAAAAAAAACGTACAGGCCTAAACTATTGTTCAGCGAAATCATGTTTCAATAATTGTTCAATTATTTGTAATTGCGGACGAATGATTTTCCCGCGCCTTGTCAAATGTAGTTGCTAGGACGTACAGTAATTAAGACGTGGTACACGTATTAAATACATATCGTGATAACGTCACTTAGAGTTACATTTAGCAGTCTGAACGCAGTAATCATTCAACTGTGTAAATCTGCCACACGAGCACGCAATGTCGTTGTTTTACCTATCTTTCGAGCTTATGTGTCCTTTAGATACAAAGCGCCACCAGTCACACGAAGAGGCCACTAAACCCTGACGCCATCTTGAAGATAACGCGTCGCATGTCAGACGGCGTACGTTGTAATGTCACAATGATTTTGCGTATTAGCGCGTAAAGTTAGAAGGAGAGTGGTTGAGTTTCCCGGATTGGGAGAAGAAACTGTCTTAATTCGTCTTGTGCCATGATAGCTAAGTAGCGACTGCCAGGGTAGCGAGTGCTTCCCTTGCAGTCGCCAGGGTAGCAGTCGCTACCCTCGCGACTGTTAATGCCAGGGTACCGACTGCCGTTGAATGTGGCGAGGCCCGTTTGACGTAGAGACTTACAATTGTGGTGATATACTTTAGATAGAGTTACTCATGTTGTTAATGAAAAGTACTCGACTATGGCTTTCAATACGGTTTAATTCGTGCGGGAAGTTCCGTTTAAAGTCGTCTATCAAACAGTATTGCAATAGTGAAAAAAGGATGGATTTTGGTGAAACACTGGGTAGACGACACCGCCTTGAATGACGTCCCCGATTTGTTTACTTGGCCCCCCAGTACTAGTTTCGTGGTGTCGTGAGAAGGTCGTAGGTGAAAAACAACCGCCATTTTACTTCACTCTGAACATTTTTTTTAGCCTCGTAGCAAGAGCAGTCAACTCAACTGAGTGGTGTCATAAACATATTCAAATACATGAATGGGCCAATTCGTTGCACGTTTTCGTTACACATTGAGGTCTGCGAATGACTTCCGTCTGCCAAAATTGTTTTTCGATTGCGAAATTTGTTTTGAATTGTAGTTTTGTGCGACAGTATGAAAAGCCACTCATATCTGCATTCACTGTGTGGATATTATCAGCATTGACCATAACAATGAAAACTAAGGAGGGGCGGAAGCAAGAGCGCCGAGCGCTGATTGGGCCACTTAGTGGGTAGACGCAAAGGATAGTGCCTTTGCGTCTAAGCACATGAATAACTACAATGAGAGTTTGGCACTGTAACGTCCTTGCGCTCTCTCGTTTCCTCCGCTATCTCTCTCTGCCTATTTATATAGCGCGGGTTCACAAGGCTTGTTGTTGGGTCACTATTAGCGGCGAGATGTTTCGGTGGCGTCCTCGTTTGGTTACCTTTCGTGACGTCATTACCTGGTGACCAACAAGTTCGATGGGGTTTGTAATGGGCATGGTGGAAGCCTGAAATCACAGCGCTCTCAAAGCGACACTGCCAACACCGTCAAAATTGAAGGTCTTGCATTCCTCTTTTTTCCGTCGATGAGACATCCTTTGCTGACGTCATTGTCAGCACTCGGCCAATTGTGGTGGGCTGACCACAGCGACGCTTTCGATCGCTCACGTCCCCAATAGACCAGAGAGAATGCTGGAAAAACCGGTACACGTGTAGCACGTGCTGGCGTCTGTAGCAGTAACTGCTCGAAAGCAAATATCTAAAAACAAATGTCACACTCCATGTCCGTTTCATGACGACTTATTTTCGTTATTTACTTCGATTCTTATTCTAAGCAGATGGTGATTGCGTGAAAGCGCGTTTACCTTCCCTTCTAATAATTATCTTTGGCGCTTCGGTAATTCAAAGGGTGGTTTATTGGTGTCTGATGCACCGAAAACTTTGTAAGCACATGCATGTCTTTCTACGCCTCGCTTCACACAAAAAGAAATGTTTTTGCGACTCTTCTTCCTGGTGTCCGACAGCAGCGATTGCTTTGTCAGCTTTACGAAGCGCAGCTGACTCTGTGGATAAGATTTACGATTTTTGTGCATCTGCATAAAAAATGCAATTTCGCCGTCATTTTTTTTAAATTTTGTTTTTCTGTTTTTTTTTTGTTTTTTTTTTTACGCCACAAGTGTTTGCTGCTCTTCCCCAAAACCATGATTTCATCCAGCACTTCAAATGTGAAAAGAAAAATATTTTTTTAATTTATTTTCAACTAATTTGAAGTGATATGAGCGAACTAAATCGCCTGCATACTTTGGGACAGGCAATAAAGTAACTGCTTAGGAACCTTAATCGCCGGGACCAAGCGGGATCAAGGTACAAGTATATCGCCACATGCTCCGACTGGTCAGAGTCTTGGAGCTGGCCATTCGCAGCAGGCCGCAATGCCCAGTTTCTTGCCAGGCGGCACAAAGTATTAGGCCAACACGGGAGGTAAAAAGCGGTGACTCGGCCCAATATTGGGTCGTGTTCGAATATATGTGGTCAATATTTTACTGTTCTTTTCTCCTCTTTAGTGTTTTCTCAACTTAATTTTTGTTCTCCGATATGGGACCCCTTCTCAACTGCTCTGAAGGACTCCCTCGGAAGCACAGAGTGGAGAGCAGCCCTCACGATGACCCGGTGTGATTTCCCACTATCGCGCCACACATAGCATCCAGGGACATCCCAACCACAAGGCTCCTGCGGAACGCCCGTTGGCTTAGCCTGACACACCGTAGGGGTGTGGCCTTAATCAGGTTGATCTGCCTCCTTATGGGCACAGGTATCCCTGAAGTATTTGCGTTTTGCACCGCGCCTCCAAAAACACACCGGGAGTCTCCAGCCCCCTCTAGTGCGGACCCTGCGCCACAGCAAGTCGTGACTCTGACGTACTGCAACCCTTTGGAGGTCACTTCCTCCGCGCATTACGGAGACATTCCTTGAAAACAGCGATACAAATGTAGCTAAGTTACAGTTACAGTTACCCATACGAAAACATAACTACAGGGTGATTCAAGGAGAGGCCAGGATCTTTAAATCGACCGCAAAATTCGGTTTCTTAACCTATCGCGCTACGACTTCGTGCAGCGTTGCATTTTTCGTCCATTTTTTTTGTTGTAAAATTTGCAAAGAGCGACCTTACCCGGGGAAAAAAGAAAAAAAGAAAAAGGCTTAGCTTCTATGGAAACGCAGCGACGCCACCGGTCTTCAAACAACACGGCGCCGTTTCGCACGGGAGACAAGAGATGGCGCAACGAACGCCGGCAACGAACGACCATACGGTGCCCAGACCCGGCGTCTTTAGCAGCCAATCTTTTCGACTCAAAAGCGGCGCGCGTTCCGCAGGCGGCGACAGTCGCAGAAACAAAAACAGGCGCGGTAACAACAAGGAACTGCAGTTTCTTGTCTGCTAAAGACGCTGGCTCTCGGCGTCGTAAGCTCGTTTGTTGGCGGCAGCTGGCGTCGCGACCGCTGGCGCCGTCTCTTGTCTCCCGTGCGAAACGGCGCCGCGTTGTTCGAAGACAGGTGGCTTCGCTGCGTTTCCATAAGAGCTAAGCCTTTTTCTTTCTTTACTTTTTTCTTGGGTAAGTTTGCTCTTCACAAATTTTACAAAAAACAAAATGCACCACCTGTGGGCAACGCTGCGCAAAGTCGTAACGCGATACGTTCAGAAACCAAATTTTGCGGTTGATTTAAAGAGCCTGGCCTCTCCTTGAACCACCCTGTAGATACGTACCGAGGTACTCGCTTAAAAATGTACCTAGGTATAGGTACAAATACGTTAAAGATACTTTATTTATTTTCTACAAATTTGTCGTAATATATTGGAAGTAAAGCATTTTGTACTAAGGATACACGCAAAAACAAGTTCGATAAATGTCCTTTATCGGTGTCAATGCGGGAGATAAGAAAGACCACATTCACATACGAACATTCCAGGACACGTTATCTTTTTCGGCTTCGGTTTGAGATGAAGGAAGCAGGTCGCTATTTTCCCCAAACGGAGTTCCGAAGTGATTCGATAAATTGGTGTCACTAGAACGGCATTGCTAATCAACCGTTCGCTCAAATGAATACCACCATTCCCTAAAGTGCCGTTTGATGAAACATCTTGGGCGGGGCTTCGTTTGCTAAAACGTCGTTCGATCAAGTCGGTGCCTCTCAGGTCGTACCCAACTCAACGTTAAGTACGGCACATGTTAGCGTGTTAATACTTATAGTTCCTACCATTTTGACGAAGTGAAAGAAAAGTACCTGCAAAACGTTACTTCACTCAGTTACAAGTTATTGGAAAATGTCCCTAAGATAAAGATACAGTTGTCGAGAAATAAGAGTACCTAAGTTTATACCTCATGCAAAACGAAAGTGCTTAGATACCGATTTCCGATTTCTTGTACCTTGGTACTTTACAGCCCTGCTTGTGAATGCCTGTGAAAGTGTATTTGTATGTGTGTGTGGGTGGGTGTGTCTGTATACAACTCTGTGTGTATTTCTATGTTTCTGCTTGTGCGTGCACTTCTCTAAGAACGGCTTTTGCGTGTGTCTTTGACCCGTTGTCTGTTCCTATTCTATTTGTTATCGTCTTACTTTTTATTTTTATATTTTATTCTCAACCTATAGCGTCCCTGAGTCGATGTCAAAGGTACAAAACGCGCATGGGCGCAATGCAATGCCTCTAATGGCATCGGTGGCCAAGTGGGCTTGCGCACAGAGCCGGAGCGAGTTAAGCGAAAGCTCGCGCTGCAGAACCCAGAGATCCTGGGTTCAATCCCCAGTCCTGCCCGTTTTGATCTGGATGAGCATCGTACCGGCGTGCGGTCGTGTATCACTACTGCGTGGTGCACAGTAAAGTCCCTAGGCTAGCGGCTGTACCGCACTGGCTGAATTGCTCCTTTAGAAATGAGAGACAAATCTCCCGTTGAGGCAGACTAACTTGAGGCTTTATAAACATACACACACCATTTCTTTTCTTGCCGTGCCTTTCTCTGAACAAATGCACACCGAGTAGCACTGCGCAAGAAAATTGTAATGAATTGCGATACAATTCAGCACAATGCAGTATTGGTGAATAGCGGGACAATGTTGGTATAACTGGCCCATATTACCAATATTACCCGGTGTATGTCCAATACTGGAAACTATTGGGACAATCCTGGCAAAACTGGCCAATATAACCTACTATATGAACCAAATATTGGTAAATATTGGGACAATATTGGTATGACTGGACAATAGTACCAACATTGTTCCAGTGTGTGCCCGTATTGAAAAATATATTTGGACGATCTTGGTATGGTTGGTAAACATTGGGACAATCGTGGTATAGCTCTCCAATATCGCCCCACTATGCACCAAATGTTGGTCAATATTGGGACAATCTTGGTATGAATGGCCGTAGTACCAACATTTTTCCAGTATGTCTCCCGCATTGGAAAATACTGGGAGATCTGTACACGTTACTGAAAAAAGTAACTTATTAGAATTACAATTACTTGACTGTAAGAAGTAACCGATGACAATTACAAGTGCTGCCTCAAAAGAGTAATTGAAAAATTATTCTAAAGTAGTCGATTACTTCCCACGTTACGTTTTATTCAACTTTTTTTTTTATTACGGCAGCATAATCCTTGGAATCTCGCGCTCAGTTGTTCCGAAAAAAATAATAAATAAAGCTTTGTCTTTTTTTGCTTAGAGCTGAGTGAGTTACGCCAAAACACCTAATCGCTCTCGTAAAAAAAAAATAAAGAAAAAGTGCGCTGTTTAAAAAAATTACTCACAAGAGGAGGGATAAGGTCATTGTACACACCCGGACGTAGTCTCCGGTGTGACAAAAAAAAAAAAACAAAAAAAAACGTACCATGAAGCTAAGCATAGTGAAGTGGCCTACTAATCCTCAATGTCCCGTGCTTAGTGGATTCAAAAGAGAAAAAAGAAAAATGGCCGTTCCTTAGAGCTCAGTGATTCCAGAACATTTAACCCCCCCCTGCCAAAGAAATAAATAAATCATTAAAAAAATGAATAAAATGAGAAAAATTGTAATTTGCAATTTTGTAATCGAATGCAGCAAAAAGTAATTCAATTACAAGGATAATTACTCCTTAATGGAAGTAATTGAAGCGATACAAAATTCCAGTAAAATGTAATCGATTACAAGTAATTCATTACTTGTAGCGCATTACGCACAAGTCTGAGGTCAATACTTTGTTGAAAAGCCGTTTGTGGGGGCCACAAGAATTTCTGAAAAGTATTGGCGTACCTATCAGAAATGTTTGAGGTCTGAAATGTCCGTTGAAGTTTTCCTTAATGTCTGCGTACCCTACAACAATTTTTTATAGGTGTCAGAAGCCGGTCATACTTATATTTAGAGGCCTGTGAAGTCTGTTGCAAACATTTTCGGGAAGGCGCATGCCCCATCTAACTAGTGTTAACGGGTCTGTCGGAGAATTCACGTGGCCCTTCGATATATCTGCGTTGGGAAAGTCGCTTGGCTATTTTCATCGTACGGCCGCGACGAGCAATCGCTTAGTGTTGGCTTCCCGTCCAACGCGTGGCATCTATTTCCTGAAGCAGTTATAGTGTTCGGATAAGGGAGGCGGTTTCTCAGTGCCCGTTTTCTTGCGCCCCTTCGTCTTCAGAAGATCGTCCAGCGTGCGAAGATAACCCCGGGGAAGCCAACGGGAAAGGCACCATGAACGACACCATGACCGTGCTTGGGATTTCCTCAACGTGCATGTGTGTGTGCGCGTGTGTGCGTATGTGTGTGTGCCTGTGCGTGTGCACCTGCTTGGTTTTAGGAGTTGAACTTTGTGAGTACCCTAAAGATATATTTGGCGACATTGAAATGTTTTGCCACTCTTCGATCTGATAAGTTCGATCTACAGCTGCTTACGCTCGCGTTTCGGTACACGTTGGTTCTTATTGCCTTTCTACGTTTCAGCGTGCATGTAAACCTCAGTGTAAAGTAAGCTTCAAAGCACGTTTTAAAGAATTTGCTTTTTGGTCTATGGTTCATCATCATTTTGGTTTCTAAATGATTGAAAAGATTAGGATTCTTAAGCATTGATGAGGTTTATAGGGCTGACGGGGTCTTATGAACTGAAGGGGTTCGAGGGTCTGAGAGGGTCCCATAAAGCATCAAGGGTGACTAGGATATTGCCAATATTACCTAAGTGTGTGGCTAATATTGACGCGCGCAGGGCCGAACAAGCAACGCTTGGTCACGGAATTCTAGAGACTCGCGTTTATTCTTACTCGGTGGATAAATTTTATTATTTGTCCTAGTTCTTATTCTCCAAAGTGCCCGTTCATTTTCGCCCCGAGCGCGTGATGCTCTAAGCTTCTTTGCCGAATTTTTCAGATAGTCACGAACGCTAAAGAGCTGCGCGATACCTTTCCTAGTCAGTCTCCCTATCACTGTCTGTTACGCCGCCAATTCGCCGCCCGCTTTAATTGTGCTGCCTCGACGCTCGTTTTTTATTCTGTTTGGCGCAAGTTTGCCGATTACACCTTTATTTTCAGTTCACTATTCACCCTCTCGTCGCCTTCATACGTGACCATATTGAGGCAAGCTTGGCGTAACTGCCTAATATGGCGTGGGCAGACCACGAGAGTCCCACGCCAGTTTTGTAACTCCGGCCCATGAGGGGTCCTCTTGGACAGCCTACCTGGGCTGCTTCGGGAGACCCACAGGAGGAGTGTGAGTCCCTCTCTTGGTTACATACATATATGTCTGAAGCTTGCTTTGGCGTTCCCATTAGTTTTATGCTGCTTGACTCGACACACGCATCTCCTAGTGTAGTGCTCCGATGAAACTCGGTAAGAAACCAGTACCAATCGAAGTAGTCACCTTGTTTGTAACAATACCACGACTGCTCATAAAATCTGCCCTTTTAACTGAGGTATAAAACGATACTACAAATGGTTTGTGATAGTCGTCCACGCATGTGAGAGGTTAATTTTCGATAGAAATGTCAATTCGTGATGAAGCCAGTTCTCAGTCCAATACATTTTCTGAGCAGCTTCGCGCAGTCTTGTACTGCTGAAAGTCATTAAAATGTACAAAATCTAGCAAAGAGATTTTTAAAATTTTTGTGTTTAAGTTATTTACTACCGAAACGTCAGTCTCCCAGTCAAACCCAGGAAGATAAAGGGCTCCATAGGTTTGCCCATGGAAGGTAGAAAAATCTGTCTTACATGCAATAAAATTAATATTTTCTCAAAAACCACTTTGATCAAAGAAGGGGAAAAGTAGCAGTTATCGGGAAACGAACGCCATCATTTGACACTATTTCAACCCAAACACGCTCTAGGTACTCTTCTAAATCACTCCTTCTGGGAGCCTTTAAACTTTTAGCTACTTCAGTTAAGACACCTCGACCATATATTTGACTAGTAAAATTGAAGTAATTGAACTTCGGAGAAAAATATTGATTATTGATATGCCGTCAGCCAGTCCCGTTTTCGTGATACAGATGATCATATACGGGCACATGATCACTTCTGACATTAATTCGACCGTTTTCGTTCTTAGAACCCTAGCATTTAGGTACAGTGGCGAGAGTTGTAGTGGGCTCACGGGACGGCTCGGCCTGACGAGTTTGATGTCGACGCGGCGGTGGCGCTGTAAGCGTTTCCTCCCGAAACTTTCCAGCGCACATAGGCCAGACCAGGTAGGCTAGGCGGCTCTTACCAAACGCGAGCAGCAGGCGGAAGAAGTTACAGGAGGAATCTGCTGCAGCTCCTCTGGCGTTTTCGACATCACGCGCATCAGCGCAATACACGGGTGGAGATGGGGCGGTGAGCCCACTACCCAACTTCTAGGGCACTGCACATTTTGGTAATACAGTGAACACTCTTCACTCTTGGCCTCCCATTTTTTTTTCTCGAGTTTACCGAAAAATTGCCTAAAAAGGCAGCCAACCGGCCAGACTTCTGCGGCGTTGATTTTATCAAAATCATTCTAATCAAGAAACACGAGGAACGGGGCGTAGCCATCAAACTTTGATTGCAGCTTCGTGCAGACAGCAGTTTTTTGTCAATTAAAGACTTCAGCAATTCTGTGGTGTAATCGGGCATCATAGCCGGTTGTAATCTGGTTACAGAGAGTGACAAAGTCCCATAGATACACAAAACACTGCTGATTCGTCTGTGAAGGCCGGAAAAACGAATTCGCATACACGACTCGAGATGAAGGAGGAAGCACACTCATTGTGAGCTCTAGAAGGTAAGTTGGTGAAGAGGTGGTTAAAATACTCGGAAAGCGATATTCCACACACACTTTCTTGAGACTTCGTCCCTGTCGTTCTGTGTTTTGTCCCTTGTCCGTATCCCCAGTCTCGGGTTACAACTATGCTCAATCGAACTTCGTTTATTGTCTGCCACCCAATGGTGGGGCACTTTTTGCACGTGTCATGAAAAAAACGTCTGTGATAAATTGACTTCGCTTTTTTTAAATTTCGCTGTAAGTTGATTAGAATGTTTCTTGAACGCAGTAAAATTAAGATCATATCTTGACCAGAGGTAACTCTCATAGAGGAAATATTTTTTCCTGTATCCTTGCTAAAATATTTGGGGCAAACCATGGTTTCCTTATTCGCTTTTTAACCGTGACCGTATACGTAACGTTGATAGATTTGAACGAGCCAATAGACTCGGCATACCCGCTACTCACGCACTGTTTCAAAAATACAGTGCTCCAGTCAGTTTTGATGACCATTTTAAAAACATCGCAGTGTTCGGTCTGTCACAGGTTGAATGGTGAAATATTTACTAGCGCCAATAAATAATTGGTGAGTTTTAAAACATAATATATAGGTAAATGGTCGCTTATGTAACTACGTATCGTACCTGCACTGCCGAGAGCGTTTATATTTGCGATGAAAAGATCGATAGCAGTTCATGTGGAATATATAATTCAAGTGGGAGACGAAATGACATTGACAAACCCGCTACTACCAAGAGTGTCATTAAGTCGCGACGAAACAGACGAATTCTCTAAAGTATTCAGATCTAAATCACCACCAAGAACAAGCAAATAGTTATGCACACTAGCAATATCTACATATATCTAAAACAATTACAAGCCATTGGTAAAATAACATGCTGGAGGGCAATAGATTACATATAGTAGATAACGCTAGTGTTTCAGGCTCACATTTTTGTAGTCATCTGTGGTTTCAGTGAATGCGTCAAGTATTTCGCAGTGAATATCTTTTTTTGACATAAACGTAAAGCCTGCCCCTCGTTTTCCACTTCGGCTTAAGAAAAAAGTATTGTAACGAGATAAGATAAGAACGCCGTCTTTACTTTGGCGCCATGTTTTGATGAACATTATCAACTGAAACACAAAACGGAACTGGTGTAAAGTGTAATAAAACTGTCAGTTTTACATTTCACCCAACGTGTATTTAGGTGCAAAATAGAAGACACGCCCTCTATTTTCGCGTGTTGCTCTACTTCCTCGGGCAACAAGGCATGCAACGAAGCAAGAGCCGGCCTGCGTTTCGATATATAAAAAAAAAGTAAGAGAAAAAAATGTGTTCTATTTATTTATGCAAATTTACTGGAGTTATTATCAGTGGCAGCATGGTAAAAGAATTACTAAATATTGGATTCTATGAGCCAAAGGGGGATGCGCAATATTCGTTGGGATGATGTGATGAATCTAGGACAACATTGGCAAGGTTTATGCTGTGAAAAGGGGCCATAAGTGTGGAAGACACGTAAAACAATAATGATGAAGGAAGTGCAGCCAACATTGGCCAGGACGACGGTACCGAAATAGCGCAATATTGGGAAATCGGCTTCAGTCTATATTGGGTGGAATATGTGTGCATATATTGGGGAAATTTATGCAGCCAATATTGGCTGAAATGGGAACACCAATATTGGTTAATATTGGGTCAGTTCGTGTAGGAAATATTGGCTTGAGCTTGTCCATCACTATTGATTAATATGGGAAAAAATTGTGTAGTCGCAAGTAAATATGTACCAATATCGGCCAACATTGGCTGGACAGCAAAGGTCAATATTGGTACTTGAGATTGGACCAATATAGCACCAAGGTGCACTTCCGAATATTTGCCGATGTCTTGTACCATTATTAACCGACATGGCACGAATGTAGGACCCATAATAGTGTTCTGCCTTGGTTCAGTAATTTAGAGAAGGATACATTGGTGCCTGGTGCACAAAAAGCTTGCAAGGGCACGTATTCCTTTTTATATTCCGCGCTGCATAAAGACAAGAAATTTGGTAACTTCTTTTTTCCGAAGTGATATTATCGGGTATCCGACAGCTGCGCTTGCTTTATCTGATTTACGAAATGCAGACGACACTGTCGAGAACTTTTACGATCTTTTTACGCGTGTAAATAAAATACACTTCCCCGTTTTTTTTTTTTTTTTTTTTGAGGGGGGGTCTAGCTTTTTTTTTATGCTAGCCACTAGTGTTCGCTGTTGTCACCAGGAACAGTAATTTCCTTCGGCACTTCAGATGATGAAAGTCGACGTTATTTTGCTTTTCTTATTTTGACATTTTTTTAACAAGTAACGAGGAAGTTTAGTGGAATTAATCACCATCGCGTACTTAATGACCAGCCCCAACGTTACCGCTCAGGGATCCTAGCCTACACGGCGGGACCGAGGGACCGGGACATTGTCGCCTGCTCTGATTGGTCAGCGAAGCGGAGCTGGCCAATCGCAACACGCGATGATGTTCCTGCCCTTTGGTACCGCTTGGCTCTGCCGTGTAGATTAGGGACCCCAAAAAAAGACTGCGAGAAAAGAGAAAGTTACCTGCCTATAATCCTTTGCAAATCTCGCCTTGTGCGCGCTGCCGATTTTGTCAGCTTGGCTGTGACCACTGCAATTTGTGTAAGTCCCGGGTGGCAAAGTGAAGTCGGGTGAAGCTTAATGTCAACTTTTGAGAACAACCAACCACATCAGCGGCAATCTCTCTCAATGTTCAAAATTGTGCGCTTCGTGGAGTGGACACAGATAATTGGTGTCAGCGAATTATTAGGTATTGTACTAATAACCGACTCCAAATCAACTGTCATTGCATTGCCGCTCCCCTGCCTTGGCGTTCTTACCTCCCGTCAAGGTGATGGGGATCAGGAGCTTCGGGGTAACGTCGGTAACAGGGACAAAGGCGGCCGAAGATAATCCTCAATGTCCCGCGGTCGCTCCTCGAGAAGTGGTCGAGGGTCATTCGGCACGAACCCTCGCAGGCCAATTCATAGGTACGGCCACCTCCGGTAGACATGGTCGGCCTTATGCAGTGGTAACAGTGTGGTTTTCGGTCGGCCATTCACAACACCTCTGTTTTCCTAAGTGGACATTATTCAGCGCGGACCTACACTGGTTCTTCCCGATGTCGGGAATGCTTCGGCGTTGGGGTGTCTCGTTGAATCGGCATTGAATACTAATGGGTAGCCGGCGGCGGCCGTCGTGCCATTGTGGCATAAGTCACCCTTAGTTCGTCAGATTCCGCTTCGCTTGCAGAAGACTCCGGTTGATATGCCTGTCGAACTTGTTTCAAAACAATCTCGGCAATTAAAATAAAATTCGGGCAACTGATGGCAGCAAGTAGCTTCCTGATCTCCTCCCGGACATCGTCATGGATGATGTTGCGGATGCCTGGGAGGCTGGCGTCAAAGTTGCAGCTGGACGACTCAAGTGTCAAGACGCCGGGGAGGTGTTGATAGTGGCAGGCTCGAGCATGCGGTGCACGTTCAGTGCTGGAAGCCTCGGTGATATGAAGTCTTCGACTGTTGTCGAGGGGGTTGCAGACAAGGCTGCCGAAGGTGGTGTCCCTCACATGAGGCACATGGGATTCTTAGCTTCTTGTCCTTTGTAGCATCAGGGTCGGCGTGGGCACTCGATTAGGCGCACAACATCCTCCACGAAGGTGGTGACGCTCTCATTGGGGACGTGCCCCGAACACAATCAGGAATTCGGCTCTTTCTCGTCAATGTTGGTTGACGAACGTCCACTTCTGCTCGATCTGGCAAACTTCCCACGACGTTAAGGAAGATTCTTGGTTCTCAAACCAGTGCCTGGCAGTTTCTTCCACGAGAAGTATAGATTCCGCAGGAGCTGGTTGTTTGTCCCCCTTTGTGGCGGGCGACACGGTCATATTGTTCAATCTAGTCCTCGACGTCTTGATACAAAATGCGTGAAAGGGCGTCGGAGTGTGAGCTGCGACGGGCATGCAAACAATGGTGGGAGCGGACGCGGTTCGCTGCTTCAGTTGTGTCATTGATGGCTTAGTCAGCTTCGGTTTGTCTGGCAGGAGACTTATTTCCGGGTTTCTTCCTGGTAGCGGCGACTGGCTCCGATTTCAGGTTCTTCGTGGTGTATTTCCGAGGTTCGTTCCTGTGGTACTCGCTCGTCTTGCTGTTTCTTTAGCGTTAAGATGCGGGATAGTCCGCCACCCATGTCCCGTTATCGGAAAACTCGGCTGAGGAGCTGCGAGGGGGCACACAGAGCGAAGGGCTATGGGTAAAGTGCCCAGCACCTCCGCCAGAACATACGATAACAGCCGAGCGTGGCCTGAACCTTTCCAGAATAGTAAATATTGATAGAAGTTAGGACTGGAGCAAGCCTCCGTGAAAATATAAAAAAACGGACAGAAGACGGTCTATCCTGAGCACTAAAGAAGCTGCGTTCCTTGAAAAGGAAATGTGTTCGAATAAATTCTCTCCTTCGAGGTTTGGAGACTGCCGTGGACGAACTGAGCTGAAATGAATGTAGGACCCCGTTTCTGGTAATAAGCCGCTGCAGACTGTCACCGCAAAGCGGCATGAACGGGTGGGATGGGTAGGTAACACGCGCGACAAAACGTTCATACAGCCTGCAATTCGCGTAACGAGTGTTGATGAACCGTTTATGTCAATGACACGTGCGACAGACCCGCGGAATCAATACCAACTGCAACACCTGTGCTCCCTCAAAGTGCACGTCTACGCCAGAACAATTTAGAAAGCAGCACAGCATCACCCAAAGCACGGCACAGGAACTACCAGCTTGAAGGCAGCTTTTCGGTGCGTTGCACAACCAAAGTGAGCCTTCGGTCATTTGAACGAAGCGGCACCACGATTGCACACTGCCAAGTACGACTCACCCAAATTCCGTAGCTAGCTGTGTATCCAAACACATTGCAGACGCTTCACTGCAGACCTCGAAGATTCCGCTGGTCAGCGAGAGCACAAAAACGTCGCATTCAAATGTATCCATGATGGTCCATCATGTATAACGTCAACCAACTGGCCCAGTTCTCCACCTTATTAAAATGTATCCTTGCCATATCCGAATCAATCCGTGGTCCGAGCGACGCGGGGCCGATTGTTTCTTTCGTGACAGTATCCGCGGCGATCACCAGCGAAATTCACATCGTTCCTCCGTATTTTCACGTTTTACCTACGTGATACAACACGCTGAACTCTGAAGTCCCTTTCAAAGGCTTCGTATGGCGGTTTTCGCATCTGAAATTAACTGGCTGAGAGGAACGACAACGAACAAAGCACCCGACAAGTTCCGGCAAATGCTCCGGCACAGCTGGGGCCAGCCACCGCCTGGGCGCTGCCATCTTTTCTGTGACGTCACATATTTGGTTTGGTCACTTGACGGTGGTCAAATTTGCGTACAATGGCAGCGGCCTTATGAAAGTCACTTTCGAGTGCAGACCGGAACCCTGGTTTATCGCTCTAAGCCCCTATAGACCCGTTGCTCTCGGGCAGGGGGTACGAGCGCGTCTGCAAGAAGCGACCATGTTATGCTGGCAGCACTTTCCAGGCGGCGCTGTAACGTTCGATTTTGCACGCGTCGCGTTCGAATGCAAGCATATGTCTGCATCTGTAGACGCGCGATAACAAAAAGTCTAAAACTAATAATAAACTAAAAGTATACAGTTCTTGGCCTCAGCGTCCCATTCAGCTTTATTGTTTTATTGCGTTCTTTCATAACTTCCGTGAACCCGTACGTTTCACTTTACGTTATGGCGAAGCCGAAGCTACTTGCAAAACTTGTTCCCCCGAACGATGCTCCCACTTCACAAGCGCGCGTACTTGGAAGAGACACTGCAAGCTGGGATCTCGGTCTTGAGCCTCTGCTACACTGACACATCGAATGAAACGGAGTGTAAAAAAAGCTGTAGTGGGGAAGCGTGATGACGCACGTTCGAAACGATTCTATTTTGCTGGCCTGGAATGCTGCTCAGAACTTGAGAGCTACGGACCCATACCTCCCCACTACAGTTTTTTATTCTCCGTTTCATTCTAAGTGCCAGCGTAGCAGAGGCTTCAAGAGCGAGCTGCGAGCTTTCAGCGTCTCTGACGAGCACGCGCGCTCGTGCAGTGCGAGCATCGTTCAGAAGGACGTCCTTTTGACAGTAGCATCGGCTTTGCTGTCACGTAAAGAAAAACATACGTGCTCGCGGAAGCTACAAAAGAAAGCAAAGAAGAAAGGAATGTTTAAGGGGTGCTGCGGCCGTAAGCTGCATCATTGATTTTTTCTTTTAATTGTTTTAGGCATTTTGCTGCCGCGCATCTACAGATGCTGACAGATGCTTGTATTCGATCGTGGCACGTGCAAAATCGAATGTTACAGCGCCATAGGGATGGTGCAGCCAGAATAACATGGTCGCGTCTTGCGTAAGTCTTTCGGACGCGCTCCCGCCCCCCGGCCCAGAGCAATGGGTCAATAAGAAAACGATAACTGATCACTTTTCGGCGGCGTGCCAGTCAACGAGCCAACAGAGCTCTGTGAGTTAAGAGTCGCCCCCCGCTCCCAAATCCGTCTGTTCGCGCGCGCACATGCCGTCGCAAAAAAAAACAAAAAGCAAGACAAGTCAAGAAGGATGATGAGGAGCCGTGCATGGAGGCTTCTTTCTTTGCCGCTCCCTTCGCTTCTTTTGCTTGGTGCTTGGTTTCTTCTTTCGCTATCGTGTAACACCAGTGAAGCCCGTCGCCTGTGCGTATCTTAAGGCCACGGTCCCACTGAATGTGGAAGTTTAGGTACTTCTTGGGAGGTCATTACTCATCTCCTTTTAATTACTGTTTTGTGGAATTGATGTCATTCGAAAGGCAATGTAATCCTCTTTCATTTGATATCATGTATGTGTTGGTTGTTACTGTTCATGCGCATTTGTAGCGTTGCGAATATGATGGCGCGGACCCTCACTTGCTCCGCTAGTTCATGTTTTGTGAACGATCCATTAAAGGTAACACGGTTCCAATATAGCAGTTTTGTTAAGATGATGTCGGAGCAAGCAGAATGTAACGATACACTTTTTTGGTACTTGCACTACTTTGTTTTTTTCATCCCTCCAAATAATGCCCTAAAATTGACATATTACAGCACAAATATGTTTTTAATGACAAGCGTTAGGATAATGAAATTAGCTACAGATGTAGCGCTTATAACTGGTAATATGCAGAAAAGAATTTAATGTTGTGTACAATTTTTTTGTTTAGATATTTTATATCAAACGTAGCACTTTTTTGTGCTTCGAGTCATGGTACTTCAAATGCCGCTGAGGAAATAATTAAACTATGATAAAATATTTTATAACATCTAGAGCTACAATGGTTGCCCAAGAGGTGGACGATGGCTTTTGTTCATTTTCAAAGTCATAACGCTCCAGGAGCACTTCAAACTTATCTGTTTTTGACGCGTATCTTTTTTGGACATCAAACAGATTTATTGGCCTCTAATAACATTCATTGGTTGGAATAGATATATATTGCGATGCATTACACTTTCACAATGATCTTGCTTTGGTTTCTTAATAGGTGTAGAACTTAGCTAACTTTAAAAACAATTAAACACTGTTCGGGTGTTTTGTTGCGCTACCTGGAGGATGGCAGACAAACTGCTGATTTCTAATGTTCAATAAATTTCCGAGGGCGGCGTTGGCGTCTGTATCATCATCAATCCCCGTCTCTTTTTACTTTCACATTTAAAAAAATATATTGAAAGTTTTACTATCGATAAATGAATGGTTTAAGTACTGGGTCAGGTTAATAAATCTAAGACAAATAATTACACAAGCGTAGCGTGATATAATTTGTTCATTATTTGATATGGTTGAAATCAATAAACAATAAAGACGAAGAGGAAAAGAATACACCCGAGTTCACTTCATTCCTAGAGTCAATAAATGAGCTTTAAAGTATCGGCACTCCGTTCCCCAAAATTGTTTTGGGCGCCGCCATTTTGGGTCTTGTTCAGAGCAAACGCAACTGGCGATCGTCATGATCCAAAAGTACGACTTCCTCAGCATTAGATGCGGTGCTAGGAAGCTGATGCACTATTGCAATGCTCTGTCGCGGGTTGTTTAAACATTTGTGGGGGACGGAAAAGCGTTTCCTGTGATTTTAGATAACGCTTAAGATAACTGGCAACTATGATTTTAAGCCACAATATGGCCAAGTGTCTTTACTCTGAACCGTAGCTAATTTACTGGCACAAGCGGGAACAATGAGGAAGAGGCAGGTGTCAAAGGTAGTGGCTTGTGGAATCCACGGGGCTTACCTCATGGCCCCTACAGGTATTACAATCCTCTTGAACAAGAGAATGAATAGAGTCATTAAATAAGCTACGCTTCAGAGTAGCGACACTTCGCCATATTGTGGCTTAAAATCATGGTTGCCAGTTATTCGAAGCTTTATCTGAAATCACAAGAAACGCTTTTCCGTTCTCCACTTTAAACAGTTTGCGACAAAGCAAAGCAACATTACATGAGCTTCCTAACACCAAATCTAATGCTGAGGATGCCGCACTTTTGAATCATGACGATCGGCAGTTGCGCCTGCTCTGCACAAGCACCAAAATGGCGGCGTACTGTCGGGGAAGAGAGTGCCGATACTCTAAGCGCAGCTCATTTATTGGCTCTAGTTCCCGCGAAACTCCTTTTCCCTGACTGAAACTGAAAGTAAATATGAATAATACACCATTATTATAGCTTATTTAGTTATAACCAACTACACGTAATAAGAGGAAGAAGCGGCCGGGTAGGAGAAACGCGGGTTTTATGTGCGACCGTTCTAACCGTCTCAAAAGAAAACGCGCGAGCTTGCGCTGGTTTAAAAAAAAAAAAAAGCATCCAAAGAAAAGAGGCGGCACGCTGTGTTCTTTCTTATTATGCGCCTAATTGCAAATTGTTGTGTGTATGCTTATACAGCCGGAAGTTAGTCTGCCTTAGTGGGCGTCTGGTGTCTCACCTGTTAATGAGCAATTGAGCCAGTGCGGTACAACCGCAAACCTGGGGTCTTTGACGTGCACCACGCAGTAGTGATACACGACCGCACGCCGGTACGATGCTCTTCCAGATCGAAACGGGCAGGGGCGGGGTGGGTTCTGCAGCGCGAGCTTTCGCTCCACGTGCTCCAAGCTGGTGTACACTAGACCATGCACTCGGCCACCAACCCCCCCCCCCCCCCCCCCCCCCCCGGGGGTACCAGCATTACCTTACATTACCTCGAGACGTAGATCGTATAATGACGTCGATTATATATAACATTATATAAATAATCAACTTGTTGAAGGACTGAACGACTCAATTTTTCAATTCTTGGATTGTAATATGGCGGTAGCCTATTGTACTTACTGTTGATAAAGAGCAATATGAGGTGGCAAGGTAATGAATAAATCATGAGGCTCTATAAGGACGACGACATTCGTGGTTGTCGAACCACAACGTAGAGTGCCAGACTTGTTTCAAGTATCGTGTACCCAAAGACTTTCTTCACCCGCAACAGAATATGCTAGAATCAATGAGGATGCTGCTTTACAACTGTACGTGGAACAGGAAAACTGCACTGTGCAGAAGGGAGGCTTATTTGTTAATAGGAGGGACGGATTTCTAGCAGCATTCCCTGATTGACTACTTGGAACAAATGGCCTGGTTGACTTAAAATGTCCCCATTCCAAAAGATTCTTGAAGCATACTTAAACCGTAAAGGAGTATGAGGCGAAAAATAAGAAAAAGGAGCCTGGTGTGAAAGGTCCAAATCACCACCATAGCTTCTACTATCAAATACAAGGGCAGTTACACAATACACAAAGAGAGTTTTGTGATTTAGGTATATTTACACTCAAGGGCATTGATATCCCACGTATTCAAAGGGATGACACATTCTGGTCAACCAACATAGAGCCTTTTCTACTCAAGTTTTACATGGAAGGCCCGACTTCCGTTGAAGTTACTCACGTCGACGAGATGTCCAACCGAATAAACTGCCGTTACTCCCGATCTGGGAATCTCTCGATCTTCGTTCGTAGTCCATAGTATCATGAGATCGAGTGGTGTGGCTCTTCGTCCGCCGAATATTGCTTCGGCGGGTGTTTTTACCGTGTAAGATGAGACCGTCGCGTGCTGCTGGAACAAGAACCTGGCGATTCGTCACTGAACTGCTCCTTCCGTAAGCTTCAAAAGGGCTTTTTTTTTCGTTTCGCACACCATCTGTTCTGCTTGCCCGTTAGTTGCAGGATGCTATGGTGCACTAATGTGATGCCTGATGCCGGTTTTTTTTTTTCTTCATAAACTTGTTTATTTGATTTGAAGCAAGATTTGGCGAGTTTTCAGAAAAAAGTATTTTCGGTAGGACAAAAATAGGTAAACGATACCGTAGAACGTCAATGACGTGTTTGGACGTCGTGGCAGGCATCATATAAACTTCCAGCCCCATAGAGTACGCACCGACCATGACTCCGCAGATGTGGATACGTTTCGCCACCTACCGACTGAATAGTGGATCGTTTTCAGCTACTGTTCATGATGACGTTGGACTCAAGGAAGACTTCGAGTCTTTCCAGAAAGTTAGCCCAGGTGCCAGGACTTTTGCCGAAAGCGGTAAGTGTTCGAAACGTCGACAACGTCGGTAGCCACGTGTTGTGCTTGACAGTGGGCACTTACCATTCGCTGAGAAGAAGCTTGTGTGCTCATCTGCCCTGAGTCGTCCGATATCAGGTCATCACCGCAACACCATCTCCCGACAAAACTGGTCTTCATTGTCCGCATGTCCATAGTTAGCAATCACCTGAACTTATAAATTCCCGAACGCTCATAACTTGCCGTCGCTAAACGCCGTTCATTCATAGCGTCTTCATTGCAAACAAATGTCTTCCTATTTCTTGTGATGGTTTTCATCATATTCCTCCTAAGCTGTACATACAACATTATGTGTGTCGGTACTTCCGAAAATATTGCAACGGCGTTTTTTTTCTGGGAACTCTAATGTAACAACCTTTACAACATCTTCCGGACCCCGTGAAACGCAATATTTTATGACGTTATTGTAGTCGTCAATAAAATGGTGAGGTAAGTACCGTAAATCGCGAAGCAGTTTACTTGACGTCCGCTTCCACTGGTCTCTTGGAAGATTGAGTCTACTGAGCGTGCATTCCTACAGAAGAAATTTTTATTGATAGAATATTGACACGTCAATCAACATTTGGTTCCTTCTTGGTAAAATTTATTGCGAAAGCCCGTTACAACCGCGGAACCGCATCTCCCTATACCCAGCCTGACATTCTCGCATACCTCCGTTTGCTGGGCCACGCTACTTGAGCTAGCTGAGCACAGCTGGCAGCGGCGCGAGCAAGGCCACGAGGGGAACGTGATTGTGCTCGAGCCATCCCACTGTGAACCAATGTTTCGGCCACCCCACGGGTGCGTGTCGCCATCTATTGGTTGAACTAACACCTTGTTCAAGATGGCTGCCGTGGGACCGCAGCCTTAAAGGCGCCACAGCCACCCCTCCTCGCTCCCCCCTCTGGTCTTTGATCTGGCTCTTGTTTTTCGTATAGCATTTCTTGGCCTATAAGTCTGTAATAGGTAGGGGCGTTGGAATATTCGAAATTCTGATTACGAATCAAATAGTTTCCTTATTGGAAGCTGTTTCGATTCGAAAATTGCATATACGAAAGTTCCTGAATATTTGGCCACGGCCGAATATTCGGGGAAAATGGCGCATTTTCGCACAAACTGCGAATATTCGAGCAAGTAACGAATAATGTGCCTGCCATGCATTTTCCTATGAATATGTTTATTCACTGAGAAATGCATATGATGCGTGTGTTATTGTTCTGTTCCCTTTCGGTCTGTCCGATGTCGGCAATACAGGATCAGTTTCAATGTCTTTTTTCACCAAGCCCTTTATTGCGTGGAGCTTTTATATGTCGTGTAATTACACGTTCTATGAATTAATTCAATAAGATAAACCTATCTCGATAATGGTATCTGGCATAAATGTTTGAAAGTTAAAACAGAGAAAGCTAGGTGCGAACAGAACATTGCATCGCCATCCACAACAACTCCCGCCACTCAGGCTCAGCCAAAACTTAAACCACGCTAGCTCCGCCGCTACGTAAGCAGCGTAACGTTCTTGGTGCTCATACCAAAGTAGCTGATACTGTCCTCGCTGGAGCATGTTCTCCGAGAATGGCGTCAACGTCGGGTGATGAACCACTGAGCAAGCAGAAAAAGAAAGTCGGAAAAGATCTATGGCGGTCCCACACAAGACTCGCCGTCAACAGCTCAGTCCAAGTCATGCGGACGTGTTCTTCAAACGCCGACGGGAACAACCACAACTCTTTGAAATCACATGAAACAGTACCCTTTGTTGATTGAAGAGTAGAAAAAAGATGCAGCGAACACGCCATCGACGAGTAAACCGACACAGGATGATATGCTTCAACAGCAAAAGCAGCTCTTATCACAGAAGAAAGAAAACGCACTTCATCAGAATGTGGCAGAGATGGTCTCCTTAGATCTTAAACCTTACAGCTTTGTTGAGGACCGAGGGTTCCAGGCACTTATGAAAGAAGCCGTACCGCTGCTATGGTCCGCCATCTCGAACAAAATTGTCGTGCGTGCCCGTCCCGCGCCTGTACGACGACACAAGAGCAAAGGTACGGTTTGAGCTGCGAAAGGCACTTGGTGACGGAACAAGCTCTCTCTCTTTTTCGAGCGATATCTGCACCTTGTGTGCCAACGAGGGCTTTTTAAGCCTTACGTGTCATTTTCTCAGCGCGAAATTCGAGATGCAAAGGTTCACTTTGAGCACGCGTCATATGCTGTATTGTCAGACGGCAGTGAACTTTGCTGCTTCATTGGATCAACTATGCGCCGCCTGGGAGATACCGACCGACTGCGTGAAGTAAATCGTGACGGATATCGGCCGCAATATCCGTGCGGCTGCCAGGAGGTTGCCATGGTTCGAGCGAGCCTGTTTCGCGCACACAGCGCAGTTGGCGATCAGTGATGCGAGGACGTGTACCCCACAACAAACTGTGCAAGAAGGCGAAATCGATTGTGGGACATTACAACCACAACCCTAGCGCGCAAAAACGACTAAACGATCAGGAGACGCAGCTAAACAAAGACATGCTCCATGTTGTGAAGGATGTTGGCACAAGATGTAATAGTCAGTAACTCATGCTCTCAAGGCTCCTCCAACTCTAAGAACTCACCACTTTTGAGCTCGCCACTTCGGACATGCACTACCATAGATGGCTTTAACTGTGCCGAGTACAACGTTTTAGTGGAGTTTGTGGAGGTATTGAAGCCCTTGTTTGATGCAATGGTGATCACAAGTGCTGAAAAGTGGGAGGCACTCACTTGATCGAATGACATTTTAGCGAACGCCCACGTTTTACCGAATGACGCTTTAGCGATTAGTTGGACGCCGTTTTCGGGTGGGCCAAATGGGTTTACATTTTTGTAATGAGCCGCCGCAGACTGTCGCCGCGAAGCGGCGTAAGCGCAGCGCGGCGGATGGGTTAACGCGCGCCCCGTTATTCGCTAAAACGTCGATTCGCTCAAATGTCGCTGTTCGCTAAAACGTCATTCGCTCATGTGATATGGACCAGTGAAAAGTACATCTCATTGAAATGCCCAATTCCAGTGATTTTTGGAATGCTTCATTGCCTTGAAGGTTGCAAAGAAAACTCGGGGCTTGCTAACAATCTAAACAAGATGTATCAAGACTCGCTTTGCAGAGCGTGACTATGGTGAATTGGCCAGCCTGGGGTCATGTTTCTTAACCCTTGTTTTAAAGCTACAGTTCATCAGGCGTTTGGCCATAATATCTGGCTGAAAGGCCTTATGACACGGGAGCTCCAGACCAGTGTCGCCGAGTTGCTACTCCGGAGTTGGAATGATTCCGGAATCTTTCCGCATTTTCGCGACCCCGGAATGGAGTGGGAATGGAATGGCAGCAACGATGACGGGAATGGAATGGGAATGGAATTAGATGCCTTTTCCCGGAGTGGAATGGGCCAAATTCTCTATTTTATTTCATTTTTCTAGGAGGGGGGGGGGGGGGGGGGGTAACGTTCAGCTAAACCGAGCCAGTAAGCGAGCCAGTTGCTCAGAAATGAAATGAGCGGGAAACCGCTAGCCCGCTTGGAGCCATAACTGTGGGTGTGCGAATATTAAAATTTTCGTATACGAATCGAATACAAAGAAGGCGATAGAACTGACTTCGCTTATCGAATCGAATATCGAATGTCTACTAATAAAAAAATTGCAAAACAAGAAGTAACAGCAGGTTTAATTACCCTTTTAATATAAATCAATGTAACTGCATTTTACTGGGCTGCTGCAGGCTAAAGACACTTTTAGTGATGCACCTATTACAAATTATTATGTAGAAAAATTTACTGATCAACGTGTTCAGCAAGTAGGCGCGCCCTATGCGCCGTGACAACACTTCCGCCAGTAGAAAATATCCTTTTACTAGGGATTGATGTACAGGCGATGGCCAAGTACTTCTGAGCAAGTCTGCTTAAATACGGGTATTTGGAGGCACCTAATTCCACTAGCATTCCATTCCAGGCGAAAGGCATCTAATTTCATTCTCATTCCATTCCCCTCAATATTGCCGCCATTCTATTTTTACTCCAACTATACTTCAAGCGGAGTGTGATTTGTCATTTTTATTGGTTGTCGTTACTTGTTAAATGAAGTATCAAGGGACTTTAGCACACTCACTTTCGCTAATTGCATGAGTTCTGAAAACTCTCCGATTGAAAGACCCCGGTTAAAAATATGTGCAAGACAGGGAGTGGTCGAAGGCAAAGCATACTTGTCTGGGCTAATCTGCATATTATAGGCATTACAACTGTGACTGTTATGTAATTCCACGGAAATCGTAAACACCGCTGCCTCAGTGACTGAATATAAAGAAAGTCACTGTCTCTAAATGTTATATTTTCGCATTCTTCTTGCCTATAAGCATAATGAGGCGAATTTTTAAAATAGTCATTAAAGACATCTGCTAATGCTACGTCAGTTAAGTTGACGAAAGCAAAAGAAGGGTATTCTATGTAATTAGAATGTTTACAACGACCAACAGCTAAATTAACATTTTTTTCCACATAAGGTTGCTACGGCCTACTGAAGACCTAAAATATTCATGATAATACGACTCCTTAGCTTTTCTCAAGTCTTTTGTTAGCAGATTGCGATAATGGTTAAGTGTCTTGAGCCCCTTAGCATCCGTACTTCCCGTAAACGTGTTATAGAGCACGTTTTCAATGTATTTTCCTCAAAGTATGTAAGCTGTTACCCAAGGATTGCGAATCCACTTTTTCACTTTAATAATTTATGCAAAATCCACCCTGTAAATGCTTTTAAACCCCTAAAAGACTGTACTACTCATTGGGAAACGCGTATTGAAAAACGTCATCAAAATTAGTATTAGATAAATTCTGAGCAAACCTCTCCAAGCCGTCTGGCGTAATACACTGGACTGACCCAAAGGACATTGTCACTTTTTTTCTTTGCATAACTGGTTTTGATGCACATTTAAATTAGGAGATGATCGCTAAGGTACTTGTTACATCATACCTTGCATCGCTTAATTTCTTTGTAATTTGTAAAGACAAGTTAATCAAAGTTTTTGAAGTAACGTTTACTCTATGTTGGTGAAGTAATTACGCACCTACACCATTTATGAATCTTAAGCCTATCATGTTCTTTCTTTAACATCAATATTTAGCATGTTAACATTGTATCACATCAAAATATAAATTTGAACTTATTTCAACTTACAGACTCGAAAATGGCACCCAAAAAAATCCGAAGTCAAAATGCCGCTGGGAGGTTGGTAAAGAGCGGAGATAATATTGTGCTTAGTTCCCAATTCCCGGGCTTCATAGTTTTTGTAGCTCGTGCTCGGGTACCGAGGTGGATGACAACTCTTGCTTCCTTCACCGTATGTCCTTAAATAGAGTGGTGCCCCAGCGGCGTAGCTGCGGCGCTTGTGATGAGGTTGTGCCGGTGACGTCACACCTACACCTTTCTTCTTTCACAAGAAAAAACAACAAAAAAAGGACAAGAAATAAATAAGAACGAAAAGAGAAAATAAAAAAAATGATAATAAGAAGAACAAACTTTACGATCACACTTCTTCCTGTGCGTCAATGGTTAATGTTCGGGCCTTGGGTATCTGATGGGACTCCGCCGCTGCCTTGAACTTCTCCTGAGGTGCTGGCTTGGGTTTTCGTTTCTAGGGGCTTCTCTTGTGGAAACAAGGGTGGAATTTTGTCTGGGAATTTCGGGCGATCCACGAGTCGGGACCACTGGCTCCGGCTTAGGCGGCGATGCGTGCAGCTGCTCTATCGTTCCCGTTAGCACGCGCCCGTCGTCAGTTTCAATCACATAAAAGCGAGGAGGCCCGGCTCGTTTTACGACGACTGCTGTGTGTGCGATAGTGTCAAATGTGGACACCTGCTTACATGTGTGCAGTTCTGGAAGGGCCCTTGTATTGTTGTAGTACATACGTTTCTTGTTGCGGATCAACTGTAGTCGGCTTCGCACCTCGCTGGGCTCTACAATGGCTGGCTGCAGGCAGCAGTCGGGAACCGGAAGTAACGTCCGTGTCTGACGACCCATTAGTCTTTTCACTGGAGACTCTGCAGTTGATCCCTTAAGCTGTTGCGCCATTCCAGGAGGGCGCTACACAAGTCAAGGCTGTTGCAGCCGCACTTCGTCAGTAGTTTCTTTGCGTCTTGTACGGCGCGCTCTGTCATTCCATTGGAGCAGGGGTGGTAAGGGCCTGACGTCAGGGGAGTGATTCGGAATTTACTCACGGAGTCCTTGAAATCTCGGCTATTAAAGGGGGGTCCACTGTCGCTGCACAGTTTCGTTGGCAATCCATGCGTGGCGAAGACTTCTGCACAGACGGAGACCACTTAAAATGTTGTGGACTGTCGAAGTTCCTTTATTTAAAAAAAGGAGTAAAAGTCGACAATGACTAGAAAGGTACGGCTTCCGTGATAGAACAGGTCGACACCCACCACCTGCCACAGGAGACTTCGGAGCTCAAGGCTCAGTAAAGGTAGCTTTCAGTTTCTGGGCCTGTGGTTCCTACAAACTTCACATGAGTTGGCGAGCACCTCGACATCGCTTCACATGGTCGGCCAATACATCACTTCTCTGGCGGGCGTCTTCATTTTTGCTTCACCCATATATGCTACATGCAAGATTTTCAACACTTCCATTATCTTTGACGCTCGGCTCTCCACTTTGTTGCTCCTGAAGACAAGACCGTCTTGTACGTGCATCTCTTCTCTGTACTTCCAATACGATTGAACTTCGTCTGGGACTTTGCGTTTTTGATCCGGTCAAGAAGTCGATGCGTACTCACGAAACCTCTTGAGAGCTGTGTCGTTTTCCGTCACCTGCAGGATGTCCGCCAGTCGTGCATCTGAGATCGGTAGGGTGCAAACGACGTTAACTTGAAATTGTTCGGTTTCATCTTTCAGCATAATCTTGGTTGGAAACCTTGAGAGCGTGTCAGCGAGGAAATATTCTTTCCCACGCATGTACAGTCGCCACGAGAGTTAATAGCTCCACGCGAGCGCGCGTTTATTTCCGAGGGGCGCTCGACTGGTGACTTGCGATAAAACTAGAGATGACGTCAGGGCGAGTCCATGCGGAGTGGACGAGGGAAGCCGCTCAATTCAAGGGAACCGTTGCTATCATCTGCCTAAGGGTGAGCGTAGTTCGAATGAAAATGGGAGATGATTCTACAGAAGTTAGAAAATACGACGTGTTTTCTTCTCTCTTTCCAAACAGCCATCTCATTCGTGCTCGGCGATCTTGACTTCTACAGAATCATCTCCCCTTTTCATTCGAACTACACTCAGGCGGTGCGGGCGTGCGGATGATAACAACGGTTCCCTTGAATTGAGACGGCTTCCCCCGTCGATTCCGCATGGACTGGCCCTGACCTCATCCCTAGCTCTATCGCAAGCCACCAGTCAAGCGCCCCTCGGAAAAAAACGCGCGCTCGTGTGGAGCTATAAACTCCCGCGACGACTGTACTTTACTGTGATAGGGTATTCCTACAGCACAAGACTCACTCTATGTAGGCGCAGTGGGGAATCACAGAGGGGCTTTCTAGAAATTGCTTCCAGTGGCTGATGATCGGAATCAACTGTCACAGACGAGTGCACCAAGATATAATCCTTAAACTTGCTGCATCCGTGAACAATAGCCAGCGTCTCTTATTCTTTTTGGCCATATTTTTGTTGTGTTGCGGTGAGAGAGCGGGGATGAGTAGGCGATGGGGTGTCCATTCTGAATAATCACTGCTTCGACGCCAGTTTGGCTGGCCTCTACTGATAACATGATTGGCTTGCCTTGTTCGAAATACGCGAGAGAAAATGCCTTGATCAGGCATTTTCTCAGGGCTTCAAAAGTGCATTGCTGGCATTGCATCCACACCCAAGCAATATATATTTTTAGCAGCTCGCGCAGGGGTGCCGAGACCGCTGACACGTTCGGTATAAACCTGGCCACAAAGCTAGTGGTGCCAAGAAAAACTTGGAGTTCCTTACGTTCCCTCGGTTCGCGTACAGCGAGTATGTCTTCGACCCGTCCGGGGTCAAGGCTTAAAGGGAAGCTACGGAGCTTCTTGGAAAAAATGAGTTAGAAGTGAATTTTAGTGTATTTTTACCCCGTGAACCCGAATACCCAAACCATTTGCTGCGTAAGTATTGTTAAACGCGAGAAAAACGCGAAAGACAGTCGCTGTCCATGACGTCATCGACGGCTCTTTTGGCTGCCCAAGGCTAGGGGGGCGGGGCTTCAGCCCTATTTTGAAATTGCTCTTGTGGCTCTCCGGCGCGTCGCATTGAAATATAATTTTGATATCTGTTATTCTAAAGGCCAAATGAACGCAATTCAAGCGTTTTTTCTCAAATGTAGAAGTGCCCCATCTTATCTTTAACCCCAGGGTCGTCAGAATGTGGCCTAAGTATCGCACATGGTCCTGCAAAAAACGACACGTTTTTACACTCAACTTCAGGTCGTGCTGCGAGCAGCGTTGCAGCAGACTCTTCAGACTCTCGTCTGCTTTGTAGTCCCCCAATCTAGGACAGCATCCATAACGACTGCCACATTCTTCAGACCTTCTAGAACACCGTGCATTGCGCGTTGGAAAACTTGTGGTTCCGTTGAAATCCCGACCGGCATGCGCAGAAACCTGTGTCTACTATAGGGAGTACTCATGGTACAGATGTAGGAACTTGCCTTTGTCAACTCTATTTGTCAGAGGCCAAATGACGCGTCTAAGGTTGAAAAAATCTTGGCGCTGTGTAGACGTGGCGAAACATCCTCTAACGTTGACTGAGGGTAATGTTCATGTAGTAGTGATCTAATGAGGTCAAATGGGTCCAAGCCAATTCGAGCTTTGTCTTTTTTTACGACAACAACCATGTAACTGGATCATTCGGTCGGTTCTGTTACCCTTATGGTGACTTGCTCAGCTTGCATGCGGTCCAGCTCGGTCTTGACATGGTCCTAGAGGGCCACAGGCACTCGTCTGATAGCTTTCACGGCGCTCTTGGCTCCCTGGTTGTAGTTTCATGTCGTAAACCACACCCTTTAGCTGGCCGAGTCCCTGGACAACGGCTTCAAAGAAATGAGCGGCCTCGTAGAGTTCCGTACCGCTCACACCTGCAACGCGGATAATGAGTCATAGGTGTTCTGCTACGCTGCTGCTAAAAGACTGGGACCTGTTGGCGCACAACGAAAGATTCAACTGGACACTTCTTGCCTTCGTACTGCGGGTCGAGGCAGACTTTTTACAAAGCCCTTTCTGAGTGACCTAAAAACGTGTTTAGGATGGCACTACATTGTTTGGTGGCCTTTGTAGTGAGTTGGCATATAGTTGCCTTCGAGATACTGCAGCAGTTTGCTCCGGTGTTTATTTTACTGCAAACGGGCATGACTTCTGGTTTATTGAAGCTGTCCAAAGATCATCACGAGACGCAGTAACAACGGTAAACGCACTTCTAGATAAAATGTCTCGTCATCGCTAGTCATAACTTCGTGCACTTCTTTTTGTGGAAGGTTTCTGCATCATGAATTTCTACCTGATCCTTTGCAGACTCTAGCGAAGTGGTTAAGTTTTCCGCATTTATTGCATTTTTTTCCGGTCGCTGGGTAAACGATAGTCCTGTGCGCAGTGAAACCACAGTTTTGGCATGAATTCTTGCTTCTTTGAACCACGTTAACTTCTATCTCGTGTGTTTTCCCCTCGTTTTGTATTCGCTGATATCTTTCCTCTCCTTGCTCCCAGGCTCTGCACTTTTCTACCGCCTTGGTGTACGAAGGGTTCTCGTTAGCTAACTTCTGTTAAAAAGTTTTGTCTCAAATGGCAAGAATCATTCTACTTCGAAGTAGGCGTTCTTCTAGCAACTCAAGCTCGCAGTTGTTTGCTAGGACACGAATGTCTGTCAACTATACTTTAGAGGGCTCCCCTTCTTTCTGGTTCCTTGTACCAAATACAAACTCGTTGTAGGTCAAGTTCGCGGCGGGCCGGTAGAAGCTATCAAACTCCTTGATGATAATATTTACGTCCTGCTTCCGGTCTTTGCTCGCAAATGTGAACGTGCTGAAGGTTTTTCTTCCATCTTCCCCTGCTATCATTAACAAGGTTGCCCCCTGGCCTTTTTTTGGTTAGCGCTTAAGGAACCTTGCCGTAGAAAACAGTCGGAACTCACATTTCCACGTCTTCCAGTTCCGCCACACGTCTCCGGATATGTCCAAGGGCTTGGGAGGCTGCAGTAGCGTCGTGCATGGCAGCGCGTTCAGCTTCTGTGTCAATGTCATTGTCTGGTTGCTTTTATATCGCATTATGGTACCTGGGCGAGCGGTTTGAATCAGTTCTGACACCATGTAGCTCACGCTCGGGTACCGAGGTGGATGACAACTTTTGCTTCCTTCATCGTATGTCCTTATATACTGTGGTGCCCTAGCGCCGTAGCTGTAACGCTTGTGATGTGGCTGTGCCAGTGATGTCACACGTACAGTTTTAGTGATGACGCTAAAATCAGAAAATAATTAGCACTAAACGTTTTCGATCTTCTATATTGACGCACCACCACATCGGTGTTCAGCACGATTAAGGCAAAAAAAACTTATTTAGTGGTAGCCTAAAGACATGTCTATATTTTGTGTACCAGGTTTAAGAAAACATGATAATGTCATAATCAACGAACTCAGCAAAAAAAAAAAGAAAAGACTAAAGATAAACACTCTCATTCTTGCAGACCGAATATTGCCATGCAGACCGCGAGTTCAGAAAGAAACCTATTTTTTATATAAGTTTCGAACTGGGAATGCCGTAAAAACCGTCCCGGTGGATTTACTTTTTTTACTTAGTTCAAGTTCAGCAAATGATGTTCACGATCTACGGGGATTGTCTTGCTCATCAGGGAACTCGTCATTGGATGAAGTGGCACTCGATGAGCCCTGTGGGTTCACGATCCCCTCTATGCTCACGACCACGTCCTCCGGAGCTCGCATATGGGCAGCGCTGTCCCCCTGAAGGTCGCATCTTTCGGAGCTGCGATGGGGGACATTTCATGAACTGAGATAATTGTGAACTTTAAACAAGGTATGTGCGCATACAGGTTCAAATAAAAATAAAGTAGCACCCAAACATTAAAAAGTGACGCAATAAAAAAAAAAAAAAGTCATTGCGTAACGGCTTTTTTTTCAATGATGAAGGTAAAGTGTTCTTGCACTGCTAAAAAAAAAAAAAAAAAAAAAAACTCTGTTCAAGGGTCCGGGCGTCTTAGCGCCCCGAAGCTCGGGGTGCGTAGAGCAAAGGCTCGCGCAGCAAAACTTGGGAATCCTGGGTCTAATCGTGCCCCTGGGCCCGTTTCAATTTGTATGGGAATTCCTAGATGTGCGGTCGCCTAGCACTACTGCTGTGATGCGCTTTAGATACCCCAGGCTACCAGTCGTACTGCGGTAGCCAAATTTCTCATCTGCAGCGTAACCCAGTGTCGCCGTGCATCAAAGGCAGACCAACCTTACGCGTGTAACTAAAAGCGTCAAATTTGGTTTGTTTGTCTTTGATTGTCCTGATAAACGTCTTTTTTATTGAATTTTTTCTTCGAGTCCCATTCTCGCTCACAGCTTTAATATGCCAAACAAGAAAGACGCTTGTCAATAAAACCTTGTTTCGAGGACAGCATATTTGTGCGGAATCTGTTGCCCTCGGCGTTTATCCCCCCGTCCTACAGCACCCAAAGGTTTCCGACATTGACAGCACAGGAAGGACGTTGGATGTGATCGATTTTCTCGCCGTATGGTTTTATTTAACATATGTACGATATTTTCCCTCATTATACGTACGAATAAAATGTGCGAAACTTAACCATATCGGCATTGCCGCCATAAAAACTTGCTTATTATTAAAAAAATATGTCTCTATTTGCGGAAATTGGCCCCCAGTCATAATACAACCAGTGCCACGTTCCTCAAGTTAGCAATACCCCCAAAGTCCGAAATCATATCAAAAGATGGCCCAAGTGGGCGTGCAGGGTGAGGCAGTTCGGTCTGTTGAATCTGGAAAGAAGTAGAGCTTTCTGGAAGGTAATCTTCATATTACTGTTGGCGCCCTGAGACGCTCGATTGATTGCCGCTTTCAAGAGCGCCCGTACGAGTGTATAGAAACAGGATTTTCTTGGCTAACAGCTGGTGCCTAGCTACCCAGGGGGCTCTGAAATAAAATAAAAAAGTAGGCGTGAGAATCGCGTGCCACAGCAGTCAAATAAGATTCAGTTGTAAACTGAACATTTATTTCTGTGATACCAAGCTATCATGCTGAACTGTGCTGGTGCAGGAAAGTGTTCGTTTTGCCAACAGAAAAACTTTAAAGCATTAAATGTGGTGAAGTTGAACAGTTCAAACCGAGTATGATCACTTTTATTTGCCTTTATAATTTCTGCTGCTTCGGATGATAGTCGCAGCCGGGCACTTTGCTGATTGTACGTCGTGATCCCAATGTGGAGTACGTCGTTCGAACGGAACGCGAAAGCCGGTTTTGAAACACATCTTACCGCATTTCTCTACAGAAGTGCCCATAGGTCGCGTATGATATGCCCAAAAAGCTCCAAATGGTCAACTTCCCTGAGTAGCAAGTCGAAAATTCGCGTTCCTATCCTAGCATGGCCAGGGTTCCGGGACAAAGCTGCCTAGTTCCAGGTATTGACACTTCGGGACGTATAAACCTTAAGCGAGACATGAAAGCACGGGCAACGGGCTTACTGCCTATCTTAACCTCTTTTTCTATGCATATTTCTGGCATCCCATTTTATTTTACTATTTTAGTACGGCTGCCGCCGTTTGCGAAGAAATGCTGCATCATGCATCACAAACAAATAAGCGGAGAGTTGGAGGGGAAAGTGTTCGGTGATCATTTATCAGCCGTGGGCTGTCAGCGAGGCTTGCTTGTTGACACCAAGCTTCATTTGTAACACTGAAATGGTGGATATTCAACGTTTTTCTCTCCCCCCCCCCCCCCCCCCCGCCCCAAGTAAAGAAAAAATTTCAAGTTTTTTCTTTTTTTTTTCATTTACGTACTTCGGCTATGTATAAAATTGATTTTGTACAAAGAATATTTTACGTTCCTTTGTTTTTTTCTTCAATATTTTAATTACATGTAACAGGAACCCCGAACTTTCAGGTAAAAAGGACACAAACACAAAAAGGTTTGTTTTTTAAACACTTAGTGTGTATGTCGTTACTACCTGTCGACTTTGGGTTTGGATCAGGTTCAATTTAAACCAGCTCGTTTGCGCCATTGCATTTCATACGTTAATGTGGAAACTACGTATGCGTGGTTAATGCCACTCAATTTCGCGGTATGCTTGTTCTTTCGTGCGGACCAGTCCAGCAGTTTTAATAAATGACAAATTACATAATTATACGAAAACCTTTAGACCCTAGCTATTCTGAGCTACCTACGCTGATTACGTAGCCTGCATTCCCAGGACGCTCAAGAACGCACTAAAGTCAATTGCTTTCTATCGTATAATAAACAGATTTTAAGTTATCAGAACGCTCACAAAAGTTGGGAATTTTCAAAACTGCCTAGTCGATATTTTTTATCCAGAAAACAAGTGTAACAAAATGATTACATCCTTCTTCTCCACTTCATATGAACACCAAAAAGACTGTCGTGTGGCGACCCATCGCTGCAGGATGTCACCGGGTGGGGGAGCGCAATGGCAAAAAAACGTTCACTGCGCAGACTTGTACCGTACGCATTACAAGTAATCAAATTACTTGTAATCGATTACTTTTTGGAGTAATTTTGTAATCAGTTGATTACTTTTATTAGGCAGTAATCACAAGAGTAGTCTGATTACTTTTTGAAGTAATAAAATCACTTGTAACCGTTACAATTTGTCCACGGGACCCCCCCCCCCCCCCCCCCCCCCCCCCGGGCACACGCCTTTTTTTATAAAATGACAAAAATAAAATAATTTGCTTTCTTTTTTTCAGGTCAATCTCTTTCTATGTACAGTTTCTGTGGAATGCCCGTTTTTTTGTTGTTTTTTTCGAGCTGGGCCTGGGAGTGGGAAGCACCAGGGAAGCACAGTGCGTGACAAAGGCCATTCAGGGCGAAGTTTGAGGAAGCAGAATGTAGCTTTGTGAGTCCTTCGTTCAAAGTAGACCCCTCAAGCACACACACACAGAAATAAAAAAATAAACAAATCCTGCTTAGGGTACCTGCTCGCAGCCCGTAGGAGAACCAGAACCGAAGAATGCCTAAAGCGGATGCAAAATATAACGAAGGCAGTTGAAATATTTCCCCATTTCCCCTACGTGGTCTTTGTGGCAAGCAATGTTTCGAGTTGAGAAGTGGTCGGGGCGATCTCTTCCGCTAATGGATACTACACATGAACCGTTTCAAATCCTGGAGCTGCTGCTCTTTTGTATAACATGCAAGCTCATCCACATGTGAATAATAAAATGAGCGACGCAAACTTTGAGCGCCAACCCTTGCTACAAGATCTAGAACCCCCACCGCTCCCCCCCCCCCTCCCCCCCCCCCCCCCACACACACACTGGCGAACGCCCAAATCATTAAACGTCTTCAAACGAATTCTATGCTTGTGTCCGCATTGTGAAGGTGTAACGACCACGAAGAGGAAGCCAGTTTTTATTCTTCAATACTTGTGCAAATGTGAAATATAGGTTGGAAGTAGTTCATTCTTATGAGCGCCAAAGATGTGTCTTCACACAATAAAGTAATCGGAAAAGTAACGATTACTTCTTTAAGTAATGCCCAATTACTTTTCCCGTCGAGTAATCAAGTAATCTAATCGAATACTTTTTAGCCAAGAGTAATAGTAATTGTAATCGATTACTTTTTTTTAGTAACGTGTACAAGACTGTCACTACGTCATAAGAAAAATACTGTGTTTGCCTTTGCAACCACAGTCTTTGAAGCCCGTTCGCCACAAAATTCTTTGCCAGATATAATTTTCTTCAGATAGTCATTTTTCCAGCGTCATTACGGCGTACATACTTACTTTTAAAAACTTCTCAATATCTTTGGCAATTGAACAAAGGTGGCTGTTATGACGCTCTGCGAATCTGAGAATAATTGTCGAGGGCTTGTCACAACATATGAGCCTATTAATTGTAGTGGTGCTGTGGCACACACCAAAGAAAAAAAAAAGACAATAATGTTCCTTGAGCTATGATATATGTACCCGGCAACAGTGGCATAGATAGGCCATCCGGCACCCCGGGCCATTTTGTCTTTCGTTGCAACCCCCCCCCCCCCCTTTATTCCCAGAGATTTCAAAGAACCATTAAAGCTGAAAGCGGGGAAGTTGGGTGAGGTTTTCGGGCAGGGTGCAGTTAGAGGTGGCACACCGCCCCATGAATACGACGCGTGTACCCAAGTCCTCCCTCCCCCCCCCCCCCCCTTTCCCGTTGCTACGTCACTGCCCCGCAAGACAACAAGACTTGTTTTCGATTCTCCGTACAACCCGCCTTTACTCTTCCTTCAGACGCTGGTGGAGCGTAACGCATCGCAGGCTCACTGCGAGGTTCAACGCACATTTTTCACGTTAAACGTGCTTTGTCGGGATCCGGTCAAAATGTTCCCGGTAAAAATGGTCCCAGACAAAATGATCCCGGACAAAATGGTCCCGAAAAAAATGGTGCCAGACAGAATGGTCCCGGGCAAAATAGTCCCGGACGGAATGGTACCAACTGCCAACCCAAACAAAATGGTTCCAGCGTGGCATTTTTTATTTGCTGTTTGCAGGTTTTTTGTATTTTCTACTCTTGGTGGATATTAGCACTGGCTTGTAACACTGTGTACGCAGTACGTGCAAGGACTCCGTCCCTTGAACGACTTTTTGAGGGGTATGGGTCATATGAATACATTTTCGTATTAGGCCTTCGCTTCAGCAGCGTCGACTTCTTGTCTCTTAAGTGGTATATGAATTACATATACCACTTAAAAGACAAAACGTCTGCGCTAATAATTGCGAAATCAATTTTTGATTTTTTTTAATATGCAATGTTCAGACAGAGCGATGCTGTTTCTGCATCGCTCTGTACCACCGTACTCTGTCGTACCACCGTGCATGAGCACGGTGGTACGACAGGTTCATTAAAAAAAAACGTCAAGAACCTGTAGTACGTGCATGATAATGATTTTCATTCCAAATATCGTTTTGAAGCTCGATAGCGCTAATTTGAAAACAGTTCCCGGCGATAGAAAGACATTGATTACACACGTGGAATATATCGGTAGAAATCAAGAACCTTTGAGAAACATGGTATAGATAGAAGGGATTTAAAATTTGTTTCAAATGATTATAATGAAGATGTTGATATTATCTTTGAACATTTGTAAAAATAAAAGTACCAAACCATTTTGTCCTATTAAGAGCGCTTAAAGTATTGATAAATTCACCTGGGACCATTTTGTCCGGGTTGGCGCTTGGGACGTTTTTGTCCGAGACAATTTTGTCCGGAACCATTTTTTCCCGGACCACTTTGACCGGGACCATTCTGACCGGGACCACTTTGTCCTACACCCGCTTTGTCTCGTCAGGGGTCTAGAAATTTGTCTTCAGTAGAGCTGCTATTTGACGGGAAAACCCACCGGGGCATCTGCACTTCGTCCGGCAGATAGCAACTTGACACTCTGTCACGGGGTTTTAAAACCCAGGTTAGCGCCGGTGTCTACATTTCAGGAATTCATATCGAGTGTACATGCCCGGTATTAAGCCATTGGCTAAACTAACCGCTGAAGAACGCCGAGAGGGTAGATGCCATACGTTTTACATGCAACACAATTGCCCAGCAGTTTGCCATGTTACAAGCAATTCCACTGTGCCCTGGCGAGTATACAAATAGCACAGTGGATCGAAACACTTAACAAAACTTGAATAAGATGTTTAAGTGAAACATTTCTTTGTCTAGGTTTTTGCCATTTCGTGAAGCCCAGATAAAAGTAAGGCCGCTAAGGCTTGACTCTGCTTGGTTGGCGGATGGGAGACAAGGATTGAGGTGGGCGGCGCTGATTGGTTCACGGGGAGGTCATGTGATCAAAGAAATTTTGGCTGCAAATCCCAAAGGGGATTTGCAGCCAAACTTTTGCCAGTGCACTAAACGTGTCGCGAATCTTTTACAGGTGTGTACACTCGAGAAATTTATTAGTCCTTGCCGTATTTTTTAGTTACTTTGGCTGCAAATTTCATCCGAGTGTACAAATGGGTGTTAACGTTGTAACGTACCGAATACGAGTCGGAAGGTTCTCGCCCCGTTTGAAAAGAAAGACTCTCCAGTTATCACCAAAACAGTTCAGCATTTCTGGTTTGGGAGCATTTAGTAATTTCAAACTGCTCGCTCTCCTGACTGTACTTTTTCTACGACTTTCTTCAGCAGGTGACGCTGGGCTAAACCCATGTCCCACTAACGCTGAGAAAACAGATAAGCTGCAAGAATTCATTGAAAGTCTGATAGCAAGTAGCAATCAAAACCAGAGGGTAAACGTATCCAAATTAAACGAAATCAACAAAGGTTTTGCAGACCTGAGCTCTCGTGTGTCCAGCATGAAAGTCAGAGTTGAAGAAACCGGCCAAATAAAGAAACCGGTCACCGAAACACTTGGTATTGTGGAGCGGGAATCTGCGAGTGCGCATGAACAGCTTTCTGGGCTAAGGAACTCTCTGGATGACATGAATGGGCAGATGCGCAGGAACAATGTAATCTTTGGCGGTTTGTCGGAGAGTGAAAACGAAACCTGGAGTGACACGGAGGGAGTGGTTTCTACCTTTATCAAAGAAAAACTGATGCCTAACGTTGGCGAAATAGAAAGAGCCCATCGACTAGGGCCAAAACGCCTTGGTTCAAAACGTCTAATAATTGTCCACTTTCTCAGCTTGAAAGCCAAAGGTAACGTTCTCCAAAACACTGCCAAATTAAAAAAAAACGTGTCGCCGAGGGTATGGGTTTCGTATGATTTTTCGCCGAGAGTACTCTTCGAAAGAAAACAATTGCTGGATTTTGCCGCCCGGTTCAGGAATGAACATATTAGGTACAAGCTTTCGTTCAATAAGGTGCATGTTGGTAACGAAACGTATGTGTATAACAATGATGCCGAAACTGCCACACCTGTTCAAAGACCACCTGAAGTTGTCTGTGTAAACGTCTGACGAAACTGGAATGTACGTCAACGTTCTGTTAATCCAACATTGTCCTTTTTTTTGTAAATCTTCGAAGTTTTCTTTCAAATCAAGATGAATTCGAGTACATTACCGCCTCTTGAAAACCTGACATAATCATTGGAACTGAAACTTGGTTGACGTCAAGCGTCGACAACAAAGAGTTAACACTGAACATATCATACAACCTCTACTGTAAATGCCGCCCAAATGCAAGGGGTGGTGGTCTACTCATTGCAGTTGAAGCTAATATAAAATGTACGTTAATAACTTAGACATGTTTCTTGAAACGTTGTGGATACGTCTGGAGCTGGGTTCTCGTGGAGTTTTAATCGGCCAATGTTCTCGTCCGTCGAACACAAACCCAGCAAATTTCATGATGCCATGGAGCACCTAATGAAAGCTTACCCAAACGACGACATAATATTTGCAGGCGACTTCAATTTTCCGCATGTAGACTGGGCGACGCTTAGTCCCTCATTTCAGTGCGCAAATCCGTGGCACTGCAATGATTTTTCTGCCTTGTCTAACTGTTTCGGGCTGCACCAACTAGTAACCACCCCCACCCAAGGCAATGCGGTCTTAGACCTATTCTTTGTTAACAACCCTGACCAAGTAAGCACCATAAATAACCTAGATTTCATCAGCGATCATGCGATTATTCACGTTTAAACTAGTTTTACCTCAGAAAACCGAGCAATCAATCGCAAGACAATATTTAACTATGCTCGGGCAAATATGGAAGTTATAAATATCTCGCTAAATGTATTTTTAGAAGTTTTGGCTCATTATCAAGATCGCTTTGTCGAAAAAAAATTGATCCTATTCAAACACAAAATTTGGAGTTTGGTGCCAACCAACATTCATAAAATCAATATCGCATCCAACTACCTTTGACTCTGGTTCACAAATTTCCTCAAACGTATGTTGAACAAAAAGAAGAGGTTGTTTCAAAAAGCAAAAAAGAACAAACAGAGACGATGATTGGCTCTCACATAGTCTTTGGTCAAAAAGTATAAAAAAGGAAATTATAAAAGCAAAAAAAGAGTTTTTCGCAGTCAAAGTCGTAAGTTCTGGAAAACCTTAAATCCTAGTGAAACTCGAAGTAATTTGTTGTTCACAAACCAGGAGGGTGACTGCCTGTCCGGTAGCGATGTGGGTCAAATGCTGAATAGCTTTTTCTAGACGGTATTCACTCAAGAATAATTCCCGCTTCCTTCGCCACCGGAGTTTCAATTCGCAACCATGTCTCTTATTTTATTCACGAGTAACGGTATCACTAAACTTATTGATAAACTACCGCCTCACTGCGCCGCCGGCGATGATGCCATACCTTCAAAGGTACTAAATCTCTGTTCTTTTATCTCTGCTATTTCAGCAAAGTCTCAATACTGGCACTGTTCAAACTGACTGGGGTTTCGCTATCGTTTTTAACCAATTTTCAAATCTGGCATAAAGTCGGATTCTTCCCAATTATTGGCCTATCTCCCTCACTAGCGTTTCGTGCAAGATCATGGAACATGTAATATTTACGGCTATTATGTCCCACCTCGACGGCAATGACTCTCTGTTTTCGAATCAGCACGGCTTTAGACAAACCCACTCATGCAATACTCAACTATTTGAGTTCATCACGGATTTGCACTTTAACGCTCATGCTGGCACCCAGATTGATGCTATCTTCATCGACTTTGCAAAGGCATTTAATACAGTTTTCCATTGTCGCCTACTTTGAAAATTGTCTCATCTTCAAATAGACCCATCTATTGTGGAATGGATTGCAGCGTTTTTGCGTGGTAGGACACAATCAGTAGAGTTAAACAATACCCTTTCCTCAAAACTTCCCGTCACATCAGGCGTTCCTCAAGGTAGCGTAATTGGTCCCCTCTTGTTTTTAATTGATATCAATGATCTTCCATCCACCTTAACATCAGCAGTAAGGTTGTTTGCAGACGATTGTGTTTTATATCCAAAAATAACTAGTACAGATGACAGTCGCGCTCTGCGAATTGACCTTGACAAAATTAGTGATTGGTGCTTAAAATGGCAGCTTAACATTGACATCAGAAAATGCCGGCTAATGAGAGTTGCCAATAAAACTAATGTGATATTAACCCAGTACAGCCTTCTCTCTCTCGAACTAGAAGTTGCCACGTCGTATAAATATCTAGGTGTCCATTTCACATCCAGCTTAATTTGGAACGAGCACATTGATCACATCATATTAAACGCATCTAGAAAACTCGGTTTTCTAAGGCTGTACCAGGCACCCTAACAAGCACACCTCCTTGCCTATAAAACTATAATTTTACCAAACCTAGAATATGCAAGTATCATCTGTTTTTTCATCATCTGGAGCCCGCACAAAATTACCTTGTTGAAAATCTTGAGGCCATGCAAAGTAAAGCCGCCCGCTTTATTTCTGGAAAATACTCTTATCAAACCAGTGCCACGAGTTTACAACAAAATCTGGGTTCGTCGTGTTTGGAGATAAGAAGGAAAATTTCACGCTTGTGTTTTTTTCATCGAATTTATTACAGTGATTCTACTTTCAGACAACCTTTCTGTAGGCCTGCAACCCATATTTCGGCCTGATGTGATAACACCCAGAAAGTGGAATCTTTTGCATCACGCACTACTCTATGCCTCTCATATCCGTTAGTTTTGTGTATTTCAGATTGGAACGCACTTCCAAATTGTGTGACAACTGAACGTGGCGAGTTGCTGTTTAGAAAAAAAAAATGTAGCAATTTATAGTTGAATAAGGTTTCCAAGATGATAATCTGCTTCCGGTTTGAATGTTCTGGGCATTGTGTACATTACCTGAGCCAATCAAGGGTTCCTCTGATGTTGTTTATTATTGTTTGATCGTTTCTGAACACTAAGTTTTATGTGTATTATGCTTCTGTATAATTTTTTCCCCCGAATCCTCGGGTTTGATGGTTTTTGAACCCAAAGTTTTATAATTGTTGTGCATTGTATGATTTTTCCCAAATCCTCGCTCATGTAATACGTCCGAAAGGATGTCTTTGAGCAACAATAAATGAAATGAAATGTCACGCGCATGTTTTTTTTTAAATTAGGTGGCTTAGTGTGCTGTAGGTGGCTACCAGTGGTGTGATTGCTGCGCCAATTGCGCAAAACTGCGCCAAGGGGCTAACCCTGCTACATCCTGCAACATTTCGCCAAAAATATGGGTAATCTGCGCCACGCCTGCGCCAAAGGACCAATTTAGGTCGCCTTTCAAAACCAAAACTATGTAATTGAGCAGGTGTGTGTTATGTGGCGCAAGCGGCCGCCTAACACAAAGTACTGTGAATTAATTGTCCACCCAGTCTTGTATGGTTTTCCAGGCGTCTCGCGTTTCGCGCTCTCGTCTGTGGGTCTCGTCTCTTGTCTCTTCTTTTATATTTTCAGCGATAGACGCGGATGTGTGCAGACGCTCCGTTTAGCGTGCCGGGTACCAGCCATGCCGTCATGCTGTGAAACGAAACCACGTTTTTGCTCGGCAGGAGTTACTTTGTGAGCTGAAGCGAAGGCCGTGGGAAAACTATATTTGGTCACTGCCTTTCAGTCACCGTGGTCGCGCGACGTCGAATGTTGCCGTCCCCACATCCCTGCAGATATGGTACTTTCTGAAATGAAACTAAGTACCGTCGCATGTTCATCAGCATTCCTGTTCTTGTTTAACTCATACGTTATTACAAAAATCCATCTTTAATTCAAAGACTGCTCCGTCAAAGTATTGATTATCTAGATTCCTCTCGGTGGGCCTTCTTTCGGAAGGGACCCCGGTGCATGAAAAATCTACCGTGAAAGAAAGTTGGTAAAGAGAGGTGAGGCTAAAGCAATGAAGGCGATGTCTGCACGCTGAACCCGCACAGCGTGCTTGTTTGTCTCGAGTTCAGTCGTTGCACGAAGCGCTCCAAGAATGTTTTGAGGCTGGCTCGCAATGTCTTGCATCGATGCACTCAGGTTCTTTATTTTTTGTGTGTTTAGCTTGTACGTTGTTTGCCGGCCTGGCAAGCACGCGCCACTAGGCTGTTTTTGTCGCATGCTCAAGAGTTACATTTTGTGTATATTTAGGGGATACGTTAGCGACGAAGCTGAAGGCATGTTTTCGTTTTTATTAGGACAGCCATTGTCTGCGCTCGCGCGAAAAAGCATGCCCAACAGCAAGCCTGCCGACGTTGGCCTCACGTGCATGCGAACTTGATTGCGTGACTGAGGCACCAGCTGGAACGCTTGCGATTCAGTGTTTTACGTTTGCTTACTTTTGACAAAAATCTGGCACGTCGGGAACCAGTAAAACGGTGGCAAGCGGTTTTTTGAAATTTCTTGGCAATGCCTACAGCACTGTACACTTGTGGGATGTCTGAGCAGTAAAAACAGAAACAGCGAGTTCCGTCACAACACGTCACATCAGAACACAACACAACACAAAATGCCCTTCGTTTGTACAGCACTTAAAACGAATATTTTTATTTTCCTAAGGATATCTGCCCAAACTCCACATTTGCTGCTCCGAAACACTGCCTTGGCTGCTCCAAAAGCCGCTCTTGTTGCTCCAAAGACCACATTTGCTGCTCCAAAACCCTGCATGCTACGGTTAAACCAGCTGAACTACGAAAATAGGGAGAAAGGAGTAAAGACAAGTGATCGCTGGGCTACCAACTATTTAATAATGATCCTTCGTTTTCCTATCTTTGCTTACTGGCGTTGTGGCTAACTTCTCGGAACTTATTCCATCATTTAATGTTGTTGCTCCTCTATTATTGTCTTCATTTTCTTCCTACGTGATATTTCTGTGCCATCTCGGATACTAGTTTTCCCAAGGAATCTTTTTTCGCTTTCCTGTAGGGCAATAGATGGTGAACTAACGCTGTTTTCTTCTTTATCTTCTATGGCCAAGGCCTCAAGTATTTCGTGGGCGAGCTGATCTTTGTGGTGAGCTAAGATGGTTCCCGTTTTGAGCTTGGCCTCGCACGGGCATGCTCGACAATGAGCAGCTAAATGCCCCGGCTCTGTTAGGGTTCTTATGTTTGCTGCATGCTCACGTGCTCGATCGTTCACGCACCTTCCCGTTTGTCCAATATACACACGCCCACATGACAGTGGTATGTTGTAAACTACTCCCTTTTCACGTTGGACGTACTTATTCTTATGTTTGGTGTTGCAAGTGCCGGTGTTGTTGGCCTCCGCTAAATTAACCTTCTGGCACATGGCATACTCCTTGTCGGGTGCCGAGCACACTACTTTGACACCCTGCCTTGTGGCGATCTTTTTCAACCTATGGATGACACCATGAACATACGGAACCACCGCGAAAGGTGATCTAGGAACCTTCTTTCGTGTGTTAGAGTCTTTATTTCGGCTGGATCTCTTGATCTTTTGGCAGAGTTTTTCACAGATGGAGGATAAGAAGGGTCTCGGATATCCGGCTTCATGGAGTCTGGAGATTTGAGTCTCGAAGCTTCGTCCCATCTGATGTGAACATGTTTTTCTGAGGCTAGCTGTGAGGGCTGTGGTGGCGACCCCTTGCTTTACATTTTTCGAATGTTCGGAGTCAAAGGCAAGGAACCCTTTCCCCGATCGCGTTTCGTATCTCCAACAAACGTGTTCATTTTGGAAGTCTAAGGCCAAATCCAGAAACCTGGTAGACTTATCAGCGGGAAGCTCGTATGTAAAAGTGAGGCCCATGCAATTTGTTTTGGAAATTCCTAATAGTGGTGTTAAGGCATCCGTCTGATGTTTCATCAACTTCGATTGTACATAAAATAAGAAAGTCGTCAACATACCGAAAAATAACTGCAACCCGTGGATCTTTCAAAGCTTGTTGTATAGCAACCCCACACGCGCCTAAAAAGACGTCGCACAAATATGGTGCCACTTTTGACCCGATACACACTCCACTCTTCCGGACAAAGTGCTGATCTTGGTAAGTCACTACGGTTGCGGAGAGGTAGACCCTTAAAACCTCCAAGAAGGTATCTACGCTAACACCTGCTCCATTTTGGAACTTCGCAAGGCCTCGATTTTCAGTGTTATTTCTGAGGACGTGCAACAGCCTTGCTTGAGGGATGGAGTAGTACATGTCCTGTACGTCCAAGGAAAACCCCGAGACTATACTATTTTCTTTTTCTTCAATATAAGTTATTACCTGCTCTGAGTTGTTATCCGGGATGGATCCTCAATGTGTATTTTTGAGACATTTTGTGCCAAAAACCTTGAAACACATGCTTGCCACGTTGTCCTCTCGGAGACTATGGCCCGAAAAGGAATGCCCTCTTTGTGAGTTTTGGAGGAGAAAAACACCGAAAGCTGGCCATTTGCCGCTCCTTTGATTTTCATGCAAAGGCTGGCTTGATTTTGGTCGAACAGGTCAATGATGGTTCTTTTTGCTGCTTTTGCCCGTTTATCGTCTACTTTTATGACATTCTTATTGATCGCTTGTTGGGCCTTCTCTTCATAGATGTTTGAATTCAGAGCCACAAAACCTCCATCTTTGTCCGAGGCGAAAAGTTTAAGGTCTTTCCTTCATATCTCTTTAATGGTAGATCTGAAGCCCACCCTTGCCTTGCCCTGGTGTTTGAGGTTTTCAAAGGTATGACAGATCTTACACGCACATTTCTTGATACTGACCCACCTTTTTGGCTAATCCTACGTCGTACACAAAATCCACGACCACATGCGAGCACATTTCACCCACCACTCTTTATCTTCATCGCATCGATTCACACACTGTACAAACAAAACGACGTGAAAAATACGTGTATTTGCGCCGTCAAACGATACGCTACAGCCGCGTTTTTTGAGAAGTCGTCAATTCGCGCGCGCGCCAGCTCGAGTTCGGAGGGAGCTTGCCGAGCCGGCCGAGCCGCCAAGCACAGTTGAGCCTGGCCGAGCATGCGTACTCCTGCGCGCGACCGCGACCCGGCGAGGCGCGAGACCGACGGATGTCAGTTCGACAGTTCGTCGAGTTCGTCGCGCTCCTTGCTCGTGAGCTGCAAGCGAAACCAACGGACTTTCAATCGCTTCGAAAGCTACGTATACACGACTTTATTACTTGCAGCATTGAGTGCTTTGCATTGGTATACAGAGATAAAAGTAAACACCGAAGGACAGAAAAGAGACATGATGTTTTGAAATCGCAGCTTATTTTAACACTCGTGTCCCCTGCTGAAAGCCTCTAGCTGTGCTATGTTGCAGGCGTCATTTCGACTGTGTGCACTCCAATGTAACGTCAGTCAGTGTTACACTCGGCTAGCTTTGCTATCTTCTCATCTCATGTGCGAAATAGACGTAGAAACCAGCGCCGCGTCTCTTTCGGATACTCAGCCTCCAGCCCCCCTTCCTTCCGGCGTGCTTGCCGCCGTGACCGTTCGACGCATTGGATTCGCGGGCTCGTTCGAAGAGGCGTTGATTGAAGCTGACGAGTCACCGAAGTGTTACCGGCCGCTTTTCTTCACGAAAGTCGCGATCGGCGCTCGGCTCTGAGCTCGTACTTTTTTCCTCCCGAGTAGACCATGAGTGTCGAGCACTGATCTGTTCTGCCGACAGACGCCGAACGAAGTTAAAAACGTTAGCGAGTGAGTCAAATTTTCGTGACGCCGCCCAACCGCCCTGCTTACGGCTGCGCAGACCACATAGTGTAAAAACAAAAAAAAAAACGCGTTTTCCTATTTTGCCATCGGCCATGTTTCACCTCAATCAACGCAAAGGGAATCGCGGCTGTACGTCGGTTGACTCATTACTGTGCCTAGATTGTAGATTGTCTCACTGCAGTGGAGCCTTGATGTGATCTTATTCTGATATCGTTATATCTTGCTTTTTCATCGCGGCTGCATACTTCCAGACGACCTTCTACACATTGCGCTCCTTGTCGACATGTCGCGGGACTAATTGGAAGTCACTGTTTGCTCACTCCTTGGTGCACATATTTCATGTTCAACATCAGTTATCTGAAGGAGGCACCATGAAACCCTAAAATATGTTCAGAGATACCTCAACACACTGTATTAGAGTGCTGTTTGTGTGTTGTAGTTTCGTACAAAACCAAATTGCACTTTGTTTGTAATATACCCTATAACTGTTCAGTACAATTAAAGTTGCAATGAAACATTGCCCACGAGAGGTGACTCGGCCAACGTGGCCGAAAAATTCCTCGCATAATTTTCTCCGTCGGACATTTTGGATGTTGACAAATTTTCTTGTGAATAATGCGTGTTATGCACATATGTTTCTTCTACTTTTCGTACAGGTAGTTCAGTTAGATAAGCCCCAGCAAAGGCAGCAAGATAGTTTCATGGGGTCACACCAAGGATAACTGCATTCCTGCTCGAGTCCCGAGTCTTGTCACCGAACTTCACTGAACATAATGGTACATTCCCTTTCCCTAACTTTTCCCTCTGAAATGTGTTTTTCTGTTGCTGTTGGTGTTTTTGTAAAAAGGGTAGTACAACGTTTAAACACCCAAACATTCCTAAATGGTCTCTGTACCAGACAATAGGTTGCCTTAGGCCCGCTTCAGACGATGCAACTTTTCCAGCAATTTCGGCGTTGCTGGTGGGTTGTTCCATAGCTTTCCCTAAATCGACACAAATTGCTGAGATCTGGTCCGGCTCGAAACGGACGAGCAATTTAGACAACTCGGAGACGTCTGAAGCGGCAGCAGCCAATCGGAGAATGTGATATTTTCACGTGACACCCCTGTGGTGGTGATGATGACAACTAAACTTGCCATCATCATCATGAAATTTGATTTTCCTTGCACTATTTAGATGCTCAGTTACATCCAAAAAAACATGTATTTATATATTTAAATGGTGCTGAAAATACTAACTCATCTTTTTGAAACGGTTTATTTCCAAAAACGATCCACTTCAAACCAGAACCAAGTCTTTAGCTGTCATCGTCACCACCACAGGAATGTCACGTGAAAATATCGCATTCTCGATTGGCTGCTGCCGCTTCAAACGTCTCGGAGTTGTCCGAGTTGCTCGTCCGTTTCGCGCGATGACAGTGCAGCAGAGGTTGGTTGCACTATCTTCCCACGGGACGCGGTGCCGCCGGGGCTGAGATGCGCTCTGATAGCAAACCGAAACTTAAAAACCCGTCGATTTCGTGCGGTTTTTCAGAAAGCCGTAAAATGCTTCGCGTGCCTTCTATCGTTCAGAAATTCGTTGATTTGGTGTTTTTCGATGATGCTGAGCAATTCTCTAATTTAAACCATGCCCTTAAACACAATATTAAAAAAATTAATTACGCAAAAATAATTAACAACTTAATTATCCCGGACTTTTATATTTTCCTAAATGGGCCCCTGGCCCAGGACCCAAACGCCACAAGTACTTTTCGCAGGAGCGATTTGGCCTGCGTTCTCTGAAACACCCTCTGTGTATATATATATGTGCTTTTTCTTTGGAGTTTTAACGATTAGACGCATAATTTGCACACTAATTCACATTCAGAGTGCTTTTATTCAGACTCTGTGGCTCCCTAGTGTTTGCAATAGCTTCTTGGTGAGCCATTGCGAGCTCTGCAAAGGGAGGGGCATCTTCCCACACTTTGCAGGCTGTAAAGCTGTTGCGCACAGCTCTAGCAGGTCGCACCTCGCACACTGGCTCCATCACGAAGCATAGGTGCTGCATGAGTCGCACCACACCGTAAGGCCTTATATGGTCGGGTCACAGCACCTGGGACCATTCGTTACCGCACTCAGGTATGGTATGGTACCATGGTCGGGGCATGAAGCAGGGGTACAACTTGGAAATGCTGATCTTCATCACATTTGAAACACATTTTTTTTAACTTTTGTCTCGAGTTGTCAGCATTTTAAGGGTGTGGAAGCAAGCAGCAGGGAGATCAAGAAAAAAACAAATTGGGAGCCACTCTTACTGAGAATCTATTACGAGCACTAGGAAGCCGCGGAGTGTAATTAAATCGCTTCTAAATGTGAATAAGCACATAAATTATGTGCTAGTGCCCCAAAAATTGAAAAAAAACACAATTTAGATATAATTATTGAGTGTAAAAATATACACCAGGAGGACTTAAACCAGAACTACACAGTCTGTATGTTTGAAATTTGACACCTCAAACCACTCGGCCACCGCCCAATATTATTTCCAGGTCGTTCATCGACGTATATAAATATATATAACCTAACCTAACCTAACCTAACCTAACCTAACCTAACCTAACCTAACCTAACCTAACCTAACCTAACACAACCCAACACAACACATCACAACACACCACAACACATGTCGTCGTAGCAGTTGAAGAAACAGACAGCAAGACCGTGTTGGCTAGATAAAAAAAAAAGGTATCCTAAAGAAGATATATATATATATATAACTCTTTTATACTTAGCTACGACAACTGCAACGATATCCAATTTTTTTTTTGTCGTCGTCGTCGTCATCGGTATCCTAAAGAAGATATATATATATAAGGGGTTCCCGGGTCCCAAGTAGCGATGACCTGGAAAGAGAGGCATGCCTGATTGAAATAAATATGCGGTCTTATGAACGGCGACTACAACAACGACGTCGCCCCATTAAAAGCCACCCCCCAATTAACGCCCGCTATTTAAACGAGTAACCTAACCTAACCTAACCTAACCTAACCTAACCTAACCTAACCTAACCTAACCCAACCTAACCTAACCTAACCTAACCTAACCTAACCTAACCTAACCTAACCTAACCTAACCTAACCTAACCTAACACAACACATCACAACACACCACAACACATGTCGTCGTAGCAGTTGAAGAAACAGACAGCAAGACCGTGTTGGCTAGATAAAAAAAAAGGTATCCTAAAGAAGATATATATATATATATAACTCTTTTATACTTAGCTACGACAACTGCAACGACATCCAATTTTTTTTTTGTCGTCGTCGTCGTCGTCGGTATCCTAAAGAAGATATATATATATATATATAACTCTTTTATACTTAGCTACGACAACTGCAACGATATCCAATTTTTTTTTTGTCGTCGTCGTCGTCGTCGGTATCCTAAAGAAGATATATATATATAAGGGGTTCCCGGGTCCCAAGTAGCGATGACCTGGAAAGAGAGGCATGCCTGATTGAAATAAATATGCGGTCTTATGAACGGCGACTACAACAACGACGTCGCCCCATTAAAAGCCACCCCCCAATTAACGCCCGCTATTTAAACGAGTAACCTAACCTAACCTAACCTAACCTAACCTAACCTAACCTAACCTAACCTAACCTAACCTAACACAACACATCACAACACACCACAACACATGTCGTCGTAGCAGTTGAAGAAACAGACAGCAAGACCGTGTTGGCTAGATAAAAAAAAAGGTATCCTAAAGAAGATATATATATATATATAACTCTTTTATACTTAGCTACGACAACTGCAACGATATCCAATTTTTTTTTTTTTTTTGTCGTCGTCGTCGTCGTCGGTATCCTAAAGAAGATATATATATATATATATAACTCTTTTATACTTAGCTACGACAACTGCAACGATATCCAATTTTTTTTTTTGTCGTCGTCGTCGTCGTCGGTATCCTAAAGAAGATATATATATATATATATAACTCTTTTATACTTAGCTACGACAACTGCAACGATATCCAATTTTTTTTTTGTCGTCGTCGTCGTCGTCGGTATCCTAAAGAAGATATATATATATATATATAACTCTTTTATACTTGGCTACGACAACTGCAACGATATCCAATTTTTTTTTTTGTCGTCGTCGTCGTCGTCGGTATCCTAAAGAAGATATATATATATAAGGGGTTCCCGGGTCCCAAGTAGCGATGACCTGGAAAGAGAGGCATGCCTGATTGAAATAAATATGCGGTCTTATGAACGGCGACTACAACAACGACGTCGCCCCATTAAAAGCCACCCCCCAATTAACGCCCGCTATTTAAACGAGTAACCTAACCTAACCTAACCTAACCTAACCTAACCTAACCTAACCTAACCTAACCTAACCTAACCTAACACAACACATCACAACACACCACAACACATGTCGTCGTAGCAGTTGAAGAAACAGACAGCAAGACCGTGTTGGCTAGATAAAAAAAAAGGTATCCTAAAGAAGATATATATATATATATATAACTCTTTTATACTTAGCTACGACAACTGCAACGATATCCAATTTTTTTTTTTTTGTCGTCGTCGTCGTCGTCGGTATCCTAAAGAAGATATATATATATATATATAACTCTTTTATACTTAGCTACGACAACTGCAACGATATCCAATTTTTTTTTGTCGTCGTCGTCGTCGTCGGTATCCTAAAGAAGATATATATATATAAGGGGTTCCCGGGTCCCAAGTAGCGATGACCTGGAAAGAGAGGCATGCCTGATTGAAATAAATATGCGGTCTTATGAACGGCGACTACAACAACGACCCATTAAAAGCCACCCCCCAATTAACGCCCGCTATTTAAACGAGTAACCTAACCTAACCTAACCTAACCTAACCTAACCTAACCTAACCTAACCTAACCTAACCTAACCTACCTAACCTAACCTAACCTAACCTAACCTAACACAACACATCACAACACACCACAACACATGTCGTCGTAGCAGTTGAAGAAACAGACAGCAAGACCGTGTTGGCTAGATAAAAAAAAAGGTATCCTAAAGAAGATATATATATATATATAACTCTTTTATACTTAGCTACGACAACTGCAACAATATCCAATTTTTTTTTTTTTTTTTGTCGTCGTCGTCGTCGTCGGTATCCTAAAGAAGATATATATATATATATAACTCTTTTATACTTAGCTACGACAACTGCAACGATATCCAATTTTTTTTTTTTTTTTGTTGTCGTCGTCGTCGTCGGTATCCTAAAGAAGATATATATATATAAGGGGTTCCCTGGTCCCAAGTAGCGATGACCTGGAAAGAGAGGCATGCCTGATTGAAATAAATATGCGGTCTTATGAACGGCGACTACAACAACGACCCATTAAAAGCCACCCCCCAATTAACGCCCGCTATTTAAACGAGTAACCTAACCTAACCTAACCTAACCTAACCTAACCTAACCTAACCTAACCTAACCTAACCTAACCTACCTAACCTAACCTAACCTAACCTAACCTAACCTAACCTAACCTAACCTAACCTAACACAACACATCACAACACACCACAACACATGTCGTCGTAGCAGTTGAAGAAACAGACAGCAAGACCGTGTTGGCTAGATAAAAAAAAAAGGTATCCTAAAGAAGATATATATATATATATAACTCTTTTATACTTAGCTACGACAACTGCAACGATATCCAATTTGTTTTTTTTTTGTCGTCGTCGTCGTCGTCGGTATCCTAAAGAAGATATATATATATAAGGGGTTCCCGGGTCCCAAGTAGCGATGACCTGGAAAGAGAGGCATGCCTGATTGAAATAAATATGCGGTCTTATGAACGGCGACTACAACAACGACGTCGCCCCATTAAAAGCCACCCCCCAATTAACGCCCGCTATTTAAACGAGTAACCTAACCTAACCTAACCTAACCTAACCTAACCTAACCTAACCTAACCTAACCTACCTAACCTAACCTAACCTAACCTAACCTAACCTAACCTAACCTAACCTAACCTAACCTAACACAACACATCACAACACACCACAACACATGTCGTCGTAGCAGTTGAAGAAACAGAGAGCAAGACCGTGTTGGCTAGATAAAAAAAAGGTATCCTAAAGAAGATATATATATATATATAACTCTTTTATACTTAGCTACGACAACTGCAACGATATCCAATTTTTTTTTTTTTTTTTTTTTGTTGTCGTCGTCGTCGTCGGTTTGGCCTGGCTTGGTGGGCTTATATTTTGTTTCATCGCCCGTTTAGGATTCTGTTGTCGCTCATCAAATGAAAAAAAAAACTGTGATTAATTCTGAATAATTATGGTGTGCGGGTACCCTTGGCATTAAATTTGCTAAATGGGGCAAAATATATATTTGCAGTTTAGTTGCAGTTAGGCCTGCTAGGCCTAACTGCAAAGCTCGCTTGGTCGCGTTTGGTGGACTCGTGGATGTTGGAGCTTTTCGCGGGTGTTTGGAGATCCAGCGTTCTTGTTCGTCGTGCTCTGTTTCAAGTACTTTTTTCTTGCTGCTTGAAGTCGGGACGCGTGAGAAGCGCACGTAGAAAAATAAACGTCCGTGGGTCGTCGCGACCGCGACGCTGTCGGCCATGCTAATTTGATCGCAAGAAGTGCGTAAGATTGCTTCGGAGCTGCCGTAGGTTTACGTCTTAACCTGCGCAAAACTTACGAAAATTTCGTTTCGTGAATATGAATTTGTTCTTAAGTTATGTCTTACGCACATTTCTGGTGTAAGATCGTTTCGTGAATCTGGCCTCTGCACTTCCGAAAGTCGCAGGAAAGGTAAGACAGACGCAGACGACGTTGCGAGCAGACGACGTTGCAAAGGAGCAGACGACCCTCAGATAGGGGGTCGCGATCAGCCAATTAGGGCTCGGCGTTCTGACGTCACCGCTACCCCCTGCGCAAGAAGCAGACGAACTTGCCCTCCGCATAGTTTAGCTACAGTGTACTATACTCCGTTTCACCTTATGTTGTACCGCAGCGAAGGCTAGAAGCGCGAGCTCATGGCCTTGGCAGCTGCCCTTGGTGCACGACAGCTCGTACCGCCGAGATGTGCCCTAGAGCAAGGAGCTCGCGCTTGTAGCCTTTCCTGCGATACAACACAAGGTGAAGCAGCGTATAAAGATTGGTGGGACTGGAATTGCTCGCGTGAGGCGTGCGTTGTAAATCACGTTAGGTGTCGACTCCGGCGTATTGGCAGTAAAGCCCGTTCTTGTTTCAAAAGTAGCACAAGGTGAGTCGATGCACGAGGCACGTGCAAAGTGAAGCCCTTGGGAAGATCATCGCGGCACAGTGCAACACTGAGCTAGATTCCGGACGCCATGCATGTTCTTCCCAGAAATGGCGCGCGGCAAGTGTCTCGAGCATTTCAACAACAATGAATGGCGCAACTTTTCCCACGATTAGCGATGTGCGCGACCGAAAGCGTCGCTGCGGTCAGCTTTCCACGATTGGCCAAACCATGGGCATATGAGCACTGTCAGATTGTCAACTTTGACGGTGTTAGTTTCGGATTGCGATGGCTCCTAGCTTCCACTGTGCTTTTTAAACACACCATCGAACTCGTCGTAGCACCTGATGGTAAGTAGCCAGGATAACAACTGGTGACGTCACGGCAAGGCAAATCCCAGTCGTGACGTCAAGGATGGAAACCATAAGAGGGCGCCTCCGAAACATCTCGGCGCTAATAGAGGGGCAGTAGGATCAGTATAGTGGTGGCTGTGAGCGTGCGGGCTGCAGCGACTTTCTTCTGCCCTGTCGACTGTAGCGCCGCCATTGTTGTCTATAGGCGTAGTCTCACAGGCTGCCATTGCCGAGCCGAGCCGGTCCAGACGCTACCTCGTATTCTAGTGCACTGTAGTTTAGCGGTGTGAATGTATACTTTGTTTTTTGTTCAAATGTTCAAGTAAACATTAAAAAAAAAGCAATAACAATTTTGGGGGACGGAAAACCGCTTTCTACAATTTCAGATAGAGCTGCATATAACGAGCAACGAAGATATTAAGCACCAGATAAGTAAGGTGTTTCTCTGAAGCGTATCTTAATTTGGAGGCTATAGCCTTTATGTCCCGTTTGATAAACAAGCGTAGCATAATATGACCGGCACTAGTTTACGTTACCAGTACCAGACAAAATCGGCAACAGACACAAAGGACACACATGTGACGTGCTGAGAAATATGTGTTTAATCAACTTTTATAAAGAAGTGCTACATATCATTTACCTCTTCGAATCAATTGTCGCATTATAAATATGGCTGGGTGAAAAACTATTTAGGATATCATTATTCTCTGTATTGTTTATTGGGTCATGTTTTTTTCGTTTTATTGGTCTTCGGAGGATTTGGTCTTGGTGCTCTTTTAGCTTTGGTCGTCGTTCGCTTTTTGGAAGATCTTGTTGATTCGGGCTTCGGCGTTGTTCTTTTGGTAGGTTTGTCCCTTCGACTCTTCGTCGGCTTGTTTACTGGTGTAGTCGTCGTCCACGGTCTGGTAGGCTTTTCTGACGTCGTCGGCTTCTGTCCCCACGGTTTTCTAGTGGTCTTACCCCCGGGTACGGTTGGGGGCTTGGGCTTACCAGATGGGTCAGTTGCATTGCACGCCTCGACCTTCACCACTGTTCTTCTGAATAGACCAGCTACATCTTCGTTTTCTCGGCACAGTAGCTCGCCGCCTCGTTTGAACTGAGTCTTCTACTCGCAGAAAAAAAAAACAAAAAAACATAAACATTGACGCAAATAAAAACTCGAAATATATTAAAGCAGAAAACAAAGCGCGGGGGCCATGAAACCATTTTTGAACTTTGTCGAAGGAGTGCTGAGAATAAATTTACGTCTCTTATTGAGGAGTTTCAGCGAAGGTGTCACCGCCCTGGCGGCCGGTCGCCGAAAGATAACGAGGGGGATAGGTTCGCTGGGCGCTCAGGGCGGTGGCTTTGTGTATATGCGTTGGCCGTGAACGTAGGCTTATAAACTTCGGCAGCAAGAATATTACGCGGCTCTAGTGTTTCGGTACGAGCAGCAGAGGTGACACGATCTGCTACGACCAGCTACGACCACCCGCCGCAGCGATGCAGGCGTCGAAGGAGTGCAACCTGTGTACTACGCAGTCAGCCGCCGTCGCCCGACGCAGATCGTTCGGAATTCAGGGCTTTCCGCCCCGGGTTCTTCGCTTGTACTTGGAACCGAGTATTATTTCCTGTGCTTGTGTATGTGCTCAGTGGCTGGATATGGACCTCATAGAGCAGTTCTTCAGACTCAACAGCGATTCAAAGTTGACGGCGGAAGGGCTTGCAGCAATGCTTTCGGTTGGTGCACGGCTGCGACGACTACACGGATAAATTTTAAGATTGCTGCTAGCAAGGTAGTCGCTATATGTTGACACGATTTTAAGTGTAAGTACTCCGTGCAAAGGCGAATCTATCGCGTTTATCAGCCACCTTTGTTTTTGTTGTTGTTTTTACCACGCACGACCGACTACCAAGCAAATGCTTCTGTACCGATCACGGTGTGACTGTCTTCGGGCTTACATTGCGGAACGCCCAATAAAAAGTCATGTTCGTTCAGCGAGAAAACTTCCCTTTCGAGTGACTTTCTTTGATTGATAATTTCTCCCGTACTTAAGTGCTTTAATCAACACAATCGATTAAGTTTGCTTCCCTAGTTAGGACATTTTTGTGCCACATGAGGCACTAATGCTTGGCACGATGTATGCCACTGGTGGTATTGTGAATTGGTTAACTTCCAAAGCTAAAAGTGCAACAGGTGGGACCATTCAGTTTGCTAAAAATGTGATGATATGGGAATTTCGTTGCATAGCTAGCGTTTTACGTTTAAGATTGATAAGAAACATGCTCATGTAATGATGCATGTCTACAGCATAAGCTTTGCCGATCCAGAATGGGTGTGCTATAGGCTACAGCCTCAAGATTTTTAATGGACCAAGTTGGTGATTACATGGCAATAAATATTGTGGTTGAAAACTGCCCATTGACTCGGTGAGTTTTGATCGTGGCTATTGGTGTGCTGTTGGCAAATTAGGTAATGGCACACCTTTTCCCTGACCATCTGGCTTCAAGGGACATCGCATCTAGATGTGCTTAAATATGCTTATTTCAAGGTTCAGTGGACCCCTCTGCATCATTACAGGAAGGCAGTCTCAAGCCACAACAAACAGCAGTGAACATACAATGCATAATAACAGGCACCAGTGTCCAGGCGTATAGTCCGCAGAAGCCAATTTGAGCCTAAAAATGTTTCTGTTTTGTTTAGATAGTTTGCATTTGGTGTATAATCCGCAGGGCCCGATTTCCACGCCCAGTGCATAGTCCGCCAAGCTGGTGCATTGTGTCTTTGTGCTTTTTTTCCTGGGTGGCATTTTCTTCAGAAGTTCTTCGGTGAACGCTATTGAGCCTGAAGAACTGCTTTTGAGGCCCATATCTCGCCACAGATCACACACAAGCACAGAAAATAACACTCGGTGCCAAGTACAAACGAAGCACCTGGGCAGAAAGCCGCGAATGCCAAACGAGCAGTGTCGGGCGACGGCGACTGACTGCGTTGCGCTCCTTTGACGCCTGCATCGCCGCGGTGGGTGGTCGTAGCTAGTCGTAGCGAGATGATCTTCACTTCAAGCAAGAAATCTTGTTATACCATAGTAAAGATATGTGTGCAAGTGTTCGACAACGTGGGCTCTCTCACGTTGGTGCAGTTGTCATCAAGAAAGGTGCATATCAACAATGTTGCGTGTTCGCGCGTTGAAACTATGACGCATACTTTATCTAAGACCAAACTTATCGGTCTGCGGCTACAAACATTTTCGTTGACGTTGCTTAGATGATGTAACCATTCAGGCCTCGCATTAAATGGTGTTGCGACTCTTCGGTTCTGTATGAAAACCTATTTTTGCCCTAATAAAAGACATTTTCAAAAGGACATGTGTCTTCTGCTGATACATATCTTCCCATTTACAATGCAGAGGCAAACAGAAAATCAACTGCATACATCTACCACTTAGCATAAGCACCTTTGGCATTCATTCTTGAGCACACTCAAATATCAGCATAGTTTGGTCTTGTTTAAAAGCTTTGCCCTGTTCTGTAAAAAGAAAACAGTTAAAAAAGCTTTACCTTCGTTCTCCTTCTCGCATTTAATACAGACTTGTTTGTCAGCAGATATCACCGTGGCACATACAACTCGAATGACCGATGAGACTATTGCTATTACAATAAAGCTTTCCACAAGAGCCAAAACGAGGCTTGTAGGGGTGCACAAGCACATAGAAATGAGATTGGCGCTTCCGGGGCTTGTTTACATTACGCGTAAGAACAGGACGATCGGCGACCAGCTGATCGTAAGATAACACCAATGATACCGATGTTTCGATACACAGAACGCAGGATAAAGACCTCAATCGTCCCTTGTATGCTGCAGTTGTCATACTTTCTATCCAACCGCTTTTTAGCACAATTAACTAGAACAACCGAAGAGTTCGCGACACCTTTTAATGCGAGGCCTGAATGGTTACATCATCTAAGCAACGTCAACGAAAATGTTTGTAGCCGCAGACCGATAAGTTTGGTCTTAGATAAAGTACGCGTCATAGTTTCAACGCGCGAACATTGTTGATATGTAAGTACCTTTCTTTGGACCCGCGTACATTCGGTTCAACTTGATGACAGTTGCACCAGAAGTAAGAGCTCACGTCGAACACTTGCACACATATCTTGATTCTGGCAAGATTTCTTGCCTTCATCTGGCTTGAAGACTTCATCTGTAGCATCACGGTAGGTCTTGGTTGAAACGATGATCGTCTCGCACACGGCAACAAACAGAGAACGACACGCTTTGTTTTATTTATACGCTACCGGTCTACGGGCGTCGCAAATCTATCCCCCTCTTGTCCGCCATGTTGGATCGATCGGAGCGCCCCCTATATTCGCTGAAACTCCTCAATACCACGCAAGATAGTGCCGCCCGCAGGGCCGAGAAAGCAACACTCGGTCATGGGCTCTGAAAGATTGCCGTTTATTATTGCTTAGGACGTAACTTTTATCATTAATTCCTGCTTTCGTGTTCTCAAAAGTGCCTGCTTATTCTCGCCCCGAGCGCGCGACACTCAAAGCTTCTTTGCTGAATTTTCGAGATAGTCACGCACGCTAGATAGGGATCTGCGCGATACCTTGTCAAGTCAGTCTCCCTCTTGCTGTCTGTTACGCCGCCAATTCTCCACCCGCTTTCTGCTGCCTCGACGCTCGTCCTTTATTTTGTTTCGCACAATTTCGCCGATTAAACCTTTCTTTTTACTTCATTGTATATCCTCTCTTTGCCTTACTCCGTGGCAATATGTATGTGTTATGTGCAGGCACTGCTTTAAAAAGCCTTTTATAAGGCTTATATTGTTTAGCTACTCACTTTACTCCTCAAAAGAACAATCGCGCCCGTTATTAAACGAAAAAAAAAAAAAAAACTTCTGCCGCAGTTAGGTTGCTTATACATCATAATAAAGGCACGGTATTCGCTGCAGACACGATGACAGAATTACCTGCTTACATGCCTAAATCACGTTCGGAGCACGCGTGCTTCATACTTGCTTGAAACAGGTCTGCAGACAGTCTTTGTCTGTCCATTGAGAAAAAAGTCATACAAGCAAGACAAACGCCTCTTAGAGTGTCGCCAGAATGTCTTTTGTATGATGTGTTAGCGATGCGACAACAGTCAATCGGAAGTTTGGTTTAGTGGAGACAGAAAAAAATGGGACCATTAGAAGTTTTCTTATGTGAAGCGCAACTTCGCCTGCTTCTTGCACACAGGGGTTGCGATGATCTCAGAACGCCGAGCTCTTATTGACTGATCGAAGAAATAGTGGCTACACCTCAAGGCGTCTAGCGTTCGGTCTACCCACTGTCCTTTCAATCAAAGCCAATCAGAGCTCGGCGTCATTCTGATCTACCCGCAACTCCTGCGTAAGAAGCAGACGATTTGCTCTCTGCACAAAAGATTTCCAGTGGGACACTTAGGGGCTGCATTTCTTTTCGATACTGTTATGGCCAAGGGTGTAACGGAGGTGACTGTGTCTTAGAGGAAACAAAAAAGTAAACGTGGGGATCGTTTTTGGAGTCTTTTCTTCCAATGACCGTCGTAACGGCTGCGGGAAGGAATCTTCAGCCGCCTTGCTGGGTAGTTTTCTACTTTTTCGGCGGAGACGGGTCGCTCGCATTCGGAGGGGGGGGGGGGGGGGGGGGGGGTGCTTTACTTTGCACCCTCTCATACGGGAAGCGTATTCAGAAAAGCTTGTGAAGTAAGTCGACAGGCCAATTTCGGCACTCTGATTTGGGCGTTTCCACGGACGTGACATCGCCTGGTGTAGGGTGTTAGAGAGAGGGAGGGGGGGGGAAACTTATGTAAAGAATCCTCAGCGATTCGTGCGCGAGCCTTTAGCCAGCTCTCAGGTTTGCTTACGCTTATCGGGTAAGTCTGGGAGACGGCGACAGGCTAACGCGCGATTCACTGAGGCGTGGTTGCCTTAGTGATTCCTCCGTGTCACTAGTTGTGTCACGTGTGCAGTGCAGGCGAAGGCAACGCCAGGTGAAGAGAGGAAGGGCGAACGAAGAAAGGGAGAGCACTAGGAATGTTAGAGAGAAGTTTCTCTTCCCTTCCCCAGCCCCCCTTTCTTCCTTCGCCTGGCATTGCCTTCGCGTGTACTGCACACAACAAGTGACACGGAATATAAGCTTCGCCCTACCTCCTCCTCTCTTTCTGCCCGTCCACAAGGAGGTGTGACGTCTATGAAAACGCGCCAATCAAAGTTCTGAAATAGGGCCGTCCCCATTACTTCACAATCGTTTCCGAATGCGCCCGTATTCTCAGATGCGGTGCCAACTGCTGAGCGAGGAGGTTTTCACGTAATTTACTTTCCGAACCATTGTCTTCTGCACATAATGAACAGACCGAAATCTTGGTGTACATTGTTTTAGTTATTTTTAGATAGTTTGCATTTCGTGCATTGTCCGTACCAGGCGTCTAGACTGCAGGTAAGAATTTTCACTGATAGGAAACGTCGACAAATGCCTTCTGTATCAGCCCACGAAAGAGCTTACCATACGTGAATTATAATTAACATACTGTCATTCACAAAACCTGTAACATCTCGTCCTATTGAACGATCTAAAGATAACATATTCCTGCGTAATTCGCGCCTGTAGGTAATGAGCACAGCATAAAACCTCACCTTTGAAACATGTATAGTGCGCTGATTATACATCTATGGCTTGAAAAACATATTATCATCCCGGTTTTGGGAAGGGGACTCGCTCGGTGGTCGCGACAGGATTTGTGCATGTTGTCGGTGCCCTTTCCAACGCAGCTCCCCAAACCTCGGCCCTCGGGGCCCCCGTGTCTCTTGCTTGCCATGCCAATGCGGGGGGGGGGGGGGGGGGGGGGGGGGGGCGGGGCGTTTCAGATGGGGACAATTCAGCTACTTTTCGAGTCTCCGATAAGTCCTCTTAGGCTCTGTTTTTGCTCTGCTACGCGTGCCTTCTCTTTTGTATGTTCGAGCAAGAGACAAGATAGAGCAGAGATAGTTTTAGTTTTGATATAACCGACAGACGGCAGTGTAGCCTAATCGTCACAAACACTGCCGCGGACGTGTGGGACTGGTAATATCCCACACTGCCTGTTAAAAGTTAGGGGAAGAAAATTGGCATAGAAGGGCGGGAGGAATCATATGTTTGTTTTTATAGATTTAGGCTAGGTGGCGCAAGCTACCCCCCGTTACAAAGGATATGACCGTTAACATCCATTCATCCATTCAACCGTGCTACCATACACCGACACGGGGCCCTGACGTCACGGCGCTGCGGTGGCGCTGTTGGCAGCACTGCGCATGCACAGACGCCTCACGCGATTTTGGTTTCTGCCTATGGGCCGTTTTCAAATTCAGTTTGGTTGAACACTGGCTACAGCGTGTCGGTCTATACCAAGGTGTAAGAAGGGCAGTTTGGGAAAGGACCACTGAAACCTGCCGCAGCGCTGCGACCGGATCATGTCCCCCTGGCGGTTTCCGCCCGGCAGGTACCTCCGAGGCTCCGCCTTACAATGGATGGCTAGGCGAGAAAACGTACTATGTCAGAAATACGATTATTTATTGAAGTTTTTCTTAACTTTTATGCATTTTCGAAACCGCGTCAGTGGCTGGCATTATGAAGTCGTCCGCGAAACGACTGACGTGTTCTTTGTTTTTCATTTTGTTTGTTTTTATTCCGAACGTGATTCGAGCAGACAAATTTGGTAGTTGCAGACGAAATTGGCATTTCTCGCCGTGTTTTTACGCCTGGGAATGGCCAAGATTCTGGAGGTATGGGCGCTACTGTTTTCCAAACTGTCGGTCGAATGACGGCCCAATGAAAGAAAAGGCGATGATATTTAACGCGGGCGATATTGAGTTCGGGTGACTTTGTCGTGTTGGGCGCAGCGTGACCGAAGTGTAGTGCGACGGCGCACCGCTGGCTTCAAATCACGTCAAACTAAAACGTAAACGTAAACAGCGGAATCTTATTAGCTAGGTCGCCGAATACATCTGCAGGTGGAGTGGCATCGACGCCGTCGACGTATTCACGACAAGCCTCTGCTGACTTCTCAGCTCACCTTCGTTTTGCCACGCCAAGCGCCTTTTTGGTTATTAATGCGAAAGCATTAACTGTCTAATGGAGCGAAGCAGTCGTTGTCTGTAGCAGTGAAAAACGGCGCCTAAGTTCCCACTGGCTGTGCGAAACGGCACCTAAAGTCCCATAGGCCAAAAGCACAGCAACGCGGATGCTTTGTCACGGAAGCCGACGGGGAGCTCAACGTCAAAGCGAACGCGCCTCAGAAATAAAACACAAATAAAGCACAGCAACGCAGATGCATCGTCATGCACTCCATGGAGCCGGCAGGGGTGACGCGCGTGCGCGTGGGGGAGTTTTATGTCACCGTCGGAGCTCCGTGTGATAAGGAAAACATGGCACACTGCTTGTAGGAATGCTTTCGCATTTCTACACTTAAGCAGTCTTAAGTTTCTTCGTTTATTTTAACTTGTAATGTAAAACTCTGGGCGAAACAGAACCTCTACATTTAATATATTATTACCTTGCTCGATTAAGCTTCCGTGATTCATGCACAATTTGGGAAATGAATTGCTAGTGGGTCGGTGTTGACAGGCAAACTGAATGACGATATTTTGTTTTTATATTTCTTTGCGTCACGGAATGTATGTGAGGTGCCACGCACCCTCCTTAAGCAGGGAGACAACCGGGTCGCCCAATATGCTCTTGTTTTCCTACCTGCCTATCTTACACCCTGGTCTAAGCAGGACACCCTGGTGTAAAGAAAAACTGGAAAAGCTTCTCCCGAGATTCCCTTCACTCTTTACAATTTAGCAGAGCGAACACCAGAGAGGAGGCGGTGAGGCTAATCTGCAACAGGGTTTAGTATTGACGTTTTGCGATTAAGAGATCGTCGCCGCTGCTGTCGAACCCTTTGGCTGCTGCAACCAGCACCTATGTTGGCAGCTAAAGCCAGCCCACACTTTCACGCGAAACGCCAGAAGACACACTGATAACAAACGCGCCACATTCGATTGGTAAAACAGTACATATAGACATTATGATAACCGAAACTTGGCATCGAAATAATTAAGATGTCTCTTACCGCTCGATTCAACGAGGAAAAGCAGAAAAGTGATGTTTTCACCGCCACGGCGAACTTGCTGTGGTCATGTAAATATGAGTATTCGAGGTAACTCGTGCTGTTAAAATTGAACCTCAGTCTGTCGACATCTTTTACGGAGTAAGTCCGGTCGCAGACTGGGTAGAGCCACCCAAACATTGGTCTTCGCCAGGACTGAACGTAAATGTCGCTCATCGCTAGTTCAGTAATAGTGTGGGTGTAGATATCTGGAATCAGATAAACGATATGTAGTTCAGTTCTTTCAAGAGATGAGTGTAAGTTACATCGGAGTAGAACTTTGATTGATATCGAACAATCTATGATATGTGGTATCTCAAAAAACTAATAGAGATATCAAAATTCAACTGGAGACAATATTTATCGCGTTAAAAATGATCAAAAACAAACTTAAAAATAATTAGATACAAAATAATGGAGATGGACGAACTGTACCAACGCACCTGCTTTATAAAATATTAAACTGGTGTTTTAAGAATTATACGCAGGCGAAGGAACATTTGGTTGCCACGACCTTACTCGACAGATATTGTTTAGAATAAAATAATCAGTAGCATTGTTTCATCGGAAGATTTCTGGAAACTCCCTTTACTATTTTGGTTCATCAATTGAAGAAGCGTAGACGAATATAATGTCACGAATAAAAAAAAAAAAAGATTGTACGAACGTAGAACTCAAAATACTTTTGTAATCAGGCGGCCTTGTGCCTGCAACTAACACAATTAGAGAAACGTATGTACAACCTGGGCCACCAACGACTGGCTCAATGTTGTCGACCCCGGCTTTTTTTTTAAAACAGGGAATGTTAATTTTTGCATTTTGCTGTTGAGTGTACAATGTTTAATTAATTCGTATCGTTTAATATCTCCGAAGTACAACTTCTACACTTGTATATTTGTGAAATATCGAGGTTAGAAGAGTGAAAGGGCCAATGATGCCCGCATAAAAAAGGGCACTGAACACACCTTTTTCCCAAAGAACAGGCTTGGCAACAGCAGCGAATACCATTTTGTTTATTGCCTTGATTTTTGTAATCTCGACTGTGGTCTTCGGAGGCCAATAAGGCTTTCGCATTATAAGTGCACGTAGGTGGGGATACAGCTTTGTTAACTTTGTTACCCAATGAGTGTGGTGCACGACGACGGACTGTATCAAGAGAAGTTCGGCTGAAAAGTGAGACGCAAACATCAGTCAGTGAATGAAAAAAGCAAAAAAACATTACGCGTTTTGTTGGACATTGAAATAGTTGGCAGGCTCTGTGAGTTCTTCATATTCACGTAGCAGTTATTTCTTATGGAACTGTGTTTAAACATTTGCAGAACACTGTACAGTAAAATGCACACCCATGAAAAGATTTATTACTCCACATCGAGTCTCACCTCTTTTTATTGTAAGGGCTCTATTTTATTTTTGGTGGAAGATACAAAAACCTGAACTACTTATTTGTATAGTAGACATGTGAACGAGTCATTATTGGGCACAGTGCCTAACAACCTGACGATAACAAGGCGTAGAAAATAAGTCAAGAAGTTGAATAAGAGAGTTAGGGCTGAATTTATGAACTCCTTGCCTGACGTACGCTTGTATACGTAATCAAAACGTGAAAAAAAAAGAAAAACGACTGGCACAGTTTTTAATCGGAGAGCTTTAGTATTGCCTAAAAAAGCAATGCAAGCGCTTTGCGTTTGCGTAAAAGTTGCGTGCTCCACGTTGCGCATGAGCGTCGTCACATTGCGTGAATTCAAGACTGCAGCTCGGAACGCACGCGCATTGTGAAACATGAAACGCTAACGCAAACGCACAATGCTTGCGTTCGCTCGCATACGCAATGCTGAAAATCAGTATTTATTTGCGAAGGTCGCTCTGTTTTATTTAGGCATTTTCATATAAAAGAAAAACCAAAAGTTACTTTATTTGTCGACTGAAAAAATCTACAATGTAAGAAATTAGTATTAAGTTTTTTTGTTTTTTTTACAATAATATTTTTAATATTGTTCAGATGCAAGCTCTTTTTATTGTAATTTAGTCGCAGTCGCATGCCTGCGACCTGTAGAAAGGCTGGACTTTATGCAGCCCTATTGAAAATATTTCTAAAGGGCCCGTCAGCCTTGAAGGATTATGGGACCTCACAGGCCTTCAAAACCCTTCAAAAATACCCTACAGAAAAACCCTTCAAGGATACCCCATAGAAAAACCCTTTAGCCCCACAGCCCTTCAACCCGTAAGGCCCTTTAGCCCATCAACCCTTTAGACGCCCAAATGACTGTGAAACATAGACAAAAATGCAGGTCAAAACGCTGAAAATTTATTGCCGACATTTAGGTTTACATGCATATTATAACTCAAAAAGCAACGCTTGTTCAAACCCGGCGCAAGGAGCTGTAGACGAAAGGGATCACATCAAACAGGGACAACTGACATCCTTATCACAACGGAAAATACCTTTCAAAGTACTCACAATGCCGCTGGGTATATTCCTGATGTACGGTGGTTCAGCTAATAAAACAGAGCAGGTGCACCTCACGGACACATACACAGTCTCAGTAAGCACGTTTAGCGAAAACCACGAACTCGTAAGTAGCACCCACCGCCGTTGAGAAATCCCGAGCACAGTCACGGTTTCGTCCATGATGACATCGCGCCGGCATCTTCGGCGTATTTTTCGCTCGCTGGTCTGAAGTCGGACGGACGAAGAGGCGCAAGGAACAAGTCCGGACAGCGGCCGTCATCCACTGTCTCAACCCCCACAGTGCCATAATCCCGGTGCGCAGGCACAACATGCGGTGGGACGCTGACCCCGACTGCCAGGCTTTGCAGCGAGTAAGCCGACACCGGCCACCGTCTCCTTGAATGCGCTGAACACAATGGCGCTCGAGCGGTGCTGAAGGCGGCCTGCGCCGAACTATGGTTCACCTGCGGTACCAAGAAAGAAACTGCACAACTGCACGGATCAAAACAGACCAAGGGGCGAGCCCTCAAAACCATGCATGCTCACCTTCCTGGAGGAAATTGGTCCGCTCCAAACATCCCGGCTCGTGGGATAACCGGAACCGCACACGAGCAGAGAGAAAATGGCTATGGCCTCCCCCGCTTGCACACGCCACCCTCCTCCCCCCGACCGCTGGCCTCGCAGCCCTGCACCCTCTCCCCATCGCCGGGCGGAGAGAGGCGATTGCTTTTTGGGGACAGTCCCCCGTGGGGGGACCGGTTCCCGGAACGAGTCGCTCCCGCGTGCGTCCCTGTTCCTGGAAAGCGCGCACTGCTCTCGGCTTGTTCTTTTTTTTTTCTTTTCTTTTTTTCTTGTTTTTTTTTTTTTTTTTTTTTATACATGGTTGCACGTATTTCGCCTTGAGCGGACAGGATTGCGTTCGCCTCAAAACGCCGCTCGGCCAACACCACTCGGCCCGCGGCTCGTCAATTCTCCACATGGGCGGTCGCCCTCACTAGCCTCTTCCGCGACCGAACACCCGGGCAGTGACAGACGGGTCCAGGAGCCCACTCGTATTTGATAGAAGAGCAGTAATAAAAATCTGACCGTACTCACACACGATCGGCATTCTCCAAATACTTATTTTTTTCCCCGTAGCGTACAATAAGCAGCTATGTTCATTAATTCTGCGAAATGTGTTTTTTCCACCTGGGCCGTTGCCCACACAGACATATCAAGAGGCCTGAAGGTTTTCCCGACCCCATTAGAAAAGTTCTTGACAGGCTTTCAGACGTTTCAAGGCATCGTAAAGGTGACTTTAGACATTTCAGGAGAGCCTCTGACGGGACCAGTGAACCCACCAGGAAATATCGGTGCCCCTGTCAAACATCTCAGAAATTCCTGAAGTCCCTTTCACACCCTTTAAAAAATCCTGAAGTCCCATCAGAACGATTTTCAATAGGGAGGAGATGTCGTAGATGTCACGGGACGAACCAGGAATGACCTTCACCCGGCGGCACGTTCGTTTTACGCGGAGCGAAAATGCCACTGCTTGGACAGCACACGATGATCGAGCGAACACCGTTGGGCGAAATTCGTCGACTGCTTGCCACAGATTCGTTTCATAGAGTCAGGGCTACATTTTCAAAATTGTTACCGATCTTCTCCTGGATGCCCCTTTGACACCCTGAACTAAGGGTACATTAAAGATGTTTTCTCTCTCTCTTCTCTGCAAACCGAACGGGATATTACCACGTGCCTATCTTCCAAATAAGGGCAGTTGTGAATTTTGTCCCAAGTTCCTAAGGACTTGCGCCCGCGGTGCTAGCAACGCGCTCTGCCGGGTAAACAGTATACCGTCACAGGGCTGAATTTCCAGGGGCATAATGCCAAGAAGGCATAAGAACAGCCCATACGTATACCTAAGCCAAACTAACCAAGGGTCAGATTGCAAGTTCCCTCGGTTAAAAAGAACTGTGTACCTATCCTGTCGTTCAATCACTTGAATCAAAACCATGCTCAGTTTACGTTTAAGCATTTACATAAGAAAATGAAAAGACTGGAACAACACGGCCACTTATTTTGAGTTTAAGAGAGACCCTTTCCGGAAGTTCAGACTGGCCGCTTTGATCACTATCATTATCTGTGGAACAGCATCTGTGCCGTACAAATGGCGGCCTTCTGGTGGCTGATAAAGGAAGACGTGGAAGATGCTCCTAAGCGGATGATACAAGGCATGTACATTCGGGAGGTTAGTACGACGCGACGTAGGCATGGAACACAAGAGCTACGTAAGCGTTCAATCTCTAAATCAGATTCAGTCAATCTGTGGGCGGCACAAAATCGGCTTTGAACCCTTTTGGTGTACAGAATTATATCGTGGCGTCTGTGTGGGTGGGAGCTTCGTTCAAACTGCAGGTTTTTGGTCATCATCGAACTGAAAGTGATCGGGAAACAACCCACATTAAACAATTCCTCGCGTGACGTTCACTTGCGAAAGTGACGGTGCCCGATAAAATAGAAGTTCATTACCGCCATTGGTATGGCAAAACCTAAACTGCTATACGAACCACGAGATGGCACTGAATTTTGGAAACCGCCAACATTTTTGAGCAGCCTATACACGTTGCTTCATGTCGCGAGTTGTGGTCTTTTAAATCAAAGTATGAAAAAATACATGTTTCTGATATTTTGAACACCCGTGGGTTCTCCTCTGCCCATTCGGTGACGCTCAAGCATAAAGGAGCTTATTTTCTCTTTGACATATGTAAGCAGTGCTTGCTGTTTGTCTATAAGGACACAGCTCTAATTACGAGCACAGACCACCGTTGTTTTAAGCAGAGGTGTTCTGGAAAAGGCCGAAGTTCGAGTCCGACAGTGTTCGGCTTTTTCGTACCTTCAGCGCTAAGTTCGCCCATAGTTCGAAGGAAGTTCGACATCAGCGATTGTGCGCGGAACTTTAAACGAGATTATGACACCTAGCGGAGACAAACTAACAAAATTTTTAAAACGTTTATGTGTTTGCTTTTATAATCCGTAAAATATAAAACAACCAACTCTATAATATGTTTTCCTCATATTTCAATTTTCTGACTAGAAGTTAGACGATTCAATGTTCCCAACTGGACCTTTGTCGAATTTTGCCGAAGGGTTGGAGGTTAGCGAACCAGTCAAGCCATAAGGTACACCGTCAACCCCCCGTTCGAAAAAAAAAAAAAAAAAAGTTCGCGACATTTTTAGTTTATTGTGAGGACCGTTGTTTACAAAGATATTGAATAAACTACTATCCCTCGTTTCAATCGGAGGCGAGAAGCAGTCTGTTTCCACGATCAAGGAGGACACGTTGAAACCTCTCGAGTCTCGTCCACACAGCTCGCTCTGGACACCATATGTAGCCAAGAGACGCGCAACTAGTTCGCCTGTATTCTAGAAAGTCTCCAACTGCTCGATCGAGGTCACGTGGTTTATGGACCGCATTTCCGATACGAGCTGCGAGGAGGTGCCGAACCCGTCGATCGTCTGCGAACGCCTGCGCCTTTCCACCTGCTTTTCTCCCCACCACCCCAAAACGCAGCGCGTGCGCGCTTGCGACCCATCACTACTGGAGACGCCCGCCGTTAGATTGCAAAAGTCCTCCATTGTTTCAGATAAACCCTCTCTTAAACCTATACCGGTTTTCACCTCAAGAGTCGTAGTAAAATAGTCCAGCTCCTCCAAGAGCATTACTAATTTCCCTTTTATGTAGAGAATTAACACATATGTAGGTGCATTTACATATATATATATATATATATATATCATGTTGTGCACGTGTCAAGTGCGAAAAGCATCGCTTCTTCCTCCTACAACCAAATCATGCAAGAACTACTTCCTGCGGCGTATGAACAGTGCAAAAAACTTTTATCGGCTTTGTGCACACGAGGGAGTGTAAAGACTCCTTGTGCGCGTCTCCTTGCGCTGCTTGAGCAAATGTCTTTGACTGTATATCTCCCACTTTAAATCTTGTTTTCGCACGCTGCCACTAGAATGGCTGTGATATTGGGCGTTATTTTCTCGCCGATATCGGCAGGTTGACGTAAAACGCAACGTGCACATTACCTGGGGAAAGTTAATTATAATGAAAGAAACCGCCTTGATACTGAAAACAACGCGAACACTACACGCACTAAACAAGAGCTCAAAATCCACCGTGCTTAAAACCTTTTTGTGCGCTTGTTTCTTTCAATGTCAATGATTTTGTTCATTATTGTGCCGAAGATATCACGTCCTTTTTTTATCAAGTGTGAAAAAATATACATTGTATTTTCAGGACCAGGGTGTGCTGAAGCGAATATAAAAGTCTGCATGTTTTGATTTCACCAATAACGAGAAGCATCATCCCTTACAGAAATGTCATATATGACCCAGATATATTTGATATAGGGCCATATATGGGCATATAAGTAGACATATACGGTCATATATTGCCATACAAGAGCTGAAATCAGGGCAGATATGGTAGGTGACACCATATATGACGACATATATTGCCAGATAAAGTCATATATGGTACCAGTGGCTGCCATATATGACAGTATAGGATGCCTGATACACCTGTATATGGCACTATATGGCGCCAGTCAACATGTAGATGCAGGTAGCACTCCGCGTCGGCCGGTATCGGGACTACGCCGGCCCGCCCATGGTAACAGGATGGCAGCGCCTGGCCATGGGCACCGGGGAGCTACCGGCCCCGGCCGGCTTTGGGTTTTCGTCTTGCACATTGGCCAGTCCAGCCGTAGAAGTTACAGTGAATGGCCGACATCGGGTTTTTGCTGTCTTTGCTGGCTAGTCTTTCCATGGAGGTTAAGTAACTGGCCGGCATCCGTATTTTGCTGTCTTTGATGGCCGGTATTTACGGAAGCTCAGTAACTGGCCGGCACCGGTATTTTGCTGTGTTTGATGGCCAGTATTTACATGGAAGTTCAGTAAATGGCCGGCATTGTCATTTTGCTGTCTTTGATAGGCAGTATTTACATGGAAGCTCAGTGACTGGTCGGCATCGGCTCTTTGCTGTTCGCAGGCTGGCGATCCCCGAGAACTTCCGTTTACGGACCGGCATCGTTCTATTTTTTTTTTGCCTTTTTCACTACGCAGTCACATCATTGAGATTCCGACGATCTGCGGCAATTCATATGTAGCGAGTGGAAATGCTTGCGTTGATCAATCCTTCGTAAATGACTGCCGACGCTGGCGTATTTGATCCCACCATGGCAAGGCTGACGTGTTCTATCGCAAAAACACACAAAAAAAACAAAAAAAACAATGCCGTGAGGAAGAACGGTGCCTGAAAAACGGTGCCGGTGACAGCATAAACATAGAAAATATTTATAATAATAAAAACTAATACACAAAGGTGAGAAGATTTTTAAAATAATAAAATCGAATTCAAAAAGGTGAGAGAAAAATATTTAAATGAATAAAAAGTAATACTAAAAGATGAGAAAAAAAAATATTTAAAATAAAAACTAATACAAAGAGGTGAGAAAAAAAGTATTTAAAATAATACAAAATACAAAATAATACAAAATAACACAAAAAGGTGGAAAAAAATTAAAAAATAAAAACGAATACAAACGGGTGAGATAAAATATTTCAAATAATAAGAACGAATACAAAAAGGTAAAAAAAAAAAACATAAAATTAAAAAAAAAGTAAAAAAGGAAAGAATTACCGCGATTCGAACCAACGTCCACAAGCTCAGAAAGCCAGAGCGTCAACGCACTGCGCTACCGCCGCTCGTTTTTTTTTTTTTTTTTTTTCTTTATATCCTTTAATTTCAGTTTGAGCAGTTACAATAAAGTCATTCATTCTACTCATTGGTTACAGGTATTTCACTTTTACACAAAAGACACCCGCACTTTTTGTATGCATGAAACATGCTACCATTGTCACCGGTATTGATATTTCCGCATACGCAAGTCGCTAGCTAGCAGATAAAAACATCGGGAACGTTTCAAATATAGAGTTCTATATTGTTTTTCCTAATCCTGGTAAACAGTAGTTGTAAATCGTTAAAGCATAAACAGCTGTTACAATTGGTTCATCTGGATGATGCTATCCAGGATTGGCGCCCACTCTGGGGCCCGCTCTGCGGGAGCATAAATGCCCTTAATCTGGGTGATAATTTCACTGAAATAAACATTTACAGGCTGAGGGTTAATGTCCGCATGTCTCACTGCCATGCGTGATTTCCAAATACTAAAAAGCCCGATGACCATAAAAAGGTCGTATGGAATCAAATCTCGTTTGTCGACAGGAAGGAAACGAATGGAGTGTGGTGTGATAGGCAAATCTTTTTTCAAAGTCCGCTTTAAGATATCCCAAAACAAAATGGCATCCCAACAATTAATGAAAACATGTTCGATACTCTCTGGTTGTTTACACAGCAAGCAGTCGACTGACCACGGAACAAACATTCCTTTTTGTTGCATCCATACCTTCACGGGCAACGTATTAGTGTGTAGCTTAAAAAAGAAAGTTTTCACTGCAGGTGGAATATACATCTTTTTAACTCGACATAGCACATCTTGACCCGGACCAGCACTAAAGAGTGCCCTATAGAGCGGGACAGGGAATAGTGTGTCCAAAAGTGCTCTTGTAAGTTCCTTTCTGGTTACACCGGAGAGGTATTCTCGTGAAAACCGTGCGGATAAAAAATTAAACGATTCGATTACTTCTTTTAGAAAACCTACGGTTGCCATAGGTTTCAAATTAACAGATGAGACCAGAAATGAAGTAAAGTGACATGCTAATTTTGTTTGTATCATTGTACGCACAAATGGTTGTTCCTGATCCCGTAGAAAGAAAAACCGTGACACAAGTTGTCTAACAAAGAGGTGTGGTAAGCCGATGCCACCAAGTGAAATACGTCGAAAAAGGTTATCTCGTCTCATCGGCTCTGACCCGGACTTCCAAATAAACAAAGCACATAACCTGTGAATTTTTTGAACATTCATGCGGGCACAATGTAGTACTTGCAGCACATACATAATCTTCGCAATCAGAAAAATGTTACAAGCCGTTGCTCTTGCAAAAATGGACATATCACGAGACGGCCATTGGGACACACGCTTTTTTAAATCTCTAGTAACATCAGACCAGTAAGACGAGCTGTTGCGAAATTGATGAAGTGGTACACCGAGATATTTACAAGGATCCTCACTCCACTCGATGCCTTCATATTCTGTGGGCTTCGTCGCCCATGGACCATGCCAACACCCAGTGCATTTTCTCCAGTTCACTGCAGCTCCAGTTTCTTTGCAAAAGTGTTTCGTTAAAGCAACTGCTTCAGTTACACTTTTTTTGTCAGAACAAAATATAGCAATGTCATCAGCGTACGCTAGGACTTTAATTTCTACAGAGTTTAACTTGTAACCTCGGATGTTCCCACTTTTAATGATGCTCAAACAAAAAGGTTCCAGATAGAGGGCAAATAATAATGGTGAGAGTGGGCATCCTTGTCGGACAGAAGACAACATTGGGATACGTGTAGTGAGTTTATGGTTTACAATAAGCTTCGTTGAGCATCCTCTATAGGCCATTCTGACTCCATCAAAAATAACTTTTCCCACTCCGACGTGTGTCAACACCTGCCAAAGAAAGTCGTGATTAACTCTATCAAATGCTTTTTCGAGATCTATCTGTAGCATGGCAACCTGTTCCATTTCATCTGAGCAGCATTCCAAAACACTTCTTGCAACATGAATATTTGACTGAATTGTTCTTCCTTTTATGCCACACGTTTGGTGTTCCCCGACAATTTGGCAAATTACATGTTGAAGCCTCCTCGTTAGAATTTTCGTGAATATCTTATAATCCGTATTACATAATGTGATTGGCCGATAGTTAGTAACACAGCGTAGTTTTACAGAGTCTTCTGACTTGGGAATCAGAATGGTGTGTGTTCTTAAAAAGGACGGAGGAAGCTCTTTCACGGCGTATGCCTCGCGTAATACGTCAAGGAGTACAGTGCAACTACGGGTTTTGAATGTTTTGTAGAATTCCGACGTAATTCCATCAGGTCCTGGCGCCTTGTGACTGGGTAGTTCGTCAACAGCTTTTTGTATTTCTCCTAGCGTGATTGGTTCTTCAAGCCATTCCGTTACATCGTTTTGCAATTGGGGCACATGCATCAACAAATTAATCACACCCATCGAGCCCGTATGTGGTGTCTTTTTACCAAAAAGCTCGGTATAGTAATGAACAAAGGCCTTTTCGATGCTGCTGGAATCAGTCTTGATCTGATTGTTAAATTCAATTTCATAAATATCCTTTGCTAGTGCATACTTTTTTTCGGAAGCCAAAGATCGTTTGGTAGGTTGCTCCCCAAAAAGAAATTTGTTATTTCGAGAACGTACAACCGCACCTTCGTAGCGTTCTTTGTGCAAATGTTCTATCTCCGACTTCACGAACTGAATGTCCTTTAACCCATGGCCGGGGTTCTCACATTCCGTCTCGTGAAGTATGCGTAAGTCTCGATTCAGTTGCCTCTCTCTAGCAGTTGCTTTAAGTTTTATACTGCTTGATCTTTCAATTGCCACTTGCTTAAGTTCCTCCTTAAAGTACTCCCATCTTGTCTGTAAAGAGAGGTCATTTGCTTCAGTATATTTTTCAAATAGTGCATTTACGCTGGAAACAAACTGCTCATCTTTTAGAAGCTTGGCATTGAGCTTCCAGAGTTCCCAAGTAAAATCATTTGTTTTACGGGCTCTGCTCCCAAATGTTGCAGTAACCAAGCAATGGTCGGTGAAATGAAGAGTCTTCACTTCGTACTTTTGAAAATTACTTATTAAATCAAATGACACGTAAATTCTATCAAGACGCGAATGTGTGGATGCCTGGAAATGCGTGTACTGTAGCTGTCCTCTCTGTGCATTGATTCCCGCTGCGTCTATCATATCGTACTCATCTATTATCTCGCTTAACAGGTTCGCGCTACTGTCATTGACATTTCTTTGCGTTGACCTATCTGAAGCGTTGCAGACACAATTGAAATCTCCAAAGAAGACAACCATGCGGTCACATTCTAAGTATGGGCGAAGATAATTAAAGCAAAGTTCTCGTTCTTTCACCTTGTTCGGAGCGTAGATACAAATAACTCGCCAAGACAGTTCTGACATAGTAAAATCACAAATAATAAAACGACCCTGATCATGAGAAATTACTGACAAATTAGAAATGTTTAAGGTCTTTTTTAGAAAGAGAAAGCACCCTGCTGACACACCAACGGCTTGGCTGACACAAACCTCGTACCTCAAAAGAAATGGCCGCAATGCTCGTTCAACCTGTTCGTCTTCGGACATTTTTGTCTCTTGAACTGCCAAAATATCCAGTTGTTCTTTAGCTAGCAACCGCTGTAACTGGTACTGCTTTCGGCTGGAATTCAATCCCCGGACATTCAAAGACGCGAATCGACAAGGTTCGGGCATCTCAAACATTTCTAAGAGGAAAGGTTGCACATAGGTGGGATACCCAAGATACTAATAGTTCTTTCCTTTCCCCAATTATACTTGCCTAAGTTGATAGTTGCAGAGTGCCATCTGTAGATGAATCCAGTCTTTCACTTTGCATCATTACTGCGAGTTCTGTCGGGTACGAAGCGCGTTATAACGACCTTTTTTTGTAGTAAACTTTTTCCACGGCACCTCCTTTTCGCTGACTTCATTCTCGGTTTCCGGGATCTCGGATGATCTTTCCAGGGATCGCTTGCTAGCCTGACTCGCGTCAGGCATTTCGACGACTACCGGGGCCTCCTCTGTTGTTGAATGCTGCTCCAAATTGCTGTTTTCTTCAATTTGAGGCTCTGGTGAGCTTGAGACTTTCTTCTCGTCTGTTGTGACAGATGTCTTCTCCTCTTCACCAGGCTTTCGGTCTTGTTCTTCAAGGCGAGAGTCGCGGTCGTTGCATACAGGGCTCAGGACTGCAGGAGCAGTGCTGGCTGCTGTGCTCTCCGCCTCGTCAGCGTCCATGATCATTTCATTTACCGGATCAGTTTCTTGACGTCCGACAGCTGAAGCGTAGGTCCTCACGCAGTCTTCTGCCTCATGTCCGAAGCGATGACACTCTGAACAACGCGGCACACGGCAGTCTCGTCGTATGTGTCCAGTACGCTTACAGCGCAAGCATAACGGTGCGCGTCCAGGGACCACAATCAAACAGTTCGCTCCAAAGAGCCGTAGCTGGTGCGGTAGGCTGTCGATCGTTGTCCCCTCCTGGAGGGTGATCCGCACAAGCCTTGTCGCAGACTCGATGCCCTGGAAACCTTCGGCCATCCAGGTGTCCCGGGTTACTTCTGTAACTTTACCGAAAGGCTCCAACGCCTTGCGTACTGCGTCGTTCGACACGTGAAATGGTATCCAATGGATCTTGACTCTAACTTCAGCGTTGCTCGGATCAATGACTAGGCATCGCCGGTCCTTGATTTTAAGCTCCTTTGCAGCGACTAACCTGAGCGTGGCAGCTGATGATCTCAGAGTGACGATCCAGACGTGATTCATCTGGTATGCTCCTATTGAAGCCACTTCTCGGAGGACGTTCAGGCGTTCCAGCTCACGTTTGAAGTCTTCAATCCTGTACGGGCGGCCCTTGACATCACAGTGCAGAAGTACAGTGTTCAGTGCTAGTGCACCACGCGGTAGTGGTGGCAGTACAACCTGGTACTCATCAGTAGATGCAGAATCAGAAAATCCGCGGCCAGCAAGGGCCGTTGTAGACGCTCCAACGGAGCTCATGTTTCGAACGTCTTGCACGCTCCGCACGTGCGCTCGAACTCCCGCTACCGCCGCTCGCATGACTTCCGCTACCGTTCGAGGAGGTTACATGTCTGCTGAATACACTGGCTGAATATCTCTTTCACCATTGCAGGCTCAGTTTCGTATTTATTATTTTGCAACATCTTCAGGACTTATTGATAATATTATGGCGAAATTAACATGTGCAATAATTTATTATTATTGCGTCTTTTATGAGATTTATAATGCGGTTTGCTGATCGTTTTATTTCAAACGTGTTGAAGATACGGATACAATCTCATCGAAGCAACGGCCTATGTTTCGCACGCTTTGCCGGCCGTGTGCTTTTGAATGCCTGTGTTCACGGCCGGCTAACGGTCCAATTACCCGATTAGTGGTGATGCGTGGAGTTTGCCTTAGTTTCAAATGTGTCCGACAAAGATGGAAGCGACTGTGGGACTTGGATCTACGTTAAATCTGCTCAACAGCCAAGATCATGGCAGGGGATCGAAGTAAGTTCGTGTTTTGTTCGTTTGGGCTAGATTATTTCCTGCGTTCAATAGGCTTGTTATTGTGTGTAGATCGCTTGCTTTTATCAGTATTACTAATTGTGCGCGAATGGTGTTATGCGAGGCTGTTTTTCTTTTTTCTCCGATGCAGATTAAGGCTGTCTACTCGCTTAAAGTCGACCAGTTGCGGCGGAACTCTTTGCGAGACGGATTGGGGGTGGTGGGGGCAAAGGCGGAAGAGGGGGGCGGGGGTTGATTTCCTCCTTCCGCCGTATTGTTTACTGGTAAGCTAGAATGTTTGGAAGAGCGCGGTGCCCCTCCATCGTCGACGCCACTCTCCGTACTTGCGTGCCGAGAGCTGGACCCGACAAAAACAGCGATTGATTGATCGATCAAGTCCGTAGCTTTCGCCGCCCCAGTCGTCTGCAGACGGCTTCATTTTCGCAGTTCGTACCCAGAAAAAAATTGCCAAAAATTGATGCCGCGATGAATTTACCCCATGGTGATTAATGCATAGCATACCACTTCCGATCGCAAAAATTTGTGCCCGCGAAATAATTTTTGACGCTGGCATTTATTCCTCGCGAAATGTCGAGCTCTAAAGATCATTTGCTGTACACGTGTTTCGTATGATCCAACGCACGTGTAACGAATTTCACACCTCCAGAAACACTCAGGCTGCTTTAAATGGTGAAGCATTTATTCTCTTCCTACTGGTGTATTTTTAGAGGCTTTCAAGTATTAATTACAAGCTTCTAGGGAAATGTACATGCATATCCTCAATTAAGGTAGTGTCTCGCCAGTTTTTGGTATCTATTTTGTTCAGTGTAAGTATATAGTGTTAGACATATTTGACGTGCCAAAGCCTGTCACAATTTTTCCGAACTCTGATCTCCACGAGATCACAATACCATTGTTTCTGTTGTAGTGGCACGGCAGAGTCTATACTTGTTTGGCTCCAGTCTTTGTAAGGGGGACGCTGTAATCCGATTCTACTCAATTCTGGTGTACTACATAGCACTATATTTGCAGAGCTAGTCGTCGGTTTTTGTAGTTCCATCGAAATATATTTCAGCTTTTAAGTTAATTGTTATTTAGCATGTTAATTTACAAGCTTATCTAGATTGAAGGCAGCAAATATCTTGCCAGCACTCATGCTACGTGTTTGAAGTATATTGCGTTAACATAATTGACCCAACCTTTGATTTTTATTTATCAGTGCCTCAAGGGAAGCAAGGAGGAGTGGATCGCCGCCCCTGCCCGTTTCGATCTGGATGAGCATCGTCCCGGCGTGCGGTTGGGTATCACTACTGAGTGGTGCGCGTTAAAGACCCCAGGATAGCAGTTGTACCGCGCTGGCTAAATTATTCTACAGCTGAGACAGCAGACGCCCACTGAGGCAAGCTAACTTCCGACTGAATAAACATACACACAATTGTTTCTTTTTTTTTTTTGAGGAGTGGGATTATGTAGACAAGCTAGTGGGTTTTTCTATGGGTACGAAGCTGTCCGGTTTAAGGTCAGAATGGAAAAAACACCACCAAGTTCCGCCTGGTCCAAAACAGCCACAATAATGAACACGGAATTCAGAAGAATAGTAATACGAAGGACTTACGCAGGCAGCCACACTTTTTGAGTTTGCAATGACATTTGATTATGATCACAAATATTCCTGCTTTGCTCAAGGTGGCCTAGTTTACACACCATATTGGTGACCTTTAGCGCAGTAGGAATATTTTTTATCAGAATTAAACGTCATTGTTAACTGAACAAATGTGGCTGTCTGTGTAAGTCCTTCGTGTTTTTATACTTTTTACTTCTGTGTTCATTATTTCATTTTTTTTCTCATGATTTAGTCCTTTTGTTTTTGTTTGTTATGTGTTCATTATTTTATTTTTTTATTTTTATGAGGTTTTAGTTAAAAACATGATGCCCTCGTCATTTCCTAGTCCGGGAAACAGTGGTGACCTCGTCGTGTTCAAGGAGCAGTAATGACCTTTTCATCTTGTATTGCTTCCGCGGCAAACAACGGTGTCTGTGTGCATGTGTGACGATTAATGACACGGGAAGATTTGGCGACCGAACAGAAAAACAAGGCCAGCGAAGAGCGACTGGGGGCTTTGAACATCACACGGTGCGAGGAAGAACTTCAACGACGAGGCTAGCAAGCAAGCCCTTGTCAAAACTGCTGTGCTCGACCGGAGAGTTGAATCAGGACTGTGACTCTGTGAGTAGGAATCAACGACTTTGAAACTTTCGTATAGTTTACAGCTTAATTGTTGCCTTCCGTTTGTTTTATTTTAATAGGTGTCTTTGTGCTATTACATTTTTAGTCTATTTTAATGTTTGTCCGTGCTATATTACAGTTTTGTTTCTTATAATTTTTTCTTGAATGGCGGAAGTACTTGTTTAGAGTGTTGGTGCTTTTATAAATAAAACTTTTTTTGCAAACCATATTCTCGGTCTGCTCCCTCGACAACCAATCCCGCCAAAGGGCTGTTTACTTTTTGACGTCAAATGGTATGTTACAATGTTTCCGAGCTAGCGATCGCCTGCATTCTATATTTGTAGCATACATATTTGTAGGAATGACAGATTCCGAACCAGACCAATAAGGATTGGTCAGTGGCCTATTCTGTAGATATATCTATACGTAAACACACGTTTGGCAGTGTGGCATAGCAGTAAAATGTATATTATGTGGATATTCATAGAAATGCATTATATGATCCCATGTCTGGACCTGGAAAATAGGGTACCTGCCCCATGAAAATAGTTTTCATGTGATTCTGAAGGAGCATCGCATGAAAATTGCTATATATCGCGTGGATACCCTATTTGCCAGGCCCAAACACGGGATCATATAAAGCAGTCCATATATTGCATATAAGGAATTGGGCAGATATGGGTATATAAGGAATTGGGCAGATATGGGTATATAAGGAATTGGGCAGATATTGGTATATAAGGAATTGGGCAGATATGGCTTTATCAGTCCAGATATGGCCTGACAAAGCATATCTGGCCATATCTGCCCAATTCCTTATATATCCATATCTGTATTTTTTAATATAAGTCCAGATATGACATTTCTGTAAGGGATTTGCCTTTCCAGATCCAGAAGTTGCGAAGCCGTCTAGAAAAATGACCTTAAGCTCATTGCATTGTTTATGCAGCACCAACTTCGTCTATATAAATACACCTCACCACGTACCACCACGGTGCATGGTGGGGTCTATTTAAAGTGGCTCACGTACCGCCGGGGACAAGTCTTTTGTGGAAAAGGCTGGCGGTATTGTAATATTTTAGTCATATTTCGTGATGCTTTATGATTGGAAGGCAGCACTAAATTATGCTCTTTGTTAACAGCATTAGTGATAACCTGATCCTGACAACAATGCCAGTCACTCACCTATCCTGTCCACTTCTGAGGCCGGAACAGTGACGCACATAAAGTATTGACCATTCTTGCGCGCTGTCCTTGTCATGTTGAACTGCCCCATGTGCACGTCGACGGGAAACTGAGGAGTGGAATGGACTAACCACATTCCCGTTGTGTCGTCAGCCATCAGTATGCCTGCATCGAAAAATCGTCAGCTAGAAATGAAATTGGCAACTTTTTTTTTAGGATATAAAAACTGGGACTATTGGTTAATGAGGGTAAAGCAAAATGTCATTCCTGACGTAATAGTATACGCAAAAACATTTCGTACTCAAAGATATCGCGTCGTTGCCACTGCGCAGGCACCGATCCCAAAACGCAACTTGGATTGCCCCATGGCGACGGCACTATTTTTTCGCGTACTCGAAGCCTTTTGCTTTTCCGTGCGGTATAATAAAACTTGCCAATAATGTGTCTGAGAAAGATAGAAAGAGAAGATGTTCACATTGAAGCTTAAATGTTCTTGTATAAACAGGATAAATTATTTTTCTTCAATCAACATGGTTTTAGGAAACACCGTTCATGCGAAACGCAGCTGGCCGCTTTCTGTCACGATATTCATTCTTCTCTCGAAAGATGTCACCGAGTTGATTTCATTTTTCTCGATTTTTCTAAAGCTCTTGATCGCGTTTCCTATACACCTCTACTGGCAAAGCTGTCCATACTGTCTCTTGACTCTTCTGTTCTAACCTGGATGGAAGGCTTTCTCACCTGTCGAAGGCAGCATGTGAAAATTAACAACTGTCGTCCCCGAAGCGCTCCTATAACCTCCGGTATACCGCAAGGATCTGTTCTTGGACCCCTACTTTTTCTCGTGTATATTAATAACCTCCCTCTTTCATTGTCTTCTAACGCTCGTCTATTTGCTGATGACTGCGTAGTCTACCGAGTCATACCTAACACAGATGACTTGCATAACCTACAGGCTGATCTAGACCGAATTAACGATTGGTGCTCAAAGTGGCAGATGCTACTAAATACATCAAAATCCAAGTGCCTCTTCTTCTATCAAACTCGTCGACATTTTCACTCTTCCTGATCTGTTGGTAATTTTAATATTGATTCCGTGTCCACTTACAAGTATCTTGGCATTCACTTTACTCACGACCTTTGTTTGAAAACCCGTATAAATACCATAATTTCCGACTCAAACCACACTCTTGGTCTCTTGCGCCGTAATCTTCGTCTCGCGTCCTCATCTGAGAAGCGACTTGCATATGCCACATTGGTACGTCCTAATCTAGAATATGCATCATCAGTCTGGGGCCCCCATCTTAAATACCTTGTATCCGACTTAAAATCAGTCCAAACTCGTGCCACTCGCTTTATAACGTCTCAATACTCTAGGTTTGTTAGTGTTACTGAACTTAAACAAAATTTATCATTAAACCCTTTGTGTTCCCGCAGGTGAATCTCTAAATCATGTCTTTTCTACAGGTTTTACTTCGACGATATTGTACACAATTCATTCATCTTGCCACCTCATCACATATCTCTTCGCATTGACCACCATGCAAAAGTCGGCCTTTTTTCACTCGAAACACAGCATTCCTTAAATCTTTTTTCCCGACGACATTTGTCGACTGCAACGGCCTGCCCGGAGCCATCGTCTCTGCTCAAGACATCCATTCGTTCCGCCAAATGTTAACCTCGCTATTTTTAACCCACTCCCTTGTGTAATACCCTGACTCAGGGTTCTTAAGGTATTTAAATGAATAAATAAGTATAAGGGCCGACACAGGCTGGCAAGTAAATTGAGGGGGGGAGGGAGGGAATGAAGACGTTTACAAATCTCTGTAATGCGAAACTAGAGCGCAGCTATTGAGGGGGAGGAGGGGAGAAAACGGAGGGGAGGGTCTGTTCCTTCTCCCCCTCTGTACCCTACCCTCCTAATCTCCTGCCCTTCTCCTCCTCCTTTTTCTCTCCCCTCCTCCTCCTAATCTCCTCCTCTGCCCTCCACCTTTCCTCCTCCTCCTCTCCTCCTGCCGCTGAATTTGTTCATCGGTGAAGTGACACGAATTTGTGACGTAATTTTCCCCGCTAAATGTAAATGGGGGTCTGAATTGGTGTTGAGGTTATGTGACGTTAACTTTCTCGCTAAATTTAGCGGGAAAATTTCTGCGAAAACTTTAGCGGGAAAAATTCCCCGCTAACTTTAACGGGGGAACGTCCCGTAACTCAACGCGCGCGGTTATGCCGACGGCGACGCCGACGCCGGTCAACCCGGAAACGGTGGCCTGAGAGCTGAGCTCTGGGAAACGTTAAATATATTTTAATAAAAAATAATAAAATGCACGAAAACCGTAAAACACTCGGTTATGGGTTTAGGTTATTGTCATATCGATACCTAAATTACTCTTAAATAACTTGGCTGTATACTTTCCGGTTTTAGCCGAAAAGCACTGATTAACATCCGCCGGTGTCGAACATACAAAATCGGTTAAAACCAGAAAAAACACCGTTTTTTTTTTAATATTTTCGAGCAAGCGCTAGATCTTTCAACGAAAAAGTTCGATTAAAACAAACTATAGACACCTATATAAACATCCGCCGGTGACCGGAAATAAAAATAGTTCCAAGATAAAGAAAACAGGTTTTTAAAACTTTCCCAGCAATGTTTTTTTTTTCTTTTTTTTATCTGAAAAATTCTTACAAAAACTTCCGTTAAACACATTATCTTACCCAGAATCATGCACTTTGCCTTTCTTTTGCGACGTACGTGGTCTTAAACTCTTGGAGGATAGTAGTTTTGTTCCTCTGTTGTCCAAGGTCAGTGGTCCTCCTAAGCCAAGCGACCTTGAAAATCCCTCTCGGTAGCCCGACAGGCCAGTCACAGCTGGCCATTACTGTCCCGTTGCACGTTTTGGAGCTTCCCATGTCAAGCGCAAATGATGAGTAGGCATTCTCGAAATTGCGTGACGTCAACAGGAAGGAGTGACAGACACAAGCCTAGGAATGTATGCGTGGATATACTACAATAATCAAGTGTGAAAGAGATTGTGTAAAAGATGTAAATAAAATTTGAACTTATTTTCGTCCTCAGTGGTCGTTTACATTCGCAAATTTGTTTCCCCCGAGAATCAGCGTTTTTAACAACTGCACGAGAGAATTCGCTGAAAAACACCGGTATTCTAGAAATAAATAAACACCGGTAAACATCCACCGATATTTGTCATAAATAAACACCGGAAAGTATACACTCTATACATAAGATAAACAATCTTACAGCCTATATATTGGAAGAGCGATTTGAAGACGGGGCCGTTGTTTGTGGTGCCACCGCCAAAAATTTTCTGGAACTGAATTATCGGTTGTTAGACACACCTGGTCCGTTTTATAGGCTCATCGAGTGACGTAAGATCACCCAATGTCAAGAAGTCACCATAGCACCTGACGTCCCTGCAACATGGCGTCGCGGGACTTCATGTTATCACGTGGCACCACGAAACAATGACGTCAAAGCCTCAATTAAATATACACGAACTCAACTCTCCTACGTCACGCCGCGGTGGTGGCGCGTCGGACGCACTTCCGGTCTGGGGTGGTGGGCAGAAGTCGCGGTGCGAGACATGCATTCCTGCGTTCTTTTGGAAGAAACCAGACAAAAAACCTGCCTTCTCGTCAGAATGCTGTGACGGGGCTGTTCTAAGAGAGTCTGGAAAGGTTTGAAGATCAGTTTTCATGTGTTTCTGGCCCTCCTTTCGTCCGAGAACGTGGATAGTACCCGTGACAAGGGCAAACCAAACGCTGTAGAACTACGATTGCTTGTGCGGGCAACACTTTGTGCTCCCCAGATGTAGTTTTTGTGTTCCAACATGAACGAGAGAAAACCGCCAAGTTGTCCGAACCACCCGCGGGTTCAGTGCATCTTCAAATTCACACGGCTGCCTGATCGTTCGAACTTTCGTCTGCTCTTTCGAACTTGTCTGCTTTTTGTCGTCTGCTCGTTCAAACAAAAGCGGCCCGTAGTTTAAACTCTGACCGAGTGATTGCAATAAGAAGTAACTGCAGGCCTCAAAAGACTAAAGTTGGCTCGGTGTAAACAGTAGATACAAGATTTTGATCATTGGTACCAGTGGCCATCCCCGCCTTGTTACGCTTGGTCTGTTCCCCCTTCCGAGTTTCAGTATCGACGTCGATGATCGCCGCTACCTTCTACACTTTTGCAGCACGAGCGACGTTGCGACCGGAAATAGCTAGAAGGGTCTCATCATGGTTTTGGCGTCCATTCTGCGGCGTTCATGCGAATGAATCGCCGCACGTCAAACTATTTACGCAAAGTTTAACGGCGTAACGAACCTTGATAATTTTGCTCAGGCGATTAAAGTGCTAAGACATTGCTATGAGGACGTAGATTCGACAATCCCAACGCGGAAAAAAGTATGCAGACTCACACAGACGCCGACAACGTGACATTCCAATGGTTTGTTGACGCGGGACGCGGTGCTTCTTGCCCGCACTCCATTGCGCATTCGTTCGAACTGTCGTCTGATCTTTCAAACTAGTCTGCTTTCTGTCGTCAGCCCGTTCAAACTACAGCGGCCCGTAAACCAAGCGTTGACCCGGTAATTGCGATAAGAAGTAAGTGCACGTTTCAAAACACTTTTGAAGGTTGGGTGGGGTAAGTAGGCTAAGTGTAAACAGTAGATACAGAAGATGTTGATCATTGTTACCAGTGGCCGTCACCGACTTGTAATGCCCGATTCTACTTGCGGTTTTCAGTATCGAAGTCCACCATATCAGCTACGGTCCACGCTTTTGCAGCCCGAGCGACGTCGCGACTGAAAATAGCGAGATGAATCTCATCGTGGGAGTCAGGCTTCAGCGCCCATTCTGCGGCGTCCACGTGAAATGAAGTGCCGCACATCACATTATTCACGCAAAGGTTTGCGGTGTAAAGAGCCTCGTTAATTTTGCTGAAGCCACTCAAGTAGTAAGACATTGTTAGGAGGACGTAGAATCAACAATTCCAACGCGAGAAAGTGCACGGGGACTCACACCGACGCCGACAACAACGCAATTCAATGGTTTGTTTATGGGCGACGGCGAGATTCTTGCTCACGGTCCACCGCGCATGCGCGGCGCCGGTGGCCTCCGCTAGGGGCGCTCCGGTTTGTTTGTAAATATGAGTTGGTGTATAGCGGAGAAATAAATGAACAATATGTTTTTATTCATATTTCAGAAACAAATATCTAACCTCTCTTATAGAAACTTGTTGCGCACCAAGCACGGTAGTACCAAGCAACCAAGCTGCCGCCCACACAAACCGGGCAGCGCGAGCCATGCTCTCGAGCAAGGGCATGCGCGAGGCAGCGAGCCATTGGGAACTGATCTGGGCGCCATACCGGTCCTGCCCGTTCTGTAGCAGTAAAGAACGTGATGAATATAACAATTGTCGACGAGCAAACGGCACGAACTGTACGACGGTAAAGCCAGGGAAGCATGGCGACTTACGGCTCCGTGGAGGAGTTTTCCGGCAAAGGAATGGTCGTCCTGGGCAGAGCGACTGGATTCCTACTTCCAAGCCAACGGTATCGCCGATGGCGGCAAGAAGCGCGCTATCTTGCTGACGCTATGTGGAACGAACACATTCGAAACCGTCAAGGCATTAGTGGCACCGGGGACACCGAGTGACCACTCATTCGTAGTAATCGTCAGTCTGCTGCGTGCCCACTACGATCCCCGCCCGTCGGAGCTGTTCAGTCGCAAGTTTCAGCGCCGGGACCAACTGCCGCACGAAACAGTAGCCACCTACGTAGCAGCGTTAAAAGCTCTCGCGGCAGATTGCAACTTCGGCACGTCACCGGCCCAGCCTTCGGCCCAGCCTCCTAGGGTTCCTATGTCGGAATCCACAGGTGTGAGTGCGACTGCAACTCCTACCGTTCGGCCCGACCTGAGATCAACGATGTTGCCCATCGACGTAATGCTACGTGGTCGTTTGTCTGCGGACTGCAAGACGACAATCTGCAACAAAGATTGTTTTCATACCCAATGCAAACAATCCCACTTCTAAAGCTGCCTACGTAGCAGCTTTTAACACTGCTACGTAGGCGGCTACTGTTTCGTGAGGCAGTTGGTCCCGGTTGCGCTGGAAATCGCTCTCACCTGGAGGTGAGAGCGAAGACCTCAGCCACGTCCACAGCTGTTATTAGAGAACTGCGTGCTATCTTCGCGACATTAGGATCGCCACGGAAGGTGGTGTCGGATAATGGGAGCGTGTTTGTGTCAAGGGAGGTACTCGATTTCTACCAACGAAACAGTGTGGAGCCTGTGACAAGCGCACCATACCATCCGGCTACCAACGGCCAAACGGAGCGGATGGTCTTTGAATTGAAGCAAGCACTTCAAAAAGACAAAGTCGGCAGCTTGTTAGTGAGACTGGCAAGATTCCTCTACAAGCAGCACACCACTGTCACATCCTCCACCGGGAAAGCACCCGCGTTGCTAATGTTCGGCCGTGAATTGGCATCAAACATAAGCCGAGTTACACCGGAACCAGAAACATGCAACAAAAGAGAAGGCGAGGAAGGAAGAGAGGTGATGACCCCTTCACGCCGCTTTGTTGAAGGGCAACCTGTGTTTGCTATAAATTTTCGCGGAAAACCGAGGTGGCTAGAAGGAACACTACTCAAGCAGCTCGGTCTTCGATCTTGGCTTCTCCAAGCACCGTTTGGAGAAATCCGCAGACACGTCGACCACTTTAGACGACAATCTGGAGTTACGCCTCAAACATCCGGGCCCCATAGTCTCTTGGCAAGAGGCTTGTGCGAAACGATGACGCCAGCAGCGTGGTTCACAGCAGCAGCAGCTGAGGCCAGTCCTGCCACTCCGACTGTTGCTGCTGAGGAGCCGCCTGCAACACTACCGGCACAGCATCCAACCGTTGCTGCTGAAGAGCTGCCTCCGTTTCTACCAGTACAGTCTCCAGCAGGAGCTGCACCGGATGTTCCCGTCCAAGTTGATCGGCGCACCAGCTCTCGGGCTAGGCGCCCACATTCAAGATATGGACACTCCATCTAACCGCTCATTCACACTGGAAGCGGATCCGCGTTCGCAAAGCGGTTGCGAACGCGGTTGTATAAAAATCTAGCACAATTGCACGCGCACTTGATGTCATCGAGTGCGCGTGCAATGGCACTGGATCTTTATACAACCGCGTTCGCAACCGCTTTGCGAGCGCAGATCCGCTTCCAGTGTGAATGAGCGGTAAGGGGGAAGATGTGTTGCGTACCAAGCAACCAAGCTCCCGCCCACACAAACCGGGCAGCGCGATCCATGCTTCCGAGCAAGGGCATGCGCGAGGCAGCGAGCCATTGGGAACTGATCTGGGCGCCATACCGGTCCTGCCCGTTCCGTAGCAGTAAAGAACGTGATGAATATAACAAAACTTAAACAATTGCGCTTTGAATAATGAATTTCATACACTGTAGAACTTTAGAAAGAAAGGTCGCTGGTAACTATTTCTTCTTACCCTTGCTATGTGCGTAATCTTTGGCATGCACCTTAGGTTCCTTGGTATCATCATCGTCTCCCGTGAACGGCTGATCGTTGTAGGTCGCATACGCTATGTTCTGAGGAATATAGAATGCGGAAGTTTCATGTCCTTCAATGAGGTAGTGAAGTACTGGATTGGAGTGGGATAATAAATAATGTAAACAAGTGCTTTCCGACTTTTGTTTAGTCAAGGTTTCTTTTAGGTCATGTTTAGCGTTTCGGGTTTTCGAAGATTATTTTTCCTTAATTCCGGGGGTGTGTGTCTAAAATTTATACTGTTCCAAAAAATTATGTTTTTTTTTTTTCGTTTTTCGTCATAACATTAAGGTCGTCGTTTACAGGGGCTTATACAGTCATGTCTCGTTAGTCACAACTGCGTTAACATGGAACCTTGTTATATAGACAATATTTTAGGAGGAACTGGTCAAACTTATGCATATTCGTTTTGTTATTATTGTCGACTCACATTATGGACAATTTGTTTGAAAAAGAACGGGTTGCATATTAGCGATACATGACTGCACAGAAGTAAACAAGACCCGGGCATGGAATTAAACCCCCTCCAGGAAACCTGCGCGTGACCCGAATAATTTGAAGGGGACTCACTAGCGAAAGGAAAAGGAAACGAGGTAAGGGGTTTCGTTCCCAAAGGAGAAAGCACCCTTTCGGGCACTTCAGTGCGGTCTGTGTTCCGGGTAAACACAAAGCAAAACAGTAGCTAAAATTTTTTTTCCGCGAAGCTTTAGTCTATTTAAGATGATCAGTTCAAAGTTCCGTTTATTTTGTTTTTCTCCGACTTTGATGAAAACGACTCTGAGTTTACTTTTCGGGATTATCGGCATCCCAAAAACATGTAATTCAAGTCACGTGTCAATTCTCCTGCACACATACTGTAGGTGAGAGCCGGGAAGTAATCGTAGTTTTGTGTTTCTTTAGACAGTGGGAAGTGAGTCATGCTACTGGGTGTCTGGATGTCTCCGCAGTAGACGAGAAATTTAGCCAGTGCAGTACTACTGCTAGCCTGGGGTCTTTAACGTGCAACACGCAGCAGTGGTACACGACCTCACGCCGGTGCAATGGTCAATTCAGGTTGCGAGGTCACCGATACCGAGCACAGACAAAATCAGGGAGCACTAGCTCTTAACTTTAAAGATGCTTGCAGAGCATGAACTGGCATGCTAGATCAAAGCCCTCCACGGCCTTGAATGGTGCCCCGCCCGCCAGTTAAAGCCACGGAAGGCTGTGATCCAGCAAGTCAGTTATTGCTTTGAGAGCGTAGCATCATTTGCACTCAAAGTCAAACGAACCGCAGGTTCACTTCACACCCAAGCACGGGGATGGCTGTGTCTCGTAGCCAACCGTGCAGGCTTAAGACCACGGTCCCCCTGATTCTGTCAATAGACGTCTTGAAAAATCAAAGCGATCCTAGCGGCGTAGTGCTGCGCAAAGCAACTTAAGATCACCTTGACAACAGTTTCAGTTTCGACTTTTTAATCTCACTTCACGACAGCCCGTCACGACCAAATACAATGCTTTCATTTTCGTAGGCGCTAAATTTGTCATACTGTTGGTGTTGCCTACCAGTACGAATGGAATGCTGGGGCACGTTTTTCTTTTGTGGCTCCTGACGTGCCAGGGTTTGTGCAAAGGTAAAAAAATAACTACAATCGCAGATGGAACAAGTATACTTAACCGATCATCCTGTTCTATTGTCTCCTCAATGTCCTGAGCTTCCTAAAAGGCCTAAAATAACAATTGTAGGTCTTCACGCCTTGCACAAGTTTACGTACCTTCAAATACGTTGCTAAATTGTCAAACAAAAACAACTAAGCTTTCGTAAATAATAAATTCGTTCAAAATTTGGTACACAGATTCACTAGACGAAACCTGTAACGTAACAAGATACTACAGACACTAATCGTGGCGTCACACATTTTTCAGTTCCCCTCTTCATCAACACCGAGCCGCTCTCCTGAGACACCGGAGATACATGTCCGACCAGAGCCTCCTATATACGCTTATATATAGATATTTGATTTACTCTCGTTCCCAGCCACCTGGTGGGCATATCCGGTATGGGCGACAAAAAATAATAAAATATTTCATCCTTCAAATATACTAAAAAAAAATAGAGGGGAGGCAAAACGAGAATGAGTGTTTGCCAGTATGGGCGAAAACTATGTTTTCGCCCATAATGAAGGTGACGACATTCAAGATGGCGGCGTTTTTGTGGAGGAGGTTTATAGGAGGCTCTGGTCGGACAAACTGGCAGATGTCTCAACGATCGGCTGCGAGAAAATTATAACGAACACAAACAAGACTGTGTCTGGCCATCTGATACGCTGCCGAGACTGTGGTTGTGATTCCCAGTTCACAAAATGCATTCTGTTGGCGCGGAATGGCGGCCTTATATTATACCGATCTCAATAGGCGTTCCAGGCACGCATGACGACGCCATAACTGTGATTCAAAGGAGGCAAACACCAGTTCACTAGACAACTCGTGCCGCCCATGCTCTGCCCGGGCAGACCACTGATCTTTATGTCTATAGGCATCAGTGGGGCAGACCCTCAGCGGGAATGTCGTGCGCGCAGAAAGACTGCAGTTCCGAGGATGCATGACGCCAAAAAATTATACTACATGGCGAAGTAGTCATTGGGATGGGCGCAAATTTTCGGGGTGTTTTTCGTGTTTTTTTCGTTTTCTTTGTAACATGACCTTGGTTCTTACGAAGAAGTAGAAGAAACGTGACTTGAAAGTCGTCGCTGTATTTGTCCCTCTATGAGTCCTCTCTTATTCTCCTTGTTTGGAACACGCTGTTGCTGAGGGGAGATCGGTGGCTGAGTATGTCAGCGCACCGCAATTCGGAACGCTTGGAGCGAAAGCTCGCGTTGCAGAACCCAGCGCAACCCAGATATCCTGGGCTCAACCCCCCCCCCCCCTCCCCCCTGCCCGTTCCGATCTGCATGAACATCGTACCGGCGTGATGTCGTGTATCCGGTATCCCTAGTGCATGATGCACGTTAACGGCCTCAGGCTAGCGGTTGCACTGCATTGGCTAAATTTCTCAGATACAACTGAGACACCAGGCGCCTATCGAAGCTGACTTTACTTCCTGTTGTGGAAACAAACACTGAAAATTATTTTGCTGCTGCTAATATGAACTCGAGATGCGTTGAGCGACGTAACGCGACCGACCCGGTGATAAAGGGCGGTCTAAACCAAGCCGCAAAACGGCTCCGCGAGATTGAGGGAGGCAACGCCCTTTGCTTTTATATAAAGCGCCGTTCACATATATGTGACCGAGTACAAACGAGAGAGACCAGACCGGTTTTTAAGCCTTTTGCGACTTCTTAGGACCGGATACGCTGCAGCGGAGCTGGTCCTAAGAGATCGCAGAAGGCTTGACAACCGGTCTGGTCTCTCTCGGTCTTACTCGGTCGCAAGGGTGTGAACGGCCCTTTACTGTGTGTTCGAGTGTCTGCACGAACAGTACAGCCAGCACGCCGAAGCGCAAGAAACGGAGCGGGAAAGGAAAAAAACGCACATCACGGGCGGGAGAGGGAGAAACGACCCCCTTTGTGTGATTTTTGAGCATCGAGGGAGAAAATACAACAAAAGCAACTCAATTGAAAGAAAAAGTGAGTCTGGGACAATTAAAATAACAAACAGCACGACACAGTACCGGCTTGCCTGCGCACTTTCCCTCCTTGGAAAGAAACTGCTTTTTAAGCCTCTCTTGTCCTTTTGTTTGGTTTCTGATCAGCGAATGGCGCACCCCCCCCCCCCCCCCCCCGCGTCCTTCCCTCCGCCCCACTTCGCTTAATGTTTGCGAAAGGGCGAGGAGGTCGGACCGCCTTCGGGCTCTCCGGCGGTCTTCGGGGCCGGAAAAAAGTTCAATATATTTAACTTTGAACCCGCAAAGGGGGGCCCGCAAAACGTCACGTTCACGTGATCATTGACGTCACTCCTCTTGCCCGAATTTCTAGGGGAGCCGTTTTCGCCCGATTTGCGGGTTGGTTTGGACCGCCCTTAACAAGCGGGACCATAGAGGGCGGATGAAGAAGAAGGAGACGGCATCCTGATCCTGTTACGTCATGGCTCGCTTATTGAGCGAGTTGCAATGCAGGAGTTTCCAGAGGCGTTTTATATGCTTTATTCTTCAAATCCCGAGCTGAAACTTCTTCGACACTTCCACAAGGAGGTTCTGGTACCTACCACAAGGATTTTATATAGAACCAACGACTCCTAATTTAGGCTGGAGAGGCGCTTTAAATGATCCGTAAACAGGGAGGGTCATGCTGCACTCTACTGCGATAACCAGGCCGCCAAAAAGGTATAAGACGAGGCCGGCCGTACTCCTACTCCTCGCAAAGTCTAGGCAAGTCCCTACGGCCGCTGGAGGTCCGGATTTCAACGGGGTTTCTCACGAAAATGAATGGGTGCAATGTAAGCGAGCACTGACTACACTTTCATACAGTTCTGACATGCACTACTTCGTCAACAAGGACATAGAAACCATGCTACTCCTCTTCATGGCCAAAGAGGTCCCATAACACAACGCGCGCAGTGTTGCATGCAGGGATTTTTGGAAGTAGCCTATTTAGGTGCTCTTTGGACGCTCGCGAATTGTCTTACTCTGAATACTTTTTTTTAATGAGTGGTTTTGTGTGAGAAGGAAAGGGAAAGGGAAAAAACGCGCTGGTACACGCAATCATAATTAACTATATTATACCCACTACACTAATATACACTCATGGCGTAGGCGTACCGTAGAAACGGAAACTAATTTCACTGCAATATCCAGGGTACCTTAGGTGGCAGTAAAATTTGGGATAGATGACGCAATGCACGTCACGGACATACTGCAAGTTAGTACATAATCAAGGCAGCCATGATAAATAACAAAAAGTATGCGTATATAAAAAAAAGTATAGGTACTTTTTGAATTCTTAAAGTTTTTTTATAATTTACTTGAAGGTTCAAAATACTTGATTTCATAGAAATACATTTCGGTGTCATTTTTGGAGGCTATTAAAAAGAGACGTTACTATACCACATAAAATAGTGAAGACCCCACAGCACCCCCGTTTTTATTTATGCTTTAAGAAATGTTTAGAGAAACAAATATTTTGCTTCTTTGTCGATATGCTACTTTTCTAAATATTGAAAGACGATAATATTCGTATATTTATACCTACAGTGTTTGTGCGACTTTATTACTTTATAGTCTTCGGCGTCCTACGCTATATTTTCTTTGTCTATATATATATATATATATATATATATATATATATATATATAATTTAGATATATTCTACGTCACTCCCAATGATTCTTACAGTTACTGCAGAACAAGTGTATGCACTCATCCAAAAAGATTAACGTCAATTGAGGAAGTCAAACAAGAATGCGTTGCAGGTGCTGTATACTTACGGAGGACTTTTGTTTTTCAAAAAGTTTTTTCAATGTGAAGGCTAGGGGGTTACTCTGGCTGTAGAGAGTTTCGGAGGACATGTTCCAATAGCTGAAGTTTCTGGTATTCGAGTCAAAGTAGGCGAACTGCAGCCCGTCGGTGTTGAATCCCCGTTTGACTTTGACGTAATTCACTCCCTGGACTGGGAACTTGTACATGACGAACCTGCAACAAAATGTGTAGACTCTGTAGAGTAACAGATCAGCATATATGTAATCGAAATAAACTTATAATAATAATAATAATAATAATAATAATAATAATAATAATAATAATAACAATAATAATCAATCAATCAATCAATGTTTTTATTGAAGTGCCCAGGAACAACCTTGCGGTCTTAGTACAGGTGCACTCAGGAAACATGAAAAACAACACTACACACAAGAAACAAACAGTAAACAATAAAACACTTAAAAAAGATCACATATGTTACACAAACTCGCTAGGCTATACCACCACGATAGCGAAAGGAAAGGAAAGCGAGAGTATAAAAATTGGTTCTGAGCAACTTAATCAGGTGCAAAAAATGGGAAGCCAAATTTAGGTGAAGAACTTTAGCGCTCTGATGAACTCCGGTGTGTTATTGTTAAATATATCAATAGAGTCTGTAAAAGAGGAATTGTAGGTGTGCCCAATTCTCGACACGGGGTCCTGAAGATTAGTTACGGGAGCATTATAGAAGGATGCATTTTGCCTTGTAGTTTTTACGGGAATTTTCAAACGCACATTTGATATCAATGATGTGCAGTCAGTGATGCCATGAATAAGTTTGTACAGATATAGGATGTCGGCATGTTCTCTCCTACGCCGCAGGGTGGGCAATGCCAAGCTATGTTGGACTGGGACTGCTGGATCATCGTTTGAGTTGGACGCATTGCGCGACGAGAAACGATGTCTGTAGATACATAAGAACTTATTCTGAACACGTTAGATTCTAGCCGAGGTTGTCGCGCAGATTCCATTCCATACAACAGAGGAATACTCGACGTGTGGTCGACATAAAGCGCTGTACAGTGTGACAAAAGTACTAGGGTTATTAAACTCTTCAGTAATGCGGCACGTGATACCAAGCGTACGTAAAGCTGAGCTCACAATATGGTCAACATGACTCGAAAAGCGTAATGTACTATCAAATACAACTCCAAGGTCTTTGATTTCATTCACACGTGTCAAAAGAACTGACTGAATGTCATAAGAGAATATAATATTATGTGTCTTTCGAGTGTAGGACATGACTTTAGTTTTCGAACTATTTAGTTTTAGGGCATTCTGATTGCACCAGTTTTCGAATTCATATACATCATTTTGTAGCAAAACACAGTCGCGTTCGTCTCGTACCTCTATAAACATCTTAATGTCATCTGCATATTGTAGAAAGGAAGAGTGACAGATCACAGCCGAAGCATCATTCACAAAAATTGAAAACAGAAGGGGGTCAAGAACGGAACCTTGAGGTACACCCGTCGTAGCCTGATAAGCAGCAGACGAATTACCATTCGAGCTGACAAAACACAGTCTATCACGCAAGTAACTTTTGAGCAATAAAAGTAACGACCTGTGGACATCAAGCCTTAACAGCTTTGCCAGCAACATGTCGTGATTTACAAGATCAAACGCTTTGCTTAGATCAAAGTAGATTACATCAAGTTGGCCTCTATTAGAGACGACCTGAGCAGCAGTTGACATGAAACAAGTGAGGTTAGTCGTGGTTGAGCGACCCGCCATAAAACCATGTTGGCTAGGGATGAGAGAATGTTTGAGCTTAAACGACAATATTTTGTGTAAAGCTGTTTCGAAGAGTTTTGAAAATGTACAAAGAAGAGATATAGGCCTGTAATTTGAGACGCTTGTTCTTGAACCGGACTTATGTACGGGTACAACAAGTGCTGTTTTCCACAAGACGGGAAACACTTCGGTTTTTACGCAGTTGTTAAAGATGTGTACCAAAATAGGGATAAATATTGCACTATAGGCCTTCAATAGGACCGACGGAATGCCGTCATGGCCAGAAGACAAAGACGGCTTCATCTTCTTTACACACTCATGTAATAGCTTCTCATCAAAAAACGCAATACAAGTTGAATTACTAGAGGCAGCTGGCGCGGCGTTAATGGGAGAGTTCGGTTGATGCCTAAATACGGACTGGAAGTGGTGGGCGAAAATTTCGCAAACATCTGTGGTCGAGTTTCCCTGTGAGTTCAGCAATGTGATCTCCCTCCCACATTTTGTCTTTGATCGAGACCGAACGTATTCCCAAATTCCATGGGATTCTGAGTTAAATGCAGCTCAACAGAATTAACGTACCTCTGACGATCACGCCTCATAACTTCCCTGCATGAAGACCTTAGACGCCTAAATTCTGATTTCCATCCAGGGAGACCGTTCTTTTTAAATTTTCTGTGAGCGTGCAACTTCTTATTCATTAATCTGCGTAATTCACGTGAGAACCAAAAGGAAAACATAGAACCTGCGGTTCTCCGTAACGAGATAAACTGGTGCATCCCTTCTCGAACGATGCGTGTGAACTCACGAACCTGTTCATCGACGTCAGTGCATCGAATGATCGATGACCAATCGTATTCGGCAAAATGGTTGTATAAACCAACGTAGTCTCCAGCGTAAAAATTGTGACTAGTCACATTAGAATGACTCTGTAAACAACGCCTCATGCCTTCTCGAAGAGCTACCACGGTCTCCAGAGGGGTGTGATATCTGTCAGGTGGAACTAAACTTGAGGCACACTCAATTATACGTATATCATCTAAATCTGAGAAACACAAATCAAGCATGTTTCCCTGGCAATTGGGAATACAATTGTGTTGCTTTAGATTCGTAAATGATGCAAAGTTAAGTAAGAACGTAGATTTCTGAGCAAGGTAATAATAATAATAATAATAATAATAATAATAATAATAATAATAATAGTAATAGTAGTAATAGTAATAGTAATCTTTAATAACTAATTCTTAGAGTCAGGATGAAGTTCCAGGTCTTGTCAAAGCCTCAAGGGCTTGTGGGACTAGACCCAGCAGTTGCAGCAAGCTTATTGAAAATGTTCACATTGTCACGTACACACACTCACACACACACACGTACAAACACGAATCACACACCGATGACATCTTCTGCTCCAGGCGAAAGTTCACATTTCTGTCGGTCTTGAAAAAGTGCAGGAAAACACGTAGTCTCATCAGAAAATAAACGCACACATACGCAAATACAGTAGCCCGAGAATACAATGAAGACCGTAGTCGTATCGGAAGCAGGAGCGAACTGCCAAAGCCAACTTACTTCCTCAAAAAAAAAAAAAAAGGACGCGCGCGTTTTTTTGCAGTATTGCTTTTCTTAAGGAAAAAAGAAGCTTTTTATACTTTCCAAAAAGAAAAGAATGAAAGATATGCGCAGTCACAGTTACTTTGAAAACTTACTTACACGATTACTTTCATAAAAAAAAAGTTTTTCATGTTCTTTTTCATATTTTCATCAAGAAAAAAAATCCTAGTGAGGTACAAAATATTTCTTACAATCACGTTTTTAATGATAGCTCAAAACGTGTAAACAAAAGAGTGAACTGAAAAGATTACCTTATAAAACTAAGGTAGAAAAAAAGAAGATGGATGGTCACTGTTTTCGCACATCCGTGAACATGCTTCTCAGACATTTTTTCAACATTTTGTTCGAGTTAATGGAAAGCAGATTCTGGAAGACCATTAAAAATTTTCGGGACATAAAATGTGCGCAGACTTTCACCATAGTGAGTTCTCACCCTAGGAGTGACGAAACGTGGAACAGATCTGAGTTCACGAGATGGAGTAGACGCGAGTTTGAAATCACTTTCCCAGAAATGCCGCCAAACGACAGTTTGAAGGAAAAGCGAGTAAAAAGACGGCAACTCAAGTGAAATAAAGAGGTTAGCATTGGATGAAAAGTCGCTGTTGTATGCGACACTTTTTAGAATCCCTTTTAAAACTCGGTCAATTCTTAAATGCCAGGAGAGTGAACAATTGAAAAAGACAGTTATGCCGTACCTTTGTACGCTGTAAGCTAAGGCGTGCATTATGATCCTTCTAACTGACAATGGTATGAAACCTTTAATGTGGTACATCATGCACGACACGCTCCTCAACCGTTGACATACGTAAGACATATGAGTATCCCATGTGAGATCACAATCAAAGTGAATACCTAAGTACTTTACTGAACTAACATATTTGACAGGTCTACAATTACAACATGGACAATTGGAGCTATGAAGGAATAGTCGAAAAGTCAAACTGACATTTTTTAAAGGATTACGGAAGCAGATCAGTTTTGTTTTCGAAGCATTTACACGTAGCTTGTTTGCCGAAAACCAGTCAATAATTTTGGTTGCGTCTGCCTGAAGCATTTCCATAGCACGCTGGTAAACTAGGTGCCGAGAAAACAAAAGAGTGTCGTCCGCATATTGAAAAATTGTTGAATTTGTCGTTGCCGCAGAAATGTCATTTACGTAGAAATTGAATAGTAAGGGAGAAAGAATGGAGCCCTGGGGAACTCCAGAAGTAAGGAAAACTTGAGAGCTGCGGACATTGTCTACTGAAACAACCTGTGTATGATTTGAAAGATAACTCTTCAGCAATGTATGAAATGGTCCCCGAAAGCCGATTCTATAGAGTTTGTCTAAGAGGATGTTGTGGTTCACGGTGTCAAACGCTTTGGCTACATCAACGAAGAGGGCACACACATACATGTTATCGTCGAAGGAAGAGTGCACAACATCTGAGAATTTCTCAAGGAGATTAGTTGTACTACGACCAAAGCAAAGACAATATAACATTATTCACTATGCACACTGGTACTAGGCTTGTACTAAGTAATATCCAAGTCAACACATTTCAGTTCCTTCTTCAATGCCTTCAGTGAGGTGATGTACAGGATTGAGTCCGGCAGAGCGTTCAATAAAATAATAATAATAATCATAATTTCATTTGCCCATCAGGAATGCAATGTTATATGTATGGGCACATCAAAGCCAGCTAAAGGCTTGTGTAATGACGCCCTAAAAAAATTTAAAAAGAAATAAAAATAAGATCGGCAAAAATGGAAAAGTAGAAAAAAAAAACAAAAAAAAAAACACGACGAAGCAACGGAAAACATTGTCATGACAGAAAGCTATACATAAATGTCATCAGAACTATTAGAGCAATGGAAATGAAAGTATAATCAGCGACAATCAAAAATGTTGCTAGTCATAGCAAAAAAAAGTAAGCAAAAACTAAAGACTTTCAGCAGAACTATACTGAAATGGAAACACGACGCTGGAAAAACATATCGAGGAAATGAAAAGGAGAAGGAAAAGTCGTAATTGTCATCAGACAGTGACAAAAAGAAAAGAAAAAAAAAACGTGAGTGAATAAGCAAAATAACACACATAGAAAACAAAACGAGAAAGCAAAATGAAACACAGACAGTACATGGCATGAAAAAAAGCAAATAATTGTAAAACAAAAAAAAAAAGAACAGAAGACATAGAAATGTTATCAGAATCATTGGGGAAGAAGGGGCCAGAGAAAGAAATAATAGCCCTGCAGACTCACTATGCACACACTGGTACTAGGCTTGCACTAAGTAATATCCAAGTCAACACATTTCAGTTCCTTCTTCAATGCCTTCAGTGAGGTGATGTCCAGGACTGAGTCCGGCAGAGCGTTCAATAAACTTGGAACCTAATAATCGCGCCTCCGTTTACCATTTACCGGTCGAGCAACGTGGCACCTTGAAACGAGGGGTGCATCGCAATGAGCGAGATGGAAGTGACGGTGTTTTGAAATCCTTATTTCAAAAGTTGCTTAATACAACAGTTTGAATATAAAGTGAACTGAGGTTTGGCAATTGAAAAGCTTTGAAAATATCCCTAGTTGTTGACAACGGCGTATTATATGCAACGCTAGTGAGTATTCCCCTCAGTAGGGTATCAACGTTTGTTTGCAAGCGACCAGGACAATTTCCAAAAACGATTACGCCGTACCGAATGACACTGTAAGCAAGTGCTTGAGCCATCAGCAGCCTTACACCAACTGCTATAAAGACTCTAGTGTTATAAAGCATGCAGCATACAGCTGGTATTTTGCTACATAAGTATGAAATATGCGTGTTCCACGACATATCAAAATCAAAATGAACACCCCAGTATTTAACATGATTAAGTGACTCAATTGGTATACATGTACACGAATCACATTTAGATCGGTGAAGAAGAAACTTTACATTAGCAGGGTGGCTTTTGAGAGGATTACGAAAATAAACTAGCTATGTTTGATACTTATTAATGCCCATCATGTTTTTAGCAAACCAGTCCATTATATAGGTAGCATTCTCCTCAAGTGTTTTGAAAGAGTCATAAAAATTAATACGACGCGTCACAATAATAATAATAATAATAATAATAATAATAATAATAATAATCTTAACAAAGTGCTTCAAACATCCGTCGGCGCTTCTCACGTTGTTCCGTTGATTAGGCATGCCCCCAGTTAGTTAACAACTCAGTTGTAAGGAACAAAACGAAAACAATAATAAACTCATTAGAAATTGAATTATTCTAGAAAAAAAACATTTGATTAGGATTTTAGACATCGCTACGTTAAAGGGGCGGTGCAACGATATTCAGATGGAATGTGGTTAATTTTACACGAGCTTTTTGCACTAGCAAGACCCAAGTATACTGGAACGCAACACCACTGGTTGCAGTAGTTGACGACGTAGCTTGGAGATCGCAGTGTCGGCCTAGTCCTCCAGTGACGATATTTTAATGCCGCTCATAAATTGGACCCGAGCATTACGTGAGCACTCGTTTTGGGCTCGTGATAATCAACAGTTCGAAGAGCATTTGGAAAGTGGCTTGTATCCAATTGCTGCAATGACAACAAAAGCCGAACCATAACAATGTCGGGAACTTGGCGCGTGTCCTGTGCTTTGGCAATTTCAGCGCGCGGCTATCATCAACGTTGGCGAAATAGAATCGGCTCCAGATCACGTGGCAGCGTGTTCCGGCAGCAAGTGGAGGGAGTCAAGACTGCTCTTGTTTCTTTAATTTTTGCCTGTGACTTCGATTCGGCGGGCCGAAAAACGAACGGCTCTTTTACGAATTATAGATGTAAGGAGTTCGTTCTAAGCGTGTGATTTGTTAGGCCTGCACCGGCCTCGGAAGAATGTGGACCTTCTGTTTCTGCTCAAAACGTTGCCTGGTCTGGTCAATTCTTCAAACCTGTTGTCTGAAGTGTATTTTCTGGTTTAATGTGTGCCTTCTCGGCTTCAATCATCATTTTTTACTTCCAGAAATTTTAGTCTTCTAAGCCCAATTATTAAACTGGCTGAGTGTCATAACCATCACTCTGAGAAATTTCATAATTTAAGCTCGAACTATAAAAAGAAAACATTTTTAATTCATATTGTAGACCTATACAGGCGAGTTAATAATTCCTGAGTGGTTCTGGTATACCTTCTAACCTGCTTTGGTAGCGCCATACATTGTTAGGGTCTCTCTTCATTCTAGTGCCTGGCATAAATTGCTCGCTTTTAGAGCCTCTTGAACTTCTTTTTGCATCAGTGCAGTTTTCATACATACGCAACTCCTCGCCGTATCTCAACAATATGCATTTACTGTATAGTGAATTGCCTTTCTCTATGGATCTGTTCTATGAAATTATTTATTTCAGTGTGCCAGTACTAAGACCACAATATTGTTCCTAAACACTAAATGGGCATTGATTAATTTGATCATTATTATTAATATTATACACATAGATACATACATACATACATACAATATAACATACAATTACAAAACAATAACATGCGATACATATAAACAAGCACTTGCGTACAGAGATTTAAGGTACGGAGTGCCCATCATTGGTCATAACCAGGGATGGGCAAAATACATGCAGATATGTATCGAAATACAAATACAAAATACTTAGTCAAGAATGTATTTAATTACAAATCTAATTATAGTTCCAAAAAAGCATTTAAATGCAAGATACAAATACAACCAAATGTATTTGGTCTCCTCCAAATACTTTTCCAAATACATTCCTCAAAATTTACGTCAGCGACTTCAGGGAACCTGCAACGGGTTTCTGGGTATCTCATGTTAATTTTGCATCGCACAATCGGGAGTTAGTGTGCGAGGCTCTAGTAACGTAATAAAAATATAACCACAAAAAATGTAATCAGCTTGGACGTAATAGGTGAAAAAAGTAAAGAGCTTCAAGCAGCTTTTTTTGTCGATTATTTTTTGGTATAGACCAACAAAGAACCGAGACGACCAAGACGCGGAGCACTAGCTAGAGAATTTTTTATTGTTGTAACTCGCATCAGTTACGAAAATCTGGATGACCCGCGCATTTAGAATGTTCCAGACAAAAATATGGATTGAAATCAGGCTGGAAAGCCTCAAAAGTTCTCACAGGCACTTATTCAGCCGGTCTGCCTGTGAACGTCGATTTCGTCACTATTCTTGCCCTGGACTAGCACCGTAATCACAAAGTCACTAAACGCTTGTGCTTGATTGAGAAACACTGCATTCGGTGCAGGGCGTAGTTTTTTTACTGCTCTGGACAGTGACAATAAATTTGAGAAATGTATTTTCACCCACAAAATTGTATTTAATTACAATTGTATTTGAAATACCCACGTTTTAGTATTTAAATATACACGTCAAATACATTACCCGGTTTGTAATTAAATACAAACGCAAAATACACAAAGTATTTAAAATACGTATTTCAAATACTTGTATTTGAAATACTGCCCATCCCTGGTCATAACTCTGACTTATGGTTTCAAAGGATTCATTCGATCTTGAAAGGCGTGTTTAAAAGTATAACCCGTTTATGACGCGGAACAGGGTAACGGTTTGCTAAAAGCCCCCGTCATCCCCGTAACACCGGGTCGGGCTTAGTGCTTCAAGAATGCCCGTCGGACGAAAAAATGAAATGGTGCCTGTACCGTTCACCGACGAAGAATGTTTGCTACAAAATGGCATACGCCAAAAGGTATTGAGTTGCTGTTTGAGCGGTTATATTAAACGCCTTTTCAATTCCGCTAAGCAGCTTTCTGACATCCGCTAGTTTGCTTGCATGCAGACGATTATTCACTGGCGTAATTTTTGGTTTTGGTACAACACAGACGCACGTTGAGTGGCTGCGTGGATGACTGAACTTAATAAGTTGAATCGGGGGCCTCTTGGGGTGGCAGAAAGCCATAATTACACTATAAGTTTTTCCTTTTCAGAGTCGTCACGGAGACACCTACTGGGCCAATTTTGGCCGCCCATGTGTCGACCCCTTGAGCGCTGGCTCGTCTGAATTCCGAATGAAGAACAGTACGTATAAAGCTCGTGTATCAAACGATGTACTTATTTTTTCTGGTCATTTCGGCAAATGCAATTGATCCTGACTCAAAAGAGCTCGGGAGAGCTAAAAAATACTGCCTCCGCGCAAAAAAAGAAACAAAAAAAAAAACACAGGTTCCAAGTTAATTAAAATGGCATTCGGCGACATTTCGAGCTCAATGTACGTCACGTGAATTCACCCCATTGCGCAGATGACGCCACACACGAATGCGGTGGAAAATTCTCACTCCGCGATGCCTCCCCGTTAATGTCAGGTGCAATAACCTCTAAACCATTCGTGTTAAATCCTTCGTTAAAGTTTAAGGGTGAGCCGTGGAAATCAAAATACGCATTTCATCCTATAAATGTTCTGCTTTCGAAGGAAGTCACAAAATAAAATTTGCAAACATGTTCTAAAAACCCGAACTCATCATATGATGATATAAATTACACCAACTTGGCATAACAGAAGTCGGTCTCAAGTCACTGTAGTCTGTATCACCAAAATAAAATTTGCAAAAGCCCGAAGCTATCTAACGTTGAACATGCCAACAACTGTAACATAAAAAAAAACGCGATTTGTCTGTGCAACAGAAAAACCAGACTCTAACTAGTAAAGATCAATCCCTGAAACGCAGAACCCGAAAGAATAAAGAACAACAACATAGTGAATGTTTAAACTTTTGCTAAATGTCGTTTAAGGACGAAATAAGGAGAAATTATGTCTTTCAATAGCGCTAGAGCGATCTCCTTGCTTAAACAGCTCTAAGCGCAGATTATTTACAAGTGTTTACTGCTTCAAATATACCATATATGAGATGCAGGAATTGAAAGTCAGTGCGCAAACACGCTGGCTAAGTTATACATAACACAACCCCGAGAATGCAGGTAAACAAAAGACGACACATACACGAAACGTCTCAATCATGAATATTGCCGCGCGCGAAGTAGGCAGCGCGGCCGTGGCCTAACGGTTATCGCGCTTGCCTCCCACGCGAAGGGCCAGGGTTCGATTCCTGGCCGCGGCTATACATTTTTGTTGACACTGTAATGTGATGTTCTGGCGAATTCGAGAACCGCCTTGCTGATTCGAGGTTAGAATGTTCTACGCGCCGAACCTTTTACGCCGAATGCTCCAGAAGCCCACGCGTGTACAAAAGCGGCTCCGCGTAACAAGCCGGTGTCAGTCTCGCCCCCGCGCTCGATCCTGCGGTTTCGTCAACATCGACGCCTGCGACGCTCTGCTAGTTTCTTCTGTTTCATTTTTCGTTTATTATTTTAGGCAAAAGTTCACCCCTTTAGACGTTTAGTTCACTTCAGTTTTCGTCGCCTCATCGCTTGTCGTTCGTGACAATATGTATATCGTTTCGCTCTCGGCGCCGAGATCACCTACGAGGTAATCACTATAAGGCTTGGCTCGCTACTTTCTCATGCGCACAGAGCCTTTTTCTTCCTTACCCCCTTCAGACGTTCCCCGTTCTCTGATGGGGATAACACATTTCTATTTTATCTCGTTCTGTATATTCATTTTTTTAGTGAACGTTAAAAGCCACCTAGTGACACTAACACAGAAACCTATGAGAGATTTAGTCGTTGTTTGAAATTCGGGCGCGTTGGTTATGCAGTAAGAAATAAAAGTACACAGACAGCGCCCTGTTTGTGTACTTCTGCTCGTCTTTCATCCGCCTTCGAGCTGTTTTCAGTTTCTTAAATTTTTAACCACCCGTGTAACGAACGACCTTAGGTTATCCAGTAGACATACGACATCAGCACAGTGGTATTCTTCATTCTGGCCTTCAAAGTCGCAATGAAAAAAAAAGTATAGCTATAGCACAGTGCCATACTTGTACGGATTGACTGATTGAATTTTTTTTAATTAATTTCAAAATTATTTGACTACTTGTATGAGATAGTACTCACAAAAGTAATTTGTTTACATTTATAGGTGAAATAATTGCTTCTAACAATTACTAATGTGCATCGTCCGCCCCATCGTACCACCGGAAGCTCGGCAATTTCGCTAAGAAATGCCAACAGCCTTGCCGACTTCCAGGAAACGCGAAGGCCACGTGCTGGAGACGGCTGGCGCTTCAGGTTTTGCATCTAGCCGTCTGTTTTACATTAGAGACAAGAATACAAAGGTTCAATACCTTGTTGACATTGGTGCAGAAATCAGCATCATTCCACTAGATGCCGAATACCGTAGACGAAAACGAAGGACCGCACCCCTCCAGGTGGCAGCGGGTCAAAAATCAAAACCTAACCCATACCCCATCTGCACAATTTGGATGGAGCATTGCATGGATCCACCATCTTCACGAGAATAGATATAGTAAAGGCCTACCACCAGATTGCGGTAAATCCAAGTCACATTCACAAGACTGCCATAACGACACCATTTCATATGTTCGAATATTTACGCAGGCCTTTCGTACTAAGAAACGAAACCCAGACCTTCCAGCGTTTTATGAACAAATCTCTTCATGGGTTGGAGTTTGGCTTCGCTTACATAGACGATATTTTAATCTTAAGCAAAACCTGTGAAGAGCATGAGGTAATGAGGTACACATGCAAGAACCTTTCGCTTAACTTCATGGCTGTGGCATCGTCGTTAATGCCGCTGAGTGCGAATTTGAGGTTCCAGAACTGGACTTCCTGAACATCATGTCGATCACCTTAGAATTCGTTCCCTCCTAGAAAAATGGTTGTCATATAGGATTTTCAGCAGCCAAATAACATCAAGAGGCTCCGCGAGCTTCTTGGAGTGGTGAATGTTTATCGCCGATTTATCCCGCATTGCACTGAGACACTCCAACCCCTCAACAAGTACATTGTTGGAGTAACAGAAAAATCCACCTCACCCATAATCTGGGATGACGCTGCCGGCCAAGCTATTCAGCGCATCAAGAAAGACCTAGCAGGAGCAACCTTTCTTGCCCATCCTCATCCAAGCGCACCGCTTTTCATCATGGCTGATGCTTCAGATGGTGCGGTCAGAGCAGCCCGGCAACAGCTCCTCGGCAAGCAATGGCGGCCAATCGCCGCCTTTTAGAAGCATCTGGCTCCTCGGGAAGCGAAGTACTCTACGTTCAGTCAGTAACTCCTCGCGATCTACCTTGGTGTGAAGAACTTTCAGCACTTTATACAGGGACACGAAGGCTTAATCCTGACCGACCACAAAGCTGTGACGTATGCGCAAAGATCGAGCAGCACTTCCTACTCAGCAGGAGAGCTCCATCAGATGGCCCACATTTCAGAGTTTACTAACGACAGCCGGTACATCAACGGTAAATCAAAGAACGTTGCCGATGCGCTCTACCGGACAGGAGTGAACCAGTGCTGCAGTGCACGCCCAACAGTCGACTTTTGTGAGCTTGGTATCACCCAAAAGAGTGAGAAAGGGCTTCAACATATCCCGCTCCTCGCCTACGGCTTTGGCTTTTGAAAACATTACACTTTCGGAATACCATAAAAACCTCGTCTGCTAGACGTCAACTGGTAATCCTCGTCCGTACCTCCAGGGAGTTTTCGACGAGCTGTTTTCGACAGTATGCATTCACTTTCCCGCCCGGATACCCGTGGATTGCAGCAACTCGTCACAGCTCGGTTCATTCCCTACTGAAAAAAACCATTTGAAATTCAAACGGGTGGCAAACTGGTCGCCCGTTTGAATCAAACCTGTCGATCCGTTTGGATCAAACGTGATTATGGGATACGGGTACCCGTTTGGAAACGGTACCCGTTCGAAACGGTACCCGTTTGATACAGGTGCCCGTTTGATACGGGTGCCGTATGGTACGAGTACCCGTTCGACATGGCACGTGACCACACGTTTGAACGTGCCCTTCGAAATGGCAAATTATGTGCTAGCCCTAAATGGGTATCGTCTGGGAGGTTGGTTATCTTAAACATATTTAAGACGTCCCGAAACTCATAAACGTATTTATAACATGGAGAAAACACGTAGAACAAATGCACTCGCGTAGGTGCTTGTAAGTGGACAGGAAAACCGACACAAAAGATTGTTTTCAATACTCCTCGAAGTTTATTACCTCTTCTGTAGACAAGTACAAACGTGCAAGCGATCTGTGAACACTATACAGGTAGACTTTCGGGGAAATTATTCTCCTGGCTGCCGCGCGAATAGGCGCTGCATAATTCTTTAGATAATTTAGAAGAGTACGCGTAGAAGAACGGTCAATCGTTGCCAACACGTAGGTTGCAGTGCACTTACCATAACAATAGCGGACTTGAAAGAGGTAATCCGTGATATTTGTCGACACGGTCAAAGCAGGACAACCACACAAACACAAACGAGAGGGAACGGCTCCTTGGAAGTTTCAACACGATGCGGCGCACAAGCTGTCATTTGCCGAACCCAACCAAACCGCGAGAATTTGCGACTTCTTTGAAGAATCGCTCGTTGCCGACATACACGTGGGTCTTTTCGAACACTGATAGCTTTGGTGCACATCCAATACGTTGTCGAGAGGCGTCCCAATAAGACCGCACGGTTAGGCGACAGATTGAAGCAGGTAGGACGAGCGAACTTCGAGCAGCAACTGACAACAAGCAGACAAAGAAAAAAGCGGCTGCAAGGCGCGCCCTTCCGGATCTCGATGCTTATCAGCGTGTAGCTCGCGCGCTGCTGTGGGTCACGTGACAGGGGTGACAAGAGAGGAGGGAGGGGGCGAGGTCAAGGCGCTGGGACCACCGGGACAGCCCCTCTCCCTCTCCCCAGGCATTCCAGGGAGATGCGTTTTTGTAGTCCCGAAGAACAAACGCGCGCGCGCGCGCGCGCTCGAACTTTGGAAATGGCGGCGGGGCTGCCAGAAGCTCGGCTTGCGCCCGAGCGAAGAAAGAACTCAGCGCAAGCTCGTAGTTTGAGTGCTGCAACGGCGGGCGTGCTCTCGCAATGCTCGATGTTCTTGCAGCCGCGTGTACGCGTGCTACCTTCGCTGCGTCTTGAATTAAATTGAAACGGAGTCTAGACGTACATTCTTTCACGCGGTCGCGTCGTCTGCGAGAGAGATTCGAGCTGAACAAGTAAATTGAGGCAACAAAGATGGACAAAGTATTAAAGGTCTGTCAAAAATATCGGCTCACCAACGTCGCACGTTTACGTAAAACAAAAAAAAAAAGGTGTTAGTTTTAGTTGCAGTATAATCGAAAATCAGCGCAATTGAAATATAAATATAATTACTTGCATTACGCGGACGATCTGAAATCGATGAACCGGCGCTCCCAGCCTTCCGGAAAACATTGGCTGCCACGGCTGAAACGCTAGGCGTGCCCACGCCGCCGATCTGTACGTTCAATATCAAACGGGCTCCGGAGAGCCGTTTGATTAAACCGGTGCAGTTTGCAACATGGTCGCCGGTTTGAGAAAACGTGCGACAACTTTGCCCAAACGAGTCGCCCATTTGCCCAGACGAGCGACCCGTTTGCCAAATAGGTGACCGTTATGGCTCATACGGGGGACCCCTTTGAGCCATACGGGCGACCCCTTTGACAAACTGGTGACCAGTATGGTTAAACGGTTGTCGGTATGGACCCGTTTATTTTCATATGGGTGCCAAATGGTTTTTTTCAGTAGGGTTTGGCCAGGAGCAAAAGCTGAAGAGAAGTGTTAGGCACACGGATGCACGCAATGCCAACAAGCAAAGGTTCAGCGGCACACGAGAACACCACTTGGCATGTGTCGCACTTCTGATGCAAGATTCAGCAATGTCCACTAGGATATTGTTGGCCTTCTGCCACCTGCCCAGGAACACCGTTGCATCCTGACGTGCGTGGACCCTTTCTCGTGGTGGCCAGAAGCCATGTCGATGTTGGACATAACTCCGAAACCACCTAGGAAACTTTCATCACCATCTGGGTAAGCCGCTTCGGCGTACCTGCAACTTTTTCCAGCGACACAGGGAGGCAGTTGGAATCTTAACTTTTCCGGTAACTACCTTCCCTGTTGGGTAAGTCGCACATAAAGACAGCGGCTTACCTTCCTGCATCAGATGGCACGGTGAAAAAATTCCATCGCCAGTTAAAAGAAGCCAACAAAACACATGGCTCGTCAACTTCCTGGGTTGAAGTACTTCCCATCGGGATACGAGGCATTAGGACTTCCGTCAAGAGTGGCCTCAGCTGAAGCGTTGCTTAAATGGTATATGGAACGACAATGTGCCTTACAGGCGAGCTTGTTAAAACCAGCAGCTACCAAGAATCTGTCGATCCGCAAGATAACGCCAATCGCCTCCTTGTTACGTTACAAAACGTCAGGCCGTGCGCAACACGACCACAGTCACGTAATATATTTGTGAGCAAGGACCTGGCAGACTACACACATGTCTTCGTTCGCAACGACACAGTCAGATGACCACTCGAACCACCGTACGACGGGCCTAACAAAGTCCTCAGCCGTACCGACAAGTCCATGACGTTGGCTCTTTAAAAGTCGCACCAATGTTGTTTGTACGGACCGAGGGAAGCCCGCTCATTCGAAAAATTAAGCAATGGCACCAGCCTCACAACTGTCCCTGCAACAAAACCACCAACATCAAAAAGTCCTACGAAAGTTCGTTTCTTCGACGACAAGCCTACCCGCTCGTCTATCCGGGTCCTTGTTAAGGGGGAACTATGTAGCGTCCAGTGAAATAATGCCGTTGAAGAAGACGACAACGTCACACACAAAGAGACGTCACGCGCACACTATGCGAAGCACGATTCGAGAGAGAACGATCAGTGGCACCAGTCACAGCGGCCTCTATACTCACAAAGTCTGGCAGTCCGACGATGAAGCCATAGAATGCCCGGCCGCAGATTTGAAGCGCGAGTATCTGGTAGCACAGAGCATTTCTCGGGGAACCTGGTCTTCAGCGCACAGCTTTTGAAGCGGTGAGGACCCACAGCATGGCTTTCAAACTTGACGAGAAGAGAAGCGGTAGCGCGAGGAACGCGAGGAGACCAGGCAGTCACTTCATCGCTCGGGAGAAGTGCGTTTCGGCGTCTCGCCGCAGCGGGGCGCCCATCACCTGGCTCTCCTCTCATCCGTTGTCTGCCGCTCTCCCTTTTCAATTTCGGCGGCCGCGTCTCGTGGTCGTGGCGATCTGTCAGGTTTTGTCAGTATAGAGGAGGCTATGCAGCAGTTAACGGCACGCATATCTACAAGCCGACACCATCAAAACTAGAGCCACTAAATGAGCTTTGCTTATGACGCATTTCCACTGGCGGTTGAGCTGCGTTTGGGGATGCGGTTCGCGAGGGACCCCGTTCAGACACACCAAAAGGCGGTTGGCGAGAGGTGGTTGGCGGTTTTTCGGCGATCACGCGTGATGTTTTGAGACTTGCGTTTGGCAACCCTGTTTTACAATACAAAAATCCATTTTAATTCACTATCTGAAGCCAAAACTTTGATATTTTGGCACTCTGAAAATTTTTTTCGGGATTATCGCACGCATCACGAGTTCAGGCAGTGAAAAAATAGACATGGATCCGCAAAACCCGCCCGCGATTCCCTCGACTTCGGCCAAAAGCAAAATCCAGGAAGCCGCGCCTCGCTGACTCAGAAGAGGATGCCCCAGACCCTTTCTTGCTTCGAAGTGGGCCCTTCTCGCATGAACAGCTGACGTTGTTTTCGGAATAGGGGACCAGTTTTCCTCCTTCGTTGATTGCTCTTATTATTTTCGGGATTGTGAGCGGCGCTGATGGACCGTGGTGCAGGGTAATGTGTTCGGTCCTAGCCGGTCATGGCGTCGTTGGTGGCGGACTCTCCTCTCGTCACTCGCACGTCAATCGAGTCTACTGTTTGTTTGACATTGAGCTTGAATAAACGCCATATGGATTACCTCTGTACCGTCTGGTACGTACACTTTATTTCTTGAGAAGGTTCTTTTTATTCATTTTAGTAGTATCTTACTTTAGATGTCGAACTAGTGCAAGAACCCTGCCAGCTCTGCGGTAGTTTGTTGGCTACGCTAATAGGCTCATGATGTATCTATTGGCCTTCGTGGTGGTCATGCACGGCGTCGAAAGCTTTCAAAGCTGACATTTCTGTTGATCAGGGGTGGGTTCCAACATTCTGCGGGCAAAGACTAACAAGGCAGCGAACGACGGGCTGTGGCGCCCCGAATAATAGACAAACTGTTACCCGAACCAACTCACTGGAGCGAAGACTGTCAAAGGGGCACTGAATCGAAATTTGGATTTCGCAAAGTAAGGCCGCAGAAGCATAACAGGACGCTACGAACTCCAAACACAACTCATAGATCGAAATCTCAAACGGATGGCCGTACATGTGGAAAAGAAGGCCGCGATCAAGCGGGTGCTATGACACCATTGTCCCCTGGAAAATTTGAAAATGAGGGCAAGTGGCCTCGCTTCTCTCCTCCTCGCTTCGGTTCACCAGCTCGATGGGACGTAGCGAAGAGGAGAGGGAAGGAGGATCGGTGATGTTACTTATGGCGCATTCACACTGGAAGCGGATCCGCGTTCGCGAAGCGGTTGCGGATGCGGTTCGCGAACGACCCCGTTCAGACACACCGAGAGGCGGTTGGCGGTTTCACGGCGATCACGCGTGATCTTTTGAGACTTGCGTTTGGCAACCTTTTTTTACAATTCAAAATTCACTTTAATCGACGATCCAAAGCCAAAACTTTGCCATTTTGCACTCTGAAGATTTCTCTACGGGATGTTCGCACGCATCGCGAGTTCAGGCAGCGAAAAAAGAAACATGGACCCGCCAAACTCACCTGTGGTTTTCTCGACTTCGCCCACACGTAAAGCCCAGCTAGGCGTGCATTGCTAACTCAGAACAGGATGCCCCCGACATTTTCTTCGAAGTGGACCCTTCTCGCATGTTTTCGAGCGAACGAGGAGGGAAAGTGGCCCTCTATCTCGAAAACCTTGTTTTCGAGATAGAGGGCCACTTTTCCCTCCTCGTTCGCTCTTATCATTTTCGAAGTTGTGAGTGGTGGGGTGGACCGTGGTGTGGGGGAATGTGTTCGGTGCTAGCCGGTCGTGGCTTCGTTGGTGGCGGACTCTCCTCTCGTCACTCGCATGCCGATCAAGTCTACTGTCTATTTGAGATTAAGCTCAAAGAAATGCCGTATGGATTACCTCTGCACCGTCTGGTACGTACACTTTATTCCTTGAGTAGGTTCGCTTTATTTATTTTGTTAGTAGTAAACGTTACAGGTCGAGCTAGCGCAGGTACCCTACCCGCTTCGCGGGAGTGCTTTGGCTACGCCATCAGGCTCACGACGTCTCTATCGGCCTTCGTGGTGGTCATGCGCGTTGTCGAAATCTTTCAATAGATCACGTGACTGTCTTAATGGGTACAGAAGCTGACATTTCAGTCGATCAGGAGTGGGATTCGACGTTCTACGGGCAGAAATTAACAAGGCAGCGAGCTTCGGGCTGCGGCACCCGGAATAATAGACAAACTCTTACCCAAACCAAATCACCGGTGCGAAGACCGTTAAATTTGCGAGTCAATTGCTTTCGCGGCGTATTCAAGTGGTGGACGTGAACATCACGTTTTTCAGTTTATTGGTCTGCTGTAACGCTAGGACTACAGCGCCATGGACGCTTCACCAGCGACAGGTGCCATCTTGTTTCAGAAGTCACTGACGTCACATCAGCGTCGCGTTGTGATTGGTTGCCGCTTTGCGGTTCGTGAAAGCGGTTGGGAGAAATCGGTCCCGAAGCGGTTGGCAAAAACGCGCTCCAACCGCTCGATCCTAGCCGCTTTGCGGTTGAGAACGCGCGGATCCGCTTCGCGTTTGGGCGTCCGCTTCCAGGGTGAACGCGCCTCTACAGCCTCGTTGGCGGTTTTCAATGGCGCACTTCTTTTCCAAACAATACGGCGATCCGTTAGAGATGTCACTGCATGAGTGATGTCTTTGGGTTTTGGAGTTTCCCACCTATCCGCTCAGCGTTAATTTGTGAGCTCGAAAATTCGGTTCAGTATCCTTTTAAGATTATACGAGTCAATTCTTTTCGCGGCGGATTCAAATGATGGACGTGAACATCACGTTTTTTCGTTGATATGTTTGCTGTAACGCTAGGACTACAGTGCCTTGGACGCCTCACCAGCGACAGATGCCGTCTTGTTTCGAAAGCCATCGACGTCACGTCAGTGTCGCGTTGCGATTGGTTGGCGCTTCGCGGATTGCGGAAGTGGTTGGGGCAAATCGGTCCCGAAGCGGTCGGCAAAAACGCGCTCCAATCGCTCGGTCTCAGCCGCTTTGCGGTTGAGAACGCGCGGATCCGCTTCGCGCTGGCGGATCCGCTTCCAGGGTGAACGCGCTATTAAATTATTGACATCCTGTTCCCCGATATTGTTGTGGGCGCCGCCATATTGGTGCTTGTGCAGAGCAGACGCAACTGCCGATCGTCATGATTCAAAAGTGCGACTTCCTTAGCATTAGATTCAGTGATAGGAAGTTCATGTAACATTGTTTTGCTCTATCGCGAACAGTTGAAACGTTTGCGGACGACGGAAAAGCGTTTCTTGTGATTTCAGATAAAGCTTCAGATATCTGGCAATCATGACATTAAGCTCCAAGATGGGAAAGTGTCTTTACTCTGAAGCGTAGCTTATTTAGTGATAGTAACCGCAACTACGCGAACATTCTGGGATGGCAAGATGGCAAGGAAGCTGTAAATATAGTAAACAAATTATGGAGGGCTATACTTCATTTCAGCTTTGGTTTGAGCGCGGCCGATGTTATGAGCCGAAGGGCCAATCAAACAGCGAAACAGGCACAACGTCATGGCGTGCTCTCTGCAGTTGATAGAACCAGCGGATATTCGCCGTGTCTCTGTGCGTGCTGCTCCGCCGGCTAGTCCTGTCAGGCACAGAGAGCACGCCATGACACTGCGCTTTTTGCGCTGCTTGATTGGCCCTTTGGCTCATAACATCGGCCACGCTCGGACCGAAGCTGAAACGAAGTATAGCCCCTTCAATCAAATTAAAATTCAGTGATCAGTTGAGCTAAACGACAATTTTTTAAGAAAGCGATTCATGTGGTCAGCATCGGTGAGGTTACCATCGTGGTCAAGCCTCCATACAGTGACTATAGAAACTAAGCAGTCTTAAGGTACCCAGAGCAGGAAATATCAGATTCGCAATGTACTCACCACTCCACTTTTTGGTTCCTTTCATCTCTGCAGTAGACGTCATCGCCAGCACGTACGTCACTCGCCAATAAACATAGTGCTACCAGAAGCAAGTTCTGCATTGCGGCAACCACACGGAGGGTACGCGCGTGGACGCGATTTATACACGCTTTGCAGCAGCTGTGCATAGAAACGCCGATATAACCGACCTTCAATTTTTGTTTGGTTTTCTCATGTTTAGTTTAATTCATCATGACCCCAGCCGAGCAGGTTATTGCCATTTTAGATTCTACTGCATGCTTCTCCACATTATTGGCCTTTGTGGAGACTCGTCAACGCCCGCTTCCGTGGCTCGGCACATGGGTAAGGAAAGGTCAGCAATGGCGGCAATCTGGCCCGTGTGCAAAGCGCCTATAAAGAATCGTGCCTTGTGTGGAAATTGACTTCCTACGTCAAAAGGAACGATGTTACTTTTAACCTTTTAAACTGCACGTGAGAAAATTCGGAATGTTCGTGGCTAATTTTGCTTATGAGTAACGCCTTTGACATTTTGTTGCGGGTCTTGTAGCAAGCAAAATGTTGGTTTAATGAACCAACTTACAGGTTTAAAGCCGATACAAACAGATGCTTAGATGAGTTCCAGGTTCAATGGAAGTTAAAGTGAGATGAACTCAACGCCCGGCCGCGATTGGCCCGCGCACCGCTTGACGTGATCGCAGATGAGATTGTGACGTTGGCAGTGGAAAGTTTTCACCGCTGGAGCGTAACGTTCCAGTTTCGCGAGATTGTGGTATTGGGCAGGAGATCGAACTATACCTGGTTGTAACCATCGCTGCAATGGTTACTGGAAAATCGCAATAGACATGGAATGTTTTTAATAACCTGACAACCTCAATAATAATAATAATAATAATAATAATAATAATAATAATAATAATAATAAACCTTTATTCAATCATTTGAAGTTGAGACAACATACAGAGACGGGTCTGTCGAAGCCAATAGGAGGCTTGAAGGACAGGACCCGGCAGTCAATAATAATAATAATAATAATAATAATAATAATAATAATACTCGACTTACCTCGACGGCTTACGATTTGTTTCTCATACTGGCCTGCACTGAGCCGGTAATGCACTTCAGGTCCTCGTCGTAAATGATCTGCATGACGTAGTTTGATTTTACGGCATTTCCACCCCTCTGAACTAAGCTGGGTTCTTCACAGAAAAAAACGCACATTGCGGAGGCCTCTACGGCCACAGCAATGCACTTGTTTTTGTCGCTTGTTTACCAACGCAATTCGGTGAAGATGCCCGCTGCAACAGAGGCCAGCAAATCTATAGTGAAGAAACAGTTAGGGCGCAGGCGAGCTGGTGTAAGTTTACCATTTTTTAGACCGCCTGAGACTGGGCTGGGTGGAAGGAACACGACGACGTCGTCGTGTTCCTTCCACCCAATCGCAGGTGGTCTACAAAAAAGGTAAATCTATCGTGTCGTCTGCTACCAAAGCAAAGCGGAGTGTAATAGTTTAGAAATGGCTTTCATTATTGCAGTACGACACTGAGGCGACAAGAACATCTTCATAATTAGATATAAAGAAGTTAGGTTGCTTACAAAAAATTATTTACTTACTTGTAATCAAAAATCTAGCCTCATGTGGAGTCACCATGCTTTAGTCCATAGCAACGTCCCTAGTAACGGTTTGTTTGGACCCAGACGCCATGTTGTGACGTCATCGCTTACGCGGTCAATTATGTTGCTTTATTTACGGTTTAGTAATCGTTTCCAGTCTGATTTATACTTTTAATGGTTATTCAAGCGGAAATTAAACCAGTATTCCTAAAATCACGAACAAAAATGTGACCGAGGGCACGTCTCTCGTTTCGACCAATCGCTGACGCGTCTCTTGTGACGTCGCGCTTCTTGGCCCCGCAACTCCGCAACGGTCAAGTGAGCTCCGCTTCTCCTGGCTTCTCCCGCAACTCTCGGGGCGCCGCCCCAATCGATCCCGGTACGATTATTACCGCGACTGTTTAAATGATTGGCGCGGCACATAAGCGCCGGTTTCGGCTGAAATTCGAGCAACGTGGCCCGCGACATGCCTGGAACCCAGTTCAATTGCCAAATAAATGTCCAATATTGCCTTCATTGTCTCTTTAAGAAGTGTTGCTTTCTCTTTTGAACTCCTCCAATGTAGCTTGCTGCCCATAGTACAATTTAAATGATCAATAAATATAACAGAGTGGAAGTACTGTATTTCATTTTTATGTGGGAACGTTGAAAACAGTCAAAAATATTTCCAAGTTTGTGAAGACGCGCAATTCGCAAGTCCGTTTCGAGCCCTTAAAGCACGTTTTTGTACGATATTGATGCTTAAATATAGAACATGCAAACAAAATGCACACTTTCTCGACTTGTTTTTCGAGTATACAACTATCATATCTACACTGGTTAAGTTTGCAGTGCCATACTACTCACATAATTGGTGAGGCCCGATATGCCAAATACTCATGGCCACATTTTTGGAAAAAGACAGTGAAGTCAAACTTTGCAATATTTTTGAGGGCAAGTAGGATATAAATGAGGCAAATATACAATAGTGTAGCACCTCACTCTGTTGAATATCCCTTCAGTTAATCACAATGCTTTGAAAAACCTGCCGTTAATTTAATTTGTCAAGGGAAACATATGTTCATCTCTCCCTTGACAAATCACTTGTAGCTTGTAAATGAAAACCTAAAGTAATAGCTGATAACTTTAGTAATTAGGCGAGCTGGTTTAGGTTGCACATTGTTAAAACCGGAGACGACAGAAAAAAGGGGACAGGACACGCGTCTCAACTGAGACGCGTGTCCTGTCCCCCTTATTCCCATCGTCTTCTGTTTTAATGATGAAAACGTACTCACATTGCTATTGCTTAAGCACATTAAGTGCTAATGGTACATCTCTTGTGTTTGTATTAATTCCAGGAAGTCCCCAGTCTCTGGAATCTGCAAACAAGCTCCTGATGTCCATCCGGCCACCTCACTGCATCACTCGCCTGCCACGCTCTCTCTGTGAGCGGAGCTATTGGAAAGCCAATGAGTGGCGGAACTGGCTGCTCTACTACAGTGTGCCTTGTTTGGAGAACCTGCTACCTCACCGCTACTGGAAGCATTGGTGCCTGCTTGCGGAGGCGATATGGATACTGCTGTCGACAAGGATATCGCAAAAAATGATCAGCCATGCCGGTAGGACAGTTTTTCCCCGTACCAAGTAATATTTGTTCTCTTGTAGACCTTGCTCTGGTTCAGCACTAATGTTTGCAAATACAGTCATCTGACCGGACAGCCTGAAAGTATGTAACGCGTGGCGACCGAAGCAGCGTAATTTCCAGCTTTTTCGAATCGGTGGTGTCACGCACGTTGCTCACTTTTCGCATCTTAGAAAGTGCATAGCAACGCGGCGCTGCTTTCTCCTTGTGTTTCAAGGTTAAGGGGTATACTTTATTAACCATGCCATTTTTACAATCCGGGAGTGTTACTCTGTTACCATGCACTCCTATGCTTCAAGTGAAGCGTTACCACTTCATTAAAAAATACTTCTTTTAGTTCGAACTCCACATTATTAAACAAAGCTTTGGTCCCCCACGAGTTCGAATTAACGAGCTGAAACTGTAATTGGCTGAGGGAGTGGTGTGAATCTGTTGGAGGGGCGTACGTCACTGTACTTTTTACTTGTCACCAACTATAGTTAGGTATGTTTCAGAAGACTGAATATGTGCTTGCCATTTAAGTTCAGGGTGGTAGCACCCTGGCCAGTACAGCCAAAGTGGTCTTTAAAGGGGAACTCCGCCGACATTTTGAGCTACCTAATCCAAAGGCATAATCTGAATGCGGATGGCTTCCTGATTCCGAAATGCTATGTCGTTCTCCCAGATTCACTCTAGTTAATTAAAAAGAGTGATCTTTTGTTTGCTGCCGAAACCGAAACATCGTTCTCCCTAGTTTTTCCCCAGTTTTCCCCGCCGCCCAAGCGTGACGTCACTTGTGTGCAGCGACGCGCGCGGCCAGCAAACGGGTACGCTCGCGCCCGCCTTTCTCGCGTCTAACAGCAAAAGAACCTGGCCGCTCGTGCTATTTGAAGCTGATAATTATCTATATTTGCACAAAGTATGGCCTTGGCCTACGTGCCTAACTATAAGAAAGTAAAAAAAAAAACAAAAAAAAAACGGAAGCAATTGGAATTTTCGTAAAACCGTTTTTGCAGCTCGCTACCTCAAGCCGCGGCTCGCTAGTTTCGTAATATCGCCAGCAAACCCGTTCTCCTTTTATTAGAAGATGGCTGGCGAAGAAAGGTTAAAGAGTCACACAATACATTTTTTGACGAATTGCCAAAGCTCCGCGGAAAATGCTCGGAATGTGGGCACAGATGCCCCACACGCTTGTATGACCTGAAGGAACTTGCCATTCGTTTAGATCTCTTCTTGAAAAGTTGCTGTTGCAGGGGTCAGAACGTGTAACTACTCATGTGGCATGAATATGCTCCTTGGTGCTTAAGTAGTTTAGCAAAATATCTGTAGACCATTTTTGAAACGCGCTTCTGGTCGATGCCATTTTCAGCGTTCGTGCGTGTGACGCGCACATTGCTTGCCTTCCAAAGCGGTGAACATGTTCGTGCTGGGCTGGCACCTAAGACATGTAGACTGTGGTTCTCGTAAACAATGAAATGTATAGAATAGAATGAACTGCATTCTTGTAGATCAGATGGCAGGTTACTGGTCATGAAGAACGTGTTAAAATGACGATTAAAAGAACTTCGCAACCACCAAGCCAAACATCAAGGTGCAATGGAATTCATTCATTCATTCATTTGTTTATTTTCTGTGCTCATGAACAGCTTGACGCCTTGGTAATGAGGCCCAACAAAATGTTCACAGGTTAGTTAGAACAATCTTGAAAGCTACGAAATTTGGGTTAAAAACATCAATATCTGCTCCCCTGAGGGTATTGTAGAAGTGTTGAATACGGGTCATGGGACTGGTTTGGAATGCGTATAAAATACACAAATACACTGTTAATCCCAAAATAAAGAATATTTGCTTGAAGATACAATAGTGCGTGAGGTACAGAAAGACATCATAAATCTTTTAAATAAAAATGAGTTAACAAAAGTTGGTAAAAAAATATGTACCCGTATTTTTTCTCTCTACTTTTTGAGTAGAATGCAACGCGTTCAAACACCCATCCACGAGAGCACTTGGGAAAAGGGTGATTCTATATAAGATTTTTTTAAAATTAAGTTGGTTTAGCACAGTTTCCATCAGCTGTAAATCTGAATGCCTCCCCTCAACAACATTAATATTTTCATGGTTAAAAAAAACTTTTCAGTCCTATATAAAATTTATCCGCAATAGAATAAATTAAAGACGTTTTCACCACTTTTTCTGCAAAGAATATTGCACGCCAAACATTTAACAAACCAGGCGAGGCTCTATCGTATTTTAATGGAGCTCAACACCTGCTCCATAAACCTCTGTAATCGCAGACAGGAATAGCAATATGTCGAAAGTCATGTCTAAATTCAGACTTGAACTTTGTTTAGACGATTCACTTCTCGTCTTCAACATATCGGCCGCGTGAATGAAACTCCGAGAGTAGCCCGAGCTAGATTCGGCGTCCGAAACAAATACAGTGTTTATATAAAAAAAAATCACTGAACCAATTGTGAATATCAAATGTGACTGTGCAAAATGTCAACTATAGTCCTAGATCGTGTACTTTATTTCTCGATATTATTAGCGCCCTTCTTTGGACGGGTGTCGTAATGGTCACAGCCGGCTTGAGTTTGCGCTTTCCGCTCTTGAAGCTGTTCCAGCTGCTGAAGGAAACTCAACTCGCAACACATGTCTATAAAGTATTCCGAGCAAAAGTAAAAATGATTCACGTGACACTAGTTTTCTCGGCACACAGCTCGCGCAAAAGCACCTTGACGTGGCTGGCCTCCATTGCTGCCGGGGAACGCTCTTTTTTTTTTCTCCCACGAAAATAAGGGTAAAAAAAAGATCTTTTTCCCGGCACTGTTTCTACAATCTATCGCGGAGCACATATAGCTACCCATTGCAGAGGAATTTCAACCTTGAAGCTGCGGAAAAATTATCTCGATCGCTGGCGTCCGGAAAGCCACTTCACGGGCCGCGGCTGCCCGAGTCGCTCGTGCACATTTGTGACGTACGCGGGTAGCGAAAAGTAGGGATTTTTCATTGTTGCCAGAAGAGAGTCGCCTCCTGGAACCCTCGCGGCCGGAGTAATTTGAAAATTCAACAACTTCACGGAAAAGTTTTCTTTTCTTAAAATCTTTTGGTTATCATTTAACCAAAATATTGGTTAAATGATAATGAAGGGGTCATTGACGCGGTCTGCAAATTTTCTGCCAAATCGAAGTCTACCAAAAAATCGGCGGAGTTCCCCTTTAACTAAATCTAGAAACATGCTTTAAAATTTGATTGGGAAGTTATGAGCGTGGTCCTTATAAACCGCATTTATGACCGTGGTTTTCTATGTCCTAATAGTTTTGCCACATTACTGCATTACTGCATGCACCGCTAAGCTGACATGGCAGGACGGAAGCTACATGCTTGCCGAACCAATCAATCGCCTGCCTTTCATCACCTGACCCCGCTGTGTGTGCATGAGTGCACATGGAGAGCATGACCATGTGGTGCGAGACCAGGGGCGGATGCAGGAATTTCCTGAGGGGGGGGGGGGGGGTCAGGTGTTGGTCAGCGTGCCGTTTGTTTAGGAACCCTCTCCCCCTCTCCCTCGTTTCACGCCCTAAAAGTTACACGTGCAGAAATCAAGAGGGGGGGGGGGGGTCAGGACATCCGGACCCCGCCTCTAAATCTGCCCCTGTGCGAGACCAACCGTTGACTGGGCCCAAAAAGTAACTTGCTTCTTCCGTCCTGTCCGCTTAGCCTTGAACGGAGTATAGTAGCAACAGCACTTTCAGTTTTATAATAATTTCGTGCCTTCTCAGTTGGAATGTTTGAATTAGGTACCCATCAAATATTGTTTTTTGAAGATCTGCGCTAGCTTTTGTGCCATTCTAAAATAAATTCTTAATTGAATTCTTTCTATTTTAGAATCACTCCTCAAGAGGTTCGTGGACCAGGTGCTACGGCTGTATAACGCGAAAATGATGACATTCAACATGCATCAGCTCTTGCATCTGGCAAAGTCAGTGCGTGGCCTGGGACCGCTGTGGGCACACTCTGCGTTTGTTCTTAAGACGGGAAACGGAAAGCTTGTGAATGTGTAACAGCTGCAAAGGGCGTTCCCCTGCAGATTTTGGAGCGTGTGTGCATGGCACAAGAAGTAGAGTTGTTGCCCGTAACAATAAACATTTCATCGCCTGTGAAAGCTGTATGCGACAAGATGCTCAAGCATCGGCTTGTCCAGACAGCATGTGAGGTTGGCGGTGCAACTCTGCTGGGTCAGGCAAAAATGTTACCAACCTTTCAGCCAGTGAACAAGAAGCTCTCCTTCAAGCTGGGTACCCTCAGACAGTCTCAGTAGGAGAGTACTTCCGATTTGTTCTTGAGGGCAACATCATCACAAGCAGGCAGTACACCCGTGAAAAAAAGAGGGACAGTACTGTAATTATGGGGTCAAACCCTTTGTTTTATGTAATTAATAGAATCGTAGAGCTTTCTGCCCCATCGAAGCCATGCCTTCTCCTTTGTAAAGAAATAGTGACCGTTGACGGAGATTATCCAGCTCACATGCAAGAGTGTTTTATCTCTCCAAGCAACATCATTCAAGCACTTTCCCTATCTCTGATATCCTCTGTGTGCGTGTTTGTAGATATTGGTAACAAGGCTTTTGTTTGTAAGCTCCCAAACAGAATTAAAAGGGATTGAGATGACGTGAGTTGTTCATGTTTTCTGCTCAAATGAGGAGTACGTGTCATGTGCATGTGCTTTTAGTGCACAGGAATGATGTCCTTGAGTCGCATCCGGCTGCTTAAAATGATTATACACCTCTTGTAATGTGGTTGCAGTCTAGCGGCTTTTATTATAGGCAGTTTTCAAGGGATATTCCACAATTATCCTCAGAAAAGTTCAATTGAAAACGACTGGGTGCGGCTGGAAGATGGTAGTCCCGTCTGTCCAAACTTGCATGCGCGCAGTGGAATACGGAGTCACGTGTCCATCTGGACTACCCTTTACACTCTACAATAGTTGTACCCTTTCCATTTGAGTGAATGATTAAAGGCCGAAAGAGTTTTCTCTGGGTGCTGCCAACACCTGCTATAGTCAGTGACACGTTAAAAGTAAAGTGGAAACTCCGCGTCCAGCACACGCTCGTTACTTTTCGCCATGCTTGGACTGCGCGTGCACGCTTGTGCTATCAAGGCTACCTCGCGTTGGAGGCACAGCTTGCACTTTACTCTTAGAGGCTGATGTACGACCTCAATCTTCTACAGGGAAGATAATCTTCTTGGCTTCCTCCGCTCCCAAACTGTGAGGGGATCCATGCTGCATGAAGGTGAAAAGGGGAGAGATACTTGGGAGAATAGAAAGCGCGAAAAAAAAATTTGAATATACGAAGCGTATGTCGGCCTTTAATCTGTGACTGACTATAGATAACAGGGCCCTAGTGCTGAATATGCCTGAAAGACAAGTTGAGAAATTGGTGGTCTCCTTATTTAGCTATCTTGTTTTACTTATGTGTTCATTTTATTTTGTTTAGTAAGTGACCATATTTGCTCATGGTCCAGGCTCACCAAGATGTTTTGTCACTTATCACAGATATGCTTCCTGTATCTAATTTCATGAGTTTTGTTTTGTAAATAACCTGAATTAGTTAGTTACTTTTTTTTTTCGTCACTTATGACAGACATAGTTTCAATGTCTAACTAAACTTGTTTTGAACATGAGGTGAGATATTTTGTTCTTTTGCAGCTCAGGCTCACCCATTTATTTTCTGTTTGTTTTGCCACCTGTAATAAAATATATGTGACTTGGTCAGCTCGGATTTGTGAATGACCTGAATTTTGTTCTTTGTAGCTCATGGCTTACGAAGTTGTTTGTTGTTTTGCGACTTGTAGTAGCTATAAATTAAACGGCGTGGAACTTTACCAGCCTAGTTTTAAATTTTTTTTTTTTTTTTTTACAAATGTTTTGTTTCAGCAAATTTGTTTATTTATTTATTTGGAGTACTTGCTGCCCGGCTGTGAAGAGGCCAAGGCATTGCACAAAAACACAATTAATGATAGTACAGCAGGGTATAAAGAAACAAAAATGATATAGTCAATGGTTTTGGGCACAGAAACAGAAAAGTCAGTGCCTATATCCCTAATATTTTTACGTCTGAAAGGCCAGTAACAATGATCGCAGAATACACAAGCGCTTGCCGAACCAAGGTTAAAGTTCGCACAATGGTGAGAAAGGACACTAGAATGTTCATAAAGTGAATGGTACAGGTGAGTTGCTGGGCATATCTACTAATTTGTGTTGTCAATTAGTGGTTGAAAGCTGGATGATAGTTTATCAATGCAGTCAAGGTTTACCATCTGCGAAGGAAGCATGTTCCACTCTGTAACGGTGCTTAAAAAAACTACAAAAAGGCATCCTTTCGACAGAAAAACTTGCATGTTGTTTTGTCATATTACTTGCTATATAGTCGGTTGGAGTTCACCGAAACGTTGTCACTGATAGACAGACCGTACTAGTTGTTGACTTACTGGTAGAATAATTTGAGCCTATTAACCTTCATGTGTGTAGCTAGGCAAGGCAAGCTGGATAGCCATAAGAGGCAAATATAAACTATAGGAACAGCATAACAAATCTTTTCATATTTCACACTATTATGTTGTAAGCTATGAAAGACAATGAAAATGCCAAAATTACTTTCGAAGAGCTGCAGGTTTTTTCACTGCCAATCTAATGATCAAGTCATATGATTTGCCTTCAGGGAGCTTTATAGTTACTGAGTAGCACTACATGCGGAGTTTTCTGTCTGCAAGTTACAATTCTATTCTTGATTTTTACGCTTGTCGTTCATAATGCTTCATTCATTGAATTCCAGTTGCATGAAGGGAAATTTTAATCATGTGGATCGATTATCTTGATAATTATTTACCCATATATTGATAAAACCATTAAAACTCTGCATCTCTGGAAGCACTACAAATATAAAAAATTAGGCGATACGTTGTTTGACTGAATGCGACATAAGTGCGCTAGCACTGGCTTTTGTTTAATTTTGATCATTTGATCAAAGTTATAATCATGTGATATCATAGGTCACATAACTTAGAGACGGACACACACAGAGAGGGTGAAGGGGGGCGAATGGACGGGGAAGGAACTGGGGGATGGCTTCGGACACACATAGGGAGGGTGAAGGGAACTCGGGCGAGGGGGCCCGGGGAGGTAGAGGGGGGGGGGCCGCAGGTAGGGGTCTGGGGGAGGGCGGCTTCGGACACGTGCAGGGAGGGTGAAGAAACAGAAAGAGGGATGGGGGTTGCGTGGTCTCTAAGCCACGTGACCCTCCTCCTGTACCGTGATATTGTAGGTTACGAACCCATGCTCCACAGAATCCACAAAATTTAGCGGAATCATGCTGCCACTAAACTTAGCAGGCTACGACCAGCTTTGGACACATGCACAGATGCCTTTTTCAGAACCGGCACATTTAGCTCTAGAGCACGAAAACAGAAACGGTGTATAAGACATGTTTTAAAGAGTAAAATCTAACTTCCTGTAATGACCCTAATGGAGTTTGGCATCCCATATAAGGCTACACCGGTTGTAGCTTTATGTAAGTAATCTTTTAGGACTTCCTGTTTGAGTGTGTGATGATCGCTAGTATCGCCACGGCGAAGAAGAAGAAGCGCGCTCTGGGAGCGCGCGCCAGGGGAACGCGGACAGATATAAAAATGGTAGCCTAAGACCGAACGCTGTCGCTTCTTGGCCATCATGTTACAATTGGTGGCAGCGGTGGGATGGCCACCGAACCTGTACACTCCGTTCTCCCGGACGTCTTCACCGGTGAGGGAAGCTTTGAGTCATGGGCAAAGCTCTTCTCCACTTGCGCGGCAGCCAAAGGTTGGGACGACGCCAAAAATTTGGTGTACCTGCCGACACGCCTCCGGGGATGGGCCTTCCGTGTTTTCGAGCATCTTCCCGACCAAGACAAGGCCACTTTTCCCGCACTAGTGAAGGCGTTGACTCTTCCTTTGGCGTCGGCGGGCCAGCGTGCTGTGTATGTGGCACAGTTTCGGTCCCGCGGCCATCAACCCACGGAAGCCATAGACGTCTATGCCTACGACCTCGTAGACCTCTTTGGACAGGCTTAACCAGAGGTGTCACTACAGGTGGGCGACCCGATGATACGGGACCAGTTCATTGTGGGCCCCCAATCCAAGCTGCGTGACAAAGTCCTCGCCGCTGACCCTGCAACATTGGAGAAAGCTCTTGCGATAGCCTCAAGACTAACATCCATTTGGCATCTGTCTGCGACTACGGGGACACCAATACTGTGCGCTGCCGTGGGTAACACTTCAGAAGCCACTACGCGACCCACGGGCGATGTCATTGCGGCGTTGAGCAGCAGCGTGGTGGACCTTCGCGCCACAGTGAACAGTTTCAGCCAGTCGCAGAGTCACTTCCAAGAGCACAGCCAATGCTTTCCCCGCGGAAACATACCTAGGAGGCGACCACGATGTTTTCAGTGTGGCGGTACTGGCCACCTCGCAAGATCGTGTGCAAACTTTGACCAGCGTGCGCCACTGCGAAGTGACAACCCTACATTTGTAGAACGTGGAAATCAGGGAATTCTTCCGCACCCCCAAGTAACAGTGAAGGGGAAAGTAGGCGGAATTTTCATGAACATGCTTGTCGACTCCGGGTCGTCAGCGACCATTTTGCGAGGCGACAGGTGGCTTGAGCTCTCGCGCGACAACCCTGACCTTGATTTCACTCACCGAGAGGGAGTCATTGGCCTTAACGGCGCCGCCTTGGAAGTATGGAGAACATGCAGCTTAAACATTGAGGTTGCAGATCTCTCGGTGAGCCATCCCGTCATTGTTATTCCCAGCATCCTACAGGAGTTCGTCAAGGGACTGGACATTTTAATAAAACACCGATTTCGGGTTGACTTCAGCGAGAGGAAACTCGAACGACATGTAGAGGGCCCGTGTGCCCAGACCCAAAAAGTTCAGCTTCCTGTCACGTCGGTCCTGCCACCGAGGACCGCAACCATCGTTTTTTGGACCATTTCACCGAATACGGCAGAGTTCGGTACTGGGCTTCTCGAACCTCGCCCGGATCTCCTCGTGAAAAGGAATACTGAAGTCACCTGGAGCGTGTTGACAGTATCCGATAAGCTACCAGCATGTGACATCAACCATTCCGAAAAGCCGGTCACCTTATTCAAGGGTACAAGTCTGGGAACTCTGCACGCTTTTGACCACCCTGAAGGCGAGTACTCCGCTGCTCCGCTGGACAAGAGCCACGCGCAGGCGGCACGAGACAGCGTCTGCTCTGCGACTTAAAGAGAGAAATGGACACTAACCTCGCTGCAAGATGAGCTTGCCGCATCACAACACCTCCAGGGTAATCAACAAAAACTGATCGAAGGTACGCTTCTTGACTTCGAGGATGTAATTTCTCAAGGCGATTGGGACTTGGGGAGAACGTCAGTTCTGACGCATTCGATCGACACTGGTGCACCCGGCCCGATCAAGAAATCCCCGCCGCTTATTTCCAAACCGCCTCGAAGTTGTGACCACGAAAACGCATGAAATGCTGGACACGGGAGTAATTCGTCCTTCTAACAGCCCATGGGCTGCGCCCGTCGTTCTGGTGAAGAAGAAGGACGGAAACTTGCGCTTCTGCGTAGATTACCGTCGGCTGAACGAGGTCACACACAAGAACGCATATCTGCTGCCTAGGATCGACGACACTGTCGAAGCCCTGAGCTGAACGGTGCTAAATATTTCAGCACCATCGATCTGGCGTCAGGATATTGGCAGGTAGAGATGTCGACGGGGTGTCGAAAGAAAACAGCGTTTGCCACACCACACATCAAGGGCTCTTCGAATTTAATGTCCTTCCATCTGGGCTGTGCAACGCTCCTGCGACGTTTCAACGGTTGATGCAAATAATCGTGGGAAAATTTGACTTCTGTCTTTGATATCTCGACAATCTTATCATCTTCAGCAAAACGGAAGCCGAACATGTCATGCATCTTCGGCAAGTCCTCGAGGCGTTGAGAGATGCAGGTCTCAAGTTGAAACTTTCAAAGTGCCGCTTCTTCAGCAATAGCGTTTTGTACTTGGGCCACAAAATTTCGGCTACTGGAATCGGAACCGACGAGACGAAAACAGAAAAGGTCTCGAAGTGGCCACAGCCTTTAAGCGTCGCGGATCTTCGCTCATTCTTAGGACTTGCCTCGTACTACCGAAAATTTGTTGAAAACTTTGCCGGCATCGCGGCCCCGCTTCACAAATTGTTGGAGAAGGAAGTTCAATTCGTCTGGACACAACAGTGCCAAGACTCCTTCGAAGAGCTCAAACAGCGCCTCACGAACTCTCCAGTTCTGGCGTTTCCAAATTTCGACCTACCCTTTATCCTTGACAGGGACGCAAGTGAAAACTGTATCGGCGCGGTATACTATCCCAAGTACAGGATGGGAAGGAGAAGGTAATCGTCTACGGCAGTCGTACCCTCACGAAGCCTGAACACCGCTACAGTGTGACCAGGAAAGAAATGCGGGCCCTGGTTTATTTCGTCCGTTACTTTAGGCACTACCTGCTTGGACGGCGATTCACATGCAGGACGGATCACAGCGCGCTTCAATGGTTACACAGCTTCAAAGAACCGGAAAACCAAGTCTCCCGCTGGATTGACCAACTCAGCGAGTATGACTTTATCGTTTCGCATCGGCCGGGAAAACAACATGGAAATGCAGATTCGCTGTCCCGACGGCCTTCCCCGGCGTGTGAAGGCCAACATGTCGCGCTCATGACAGTTGCACAGTCTTCATTCACCATGACAGACCTTCGAGAAGAACAACGACGTGACCCGCAGCTTTCGCCCATCATCGACGCCCTGCTTGCAGGCACGCCGGCAGGAGAGATTCGTCGATGCAGCGCGGGAGTGCTCTTCCGCAACCGCCAGAAGCTAAGGCTCGTCGACGCCTGCCTCATGTGGGCAAAAACACCAGAGTCAACCCCTGTTCCCGTGATCCCCGAGACATGGATACCGCTGGCCCTAGACTCCGTTCATGATGCACCGAGGGGCGGACATCTTGGGCGTGCCAAGACATTAAACAAGGCCGTAGAAAGGTTTTTCTGGATTCGAATGGGCACCCAGTGTAGCCGACTGGTGCTCGAGATGTGTTAAGTGCTCCGCTCGTAAGGCACCAAACCCCAGGCCACGAGCACCACTGCTTCAGGAAGCGGCCACCTTCCCTTTTGAGCGAGTGGCTATTGACATCACTGCTCCGTTTCCAACGACGGAAAGAGGCCACAAGTACATCTTGGTGGTGAGCGGCTATTTTACTCGATGGGTTGAAGCGTTCCCTCTGAAGACTCAAGAAAGCAAGGAGATCGCCAATTGCCTCGTCCACAACTTCTTCAGTCGCCACAGGATACCGTCAGCACTACACTCTGACCAAGTTAGAACTTTCGAGAGCAACGTCTTTCAAGAAATGTGCTCAATTTTTGGGCATCAGAAAGACAAGGACCTCCCCTTACCACCCCCAGTCGGACGGATTGCTTGAGCGATTCAATCGCACGCTGATGAACAGCTTGAGCGCGTACGTCAATGACACACACACTGACTGGGACATCAAGCTCCCTCTCGTCATGATGTCCTATCGCTCGAGCGTGGATGAATCTACTGGTTTCAGTCCTTCTCATTATCTGCTCTTCGGCAGACACATGAATATACCAGCTGACATGCTGCTGGACGTGCACGTCCATACTAACATGGCGTCGACGTCCAGTTATGAACAACACGCATTGCGCCTTCTGACAACATTGCAAAGGGCTCGCGACCACGCAATTGCAAACGACATGAAAGCAAAACATGCACAGAAGCGCCACTACGACAGCACGACCAGTGAAGAAGACTACGAACCTGGCGACAGAATTCTTCTACATTCTCCCGCTGTGCCGCGAGGACAGTCCTCGAAGTTATATTTGCCATGGTTGGGTCCTTATGTAGTCCTCAAGAAGCTTCCTAATAACGTGTACAGAAGCCAGGAAGAAACTGGAAAAAGGAAACGGGGGGTTGTACACCATTACCGTTTGAAGCGGGTGGCCGATGGAAAGGAGCCAGTCTTGCTGCCTGCCAGGACGTTATCACACGTCACGGATAACGACCTGCCTTTATCTGCACCAGCGCTCAAAGACTTCCTCGATATAATCATCGCAGAAAGCAAAAATAACCACCCGACTCCTACTCGCCCAGCAGTCCCAGACTACCCAGACATAATAGACATTGAAGGTGATAATCTGTACGTCGATGCGGTCGAAAGTCTACCACCAGTACAAGCAGCTGAGGATCCGAACCTGGCGGGGCTGGAAAGGAGTCCTGGCAAGTCCGCTGTTAGACATCCTTGACAATGAGCTTCACGTTGACGACCAAGTAGAAGAAAACGGTGACCAGGGCACTGACGGAGGCCGGCATAATACGCCATCAGCGAACGGTGCCAAACTCCTGGACGACGATCAACTTAAAGTTGTTCCTTTGCCCCCTGATGACGTCATTCCAACGGACTTGCCTGTAGACGTGCCACAGCAGGCAAAGCTAGCAGAGCGATACCTCCGGCCACGAGAAACATTGAGTCGACCCGCGCGGTATCGCGATTGAGTGCTTCTAGCGTGAGAACCCTAGTGCCGAGACGGCAACTTCCTCGTGAAGGGGGATAGTGTGATGATCGCTAGTATCGCCACGGCGAAGAAGAAGAAGCGCGCTCTGGGAGCCCGCGCCAGGGGAACGCGGACAGATATAAAAATGGTAGCCTAAGACCGAACGCTGTCGCTTCTTGGCCATCACGTTACAAGTGTATACAGGAGTTGATTTGTTTCCTCACAGACCATACAGGAACTTGTTTCCTATACAAAGTACCGATATGGGAATAAACAGGAAGTGGCTTCCTGTAACACTTCCCATACAAAAGTCTAGAGGAAAGGGCTTCCTGCAACACTTCCCATACAGGAACTGGTTTCCTATACAAAGAACCCATATAGGAATTGGCTTCCTGTAACTCTTCCCATACAAAGGTATACAGGAAAGGGCTTCCTGTAACACTTCCCATAAGAAAGTATACAGGAATCACCTTCCTGTAACACTTCCTGTATAACATTTATATGGGTTTTTTCAATGAGAGTATAAACACAGCAATAAAACTTGCAGAAAAACCAAACAATTACATATTCCCATTCGCTGGTACCATCATGCTATGCAACTGACGTGAAAGGATTAGAGCTGAACAAAAAACATTAGAGGGCTCATACAAACAACAGTGAAGAGGGTGTGCATAAAGCAACAAATTTAGAAAAAATATACAGAATTACGTTTCATGCTAAAAGGAACCTCAGTCATAGCAACAAACATGAAGCCCACACTACATAGAAATCTCAGCAAAACCTGGAAATTGCGAAAGATGACAAAGTTGACATCCTGTATTCTGACAGTTTGAGCCGTCACACTATTTTTATGCAAAACAGGGGGAATCGCTGACCGAGTGTGTTAGCGCACCACAGCTTGGAGCAAACTCCTTCAGCCAAACTGGGGGGTCGATGATCGTAAGTTGAAGCACCGCAGCTCAAAGCACATGCTTTCAGCAGAACACTTAGGATCGGTGAGAGTGTGTTAACGCACCGCAGCTCGGAGCACATGAAGTGCAAACCCTAATCCAGGTATCCTGAATTGTGCATCTTATAACTAAAGAAAAACTTCTCTGATGGGGAAGGATCATTTCTACTATACTATGAACCATATACGTTATGGCCATGCGCATCTGCAAGCAAGCCAAAATGTCAGGAATGATAATTAATGAGTAGATGAAAACTGAAGGAAACTAAACGTTTAATGGGAAAACTTGTGCCTAAAACAAAATAGAAAAAGGCTAGCGTTGCAGGCGTCGATGGTGGCGAAACCGCAGAATCAAATGCTGGAGCGAGGCTGAGTTTGACTCGCCAGGCGAAGCCCTTTATGCACACGCGTGGGCTTTTGGAATAATCGGCATAGAAGGTTCAACACGAAGAACATTTGGACCTATAATAAATAATGTTCCCGAATTCACCAGAACGCGGCATTTACAGAAATAACGAAAAGATGCGTCTGCTCCCAGGCATGGAACTACAAGCCCTTTGCGTAGGAGCCAAGGACGATAACCATTAGGCCACGGGCGCGCTTGCCTGCAGACGTGCTTGGCATTATGTTGAAGGATCATTTGTACTATACTATGAACTATGTATGTTATGTTATAAAATATGTTGTTTAAGTAGCCTCAAACATGTAGGTTTCATCAACAGGACACAGGAAGAGGCTTTCGTCTACCTTCAGGGCGAAACACTTTTTAGCCTGAAATGCAGTTACTGTTTCTACACGGTCAGAGAGTTCTACGCAGGAAAAGCTTCTGGCCACAATACGGGAAGCGCAGAGATCTAGAGGCACAGGCCGGCATTTCAGTTCTTGAATGCAAAAAGATACGGAGTTTTGACAAAGACCAGAACCAGAGTCCTCCCGTGTTCTCGACAAAATAGACACCACCCTTCCAAAAATAAAGTTTCCATCATCGCAAACTGCTTCAACGTAGGAGTTAAGACGGCGAGACTTATCAAGCCTGCCAACACAAAATAAGACTCCGTTGATTCTAACTTTACTATATGAGATGCCTTCAGGCGACACCACAGCCTTTCCATAGAAAACGCAACCTGAAAGGCATGCAGCAAACTTCCTCAACTTGTACCTTTTGATCAATGATGTCGTTAAGCTACGAACCGATGGCTCAGAAAAAAAGGTGCCGCGACCACAGAGTCTGGGCAGAGTAGAGAAAATAAGGAACTTGTCGACAATCTGCCACTGGGCATACCTAGTGCCATTCACAAACTGCACAGTCTGACCATTAATACTTTCAAAAGGGTACGCCGAATAATTCCACAGTGGCCCCCATTCCTTCACACAGTCTGCAAGGTGAAGGAGGAGGTGTGCATTATACGTTATGTGTTGTTTCCCATACAGTTCTTCATACTCCCTTAGAAAGGCTCGCATGCACTTCCTAACTTTCTGAAGTTTGTCTAAAGGAACAGATTCCAACAAAAAAAAAATGCATCGAATGCACAAACTTCATGCAGTTTTTGTAGTATTCGGACGGAAGGGGTCCTCTGAGCACAACCGGAGAAAAAAAAGGCCAGTTGCGCCACTCAGACGATTTCCAGTACTTTCTGTGCATCACAGAACGAGGGAGTCTGCACATTTCCTGTATTGTTTTGAGGCTCAACAACCTGCTATCAATTTGAGCGATCTTCCCTCCTGCGCTGAAAGGGAAAGCTGTCTTGCTGTCAAACCACATGCATGCTGTGTACTTTACGAACCCCGAGCACACAGCCTGCATGTAGTCCACGACAAAAAAAGGTGGAAACTTGAAAAAAGAAAGTAACACCAGGGCAGACAGTCCTTTTACGCCGTGGCTAGGCTCCGAGTTTCTATCAGCTTTCGCAGCATCCTTCTCAAAAGAGGCATGCGTTCTCGGTGTCTCGATCTAATCTGTGGGATAAACGCGGCAGTGGCCTTTACCTTCCATGGCCACCTCACCCATGTGCTCGCACCAGGCACACCCATGCGCTCCATTGAACTGGGTGATGTTTATCACCATGGCCCTAGCCACTGTGTTGACTGAACATGGTCCAGGGGACATGAACGGACCACTTGGGTCCGTCCATGCAAATCCTGCCGAAGACAGGTGATTCATGTCCTCCACGAAGGGTTTCAAAAAGCAGCTAATGTTTGGCTTTTGAGGCCCAAACCAAAGACCAGCTAGCAAGATAGAGCTAGCTTGTTCTTTCTGAGGGAGGTCATTAATCTGCAGCTGCAAAGGCCAAATGCAAAACTTCGAGGACTCAAACAGAGGGACACCATCAGTGTTCCAGGTGACACTGATGTCACTTGATGTCAGGGGCAGCTCATTGTATTCCTTGCTTAATGTGATGTCCCCAACATCAAGCGACACCCTTTTTGGTTTCAATGATATCAAGCTATTTTCATCCTCCAGTACGTCACGGCACTGCGCTTCAATGTTGAGCATAATAAAGTAGCAGGCACTTTTTGTCAGAGCAGAAATTGCGTGACTGCTCTGACAGTCAGGACACAGAATGTCAACTTCATCGTCTTTGGCCACTTCTAGGTAGACCATAGTTTCCGGGCAATAAAAAAGCACTGAGGCTAACCTTTTGCAGCCGGAAAACTGCTTAACAAAAAGGTCCTTTGACATGGGGAATACTGTCCCTAAGGCAAATGAGCTTCAATCGCATGAAGCAAGCTCTCCGTTGCCTCTTTTGTATTGTGGTGGCGCAGACTGTGCCCCATGACGAGCAGGAGGCTTTCCCCTTGGGTGATCTTACAGTCAGGGTAGAGCTTTCCATCCAAGAACAAAAACGAAGAATTACTAAACACAATATTATCTAGAGATTCAGAACTAATTCATTTCTGCTATGTCTCCTTGTACTCTACGGGGTCATTGCACCTGGTGTCAGTTGCACCCTTGCGTGATACTTTCTGCCATTTTCCATATTAATTTGCACGTAAGTGATTCTTCATTAGCATAGTCTTTGATGTCGGTGAAATGCAAAAGCAAGCACATGGCTTCATCAACGACGGAACCAGGGTGTAAGATAGGCAGGTGGGGAAACGAGAGCCAAATGAGCGACCGCATTGTATCCCCCTCGGTTTTCTCTTTTTCTGTGGCTCCATCTATGTGGAGCACCGCGAACTCTCACTCCGGGTGGGCGACCGGTGGCGACCGGCTAAACTGAAGGAGATGGTTTCTCGTGGATTTTCAATGAAGGACTGTCGTGCTCTCGGTTTATTTTGCGCACTCTCCCTTTAGGTTCCACGCAAATCCGATTCCGATTTGTTTCCTCTCGCCGCAGCGCCATCTGTCGCAAGTCGGGGGTACCCGCAAGCAGACGAGTACACAATCCGGTCACGGCGCTGCGGTAGGCTTCTATGGGCCGTTTCCCCACCTGTCTATCTTACACCCTGGACAGAACCCAAAAATATGACTGGGAATGCATTTGGGATGCACCCCAGATTACTCGGTTTTTCCCATTTTTTAGCTCCGCCCGAAGGCCTCTCTGTTGGAACTTCTTTGCCGACAAGCTGTTTTCCCAAACGCGCCCTGTGGAGAAAAAGTGCAACCAAGCTCTGCTGCGCTGTCCTCGCGCAACCCAGCAGAGGCTGGGTGCACTATTTCTCTATGGTGTTGTCAGGGCCGAGAAGCGCTCTGATTGCTAACCGAAACATAAAAACCCGTCGAAGGTTTGCGGTTTTTCAGAAAGCCTTAAAATGCTGCGCATGCCTTCTATCATTCTGCAATTTATTGATTTAGTGTTTTTCAATGATGCTCAGCAATTTTCTAATTCAAACTATGCCCTTAAACACAATATTAAAAAAGTTAGTTATGCAAAAATATATAAATTAATTATCCCAAACTTTAATCATTTTCGTAAATGGGCCCCTGACCCAAGACCGAATTCTTAAGAATTCGGTCTTGGGTCAGGGGTCAAACTATGCGTCGCAACAAAAATTTTTGTTGCGACGCATAGTTTTTCCTATATTGAAATTGTCCACTTTTCGTGAAACGCACTGTATACATAATAAATAACAAGAATACCACATAACATTTCTTTACGGAATACATGCAAGACAATACACAAAAATAAAAACATGACCTACTGATCGTTTCCATCAGATGTTGGTCCAGGTACAGTCGGACACAAAAGAATACGAACCAGGCGAGCTGTGGCCGAAGTGCATTACTGCGCTACCTAGCGGCGCGGAACCTGTGTTTGAGACTCGTAGTGCGCACATGTGCGTGCTTTGGCACTCACAGGCATGTTAACTTTCCTGCTTCCAGCCGACGCCTTCGCTGCTTCGGTAGCCTCCATTCGCAGCCGTGGCAGAGCTGTATCCCGGTGCCGCAATGAGGGGCGGAAGCCGAGATATCAACTCTATCTCCAGCCGCCAGGCATGGTATCGTTTTTCTCAGCTCAGCAACCAAAAAAAAAAAAAAAAAAACAGTCATCTTGATTTTTGTTATTTATTTACAATAGATTTTTTTTCAATTTGTTTTAATATTTAATTTAATAATGTGTGCAATATATAGCAAATTACGCTTTCTGAATTAATTCTTGTCACTGACTAGTTGACAGGCTATTTCCCCAGCCACTGAGCTGGAAAAACGATACCATACCTGGCGGCTGGAGATAGAGTTGACATCTCGGCTTCTGCCCCTCATTGCGGCACCAAGGTACTATCAGGGAAAAATGAAATGCGAACAAAGGAGCGCGTGGCTCGCGGTTCAGGCTGCGTCGCCTGGAAGTGAACCTAGGAGCGAGGGTGCGTGGCCTAGTCTGACGTGTTCACGCCCCTCCCTCTGCGCTCCCCAAGCTTCAGCAGTGCGCCTCTTAGTGCGCTGAAAGCTATCACGGCTATCTTTGCTGGCTCAGCGCATGCGGTGCAAACAAGCTCGCCGCTCTCGCCGAGCAAACAAAGACAGCGGTAACAGCTTTCAGCGCACTGAGAGGCGGACTGCCGAAGCTGGGGGAGCGCCAATCGAGGGGCGTAAACACATCGAAGTAGGCCACGCACCCTCGCCCCAAGGTTCACTTCCAGGCAGCGCAGCCTGTACCGCGAGCCACGCGCTCCCAAATACTTTACGAGGGTTTACTCGTGTAGAAGTATCTAACCCGGAATGCGTCATCAAATAAAGTAGTATTCACACGAAAGACAAATCCCGGACATTTTTCCACGGCACTCGCATCCCGCAACGAATACGTCAGGCTTTGCGACGTGCAAAAGCCTCGGGTTTTCGTCTCGTGATGCGCGCGCGCCGGGGAGAAATCCCCTGGATTTCTCCCTCGTGTGAATACCCCTTAAGGAAACGAAGGCCGTCTAAATAGCTTTATTTAATGCAAAACACAAAGCAAATGAGAACACAGAGTTCTAAATACGCTGAGTTGATACTGCTTTGCTACAACAAGCGAAGGAATGTCCACCTTAAGATTTTGCAAGGAGAAGATCCTCATGGGCGATTGCAAATGCTCATCAGTTATTCTTGACCTGAGTGTTGACTGGTTAACTTTCCGCAAGGAGAGAATGTGCTCGCACAGGCAGGTATTCCCAAACATGACGATGATCCTCGCTGCTCGTTGACGTAGATTGGGAAACCATGTTTCACCCAGAAACTTGTAAAGCTGTGGCACTCCCACATCCTGAAACTTTTGCCTTAGTGTGTTGTTCGTCCGTAGCTCTAGAACTTACACGTAGAGCTCTGGATCAACGTCATCTGTCTGTGCGGAAAAGCGCAACGAGAAAACTTCGAATTTCCTAAAGAGGCTGCTTACATCTTGAAATCGCTCTTCAAAGTCTTTTTGGAGACTACGGAGACGCTCAGAAAAGATACCGCAAGCCTCTTGATCCATGTTCCCCAGCGACTTCAGCGTTGGAAAGTGATCATGCTCTTGCTGTCCTATTGACCTTTCCTGCGGCAGTCTCGAACGAAGCGATTTACAGCGCGCGTCCCTGGTTTAGAGAGGGCACGCCAGTGTTGCCCGACTGCACTGGGCTGTGGGTTCTCTCGTCATTGGTCTGTGGCAGCATGCGTAGGCGCACTTCCGGACGTTTGTGGAGGCTAAATTGCTGCGTAATATTTTTTTTATTTTATGTTCTATGGCGAATTGAATTTCTCGGGGTTTTAAGAATGCATTGTACTATTTTTTGGGAGCAAAAACAAAGAAATGAAAGCTGTTTTTGGTGAGTCCGTGCGTGGCAGAACAAATGCAACTGGAATGTTTGTTTCATATTATGTTGATCTTTTTACGACACCATACACTCAACCGTACCCAATCTACAAAGGTCTTAACCGTTGAAAATATTTGACTACACAGGATATCCGAACTGCATGGGTATTCCCCGCCCACAACATAAAATTCAACGAGTCTCATCAATCGAACAACATATATTGTACGTACCCCACGGTGCCGCGTTATCCAAACAGGATTTGAGAAAGGTCTCAAATAACACCGTATATCCAATATACCGTGTCGACGATAGTCACTTCACGACGATTGGACGGAATCCGGCGTGTTTTGGGGCACATGTAGAAGAAAGCTGCTGTTTTTTGCACAGCTTCAAAGCAAATAAACGAACGTGTTCATTCCGTCCCCACACCCTGGACGCCAGACCCGACCCTATCAGCTATTTTTCGCGAAGACCCGGAACATAGCCGGGAAGGTTTTTTGGAGATTATCTCAACGGAAATAATCCTCCAAGAAGGTTGAAATTACTGCGGCGCGTGCTGCTTGACGTTCGCTCTCTTCGCTCGTTTTCTGCGAAGGCCGTTCAGGCAACCGAGCCCTGGTATTCCCTGGTTCTCACAGTGGGAGATAACTAGGGCTCCGTGTTTTCGGATAAATCCGAAAAACTCCGAAAAACACCCGCCGGTAAAATTTTGGTCAATTCGGATTTATCGGGTAAACTCCGAATATTTATGTGTCGATGCCACCCCCCTCCCCCGGCCAAAAAGTACTTTTTTTCTTTTTTTAAAGTTTGATCAGCACAAAGCCAATGACCCTGGGAAACTTCCACCATAATTATCTTTCAAACCTCGGACGGTTGTCAAAAGGGGTCTTGCCGCTTGTCTCTTCAAGGTTGATTCGGGGCAACAGGTCGTTCGTTGTACATTCGGATCACGACAAAAGCCACTCTTTTGGTTTCCAGTTTGGGCCATGCGATTTGTGATTTAGAGAAAGGAAAGGGTGTGTTTTAGTAACAGTGAAAGCTGTGAACCGTAGGGATTGTATAAAATTGGGAAGCCTGAGAGGGGCAGTTCAAACTCTCTATTACCTCCTTAAAGGGTAACTGCAAAGAAAAAAAAGTTTTTTTTCTTTAAACAGCCTTATTGGGACAAGCAAGTCACAAAACAAATCTTCCGCGAAAAAACACTTTTTTTTAGCAATATTTACGCCACAGGACGCAATTTAGTCGGAGTCACAACCTCTCCACATTTGAAACTCCCGCTCTTTCGACGCGCGCGGAGTGGCTTGAATACGTCACTCTGTGACGTATTCAAGCCACTCCGTGACGTGTATTACCAACTTTGTGGCGCGCGATTTAAAACGGACGAAATAGCCGCAGACTAAAATCAGTCCCGCGCCACAAATAGTGCTCTAAATTTTTTTTTTTTATTAGTTGTAAAAATTGTTTTGTGACATGCTTGTCCCAATTAGGCTGTTTAAAATACACTTTTTTTTCTTTGCAGTTACCCTTTAACCACTCCGCCTCACGCGGCCGCAGGCTGGATTGATGGAATAGGATGAGATGACTACGAGCTTCCTAGCGACTACCTCCGAAAGTTTATTGATTTTAAGGTATCGGGCGTTTATCGAAGCGCCACTTGTGTGTGACTTTTGTCGTGGATAAATTAGTATTGCCACGCTCGTCGGCGAGCGACCGCGTGCGTGGCCGAGTGGTTATCGCGCTTGACTGTCGCGCGGAAAGTCTAGGTTCGATTCCAGTCAGTGGACTGCTCCTTTTATTTATTCTTTCAACATTCCGTTCTCGTGAGTTCGAGAACGATCTCGTCTGATCGAGTTCCGAAAGTTCCAGTCGTCGAACATTCTACGCCGATTCGTCCAGAGGCTTACGCATGTACAGAAGGCGCTCCGCGTGGCGAAACCAAGGTCAGTCTCGCCTCAGCGTTCGATCGTGCTGCTTCGCTGCCTTCGACGCCCGCGACGCTCTGTTGTTATCTTTCTTTCTCCTTTTATTTTTGGGCACAAGTTGGCCCCATTGACCGTTCAGTTTACTCAGTCCTTCGCCGCCTCGTCACTTGTCATCCGTGACAGTATTGCCAATGGCAATGGCACCAACGCCAAATTCAACTGAAGATATTTCAATTGATACAAGCTCGTTTTATTTTTTATCTGGCATACGTTTACATTCGGTTATTATTTATTTATTTATTTTTAATAGGAAACACAGCGAAATTGAACTCCAAATTTCGGAGAATTGGGAATAAAAAAATATATAAACTCCCATAAACTCCGAATCTTCGGAAAAAAAAAAATAAACTCCGAAAAACACCTTCCGCTTTTGACGAAAAATAAACTCCGAAAACACGGAGCCCTAAAGATGACACACAGAGGGTAAGCATCCTAAACAGGCAAATGAAGCAAAAACTTCCAAGAAAACCTGGCGAACCCCAAAATGCGCAATGCAGGTGGGAGCCACGCTGACCGGGTTTCCACAGCTCAGGCGGGTGGCATAAATTTGTGGCTGATAGGGGTCGCTCGATTCGCAAAATGACGGCGGCCAGAAAGCTCTTTTTGCAAAGGTCTATATGCCGCTCCCACAGCTGCAACGCTTGCCTTAAGATGCCCGGATGTTGTTATACATCATGGTGATAATTTTCTGTTTCCCCTGAAGCTTCACGTTCACGGAGTTCAGGTGGTCAGTTTTGTCAGTGAGGAATGCAAGGGAGAGAAGCCACTTGACGTCTGACAGCTTGGCGATGACCTTGATCTTGCTCTTCAAAAACACGCCAACGTCTTCTCGCAAACAAAGTAAAAAGTTTTTTTTTTTTTTTTGCTGTTTATTTATTATAATTTACTGTGATACAGAAGTTCACCATGATCGCTACCAGCCTCCTCCAAAATGGAGACGAACTGGTGGTGGTTTCGTTCTCTTGAATGAACGAAGTTGACTGCGCCGAATACGATATCCCTGACGCTCTTAATTTGCAGCGACTTGCTGTACGGTTCACTGCATTTTGACGAAGAATACAGTGAACCGCTGCAAACTGCTTGGCGACACCAAGTTCCACGAGTTTCCTCGTGAGTCGTCCGACAAGCCCGCTCTTGCTCCCCAACAGTGATGGCGCAGTGACGGTTGCATGACAAACCTGCTTTTCCCACGACAATGCGGCGCGCTCGGCAACATTTTTGATAACGGAAATGACGTCGGCTGCTGTGGTCGTTCCCTTCATCGGCACGAGATCCAAGAGTTTCTCCGTAACGTTCATATTTTTGTCTGCGCCCCTGACGAAAATGACGCCCTGGGCATTGTCTGTGACATCAGTGCTCTCATCGACAGTGATTAAAAATGCGCTGAGAGCATAGCAGAGGGTAATTGATGATTTTTCAATGTCTTCACTGATTTCGTTAATCCTTTCAGGCACAGTGTTTGGCAAAAGGCATATTTTCTTAAAGGTCTTCTTTATGGTTGGACATTGTAGAGGTGGCCGCTTTTATTTATTACTTCTTTTCAACCAACAGGACGGCCTACCCCGCTCTGTTTTGTTTAGCCGCCTAACGGCGCTTCGGTCGGGAATGGGGAGGCGCTTTGGGAATCGAGTGTCACGTTTCAGAAGGTCCCGTGCCATTACAAGTCGGAATTCTGTTTGTTTATGAGCTTTTCCCGGTATCGGGGAAATGGCCGAGTGCATGTCGCCCTCTTCGTTGCATTTCATGCGGAACCCCGGTCTTCGAACCCACGTGAAAACACTTAACTTGCCGACGAGAGACTGCTGTCTCAGCGCCGCGTGCGTTTACCCCTTGACCCTGAGACGCGGGGCCAGACGTAAGGTTTGCCAGGAAACCCACGGCCGAGACATTAACACGTCACCGGTCGCCAGGTCGTTTGCTGAAAGACAAAGTGCTTCAGAGCTCTCGAAGTTGTTCTCGGAACTCGTCCGTGACGCCCAGGGACCAGGCTCCCCCCCATATATTCTGCATATGCCTGGCGTGTCTTTCTTTTTGCTCTCCTTCAGCGGCATTTCATGGTGGTTTAGACGTGCCCCAGCCGACATGTCTTGGTGGTTCTCACCGTTTGCGAATGTGTATCTTCTGTGGCACATAGGGAAGCCATAAGTTGTATTTTAGCCTCGCATTTTGAGAATCAAAGCTTGACTTATGGCTCACTCTCGGAGCAATGACCTCTTACTCTATTGGTCGAAAGTGTTGTGTGTGTAGGCGTTGTAGTTTGGTTCCTCTAGATAATCGGACCAGGGTCGAACCCTGATTGGCCTAAACGGGTTGGAGCACGCTGCTTTAGACCCTGGACGGACAGGGAAATCTTTGAGTTTTGGAACGGGCTCGGGAGCGACCCCACTTACGTTCAGCTCCCGCTGTGCGCCGCGTTACCTATCGTGCGCGACAGCGTCTTTGTCTTCGCGGCTACAAGGTATAGTCGCCGTCCTTACCGTGCGCGGTAGGATCATCTGACGCCGAGGCGTTCCTGCAGTTTGGAAGCCGTACGCGGCAGTTTATTACAGCGCGGAATCTGTTCGCACTTGCCTTTTATGCAACTTTTTTATTCTTTTTTTTCTTTTTTTTCGAAGTTTTGTTGAACTCGTTAAACCAGCGAGTTGTCGGTCGCCTCTGCATCACCATCGACGTATCCAGCCCTCCAGCAACTAGCTTCGTATACGATCCCCCGGTCCTCGACGGCAGCGACAAGGGGTTCATCGAGGTCGGGGAAAACAACCTTCCTAACTACTACTGACATATAGCGTCAGAAATTTCTAGCAAGCACTTTTTGATGAACAAGCCAACGCTAAACGATTTTGAGGATTTGGCAATAAGCTCAGAGAGAAAGGGGAGTATTAGAAGAGCGCACCACGATAAAGGTTTGCGTACGCAAAGAATAGCGTTGTCGCCACTGCGCATGCGCCGAACGCTGACCACGTTTTGCGCTTTGCGCGCGCTATTTTAGCGTACGCTATTTTTCGGAAATTGCGTGCATACGCAAAAAGACTTTGCGCTCCTCCAAGTTGGATCCGTAATGAGAAGTTGGTACAAGCCAAGTGGCGTCGCGCTCGCGGCGTCGCGCTCACGACGCCGCTTTGGCTGCGTCTTGCGCGCGACGTCGGCGGCATCCTCACTACTGCGATTTTCAATACGGAACGATATTGCGCTCGGTTCGAAAAACCCAGTAAGGTGGGCAACGATCACCGGCCGCTTGATGCTTGCGACACGCGAACATTGCTCGGCGAAGGTACGGTGTGCGAAGGTCAGTACTCGAGAAATTTCTTGCCGGGGCGATGCAGGCGGACACGACCAGTCGACCGCTCGCGTCACATTCTCAAGTTTAAACAAATCTAAAATGTTACTTTGGAGCAACGTATGTTGTGTTCTTCTCGCAAGTTACAGCATTTTGTATGTGAAATAAAAATTGTGACTATCTTGGTGGCGTTGCAAGCACGAGATACTTGGGCTTTGGCCTCGCGGCGAAGAAACGCTATTCTTAAAGTCACTTGCGTAGAGTGCGCTAATGCAAGCGCTAAATTTAGCACTACCGTGCTTTAAAAATGTGTACGTTATTCTTAAACTCCCTAATAAAACTCGCTGTTACGGTTTCGTTGCTTGTCTGACGGCTTTCTGAAACAGGTCTTGCTGCTTTCCCAGTGACGTCTAAAGTTGAAAAACCGCGCCCTCACGGGTTTTTCCAGCAAGCGCAGCATGTTTCTCGCCATGGCATGACCTGAAGTGCCTTCCGACGTAATGCTCCTTGGGCACGGCCGTCGCCTGATGAAAAATCAAACATAACACTTTGTCTCGTGAATCTGTGAAGAAGTAGGCGAGCTCCCATCGCTCTTGAAACAGTAACTTCTCGTCTTCAATTTTTCGCTTCGTAGATGGCTTCTCCAACGACATTGCAACATCCACCAAAGAGCTTCGTTGTTTTTGGGACGGCTGCCGAAGTGAAACTATAGAAATACTGAAAGACGTTGCAACAAAGCCTGACACCAGTGCCAATACCACCTGGGCAGTGTAGCCACGGGGCGCCGCCGTCGGTTGGACAATCGGGCTCTGAGTGTGTTAGTGCCCCGTCACTTGCCTTGACGGAAAAGGAGTGTATTTTTCTACTCAGATCGGAGAACAACGGCGCCTGCAGATGACTCTAGGAACACGTGTATACTTTGTCTCACCCTACGATGGACTAAAAGCAAAACCTACGGACCGCCAGATCCGATCACGATCCACTTTGAAATTGCGTATTCCGCTTAGATGCACGTATCTGTGCTCGCGTCTCGGATCACTGATAGGGATTGGAGGACAGTGGTTTGAATCGAAATAGCACTGAGTGACTCAACAAATTAACATTGCAAAAAAACAAAAAAAACGGGCTGTTTGCAGTTTTGAAGCTATAGACATGATGCAGCGTTTTTGGGTTCGGAGCGTTATTCGTCCACTCCTAATCGATACTACGCATGTCATAGTGTAGCTTGAAACGTGATTGGACCTGGCGGCCCGTGGCTTTGGCCTTTGGTCCATCGTAGGATGAGACAAAGTATAGTCCTCCTCTTGTGTTGTTTCTTTTCTTGGCTTTTGGGCCGGGCAAATTGTGTATTTATACAGGTTGTCAGTGCCAATAAAGCTCAGTTGTAAGTCAGCGCTGTGTGTGTCTACCGCCTTCTACTCTGTCCTTGTCCTAGCGCTGTTTGTTTTCCGCTGGTGGACTCTATCGATGAGAGGCTTCGCGCGTGGCCGCGGTACAACGACTATGAACTGGCAACGTGTCTCGATCCTCGTTTCAAGAGCCTCGCATGCATCAAAAAAGATCGCCGCGAACTTGTGTGGGAAAGGCTTTCCCAACTTACACGTGCGTCTTCAGACGATTCTACTGATCTCACGCCCAAGAAAAAAAAAGAAAATACGTTTTTTCGGAGGAAAATGAAGAGCCCACCTTCTCCTGCCAAGTGTCGCTTTATTGATCGATTGCCGAAGTGACGGACGATGAACTGGACCCACTACAGTGGTAACGAGCTCAGGGCTCCCTGTTTCCTCAAATTGTGCCAATTGTGAAGAGTGTGATGTGTGTCCCAGTCACCTCAACGCCCTGCGATCTTCTGTTCAGCGCAGCAGGGATGATCGTCAACAAACAAAGAAACTCGCTCTTGCCGGAAAATGTTAACAAACTTCTTTGCCTCCGCAGCTGGGGTTGTGATCTGTGAGTGTGTTACATCAACATTTATTCTCAATTAAGTTTGTATATATGCGCCGTTATCATACAGTAAAACAACTTGTAAGGACAAAATGTCTACTTTTGCTTTTTACTAAAATCAACCGATTAATCGATTAATTATTCGATTAAAGGGTGGCGATTAATCGGGTTAAAATTTTTAATCGACGCTCAGCCCTAATATATGATATTTACATAAACAAAATGGTTATTTATTATTGTGTTCCTTGTGCAGTGAAACAAAGACTCTCGAAAGGTCGTCGCAGGGTCCTGCACTTGCCGATGCGGTGTCCTCGGTGAGTGCTAGCACAGCGCCGCTGTAGGCAACCACATTAACACGCGCGAGGTCAACGCTTCCACTACCATGCGTGCCCCAAGCGTGGGAAAAGCCTTCTAAAAGACCCAAGTTAAACGACAAGGCGTCGATCGCGGTCGTTTTTGAGGTGGGACTGCAGCCATATCGGTTCACAAACGTGCTGCTGCACCGTTATGTGACATTGACCTTCACGAGTCGCAAAAGCTAGAGTCAAGTCGCACGCGTTGTCATGCAAGTTAATGCTGGGTTGGCGATTGGGGCGCACCTAACAAAATACCAGACACCAGCCCCGTACACCGTATCCACGGATCACTGTTTTGAGCTTATGCACATGTTTTATCCTGGATTCTCTTCAACAAAAAAACAAAACAAAAAAAAACAGGTATTGCACAGGATCTGAGTATCTAGCTTAGTCTCGCACGTCACGAAGAATTACAGCCTTCGTGTTAAGCAAAACTATCAATATGATTGTTTTTACTTTTAGGTTATACCTGTAAATTGACTCCCGAAGCAAAGATATGTAAAAATTACGGTACGCAACGGACAAGGAGAAAAACTAAACATAGTTTTTTTTGTGTCATGCATCTTGTGTGCTGCACTTTTAACAATGTCGTCTTGCCAACTAGCCCAGGGTTCAACACACATTTTTCACGTTAAACCTGCTTTGTCTCGTCGGGGGATCTGGAAATACGTTGTCATTTAAGATGTTATTGTCAGTTAGGCTGTAAAAGCCCTGCGGGGCATTCGCTCTTCGTCCGGCAGACAGCAACTTGAAACCCTGTCAGGCGTTTTTAAAGAACGGTTTAGCGCCGGTATCTCCATGCCAGAAATCGCTATCGAGTGAACATGCCACGCGTAAAGTCAATCGCTAAACGAACCACTGAAGAGCGCCGAGAGTGTAGATGCCATACGTTTCACATGCAACACAATTGCACAGCAGTTTGCCATGTTACAAACAATTCCAATCTGCCCTAGCGAGTACACAGATAACGCAGTTGATAGAAACACAGAACAAAACTTGAATCAGACATTTAACGTGAGGAATTTCTTTGGCTATTTCTTCGCTATTTCGTCAAGCCCAGATAAAAGTGAGGCCGCGAGGCTTGACACTGCTTGGTTGACGGGTGGAAGACAAGGATTGAGGTGGCCGGCGCTGATTTGTTGACAGAAAGGTCATGTGACCAGTGGAATACGAAGGAAAAAAGTAGGCGAGGAGGAGCTCGACCACCTGTGCGCACTGAAGGAGCGGAGCTGGAGTCTATGGAAAGCTCTGGAGGATTGCCAGGTGTATCAGCTGGATAAGTGCAAGTATCGCTTTATTCTAGGAACAGCTATGAAGTGTACGCATAGTACGCGTTAAACTCTTTGATAATAAGCGCCGTTAACGTAGGCGTCTGGGGCCAGGAAACTCGGAGATTGCTGAAAGTTTGCGTTAATTGCTAGAACGTTTCAAGTATGGGACTCAACAAATATCGCCTATCGTTTTTTTTTTTTTTTATCTTAAATCATGAGGCCAGTTTTGTTTGGCGATGGTTCCGGCCCATGAAAAGGTAACACGTTCCAGCAGAAACCGGCTCATCAGCTTCCGCGTTGACGTGTGTATGCGAATGGCCCCATATGAGTTTATTCGTAGTCAGACTTGCAGAAACGTGAAAACAAATTAAGTGGGGATGTTTCTTTGTAAGGTGCCGTAGCCGCTAAGCTATAGAACAAATAAATGAAGTGGTTTACAATTCTCTGCAATGCCGAACTAGAGCAGAGCTCTTGAGAAGGAGGAGAGGAGGGTACGGAGGGGAATTTACCGTGAAATTGTAGGACAATTTCCCGGTAGATACCCCGCTGAATTTGACTGAAAGCTTTCCCCGCTAAATTTGGCGGAAAGATTTGGCAGAAAACATTTTTAATTCAAGGATCTTCTGTCACCTATAGCCAACTCTATGCACCCTAAACCTATTTTCAATTGTTAAGCCCATAATACAACAAATTATTATAAACTAAAAGTAGCAGCGGTAATTGAACAAAAATCTGTTTACCTGTCACTCGCCCGGGCGTCCTGCGAGGTGCCAGGGCAGGGTAGAAGACCATTGCGCAATCTTGAACTACAAAAAAAAATGTAACCGAGTACAATTAAAATTACTCACGGTTTCAAGGTATTCAATTAGCTTACTGAATTACTTGAAAAAAAATAATAAAGAGTTACCTGAAAAGCCGTGCGTTACTTTATCGATTGCTTCAGAAGCTTCGGGTTGTTATCATTTGCAACATTGAGAAACTTTGTATCAGAAAAATCTAAATGAAACAACTTTGTTGAAGCGTAGCCTCCAAGATTTTTCGCGCGCTCTGCCCTGGCCTGCCCAAATGCTCGACTGGGCAGCGGAAAAGGCGAGCCGAGCCAGTTCTCCGGATCTTCGCAAGCGGCGTTATAGCCAAACCAGAAACGAAATCAGAATCGCCACAAGGCACGCTGTCAAGTGTGAGCCCGCCGCGTGAAGCTTGCATTTTTATTGTTCTTACCATCAGAATAAAGACAGGTTAGTTCATATTTCTCGATTCGTCATTTTTATTCGCCACTCAAGTATTTGCGCTGTTTCGCTGAATGATACCTTAAAATGCAAGTTTTAGCGCTATCCCATACTTGTCCTCTGAGCATACTGCCTGGGCCGGCGGGACAGATGTCCCTCCGGCCCAGGCAGTATGCTGAATGCTGAATGTTTATCGAACTTCGAGTGACGCCATTGCTACTAGCAGAAAGGACGCAACGCAACGCAAATTTCAGCAAGAGCTGATTCGCTCGCGCCAGGAAAAACGCATCGATGGGCTACGAAGATTGCACTCGGACCGTTCCGAAAAATCCGCCGGCGACGCGAGCGGAAAACGCCACCCGGAGCGAAAATACGCTCGTCACCGAGGCGGATACGCCCTCGGAATCGCAAGTGCAAACAGGCCATACCAGTCTCTGCCGGAGATGGCAGTAATGACATTACTGTAATGGAATTACAGTAATTAAATTACTTTTTGGAGTAATGAGTAATGTAATGAATTACTGCTCTAGGCTAGCAATTTTGTGACGTAGGCAGTAAACTGCCACTGCCCGACTTAAAGGGGTACTCCACCGATTTTTTGAGCTACCTCAAATAACTATATTTTCGGACTCCCCGGCCTTTACTCTCTCCGGTATGCTACTTAGAATCGCGAAATTCATAATAGTTATTGCGAAATCGGCAAATGAAAATGATGCAAAAACCAACATTCAAATATACGCGCGCTTTTCAGGGCCGTGACGTCAGTGGCAGGCAGGCTTGCCAGTCGACCAAGCAGCCAAAAAATAGAATATGCCAATCATTTGTTCCGTGCTGGAGCGCGGGTACTGCAGCGAGCTTCCCAAGCATTCATTTGGCACCATGAAACTGCTTCGAATCAGTTTAAAACGAAATCTACAGCCCAAAGAGTGAACCCCTGCCTTCCACTGACGTCACTTTTTCATTGTTGCCAGTAGAGACTTCGAGCTTGAAAAACACGGTGAGGACCAAAACTGTAAATTCAATAACTTCGCGAAAAAACAATACTTTGACCTAATATTTGGGATACTATTTTCGCGATGTTTGTTGGTTAGTTTAGCAAAATTTCAAGCAAATCGGAGACAATAAAAAAATCGGTGGAGTAGCCCTTTAAAAAACGGACTCGGACTAATACTTCTAAACCAGGAAGACGGAAACATGTCACCCTTTTAGTAAGAACCTTCATCGTTGAATGAACAGCGAAACCGGTGAGTCAACTGTCTTTCTGAGTCACATCTAAAGAAGCTATTCATTATGTTTAACACTTATGTCACGTGCGCCAGCAAAACCACTCTTCAGTATGGTTCACTTTGAGGCGCGTAGGGCTGTTGCGGTGTAAACGGGAAGGTTTGAGTTTTGGTACATAAAGACCAACTCAGCTCTTTGATGTCACATCACTGCGGTGGTGCTGTTATCGGCACTGCGCACGCGCAGCGCCTCGCTTCTCCCGGATCTGGTTCCTGCACACGCGCTGAAAGGGCAAACAAGGTCGTGTTTTGTAAACAATGTTGGTGTATGCGGTAAATAAAATTAGCCCGAATCACTGCCTCAAGGTATTCAAAGTAATGTGAAAGTAATTTCAAAGTAATTTCATTACTTCTGGAAATTAATTGTAATGCAGTGTCATTACCTTTAGTCTGCGGTAATTTGTAATGTAATTTAATTACATTTTGCACTTTTCAAAAAGTAATTAGTAATGTGTAATTTAATTACTTTTGAATGTAATTTTGTCATCTCTGGTCTCTGCCGGCAAATGCAACGACTTCTGGAGCGCAACTAGCGCGCGAAAAACCTCAGAGGCCATGGTTAAGAGAGGAAAGGATGTGTTAGCGCAGCGTAGCTCGGAGCGCCTGGAGCAGCAAAAGCTTGCGGTGCCGAACTCAGGGATATTGGGTGAAGTCACCGCCCCTGGGGTCGTTTTACTTTGGATGGGCACTGAGAGGCGTTCAGTCGCCTATCACTACTGTGTGATGCGCGTCGAAGACCCCAGGCCACCAGTCGTAGAGGAGTGGCTACACTTGTCATCTACAGTGTAGACCAGTGTCGCCATATATGAAAGACATACAAACCTTACTTGTCTAATATCAAACGTTGTTTGGTTTGTTTGTTTTTTATATCCTGATAATTTTCTTGTCAAATAAAGTTTACCTTCGGGGCCAATTGTCCCCCACTGCTTTAAGTTAAGGAGATGAGAAACGCGCGTGCCTATAAAACCTCGTTTCAACGACAGTAGGTTTGTTCCCGATTCTTTCCCTTGGCCGTTTAGTCGCCGCATCTTCCAGAAGCAGAAGGCACCCGTTTGTGATATCACGGGCGGAGCGTTGGCTTTGATTGATTGATTTTCCCGCCGTATAGTTCTACGCACCATTTTGTAAAGTACGTTTCACTAAATGTGCATAAAAATAACAAGACGACACTTTACCATCTCGGTGCTTCCACCCGTCAAATTATTTTTATTAGTATTAAATAAACAATAAACTATTTATTGAACGGACCTCTAGCACGTAAGTTTCATGAAAGAGGCCATGCCGCGTTGCGGCCAGTGAGCAGTAGCCCACACAGAGCAAAATAATATCGAAACATGGCCCTAGCGGGCGTGCAGAGTGAAACAGTGCGGTCTCTTGAATCGGAAAAACTGTAAATTTTCTGTAATATAATCTTCATATTACTGGTGGTCTTCCGAAGTGGTGGGTTCAATGCCATTCCCAAGATTGGCTGTAGGAGGGTGTAAAAACGGAACTTCCTTGGGTCTGAGTTGGTGGCTAGTTAGCCAATGTGTTCTGAAATGAGAAAGAGTAGATATGATAGCTGTTTTCCTGCTGAAAAAAAAATACGAACCTATATAAGAACTTTTCAGTATACGACGTGCCGAGCGGGCAAGCGAACACGTGGCTTGGAACCTCAGTGGAGCGGCTTGATTTATTGGCTTTCAAATATTTACGGCGTGAGCGTTTACTTTGTATTAAGAGATTCATCCCCTGAGCCGCCGAAAATATTCTCAGAGGTATGACATTACAGAAAAATGAAAAATCAACATCCTGGGAATGGTACCTAATGCTGAGGAATAGCTAGTCACCGAGAAAATCCGCACCTTCAAAACGACCTGAATAAAAAGCGGAAGCCCAGAGCTCACTCGTAGTTATCGGGTGTGCTGCTGTATTCATGTTTGTTGAGCCGTGCATGTGTATGCGCTCAGTGTACAGGGTGTTTTTTTTTTTTATCTGCACCAAATTTTCAAGAAAAGGGAACGTGAGATAGAGTAATTTAAGCCCTGCGGAAGTGTTAATAGCCATGGCGGCCACTAGAAAAAAGGTGAAATTAGGTAATTAGTTAGCTAATTAACTCAAATGTTTTAACTAACTTCTTAAATGTTCACTTGAGAGTACATAATGTATTTAGAGAATTGAAGCTCGACCTCAATATGGTCTAGCCCTGCCATCAAGTTTGATTAAAAAAATTTTTAGTAGGTGCTACGGGGTCAAGAAATTTCACTTTGGTACACGGCGTCAAACCGAAACTCAGCGAGGAAGAGCGCCGGTAAAGTTTTCGTCCCGCCCTTTCGGGCATGCGTTTTTTTATTATCGCGGCCGGTTCCACTTGCTTAGGCGAAGCTGGCTGCGATGACTACAATCCACGGGGACCGGAAGGGCGGAGCGATTACTTTACCGGCGCTCTTTCTAGTTTAGTTTCCGTGTGACGCCGTGCACTAAAGTGATATTTCTTGACCTTGTAACACCTACTACAAATTTTTAACCAAACTTTGATGGCAGGGCTAGATTATATTGATGTTGAGCTTCAATTCTCTAAATACAATACATTATGTGCCCTCAAGTAAAAAAAAATTAAGAAGTTAGTTAAAACATTTTAGTTAATTAGCTAACTAATTAACTAATTTCACCTTTTTTTCTAGCGGCCGCCATGGTCATTAACACTTCCCCAGGGCTTAAATTACTCTATCTCACGTTCCATTTTCTTTTCTTGAAAATCTGGTGCAGCTAAAAAAAAACACCCTGTATATGTTCAGATGATCCTAGTGGTATGTATGCGTAATGTATAATAAGATGTAATGGTGGCGTGAGCGAATAAAAGTATAGTTTGTCGCACATAAACTGGGCGGTACCTAGTGCCACCTAGCCTCTGTGGAACTTATATGCGACATATGAAACTGATATGAAATACCCAATAAGTTGTGACATGAAAATGTGTCTAAAAACATATCACAAATAAATTCATATAATCCTTCTCAATAAGGATGTGACACAAAGAAAATAAGACTCAGTTGCAAACTTTATAGTTATTTCAGTGTTTCCATGTTACCATGATTAAATGTGCTAGGACAAGAAAATGTTTGGTGTGCCAAACCTGAAGTTTTGAAACATTAAATGTGGAGAAGTAAACCGTTCAAGCCGAGCGTGTACACGTCCCATTACCTACGTATTTCTCCGACTTCGGTTAAGAGTCGCAGCTGGGCACTTTTGTTATTCTACGTCGTGAGCCTAATGTGGAGTACTTCCTTGGAACAGAACGCATAAGTCGGTTTCTCGGCAGACCGCACCGCGATTTACCGCAGAAGTGCCTGTAGGTTGCGCATTAAATGCCTCAAAACTCCAAATTATGAACTTTGTTGAGTGGCAAGCAAAAAAGGAGCGTTTCTCTCCTACCCATTCCTTGAGTCTACAGATTACGCTAATATTATCGGCTCGGTAGCCGACAAATGGCGGCAGCGATTTTCTAGACGAAAGTGGACGACGTTTTTGCAGTAAAGACACGAAGATTTCAGCATTCAGCCGTTCCAACAACGCAAATTCTGTCGCCGCCAAGGAGTAAGGTGCATTCGCTCGTTAAGTACTTGCTCAACCCGTGGAAACTGCTCATTAAGGCATACTCGTCTCACATTGCACTCCTGAGTAAATTTAAACTGGTTTTGAACTTTCTGATGAACCCGGGGACCACATAAGTTTGTCGTGTGTGCAGCGCATCCTGAACCACCCAGAGCCTCCCGAACCAAGTATAACCAAAACTCGCGCGAATAATGCTCGCACAGCGCATTCTGTACTCCCCAAGTTTATAAAAACAATAAAAACAAAGTTTTTGGTAATGTAAGTTGCGTGTTTTTAGCTTCGAATGAGCTAATGTACGACACTGAATGACGGAAACGTTTGTTCTACGTTGCAACGGCATGGATTTCTGTTGGCTTAAAGTAAGCAATGCCTATTTGAAACAACAAATTTCTTTACGGCATGGAATGATTTTATACTGAACCCTTTTGTCCCATAAATCGTTCCGTCCGCCTGTCGTTTCGTACATCTTATTTCAAGCTAAACTAAGCGGGGAAAGTGACGTAACGTGACCACCGATTTTGTTTTTCCACTAAATTTAGCATGTGCATTGACGTCACGCGTATTGGCCTCATGTGGTCTAACCACCAGTTCAATTTACACCTCTCAGTTTAACGGAGAAATTGACGTCGCGTGGCTTATACGCTAGTTTAGTTTCACCGCTAAATTTAGCGTGTACTTTATAAGGAACGTGTTCTAGTTCACCCGCTGAAGTGACTGCATAATGTCCCTTTAAAAATTTTAAACTTTTGTTCCTCCAATACTGCGTTCTATGCATTAGACTGAGCACATCGATGATGAAGATCGCTGCAATATTTTTTTTAAGCATGAGATGTTCTAGTGGCACGCCCCAATCCTAAATGTTTGTCCGTCCGTCTGTCCGTCTGCACGTGCAATGTCCGCTAAATGTATCGAGGATACTGGCGCAGCGCGACGTCATGTCACGTGACCTTTACACAACGTGAAGATATCGACATCGATTGACCAATCCGCCAATCGAGTTTCCCCGCTAAATTTAAGAAAAACGGACGTCAGGTGACCTATACACACAGTATATTTGGGCTAGTTGGTTGTCTTACATATCGAGGTATTTAGCGCATAAAGTAGAGAGAATAAGAACGAGACTGGAGTTTTTTTGTTTTCTTTCCTGTTCTTCTCTTTATTCTGTGTGCTAAATACCGAAATATGTTAAACCTACACAAGAGTTTCCCCGCTGAATTTAGCAGTACACCAATTTAATTTCCGCGCTAAATTTAGCGGGGGAAATCGACGTCACGTAACCTGATGTCACATGACCTATACACCGGTTCACGTTTCCCGCTAAATTTTGCGGGAAAATATTGTCATGTGGTACGCCAATTCCCTCCCCGCATTCCTCCCCTCCCTAGCCCCTTTCGTCTTTCTCCTTTCGTACGGTGTCCTCCCCATTTGCCTCCCTTACCCTGACCCATCCTCCCTCCCCTTTTTTTCTCTCTTTCTATCCCACATCCCTCCCCCATTCACCTATGGTGCCCCCATCCCTTACTCCTCCTCTCCATTCTTGCTCATGTAACACACCTATTTGTTTTCACCGCTAAACTTAGCAAAAAAATATGTCGCGTGACACACGAAATCCCCACTTCGCAATCTACTTTCCTCCCTTCCCTCTCCCTCAATTTCCGAATCACTCTCCTTACCCACCTAACGTGCCCTCTCCTCTCCTTAACAGCCTCTCTTTCCCTCCCTTCCCTTCTCTTCCACCTTTCTTTCCTTACCCTTTCCCTCCCCTCCTTGCCACCCTTCTCCTCACCCTCTATGGTCACGTGATACGCTAATTCGGTTTTCCAAAACTGAGAATATTATAGGAACTTCACTCACAGAAAAATTACTGATATGTCCACCAAACGATTGAAACAATCACTCGGAAATACCTAATGTCCTATCATTTTTATTTTAATATTTCTCAAAGGACAATAAATATTACTCACGCATAATTGTTTGAGGTCCTCGATTATTGGAGCTGTATCAATTTTGTGTCCCGGTGAAGATTTATCTGTAAATTTTTTTTCAAGATGGCAAGTCGTTTTCTTGAAGACTTCTTTTGCCATAGTGTCATTTTCCAAATGCGTCATTAAACACTGCGTACGAGAAAACAAAATCACCATAAATGCCGCATGATCTGTATAATATTCTGGAATACATACAAAAACGAATCCGTGGTCTCAGGGTTTATATTTAAACTAAAGCAAAAGGAAGGGGGGGGGGGAGTTTTTTTTTTTTTTTTCTCATGTAAATGGGGTTTTTAGATATCAATATCTGCTGTCTGACGAAAAATCGAAGATTATCCGGGCTTATGTCCAAGAAAATTGGACACTGGAATGGATTTCATGCCCCTGGAGAGAACACACCGGTGACCCATGCTTAAAGAAGACCCCTATGCCGATACGAAAATCAAACGAGACGTTTTGTTCCTCACCAAGAAGCAGCTTGGCGGAAAGTTAATTGGCGGCTGTGTTCCATGCAGGTGACGAGAAAATAAACCTGTAAATAATGACTCTCTTTGTGATGCTCTGGATTTTTTTTCTCTCTCTCTTTGGTCTAAACATCGTTTTTCTTTCTTTCTTTTTTTTTTTTTTTTGCTTTTTCTGATTTTTTTTTTTTTTTAATGCAGCTTGGGGGTTTTATATCTCGGGTTTAGCTTTATTTACCGAGAACAGAGAACGCTACATATAACTAATCTTATGGTTGTGAGTACTTATCGAATTCTGATTTAGTTTCGCTTTTGTATAACAAAGAACGGGGGGAACATCAAAATCGGAGGAAATATAGGAGGAACACTTTTCATTGTCGACGTCAGCTATACTCCATGTCACAAAGATATGCAGTGCAGACAAAGGAACGGGCACGAGAGCGTGACTTGGGAAGGTGCCAGTGATTCCTATATGCGTTACAGCATGCCTGTCGTCTTCTCTCCACGGATGTACAAGCCGGATGCTCCACCCCACGACCTGCACTGTCGGGTTTTGGGGTGGATGTAATGCAAATATGGTTCCTAACAACATGTGCAACGTTCCTCCCAATATGGACGCCTCGTTTACAAATGGTTTCGGTGTGACATGATACCGAAACTAAGACAAGTGCGACAAGGAGGCGCTGGTGGATCTCGAACTGGCGCGAAGTGGAACAGTGGCGCCAAGAGCGCGAACGCTTGGTCGTCTGCTTCGTGCGTCGTCCCTCGTGCGTCGTCGATACTGAGCTAGTTGGTGACTCCTACTTATGAAATGGCAGCTGAACGTGGGAAAATAGACAAAAAGATTGATAAAAACGAAGACAAGAAATGGTTGTGCGAATGTACGTTTAAAAAGCCTCAACTTAGTCTGCCTCAAGAGGCGACCTGTCTCGTTGCTGTAGATGAGAAATTCAGCTATTGAGGCACAACCCCCAGCCTGGGATCACTAGCGTTCGCCACCCGGTAGTGGTACACGACCGCACGCCAAACGATGCTGATTCAGGTCGAAATGGGCAGGGGAGCGGGGGGGGGGGGGGGGGGGGGGGGATGGGGTGGCTATTAAAAAAGGAGACAAACACACTGCCGGACTAACAACCATTTACTAAAGATCTTCTTCCACACTCAACAATTTCGTATCTTGGAACTAATGAATGTGGGAAAAGAATAGGTTTATTTTCAGTAAATGGTGGTTACTCCAGCAGTTCCGAGCATAATTCTACAGAACAGGCGTGCAGTTCAGCGAATCCGAAGAGCTTACGCGAAACGGAGACGAAACAAGGTAAGGACTGCCAACTGATCGTTGGCTAGTTGCTTGGCAGCTTGCGTTGGGCTTTACCGCACGGCCACTTTGACGAACGCTTCCCTGGCTTCAGCATACGGAAACCACAAGTACTAATTTCCCTCTTCCTACCGCTTGCGACTGCTCGGAGCTCGCGAGCGTAGTGTAACATATATATAGAACGCGGTAGAAGCGCCTCCTATGGACGAGTTCTCGTACAAACGAAAGCATTCTCCAGAGCATTGCAGAGCTCACGCACCAGCGCCTTTGTTTTTACTGCAGTCATTTGTGAGATGGAGTAGAGTCGAAAGTAATAATCTTTCCGTAGAAAGTCTGAGTGACAAATTTAGCGCAAAATGTAGAGGTGTCTCCGATAACCAATCACACGCAGGCACGTCCACATGTGGCTTCTAAAGGGATAAACATTGAGAGAAATAAGGAACTCGGCCATAAATATCGCGAAGCTGAGCGGATTCTAATATGTTGTAGAACGCTGGCAGAAATCACTTTCGATCAGTTTCGGCCTTAAAAAGGAGCAAACAAGCTCTAAGCAAAAGCTTTTTTTTTTTTTTTTTAATGAAGACGGCAAGCTCAGTTAGTTCAGTGGACATTCTTTATGTAAGACGCCTAAAGACAGAGCAGAAGAAAATAGATACTAAAAGGACACGGCGTACTTTCTAGTAAACTATTAAATTAGATAACACTTATACGAAACAACAAAAAGTAAGTCTTACCACTACGTGTTCGGCAAGCCGGTAGTCATCATTATACTGCAAAAAAAAATAGTTCCTTGAGAGTTTTGGAATGAAAAGTACACTTTTACACGTTCTGAAAGAATTCCATCTCGTACCGAGTTTGGTGCTCCCACAGCAGGGAAAGAAGGCGAGGAGGAGATGAAAGTGTTCGGGGACGTCAAGGCGCCGAGCTCTGATTGGATGGATTAGTGGGTAGGCGCAAAGGCTAGCTCCCTTTGTCTCCACTCACTGTCTTCCTCAAAATAAGAGCGAACAAGAGCACCGTCTTCTTTTCGCGTAAGGTGAATGCAGTTATCTGAGCCGCTAACTAAAATTGCCTCAAGAGATTTTCTGGGCACGTGACCGCACAGAAGAAAAAAAAAGAACAAACACAAGTGGGATTTTCTTTTAACCTGACGGACCGAGAAGGCAGGAAAGTACCTCATTTATCTTGCCGATTTTAACGCGTAATTTTAACGAGTAACGCTGTATGCCTCAGAATACGTTTAACAGGCCGCTCATAAAGCTCGCACACCCGGGTCATTTGACTTAGCTTTCAAGCTTGTATACCCTCTTTTTGTGCGCACAAAAAGTGCTTAAATAATCGAAGCGAGGACGGGCTAAAAGCTCAATCTTACATCCGCAACGACCGCGTCAGTTAAGACTGCATGCGTCCGCTGTGACCGGAATGACGGGAAGACCGCTCTGCGCAGCGCGTCAGCCGGTCATCAGAACGGCGGCCACTTTTTCGCTGCCATCAGCGGTTTCCGCGGTGCCTCCAAGGAAAGGAGGACGCGCTGCCACTCTCTGACTTAATGGATAATGGACAAACAGTCCATTCTCTGCCTCAACTTTTTTGTTTGTTTGTTTTTTGTCAGGATGAGCTCCCAGGGTATAGTGGAAGAAAGGATACAAAGATGTATGTAAGCTGTTTTGGACGATCATGAATTTAACACACGACTATACTGATAGTACGAATCTCGCCACACGCCTTTTCCGTGATCACAAAAAGCGACGTAAACTTAGCAGCGATATAGCAACGTAGAAATATGATTTAGTGATTACATAGACGTTGTGAGTGTGCAGGAATCCTAACACTAATCACTTTTCTCGGGTGATGAGAACGAGTCAAAATTCGCTCCTCCATACACGCCTTTAATTACAGTACGTACCGGTAATACCTTGAACGCGAGCAGACGCGGAACTGCGCAAAATAAGTAATCTAGGCGAGGTTCGTGCACACATCTGCTAAGGAAGCACCACTTTAGTTTAAGTAAACAAAGACGACGGCACGGGCGCTTCTACTGTCTGGTGCGTGCCGCCACAACATCGCCACACGAGTAGATAGATCTCCCCTTCTAGAAGGTGCTGGGGTATCGCCTCTGCACACAACGAGAATTCACAGTGAAGGATAGCGCTCTACATGGAACGATGAGTTTGCACCGCGCAGACCATGTCTACAATCACCACCGGCGCTATGTTATTCAGCAGATAGCAGGGACCGGAACCGGCATGCAACGCGCTTGGCCGAGCCCTCCTGGACCTGTGGTTGGTTTGTCGGTGCAGTGGCTCCGTTCATTCCCAAACGTAGCAAAAACGTTCAGCCCAGCTCAACTCCTTGCGCTTCGAACGAACGCAAACGAATCGGCCGTTTTGCGCTACGTTGCCCACAGCAACACATATGTTCCGTTCCGTTGCATTCGTTCGTACGCGTAGTGTTCGCTCTGAACGCTAATGTGTCAACGGGTCTTTACGGCAGTCGTTTGCTTCTTTCTTCATGACGCATATTGTGACGCATAATGAAGGCCACAATCAAAGGTGGCGTGTTCTAATACCGTCAAATGTGCGTGCGCGAGGACACCACTTCGTCGAGTGTCTTTTTCGTACAAGAGGGCGTGCGAATGAGACGCAAGACAAAGTCACGTCCTCTCGTAGCAGTGCTGAGCTGCAGCACAATTCAGACTACGCTGTGCTTGACAACGTAGCAGAAAATAGTTGAACTGGAGTTCCTTTTTCTACTTTTTTATCTGTACCTTGTCTCCATAAAAGCGGTCCTGTCACCAAAAGAAAAAGCTCTTGCGGGGATTTCAGCAAACGGGAGACATAGCTGCGTTCGCCTGTAAATTGCTCTAGAGTTCGGCGTTCGGCGTTCGAACGCCAGACTTTGCGTTAAGCGTCCGGCGTTCTAACTCTAAATCCCGCCCGAGGAGCCGAAAATGCTCTTCTTAGCTCTCCTTGGAGGCAGACAGTCAATATTGACTAAAACAGGTAGCCCATGCAGCTACCCGCTATCCGTCCAATCAGAGATCACTCAGTCACAACAGGTTCTCATTTTATCCTCTTCATCGTGGTATATCCGGCTAGTAAATTTCCAGCTTTTTGGAACCGTCTGAAAAGTCTAAGTCTTTTCGGTTGATCCAAGTCGGGCGCTCTAAGTTTATTCAATTGGTTCTTTTAGAGCGTTCTCAAATTTTCGGATGGCTCCGTCTTTTTACACGTAAAGCTGTGAGGCTCTCTGAATTCGAGGATGGGAGCACTTATCTCCATGACAATTAGTTGGACTTCGCATTCCCGCTTCGTCGCTGCAGCGCGAGTGCGGCCAGCGGAAGTTTCCAAGAGGCTCGTTTGGGCATGTCTAAGTCTGTCAGGTGAAGCCTTGCAGAGGCAAGGAGGCTGCGTGCTGCGACACACGCTTTCGTGTTTTTTTTTTTTTAACCCTGCCAAAGGGTTGTAGTTTGTTCAAAAACCCGTGGGCATTTTTTTACGAAAGCGCAGCACAGCAGGAAAAAGGCAGAACCCGTCGAACACAAGTCTCGCGGTCTGGATGTGCGATAAAAGGACATTCCATGGCACGACAAAGGTCTGCGTCTCTACGCTTCCACTCGAGTTGGTACCGATCTGGAATCGACGTCGTATCAACACTTCGGGAATAATTGCGAGTGCTAGGAGTGTGAAGAAGTACGCCCTTCTGCAGCTACGTTTTACTTCAGTGACTGTACTTGTAACTTGCGGGACTCGCGTGTCAGGAACGAGTTTTCCTAAAGGGGTACGGAAACGAAATCTTCCGTACAAGCTACGGATAGGTTAAGTTCTTCGTATCAGGTGGTAGCTTGCAGCATGGCAATGGAGCGGTTGCACAAGTTGCCCTCGGTATCCGGTTCTGCATCGGCGCTCTAGCCGTTCGGAAAAGTTTCCAAGCGTTCGGCTGGCGCGCCTTCCTCGAACTCGGATTTTAATGCGAACGCATTAACCGTCCCATGGAGCGAGCCGACGTCATCAGCCGAGCCAAACGGCAGATAAATTCCCGAAGCCGCGACCTGACGTATCCTAGCTTTGAAACCTCGCAAAACGGTAATCATATAAAGCCGACGCGCGACAGATTCAATTCGCGACACCCCGTGGCGCTGCGTGCCCGCGTCGCATCAGAAACGGCCGCGGCGCCGAGAGGATCAGAAGTGGCCGCGGCGCGAAAACGACATTCATACTTTTCTCATTCACAACTCATAAGAAGTGCTTAGGTGTATCTCGAGCCTTTTGAGGCACTCCCAGATCTCGCATATCTGATTTAGATGCTTGAAGCGCTAGAAAATGGCCAACCGAATGTGTAATCAGTTTCTCATTGTGTGCAGCGCGCGAGTTCTAAAACACGGTAACAATTGCTATTCTTATACTTCTCATTTCTACAGGTGTGGTTTAGAAAAACAAACAAAAAAAAAACAGAATTCTGATCTTTGCTTTTTTTTGTTGGGTCTCGTTTTTATAGGTCATTAGTACGGTTTGGCAGCATTACTGTATCATGACTTGTGCTTGGATTAATACAGTGACATCTCTTCACTTGTACAAAATGTACTCTGTAGAGAATTGCAAGCATGGCGCCACGACTGGTACCCCATGTGTGCAAACGCATGCAGCGTGCACGTGATCATGGCTTTGGCAAGCTTGGGCTTTACCGCATGAGCAAAGACATGGCTTTGTCAAGCTTGGGCTTTACCGAATGAGCAAGGACATGGCTTTGTCAAGCTTGGGCTTTACCGCATGCGCAAAAACGTTGCAGCGGCCAGATGCCTTGCTTGCAATCGTGTATAGACCTTTTTCAAAATAGCACTGCCATCTTAAATTGTCCTCACTTCCAGTAAAGACCAAAGACATCGTTTCGCCGTCTCCACGCCAATCGATGACATTTAGGATATAAGCATGACCGTCACCAAGTCTCGGCCTGTCTCCCGTCCATTTTTTTACTATTCGCAGGTTTAAAGGCTTTGTTAGCTGTTCGTCGTCCATACCGGATATGCCCACCAGGTGGCTGGGGACGAGGGTTTACGAAGAAATTTCTGTAGCCACGGACAGGATGAGGACGGCGAAACAACGCTCTTGGTGGGCGGGCCTCCAGTTCGCTCTCGTTCTCCACGAACAGCCAAAGTGCTATCGAAACTAGGAAGCTCGCGCTGAGGAGACAACTAAAAGCATCCCTGTCATTCTCATTCTGTAAGGGAGTATTAAGCATTTATAATCTTTAAACAAGCCTCTCTGGTGACCATTACTGAAAAATAAAAGTGATTATAAAATAAACTTACCGCAGTATGTTTATCTTCGTCGCAGTCATAGCGCCTGCACTAAAAACAAAACGATTGAAGGGGAGTAGAAAATAAGGTGTGTCAGATAGTTTTGTAATGGTCGTATATACACTACGACTGGTATGTCTCTCTTTATTGCAATCGTACATTCGAAGTATAGTAGCCGCGAACAAAAAACAATAAGCTATTAGAGACTAGTGTAGTGACAAGGCACGAATTGCTTCCCACTGGGAGGCCGGAGCGTTTTTCTTGTTACTGATAGTAAACGCCCCGCGTCAGTTGGAACCAGGGGGAAATAGAAGCAGGCTGTGTTTGTTGTCTCGGTTTCGGACTACGCCCAATAAGTTGCAGTCATAACGCCTACAGAGAGAGGTAACGTACGGAGGACTTCATGATAGCTATCTTTTTTTTCTCGGAGCCCCTGTTATTGTAGTATTTCGGTGGTCAAATGCTTTCAAATATTTTCAGGCGCAAATAGAGATCTCAACGCACTTAGCTATCCACAGGGAGGAACGTGGTTTGGAACTGAACGCCGAACACGCATCCGTTTTCGTTTCGGTTTCTTCTACATAAAAAATTAAAGAAATATCGATTTTTTCTTGTTCTCCCCAACTCCCCGCAAAACAAGCTGCGCCGTAATTTTGACGGTCGTGACGTCCACCGGCATCGGAACTGGAAGCTCTCTCGGCAGTCGGAGAATGGGAACGTTAGCGGCGGCGAGTTGGCAGTGTGCCGGTAGGTTTTACTGCGCTGAAGGCGCTGATGCCAACGACATATTTTCTGAATCGGCGCATCTCATCGCCGCGATAGCCGTGGACACATCACAACTGAGCGAAATTCAATTAGACATGTAGCGCTACAGCAAAAGCATGGGGCTAGCCCCATACGCCGGTATGCCTGTTCGGAAGTGCGGCGAGTCTTCCCTCGAAAACTCCAGTTCTTCATCGGGATCTGCGGAGAGCTTTTGCAACCTGCCCGCATTTGCGGAGAACACTGTGAATGTGGCTGTAATCACGCTCAGTGTCAAAATGTTCCGAACGTACACAAATGACCTTAGACCCGGGGTCCCTCATACCGATGAGCCTGCACCAAGGGCTTCGACGAGGTTCATCGAGTGGCAAGCGGTGAAACTGCAACTTTTTCTATTGAACCACCGGACTGCAGAAACTGTAATTCGGGCACTTCGGTACACTGCAGCCTTTTGGCATAGCAACCAAGCGATCGATCACAAACAATGGAAACGCTATTCTCGAGCAGCCAGAACACGAAAGTCTCTTCTGCGAAGAAAGCGCGACCAGAAGCAAAACCGTTCAGCGGACGACACTCGTAGGTTGACTGTGCATCCGCAGTCGGGTCTTTCTCTTGCTTCGTTTACCACACGATAGATGGCGCTTGGCTCTGAGCATTATCAAATTCGGCGATTTTCGTCACATCTCTATTTATGCTACAACATGTAGATCTGAATAATATTTAACAATACTTTTAGGAAACATTGGCCGGCTATTTAATGTTTATGATCGCGGTGCCGCTGAGGTAGGCTCTTACCAAATAGCGACGTGTATTTGGCTGACGTGCTGCGGTTCCGCGGATGCATCGCAGTGAAAAGGCAGATAGCTTTCGAAGGAAAGAAGGTGTAAAAGAGTTCTTTTTTTAAGTTCTATACACTCCGTGTGACGCGACTGGCGCGCCGCCGCGCGGCCGGTACCGAAGGTAGGCAGTGAGAACCCCAGAGAAAACGAAACCGAAACCACGCCGCGTACGTTGGTACGCGTTGAAGTCGGATCGCTGCGGTTGCGCTGGGTTCACAGCATAAAGTGCTGCCTGTGCTGCGTCATTAAGTGCTTCAATAGTTATGCGTCGTATCTCGTGGGGACAAAGTTTCACAGTTTTTCAGCTTGCCGATGTTTTGTGGTACTGCGACAACGATGGAGCCGTGCCGTACGACGCGAGAAATTTGGTCTCTCGATCATGTCTGCCACTGTGTCGGCACGGCTGACATATTCTACACTGCCGCTTGGCGCTCTGCGTTTGTTTTCGTACCAGTAATGCCTACATGTGTCAGCGCCGATGGGACGAACTGAAATGCCATCCCACACTCGCGGGTATGCAGTGCCAATTTCGTTGGAGGAATGCCCTACAAAAGAAGTTTCGTCCCCATCGTACGTGTCGATGATATTTCCGGACAAGTATGGCACGCAATCTGTACTTCATGAAGAAAGATTCGAACGGTGAAAAAGTGACAAATATAAGTCTAAAGAAAACAACAATGAAACTCGAAATCACTGGAGAATCGACGTTTGACTATGGAAGTTTATGTGGTGTGCTTTCTTTCTTGATCAGCCTCCTCTTAGATGATGAAACGCTGACATCCCGAGTTCTGCAGACAATTTTTTTTCTCGGCTTTAGAGCCAGCAATCGCAAAGTGGTTCGAACTGGGAGTACCGTCCACTGGTCCCTTCCTACCTGTAAAGCGTGCACCTGCCACGATGAGTGATATTATCAGACAGCCTTTGATGGTCAAAGCCAGTTCCCATTTAGTTACGCCGCCACAGGTTTCGCTATGCCAACTCTTTTTGTTATAATAAGTGTTGTGGCAAGTTACGGTCATGTCAAAGTACCTGTGCGCCGAAAATCAGCACCTCGCACAACAGGTTATTACACAACAGCTGACCGCAAAAGCCCTTGGCGGCCAAACCGTCTGTTGGCCGACAACTTTGTTTTCTCGGCTTTGGAACCACCTTTCGTAAAGTTGCTTCAATTGGGAGTACAGTCCACTAGTCCCTTCCTACCGGTAAAGTCTCCACCGCCCACAACGAGTGGTATTCTCTTGACAGCCCTTTCATGGTCAAAACCGGTTACCATTGAGTTACGCCGCCCAAACCGAATTTCCTCCTGGGTTCCCTCTGCCACCTCTTTTTGGTATAATAAGTGCTGTATCATGTTACTGTCAAGTCCAAGCACCTGTGTGCCCAAATCTGCACTTCGCAGAGCCCGGTTATAACACAACATTTTGGGTCCAATATTGGATATCCCGTACAGCTTTATTTCTTTATTCGTTAGAAAAATAACTCACACCTGCTGTCTTAATGAAACTTGGCACACTTCGTGCACAAACTTAGTGAACATCTCACTCGCCTCCAATATTACCGTTCCCACAGTCCTACGTTTACAGCGACGAGCGAAATAAATTTCCCACTCAGAGCAATTATGGTGGCGGCCGTCTTGCTTTTCGGAAAATTGCTCCAACTCCTTTTTCGGCCGCAACTAGAGAAATTACCCTTAATAGCGACTCAAACTCAATATATAAGAAGTAGAGAACAGCTAAATGCTCTTCTGCCCCAGCACCCATGCAACGTCAGCCTCAACGTATCGGCTCAAAAAGCAAAAGTTTCGTCCGTGCGCGCTTCCGCCGCCACAGCTTGGCACGCGAAAAGGCGCCGCAGGCTGCTGAACGCGCCTCATTGTCGAACGCCAACTCCTCCGCTAGCGGCGCTGCGCGCGTTTTTCAAAGCGCCCCCTATAGTTCCCGCACGGAGTGTATAGCAAAGAATTTTTGGGGCACTCTACTTTTTATGTTTTTTGGGTTTCTTCTCACACCTTTCACGACGTGCGTTGGATGAAGTTTGATTTCAAAATCGTTTCATGGTCCCTTTAATCTACACTCTTCAAGAAAGTTGCAGCTCATTCTCAATTGCAATCGTGTGTTTTGATTTGGAAGATTCTCGAAAGTACCGCGTGAATGAAAGCAGCGACGACGGGCTACTTCTAAGCAGTAACATTTCCGTGGTCGTCGCAAGAAGTATGGTGTCGCTTTTTGACGTCTTTCTCCACGCTTGGAAGCGGGTGCAAATTTAGGAGATCGATGTCACGAAAACTTCGTCACGGAAGTGAAGTCACACAGATAACACAGGAGTGCCGACCGATTTGTTTCGCCTCACTCAATGACGGCGCGCCGCGCCTGCTGCCGAGAACCGCGCAGTGCGCACGCGCGTCCTTTTAATAAGATAGCATTGTTTAGCTACCCCCTCCCCGGATTTCTTGGACTCACTGGTCTCCTAATGAGCACTAGGAATGCGCAGGAGACCCCCCATTTCAGCTCACATTCCCGCACCTCTTCACATTCACACCCTCGTCGAAGGACTTGACGACCTTGACGTTGTTTTTGACGTCATCCTAGAGGTCGTTCTTGAGGTCTTCCTAGATGTCCTCCTAGAAGTCGTCTTTGACGTCGTCCCCTTAGTTGAGGGTGACCTTCTCTAGGACTTCACCCTCGACATCGTCCTTAAGATCGTCCTAGAGCTCTCATGCTCGTGGAATTGGCTGCAGTCTAAATTAAGGGTGGACGGCGAATACCAAAATATCAAATACTACTACCACATCAACCATGGGCATCCTATCCAGTGGCTGCGGAACTTCCGTCCAACGACCGATAACGAAACGTTGATCCTATATCTACAGTACACTTGAACAGCGTTATCAAAACGAAACTACTAGGTTAGATTACTTTGCGTTAAAAAAATTGTATATGAATACTATCTTACTATTTTTTCTTGCAAAGTGTTATAAAAAAATTATTTTTCAGTCTTAAAATATCGGAGATTGTTGCTGAACGTTGATAGGAGCGTATCTCGAGCGTTCATAAAATGAAGCAATACCTAGGGTTAACGCCAACGCGCTAACAATACCTTCTTAAACCCAAGCAATTGCCTTGGAGGAAGTTTAATTAGCAAAAGTATGGTGCCTGGAGTGCGTCATTCACAGGTGTGTTCTCCGCGCGATGACGCCAAAGAGCTGTCAAGTGTCGCCATGCCATTCAATCCAAGCGGCGTCACAGGGGCGGTAGTGGATGCAGCAGCCGCCTGTTGGACGGCAGGTCACTCTCGAGCTTCACAATCCACGCAAGCGTTAGCAGCCAGGACTTGGGACGCCATGACGACGTCGACGCTCGCGTTCTCTCGTCTTTTTCCCGGAGCTTTTACGCACAACCGCCACGGGCACGACATCACACAGCATGACACTCCAGCTTCTGCGACGTCATTGGTTGCCACTTCGGAACGCTATTCGAAGCACCAACGGAATAAGACGCTACAGTCCCCGATCGGAGAGGCGTTCAGGCACCGCGGCGATCGAAAGTGTGACACTTAAACCAAATGCACTACTTACAGAACGATAAGCGCTCTTCGGTACCTCCATGAACACAACTCGAGAGCATTGGCTTTTTTTTGCAGTAAACTTCGGACAGAAGCCCTCGTCCTTATTGGATCCACAGTATTTAGTAGCCTTGTCTAGTACCTGTTTACCAACTGAAAATGGGAAAATTAGTTCATTCGTAAAAAAATAGCTTGTCACTCTGCTACTAAATGTACTGACAGAAAATGACTTTGTGAAGAAGGTAATACAACTACAAAAAAGGCAGCAGTGCCTAGGTGGAAATCTAGGTCTTGCTTCTGGGGTTTTACAATACAATACAATATTTATTTGCTTCTTAAAATGCAGTTCAAATGTAAATTCGACATAACCAATACTGGCTTGCCCGTGGGACGCCACAAATTCCTCAGCATTTTTTTATTACAGAATTATATAACTTGCACTAGAGCGGCCCATTGCAAAATAGGTGGAGTTTCCAGTTCCAAAAAAATGTAGTTGCACTCTTTTCCAGTAACTTATTTAACAGCAGTAATGTTTAATATATGCAGGATTTTGGCACCAGGTACGTCGCGTCCTTAACTACAATTCTTCTTATCTAAAGGAAATAATTTTGTTTTACTTTGTTCAACTATCTACGTTTTGGAGACCTTTCTTATCTTTGGGCGTTTTGACTTGGGTAACCCTTAAGTAAATTCACTGAAAATCGTGAATACATATTAATTTATTGTGGCATGTTCATATTCGGTATAAGTAAGCGGTTCAATACATTTATTATTCGGTCTTAACATTCTTTATTTGACATTTTCCACATTATGTTTGTCGTAGAAAACGATATTTTATTATAATATACTTCATCTGGTCTCTAGAACGCAACATTCCTCATTTTTTATGCATATCGAATTTCTCAGATCAGTTTCTTGATTTATGTAAAATGTATTTTTCGCTATTCTTTCTTTGGTTGATTTTATTTTTACTTGTAGATATTTGGCCGAGTGTCCGCAGTCTGTTATTCTATATTGACGTGTACTTGGCGAGTGAATCGTAAATCATTCTTAGCATGAATGTAGGGACCAGGTCGTGTATGTGAAACATCTGCGCCATTAATATCCTTAATTTTTTACAACCTTTGTCCTATATTAATATTCCAATAAATATGTTTGTCTATGTGCATCTCTAGGTATTTCACATTATCAGCTCACTTCAGCGGAAAGCATGAACATTTCTTTCAACTGCTCATGCGTGGGCAACCCGCAATTAAAATTAATCCCAGTGACTCAGGCTGCACCGCGCTCAAAGGCGAATTTTATTGCACATTAGAACACACCTCGAAGCTATACATTTTTTTTTAAATTTGGTCTGAGGGGCTAAGACCTTCTACTGGTAACACTAAAAATTTGACGTTAAACGTTGTCATAAAAAGGGGGGGGGGGGGCAGGACAGCTTGTTTTCAACTTGTCGGAACTATAGTGTTTGTTATAAAGGCGTAATTTCCATCACCAATCCCGCATGCACAGCATGTACGATAAATATTTTCAGTGTTTTAGAGCGCAGCTCTTAGGGGCCCGTTCCCAGCCTGAGCGGCGTCGCCGTCGCCGTCGCCGTCGGCGTTGCCGTCGGCGTAACTGCGCGTTACATGCAACAGGTGGCAAACAACCTGACATGCAACAGGTTGCATGCAACCTGTTGCATGCAACCTGTTGCGTGCATCGCCGTTGCCGTCGGCGTAACCGCGCGTTACATGCAACCTGTTGCATGCTACCTCTTGCATCTTTTGCGTAATTGCGTGTTGCATGCAACTCAGGTTGCATGCTACCTGACTTACGGCTGGTCAGGTTGCATGCAGCCTGAGTTGCATGCAACCCAACGATTCCGCAGTTGCGTGCAACGCGGCGACTCCGGCGGGTTGCATGCAACCCCAGCGTGCAACTGGCGGGGTCACGTGACCCCCAGGTCACGTGACCCCGCCAGGTCACGCTTCTCCCCCAGGTCACGTGACCTGGGGAGTCAGTACCCCAGGCGGTACCTGTCCGCCAAAATTAAATAATTGAAAAACCCTTAAAAGTAGAGCACGGTGCGTCGATGCACAAGGCACGTGCAACGTGCAGACTTTGGAAAGATCATGGCGACATAGCGCACATTCAAACTAGATTTCAGATGCCATGTTACACTAGCCATGTTCTTCCCAGAATTAGCGCACGGCACGTGTCTCGAGCATTTCCATAACAATCAATGCCGCCACTTCTTTCAGAATAGAGGGGTTTTAGCACTGCTACTACACGTGCTGCCCGAGCAAAGGGATCATAGCGTCGGTGGCGCTATGATCCAGCATCTGTGATATCACGAAGACGACGACGACGAGGCGTAATCAGGCAGTTCTTTTTCACAAAATGAGCGAGTCAGACGAAGCAGCTGCTGCTAAACGCACTGCCCGAGCAGAGGCTCAGCGTCGCCGGCACCAAGATCCTGCAGTGCGTGCCGCCGAAGCTGAAGCTAAACGGCGCCGTCGACAAGACCCGGAAGTGCGCGACGCCGAAGCAGAGGCTCATCGCCGCCGCCGAGAGCAGCCAGGAGTGAGCGCCGCCGAAGCGGAAGCCAGGAGCCGCTATTGAGAGGACCCGGAAGTGCGCGACGCCGAAGCAGAGGCTCATCGCCGTCGCCGATAGCAACCAGAGGTAAGCGCAGCTGAGGCTCAATCGAAGCGCCGCCGTCGAGAGGACCCGGAAGTGCGCGACGCCGAGGCAGAGGCCATCGCCGCCGCCGAGAGCAGCCAGGAGTGAGCGCCGCCGAAGCGGAAGCCAGGAGCCGCTATCGAGAGGACCCGGAAGTGCGCGACGCCGAAGCAGAGGCTCATCGCCGTCGCCGAGAGCAACCAGAGGTAAGCGCTGCTGAGGCTCAATCTAAGCGCCGCCGTCGAGAGGACCCGGAAGTGCGCGACGCCGAGGCAGAGGCTCATCGCCGCCGCCGAGAGCAGCCAGGAGTGAGCGCCGCCGAAGCGGAAGCCAGGAGCCGCTATCGAGACGACCCGAAAGTGCACGACGCCGAAGCAGAGGCTCATCGCCGTCGCCGAGAGCAGCCAGAAGTAAGCGCTGCTGAGGCTCAATCTAAGCGCCGCCGTCGAGAGGACCCGGAAGTGCGCGACGCCGAGGCAGAGGCTCATCGCCGCCGCCGAGAGCAGCCAGGAGTGAGCGCCGCCGAAGCGGAAGCCAGGAGCCGCTATCGAGAGGACCCGGAAGTGCGCGACGCCGAGGCAGAGGCTCATTGCCGCCGCCGAGAGCAGCCAGGAGTGAGCGCCGCCGAAGCGGAAGCCAGGAGCCGCTATCGAGACGACCCGAAAGTGCGCGACGCCGAAGCAGAGGCTCATCGCCGTCGCCGAGAGCAGCCAGAAGTAAGCGCTGCTGAGGCTCAATCTAAGCGCCGCCGTCGAGACGACCCGGAAGTGCGCGACGCCGAGACAGAGGCTCATCGCCGCCGCCGAGAGCAGCCAGGAGTGAGCGCCGCCGAAGCGGAAGCCAGGAGCCGCTATCGAGAGGACCCTGAAGTGCGCGACGCCGAAGCAGAGGCTCATCGCCGCCGCCGAGAGCAGCCAGGAGTGAGCGCCGCCGAAGCGGAAGCCAGAAGCCGCTATCGAGAAGACCCGGAAGTGCGCGACGCCGAAGCAGAGGCTCATCGCCGCCGCCGAGACCAGCCAGGAGTGAGCGCCGCCGAAGCGAAAGCCAAGCAAAAGGCAAGGATCGCTAAGCTTGACGGTGCAACAAAAATTTTCCAACGGCTGTTTAGAGACAACCCGTTTGGGAGCGTATGTTCAGTCTGTGATCGGCTCTGGTTCCAAAACGACTTGCAACCGCTACCGGACAGATGTCACGAAACCCTAGAGCTATCATTTCCAAACTCGGACCTAACCCAATTCAAACTGTGCTCGACCTGCATACAATCAGTGCACAAGGGTCATATTCCTCATCTTTCCTCAAGTAACGGTTATGTATATCCCCCGAAGCCAGCCCACCTCCCACAACTGAACGCGGTGAGTGAGAGACTCATATCTCCACGAATTGCTTTCATGCAACTGCGACGGCTGATGCACGGTGGAGGTCAACACGGCATTAAGGGACCAGTAGTGAACGTTTGTGTTGATGTGGATGACATGGTGACAATGTTACCTCGTGCCATCGAACAAGACCGAGCCCTGAATGTACATTTGAAGCGGCGTATGCTTGCGAAGACGACGTACCTGGCAGGGGCAGTAAGGAAATGTGATCTGCTGCCATGGCTTAAGGTGCTGTGTGATAGCACGCTGTTCAGGCACTATAATATAAAGTGTGATTTTGCCCCTTTGGGGGATATCGTAGAAGTGGACGAACACGACGAGATCGAGTTGCTCCCGCACTGCTCAGACCTCAACGATCCGATCAATGTAGCTACAGCCATGACTCTGGCTCAGCACACTCTGGTATGGGACGAAGACAAGTTTCTAGCGATTGCGCCAGGTGAGGGAAAAAGGCCCGTGAGCATCCTTTACGACGAACACGCAGAAGAGCTCTCGTTCCCACAGATTTATCTCGGTGAGCCGCGCCGAGTACATGCCAGCGCAAAACCGACAGTCTTCACACACGCCATGAGTGAGATCCGCAGGTCAGACCGTCGATGGGCCACCCCACAGCACGTACTGTACATGTCCATGAAAGTGTTTAGGCACCGAGTAGCTGGTGACATGTGTGTGGCCTTCCGTAACATAAAGGCACTGGAAACACTAACGAAACAACAGTTGCTCGACAAGGATTTTGTGCAGCAAGCGGTCGAGCACGACATGGCTTCCATGCATGGTATACCCAACACCGTGCAGTACTGGACAAAACGCAAGAAAGACCTCTTTGCTAATATACGGCAGTTGGGTAAGCCGACCGCGTTCCTCACTCTTTCTGCCTCGGAAATTCACTGGCCCGACCTTGTGCAGTTGCTTCAACGCCTTCGGTCGAAGCCCGGCGAGATCGAAGTACCACTGGAGCGTATGAACAGCATTTATCGAGCTCAGCTAGTGAATGACGATCCCGTAGTCTGTGCCATATACTTCGACCGATTGGTGCGTGTTATTCTCAACATTCTCCGCACCACCCGTGTATCGCCTTTTAAGCCGTACATAGTCATCGACTACTTTAAGCGGATCGAATTTCAGCACCGCCGGTCGGCACACGCGCACATTCTCCTTTGGCTTCAGAACGCGCCCAACGAGGAGCTCTCGATGCTCATGCCCCAGACTCTTGAAATGGCCAACGTTCTGCTTTCCATCGACAACGGATGCTTGAAGCGGGAGCGGACTCAGGGGCACCAACACACGCACACCTGCTACAAGCACAACACGACCAGATGCCGCTTTAACGCGCCTTTTATGCCCATCGATGAATGTATGGTTGTAGTGCCTTTCCCCACTGTGGACAATGAAGCGCAGAAGAAGAAAATCGAGAGCCTCCTAAACAAGTACGAGGCCATGCATCAGGCCCTGGAAACGACAAATTATGACTCCATGGAGCAGTTTTCGGAACATCACGGTGTCGCGGACAAGGCGGAGTACATTTCTATTCTCCGAGCAGGCACTTCTCGTGCCACCATCATGCTACCGCGTTCTGTGCAGCAAAAGTGGGTGAATTACTTTTACCCATGGGTTGCATCAATTCTCGATTCTAACATGGATCTTCAGATCGTCCTCGACACGTATGCGTGTGCTGCCTACGTGGTGGAATATGTAAACAAGGCCAACCGAGGTATGTCGAACCTCAATCGGGCAGTGCAAGCAATTGTCAAGGAGAAGAGGGACATGGCCTATTCTCAGGCACTGAGACATCTAGGTGTGAAAATGTTGAATGCCATTAAGCTGTCCGCACAGGAGGCCACATGGTGTTTGCTCAACCAGGATATGTCGGAGGCGAGTCGCAAAGTTGTCTTCGTGAACTCTGCATGGCCCGAGGAGAGGACGCGCATTCGGAAGTCTAACGCTCAGATGGCGCAGGAAGGCTTAGTAGAATCAAGCACGGATGTTTGGAAACGGACGATTGAGCGCTACGAAGACCGCGTTCCCGAATTGGAAGCTGTTACTCTGGCAGAGTTCGCTACCGAGTACAACATATATACCTGCAGAAAGAGGAATCAACGACGGATACTTCGCTACCGCGGTTACTCCGTAGACGATTCAGTCAACTTCAAGCGAGAATATGTCCTGCTCTTCTATCCATTCCGCAAAGAATTGGATATCTTAGACCAAAACTGTTTCGAGCGTTTGTATGAGCAAAACATCGACTTCATTCTACACAACAAAGCGCGCTACCACAGTGACGTAGACATTGAGCAAATTCGTGCCGTTTGTAACTCCATGCTCCAGTCAAATGACGGGGAAAATTCTGCCACTTCTGAGCTCCCAGATGTGAGACTGCACCCGATGGCCATGAAAAACGACGACTCCGATCTCCTAGACATCGGTACGGTCCAATCCAATGCCCCGTTTAAGCAGTGCCCCGCCGTCTGCACGCGCCAAGACGTCATGAGCAGAGATGAGTACCTGGACACAATGCGGAAGACGAATGAGGAGCAGTACGAGATTGTCCGAGAAGTCGTGCATAGACTCACTATACCGGACTCTCCGCCACTACAAATCTTCTTCACGGGAGTGGCTGGGTGCGGGAAGACATTTGTACTGCGTCTCATCATGGACGTCTACAACAGATACTGCAACCCTGCTGGTTCAGATAATGTAAACGCCTATGTTGCCTGTGCTACAACTGGAAAGGCGGCGGTCGCGCTTGGTGGAATAACTGCACATGCAGCGTTCAGACTTACCATCAATAGGGATGGCGGACTGCGGGACAACGAGTTGAACACGTTCCGCTATGCGTTCAGGAACGTCAGGTGCGTGATTATCGATGAGGTTAGCATGATGTCCGCCGACATCCTGCAGAAAGTGGACTCGCGACTCCGCATCATCACTTGCAAATATCTAGAGCCTTTCGGCGGGTTAGACATCATCCTCTGCGGAGACCTGCGCCAGCTTCCCCCCGTTCGTGCCGCCGACGTTTTCAAGCGCGTCAAGACGAACAGTGTGTTTAACACGGAAATCGCATGGCACCATTTGTCATACTTTGTCCTCACGAAGCTCGTAAGGCAAAGCGGTCTCAGGTTTTCCACCATACTTTCTAAAATTGGAGACGGTGCAGAATTGGATTCCGAAGAAATCGCATTGATCGAGAGTCGGTTCGTCACGCAACAACAAGCAGAAACGTGTTGTCCCAGTGGCATCCGCTTGTACTACTCCAACAAGGAATCGGACTACTAAAATACGAACACAGCCATTGCAACCGAACATAATTCTGTGGCATGTGCGACACGGGACACAATCGTTAGATTCAGGTCTATGCAGGAGAAGACAGAGGCAATGCGCAAGGCCGAAACGCTGCCCAAGGCCGAACTGGGAAACCTGCCAGCTAATATGATGCTATGCATTGGAAAACCATATATGCTCACACTCAACGTCGATGTTTCCGACGGTCTGGTCAATGGATCTGTTGGAATACTCCAATATATACAATACGACACACTCCGAGAGCCGGAACGCATCTGGCTGCATTTCGGTGAGCTTGGTTCCAAAATTGCGATTGGAACCGTGGCGGCCGCAAAATCCCGGCACTTACGGGCACTCGACAGAAATATTCAGCAAAATTAGACACCTATCGAAAGACGCACAGTCACTTGCGTCATTGATAAGAAGTCCAGGATATCCTTGAGGAGATGCCGGCTACCCATTGTGCAAGCAAGTGCTATCACCATTCACAAATCACAGGGAGGCACGTATGAAAACGTGGTGTACTCGTATGCCAAGAGTCATCCACAGAAATTGGTATACGTGGCACTGAGTCGTGCTACAGACATCAACGGGCTCTACCTCACCAATGTGGACAATGACTTTACGTTCTACCACGGCAAGCCCAATCCCGACAGGGCACTACTTGATGAGTTTCGTCGGCTGGAGTCACACAAACTCCAAACTGTCACTGCTAAGTGCTACGCAATGATTGAGCAACCGCACTTGTTCTCGGTCGCCGCGCTTAATATTCGCTCTCTGCCGGCGCATTCCAAAGACGTGCACCACGACCCCATCCTACGCCAGGCATCTGTACTTTGCCTCTTGGAAACGTGGTTAGATCCAAAACAGGCGGTAGAAATCATAGACTACCAGTACTGCTGCGGCGTCAGTAGAGAGCACAACAGAGCGGCAGGGTGGCCATCTACGTGCGTAAGGGTCTGTCTGCCGTGCCCATCGAGATATTTGGCACGTCAGACGAAGTTGGAGAACTTTGTGCCGCCAAGTTTGACAACGGCTTGATAGTGGTGGCTCTGTATATCTCGCCTACAGCACTCACCAAAGATGTCGCGCATTTTCTGCAACTTGCGTTAAGCGCACGTGGGTCCACACCCATGTTACTAGTGGGGGACTTTAATGCAGACTTAAAGACGAATAAGAACTTCATACCACTTATGCAGGAAAACCTCCCATTTCTCTCCCTCGTAACAGCGCACACTGCTGTGACGACCTCTCGAAACACATGCATAAACCTCGTCTTTCAAAATCAGCCTTTGGTCCATCACCTGGAACACATATCCTGTCACTTCTCAGATCACAAGGCTTCCTTCATAACAATCAAGGACTGGGATAGGAGTGCTATTTAAAGAACCAGTATAGGAGGAGATTGCCCTATATTTGTGTATATTGTGGGGATTTTGGACGCCGAACATCGGCAACGATATGGAGTGCGCGCTAGGAGGAAAGGAGGAGGAGAAGAACGAAAGCTGGAGAATTGTTCCCTCGGACGGTCTTGCGTACCTTGAGATGTGTTAGGCGGGCCACTCGGAGGAGCATCTACCAGCTTCGTTATCAGTTGGAGCGTACAAGTTGTACAAGACGAGGAGGACGACGAGGACGATGAGGTTGAGGAGGAGGAATAGGAGGGGGGGGGGGGGGGGGGGAGAGGAGATGCCAGATACCTGTCGTGCAAGCAAGCGGTCTCATCAACCGTAAATCACATTGGAGCTTCCAGATCTGACAACTTTATTTCCTTTCTCCGGACAAGCGGTCAGCAAAAATACCGCAATATATATATATATATATATATATATATATATATATATATATATATATATATATATATATATATATACATATATTACATAGTTTAGTACCGTATGTCGCAAAATCGAAATACCTCGAAAAAGGAGGAGTAGGGAACGAGGGGAGGAGGGGCACGAGAGAAGGAGAAGGGGAGCACGAGAGAGTACGGATGAGGAGGAGGGGCATGCCCTCCCCTCCGTTTCCTCTCCCCCCCCCCCCCCCTTCGCATTGTTAAGACGTCCCACGAAAACGTTGTAAACGTCTTTAACGGATTTCAGACCGGCTTCGGTACATTTCTTGTAGGTCTGTTCCAAGCATGTGACGACTTTCATGACTCTGTTCCATCATCAAGTATTGAAGTTCATCTTACGTCGGATATAAACAAATCACAATACCATGTTTGCGGTAAGTCCCTTATCAAGCTTAAGATGGTGTGCCTGCCTGTAGCTTCTCCAAAGTGTCTTTTTTCACGCTTGTTTCACTTATTACAAGTGTTTTTTGGTATTATACTCCGCCGAGTGCCCATCTACTAGGACGACGAACACCATCCCAGTGTTAGTCTGGTGATCACGTCACCTTGAAGCTCTTGTAAGCTTAGAATTAAAAACGTTTTGCTGCTCACGCACAGCAGACAAAAAAAAGGTAGGCAGCATTTGAACTTCTCACTGTCTAAGCATGGGTGTCAAGCATAAACCCTGGGAAAATTTGCCCACTGCTTAACTACATGCTTCTTCTTTCATGTCCTGGTTGGCTGCTACACTGGAGAGGCTGCTGAACATCGTACCACGGCGGCTGATCATGGCGTTTTCGTTAAATTAATAATGGGGTTTTCATCCAGGACGTAAATTGGAAACTCGCGGAGCAAACTTTAAGGTACATTGGTATAACAAGTGCGTACGTTGGTTTTGTACGTTATTGGCGTAAACCTTGGCTGGATATGCAACGCAGTTTCCAGTATACACCACGGTTTTTCCCCTATCAATAAAATGTCAACCTGCCAAAATATTTGTTCTGACTCTATATTTCAGAGCACAGCTCTTAAGCGACCGTTTCCGGCTTGAGCGGCAAGGAGGACAGCAGTAGAAGGTGGAGGAGCAAGGGGAGGAGAGACAAGGAGGAGGAGCCGAGGGCAGGAGAGGAGCTTGAAGGATGAGGAGGCGGTGAAGGAGAGGGAGGGAGTGGAGGAGGAGGAGTAGGGCAGGAGGACTAGCAGGCATGATCACGAGGGAGGAGGAGGGAGGAGGAATATACCCTCCCTTCAGTATCCTTCCCTCCTCCTCCTCAAGAGCTGCGCTCCAATTCGGAGTTACAGGGAGTTGTAAGCGGCTTTCATTTTTTTATCATTTAGCTTGCCTGAGTTAGTACCGTAATATTGAACGTATGATCTATGCGTGTTATTGTACTTTTCTACCTAATAATATTGATATGTTTCATTGAGTGTCAAAGGTGTCAAATCTGTATTTCATAAACGTCGTGTTTCTCACACAGTGGATCGCGACCTCAAAAACGCTCGCGTCAGATTCAGCGGGGCGTCGCGAGGTGAATCGGGAACTTGAGGGGAAAAAAACTGCAAACTTGGCTTTCATTTTGCAGTGGCGTCAATGAAAACAAACTGCAGGTCGGAGCTGAACATCAAACAGGAACTCAGAGATTCGATGTCCAGACTCCGCCCTCGGTTTGAGAAACTGTTACCTAACATCAGAGCTAAGTCATTGGGAACAGTAATTCCTGCTGACACGTATCGTTTTCACTTTGCAATAGTTTTTAGCCTGCAGCTGATTCGTCCTGATAATAGCCCTACAGCTGATTCTCCCTGACAATATCAACTGTCAAATAAAATTCCAGCGTCAGTTTTGTGTATTACTGTTCATATACTGTGGTAACGTGTGAACTCACACAATTTCAACTATTTTTATCAGCATATGTGCCATTATAATTTACGCTTGAAACACTGCCGTTTGTACGGGACCCGACACACTTTCCAGCTGTCTGTGGCAGTTTTTCATCTGTGTTACTTTGTTGAAAATAAAATTAAATTGAAATTGAACTCCCAAAAAATTAATTCAATGTCATAATGTTCAATTTGCCAACTTAAATGCACGTGTATTAAAATGTGTACAAACTTTGGTCAGTCATGTTAGAAGCTGAGGACGATTACTATTTCGTGAATTCGCTTTGAGGGTTTAGCCGATATATTATTCCTCATGCGTATGAGGGTTTGTATTGGAAGCCCCGATTTCTTAATCGAGACTGGTCCCAGAGCCCGTTTAGCTGACCTTAACAGCTTTCTAAACTGACACATTTTTGATTTCAAGGTGATCGATAAAGACAAATTAATAAGATTAATAAATACTTTGAAAGCAAAGACAATATCAGTGAGATCTCCCAACTTGGGGAGCCAGCGATGCACATTTTGGACTTTTTGACTTAGCTACGTAATCGTGCCCGCTATTGTTACAATCTTCGTAGAATAATACCCAACCTCAAACTCGCAGTATATTGTGCAGTATTGCCAAAGCATCCTTTGATGCAATCACACGTGGGGGTCCTAGATCCGACGCGAAGACGGCGCTTTATACTTCTCACATTATAATTCTGAATTTTTTCCTCGGCGTTCTTCTCGGCTAATGATTTAATCTGATTGGCTGCGGGGACGATAAGGAGATACCCGGTAATACCGAAGCCCCGCCTTTCGTACTACGTAGGTGACTACTTAGTCGAAACGTTTTTGTTTCTACCCTTAGGTGTTCTGGAATTCAACATGTTCGGAATTCCGTACGTAAGTAAAACAGCGCCCCCTGCGTGTGACGCGTATACGTCTGTTGATACGTTTCGGTTTCTTGTACGTTTTGTTCAACTTAACACGGTGGCGGAAGAGGGTCTGAACCTCACGAGCAGGTTCTTTCAGGTTTTCCCGCACCGGTACTACGGTGCCTGGAACGCGTCTCCGACTGGTGTGTTTACCGCGTCCAAAAAAGTGGTCCCCCAGTTTTCGCCTGATGACGTAATAGAAGTGTCATGCTGTCCCCGGTCGCGAACCTGGCGGCGTCCCCATGGCTGTGGCTTATGCGGCAGACGCCCGTTCTGCTGCAGGTCGCTCTCCACTGCGGCAGTCTACGGAAGCTAAAGCAGCCGGAAGTTGGGACGCCTGGAACGCCATGACGACAGCGACACTCGCGTTCGCTCGTGCTTTTCGCCAGCATTTCTACGGCAAACCGCCAGGATCGCAACATGCAACAGCATGACACTCCGGCGTCTGTGACGTCATTAGTTCCCACTTTGGGACCACTTTTGATGCATGGGTGGGACAGGACGCTAAACACACCAGTCGGAGACGCGCTCCAGGCATTAAGCGCGAGACACATGCGCGAAAAATCCATCCGATCCGACGTCCGATCCGGCAATACGACTGCCTGATCCAAAAAATTTGGTCACAGCATGTACGATAAATACTTTCAGTGTTTTTATTTGCTTTGTTTTGGTTGTGCTTTTTTTTCCCCAAAAAATAATCTGTGCATCGCTGAACGTTCATCGTCCACACAAATGGCGATCCCAACCAAATAGCAAAGTGTCAGCACTAACCGTTATCTTAAGCCAAAATTATGTGATTTTCTGAAACATTTAACGAAAAAATGGGGCCCGTTTTGCCCGACTTCTGTGGCCGGCACCATAGAGCCCTATGTATTTAAAAGCTCTGTCGGCCACCATTTTGCCATTGAAAATTTCAAAGCATTAGTTACAGCTTTCAAATAACATAGCGGTTAGTGCTGAAAGTTTGGCATCTTTTTTGAGTCTCTTCCGCTACATTTGGGCGTAGATTGAGCCTTTGGCGATGCGTAGCGATGAAAAAAAAATTGTAAATTTGTAAAGGGGGTAACCCTTTTTATATGAATTACTTACCGGGATTTGAGATGAGATTGTAATACTCCCTTAGCAATGGACCGATGCTGTAGAAGAAGTGCCCATTCATGTCTTCTTTGAAGATGTAGTCTATGAAGCACTGTGCGAATATTTCCGTCAAAACCATAAACTAAAATCTCGCAAATATTATAAGTGAACGCATACCATCCGTATCAAACAAAAAGTCCAAATGCCAACTCACCTTAACGAATTTCACGAAGGGTTCAAAATCAACTGGCTGAAACACATAAGCAAATCCATATTCTCACTAGACCATAAAACATAATTTTAAATGTCGCAGCTGTGTTCATCCGACCAAACGCAATGAAATGCGGTAGCCTTAAAGGGACATAGTATGTGAAAACAATTAGGAAAGGAAATAGTACGGGGATAAAATGGTTTAGTTTGCCGTACACACATCGAGAGTGACGTCGAGGACGACGTCCTAGAGGGCGATGTCAAAAATGATAGCCAGGACGACCTAAAGGCGATATCAAGGACGCTGGGAAAAACGACGTCTAGGACGACGTCCTAAAAGACGACGTCAAGCATGTCGTCCAAGAGGGGCTCTTGGAGGACCTCAAGGACAACGTCTAGGACGTCAAGGACGGCGTCTAGGACGACGCTGACGAAGACCCTTAGGACGACCTCAAGGTCTGCGTCCAGGACGACCTCTAGGACGACCTCAAGGGCGACCTCTAGGACGTCAATAACGTCCAGGTCGCGTCAACTTCAGCTACCGGTGCTAACGCGACCGGGGCTTCCGCTTCAGCCACGTGTCCTGCCTTGACGGCCCTTTAGAGGCACTAAAACTGTTTTGACAGTGGTATTTGCTAAACTTTCCTAATTTCCGGCGACAACTTACGTCGGGATACTTGCAGACATAAAAGTCCAGGTCGTCCATAAATTTCCGAGAGTTATAACACTGAAAAAAAGTTCCATACGATTTTTCTTAATTGAAGTTTATGATTATTTCTTCAAACGAAATTCCGAGCGATGAATTTACATAATGGATGCCCTATTGCCTTGAATATAAAACAAAAAATAGAGCAAAATTTCCACTAACAACTTGTGAACAAAAAGGAAATGTATACAAAGTAACGAGCACTAGGTGAGTATTATTGGCATGAGATACAAAACAATCTCAACATTTAAAAAAATTACAAAAAAAAAATTCACATTTTTTTTCCGAAACTCAAAACGTTCGGCAACAATATCATATTAAGAGAATTCTAGTTGGTAATAACATGATTGAGAGGGGAGAATACTCATAATGGGCAATGTGGTATACAATATTTCAGTTCATTGAAATCATAGTCATGCCAAGTCCCTTCAGAGCGATCTTCGCCATAGAATTCTTCGAAATGTAACCACAGTCGTAAGAAATCATGCGACGGACGCGTCATATAGTGAAAGTTGAGAATCCCGAAAAAAGGGGGGGGGGGGGGGGGGGGGAGGTGGTGTAAACATTTGAAATGGGTCGATTACCTTACTATTAGTCAGGAGTGGTATGAATCAGAGAAATTCCGACAAAGAAATTGGGGGGCCGGGGGGGGGGGGGGGGGGGGGCGTTGCTGATCCCGCCACGGTGAGGTCCTGATCCATAGATAAGGACCTCGGTGGGGTACTGAAATAAGAACCTCAGTGTGCTCATTATCTCACCGAGGTGGGTTACGATGTCTTCTTTCTTCCTCCTTTCTTTGCGTTAGAACATTACGGTGTGCTCTTGGTCAATGTCCTTTTTCTCTTGTGCGTTCGGAAACAAAAGTTCAACTTCCCCTTTCTTCCTTCCTTTTATTTTTCGGGCACTTGTACCGTATAAAAGCGCGATCTTCTGTCCAATAAATTTCGGCTATGTTTAAGACTTCGTGTTGTGTTGTCCTTCCTTCCCCCCAGTCTCGTGGTTTCGTCTCAAATGTTAAAGTGTGTTTGGGCGCACCGGGTTTAGGACAATATGGTCCAGGACAATCTGGTCCCGAGTGAAATCCTGGACAAAATAGTCCCAAGTCACTTTTTCAACACTTTTGACGCTATGTATAAAATGTCGCTAGTATCTGCAGCGATTACTTTTAAGGTGAGTGATAGAAATGAAATAAAGTCCATTGGACACATGTCGATTCGTCATAGGGGGAATACAGGCACTTTATCGTGCAGATACCGCATGTTTCGATGTAAAGTTAGGAAATATCAATAAAAATTAACATGCTTCTCAACACATGACAAGTTTTTGTATGTTCCAGCAAAGATCTACGATTTTGAAGCCGCCCTTAGTTTGGGAACGTGTTAATGTGGCCCGCGCCCTTCCGAAAGTCGTTCATGAATATGGCTCCCTTGTACGTACAGTGTTCAGAGTGTTAGAAGTCGCTGTTGCATTTCTCGGGAGACCCTATTCATCCTCTTTTTTTGATCGATGTCCGGCCAACTCATGCGTCAGAACCGTGGCGACAGATGCCTGCTGAGATTGCAGGGCATCGATCGCTTTCCAAATGAAGGGATGACAGTGACCGGCCATGCTGGAAAATCTTCTATTTCATGCTTTCGGAAGGTTGTTCGTCCTGTAGTCTCCGGTCACGGTTGGGACATGCACTCTCTAGATGCTTGAAGGAAATTCCGGTGCGCATCAGTAGAGCCTCACCATTCCATTCCTTGTTCGTATCCGGCGGAACGTACCGCTGGCATGCGTGCTGTCAAAGTAGTCAAAAAGGTCTTCTCTATTAGGAGTTGTGATCGTCCGCAAGAAGTCCATTCCGCTTGCTACGTCATCCAAAGGTAAGAATGCGAGTTCCTTCATCATACCAACAAACAGCCTATACGCGTCGCCCTCCTTATAAGGAGGCACCTTATAAAGACAGTCATAAATATTGTGCAAGGTCCTTTTCCGAAAATGTTTAAAGGTAGTGGTTGAAACTCAAGTTTAACGCACGAAAATAAGAAAGAATTGTGAAAATTGCGCGGAAAAAATGATTAACTATAGATCGGCAAACGGTTCGCAAAACAAAGTATTTTGCGAATCACACTTAATAAGTGAACGCGTGAAGAGTAAGCAATAAAAAAAGTAACTTCTCAAATGATCAACGGCTCATGTCATAAGTGTTTAGAAAAAATAAATACACGCAATCCACAGACCTGTGAAAAGTTAGCAAAAGAAGAACTCCGCGAAATTGACTTGGGACCATTTTGTCCGGGACCATATTGCCCGGCACCATAATGTCCGGGACCATTTTGTCCGGGACCATATTGCCTGGACCCGTGTGTACCAGCATACAAGCTTTGGCTGTTCATGGACACAAGAAAAATAAATATAATAATAATAATAATAATAATAATAAATTTATTTGTGAAGGAAGAGCATAATCAAGCTACAGTGCAGGTTCGCCAAAGCCATCATGGGCTTGTGCGGCAAAACCAGTTATGGAATTACATAAAAATAAAAAAATAAAATCTGTTCCAGATGAAAGAGCATAATAATAATAATAATAATAATAATAATAATAATAATAATAATAATAATAATAATAATAATAAAGAACACTACTAATTTTTAAAATACACGAAAGAGTCAGACGAAGAGGACGGACAGGACAAACATCTTTCGACTTTCAACATATTGAGGTTTTTACTGCCAGGGCGACGAGCAACGAGCTGCCGAAGATTTGGGGAAAGGGTTTGCGGGAAAGATCAACACCTCCTAGGAAAGAAGGCCGTAGCGCTCCGAGTGGGCACGTCACATTGGCGGAGGAAGGAAGGCCATGGCGCAACTAGGTGAGAAAATGCCGCTGTCGACGCGTATCGGCGCATTAATGTTCGTGCGCGTTTATCCGACATTAATACACGTTTTAAAAGCGCAGACTTGTACAATTTATTATATGGGTGATTTCAGATAAGATCGACCAAAGGATGGCTAGTCGACATTTTCAAATCAACTGATGTTTTTATATGTTATTGTCTAGTGTCTGGTATGAACGAATCCAAACTTAGTTTTGACTAGAAAAAATACTTGGGGACAGGAAAAATCGTAAGGCATGAGGTGGTGGACAGTTGCATTAACGCGCACTGATGGAGGGGGCCCGTTTGAGAGTGAATAACTAAAACGATACCATTAGGAGAACTCTAATACGTTTTAGGCGCAAACTATGGGTATAGCTTGCTTGTAATATAAAGTAATCATATTTATTTAAAAATTATTTATTTTTCTAAAAATCGACAAACATGCCTGCTCGAACGACAAATGGCAAACTTTTGAGGTCTGTATCTCATGAAATAATTTAATCATTATGATATAATTTGCAGATATTATTCTACTAATATATAGCTAATATTTAAAAAATAACTAAGGTATCTGTGTGATACAATAGTTAGGATATATTTAGTCAAACATGAAAAAAAATCAAACAAAGAAAAATTCCGATGCGAATAAAAAAAAAACACCACCCTCGATTTTTTTTAAATTTAGGTAACCTGTTATACTCTATTTCGGAATTCATTTCCAATAAAAACATGTTGCATCATTTTATTGAGAAAGAAGATACAACTCCCCAAAGTAGGGTCCTTTTTCAAAGCCTACACTTAGCAGTGTTTTATACAAGAACTGACTCTGAGTTCCAGTTTCATGAAACCAACACACATCTTCTATATATTTTTATTCAGATGAGGCCAATGATAACTAAAGAAATCGTTCACACACTTAAATTAAGGAGAAACTACTGTGTACAAAGAGGTATCATATTACGGACTAGTGATCCGAGAAAAGATCATGCAGCCATCGGCCACTAGGAACTTTGTTTACTTTATTCTCCTGCGACACTATATGCTATTCCCTCTTCCGCTCTACCTTCATCTCTCTCTCTCTCTCTCTCATATATATCCCTGATATATATCCAGAACAAAAACATGTTCAAGCATTCCCTTTCTGCGTGGTAGTGTTCTGTGGCTAGCAAAAATCATTTCCTCGCTAAGCTCACGATTATGGCAAAATATATAGTTGCCGGAAACCGCAGACGACACTCGTCGCTAGTTCTGGCAAAACGGCCGATACAATCTTTTTTTCGCATGTCCCCGCTCGCTGTCAAGGACAAGGGGGTTCGCTTCAACCAGCAAAACATGGCCGCCGACGCCTGTTTACTGAGCAGTCATGCCTGTCGCCATCTCACTCGCTGGCGTCACGGGCGATAATATCAGGCACAAAGGGGCACACCAACCGGCAGCATTATCCCCAAATACTCGAGCCTCGCGTAAATACATAGAGTGTAAACGCTGTCGCCATGTTATCGTAGTAAGACCGCCCCCCCCCCCCTCCCCCAACGGGGGACTGCAGTACGCGACGGCGTACTAACACAACGGCGACGATATCGACATCGCGGGTTCCGAATTTTCCCATAGTTCTACTCCACGGGCATTTCTCGAAACGCTTGATATTGTGTACGCCCGCCTGGAAGGATTTCAGGCGCGTAGTTAAGATAAGGCGGTTCTCCGCGGCAGAAGAAAGCAATTTCACAAAAGCTTAAAAGCGGCGGCGACGCGTGTGCGGTGAACGCTTGTAGTTTTGGTGTAGACAGGGTGTGTGTGTTCTCGTTGTTGACACCAGCCGGCGATAAGGCACTGCAGGCGGTAGCTCAGTACAGCAAGGGCTAATTCGAGTGACCATCAACGTAACCCCACCGCCAACCCCTCGCGAACCGGTCGCCGACATGGCTCAGGCTGTGTCATGAACCACGTGGTAGAAGCTCGGGTGCTTTCATATCAGCGCGTGGAGGGACGGCAGTGCGATTCCGGAAAGTCTTTTTCGAAGGCCGCTGACCACAATTTTTTGTCTGGAGACTTTCCCTCTTTCTTCCTTTGACGTGGATCAAGCTTTGCCGACAGCCTCAGTTGTGACCTCTCTTTTCAAATGTACGTTTGCAGTGAGTGAGCTCCTCAGCCTCGGACTTGTCACTTGTGCACCCAGTAGTTCTTTCACTTGGCAATTATATGCCATCAGTTGGGGTTTAATTTCTATTATTTATGTATACATTATGAAGACGTCCTGGAGCTCCGAACGAGTGTTTTGTGCAGATTACTTTTGCAAACACAAAAAGACTATACCAAAGCAGCGGAATTTTCGAAGTGTTGGCGAGTTGGACCTAAACTCGTTGAAGCAAATTCTTCCGCCTGACTGTTCCACCAAAGTGAGTGCGACGGACTACCTGTGCTACCATTGCTTCATGCACATCACTAAGGAGATCTCGATGCGAAGCTCAGAGCAGTGCCCTGACATATTTGTGCCAGCTGAAGAAGCAATTGAAGATCTAAATCTCAGCATACTACCTACAGATGTGTCGCCGCTGAGACAACCAAGCGTCGTAAGAAGTCGGGACAGGCCTGCCTATGTCAAGAGAAAGCAGACAGAACTGGAGCAGGTTGCTGTCAAGAATATACGCTCAAGGCTACGTATTGAGTACGACAGGGACGCACCATCGGGGTCGTCCGAACCAACATGCTCCACATGCACTGAGTGGGTGGACAACTTTCGGCAGGCCTTTGAAACCGCCACCTCTCTCCGGGAACGTTGTCAACTGCTTACACTCCTGCCGTCAACACTGACGAAGAATGAGGTTCAAAAGATGATTCCACAGGCCTCAATGTACCTCATCAGTAAATCCCGAAAACTCAAGGAAAAGCATGGCGTGTGGTATGAGCCGGATCCTTACACGAGGTGCAAGGTGAGCCCTGAGAACCTGTCTGCTGCCCTAGAGTACTTCACGAAAGACGAGCTACAATGTTCGCGCCAAAGTCCCAACCAGAAGGAGGTCATCTCTGTCATGCTCAACGGAGAGAAAACGTTCGTGCCAAAGCGCCTCATGACACGCTCAATACGAGAGGCCTTCCGTATATACAAAGACAAGCATCCCGATTCCGGCGTTGGGCTAACGAAATTTTATTCGTTGCGCCCTAGATGGGTCCAATGTATTCCACACCAGGAAGTGTGCGTTTGTGTGCGCTGCGCCAATTATTATCTTTGTATTGCCGCTCTAGAGAACGTTACAGGCTCAACATTCAACACTGGTGAAATGAACTCGGCATTTCTGAGCGACCCAGCAACAGAACTGTGCCTTCAAGGAGACTGTGATCACTGCCCAAAAGGCCAGTTTCTTACGCTCCAGGAACTTGATATCCCGGAGGATGAAGAAATTGTGCTTGCAACATGGGAGTCCGGCGACCTTGTGAAAAAAACTTTGGAACCTGAGACTTTCCTAAAAGTCATCCAAGTGACGGTTGGAAGTTGGTTACTTCACAACCATATCCGGCAAACGCAAGGTAAAGCGTTCTACGATGAAAAACAGTGCATGCAACGCGGGAGCATTGTCGTTCATTTTGACTTTGCTGAAAACTGGACCATCGTGCTTCCTGACGAAGTGCAAGCATATCACTGGAAAAAAAAAACAAGTTTCGATATTTACATGTGTAGTGACGACAAGAAAATCTACAAACAGCTTTGCCATCATCAGTGAGGACCTGTGTCACGACGCCGCTCACGCTTGCTTGGCTCTAGAAAAAGTGAAGGAGCGGGTTGAAGACAACGTTGCGGTATACTCGTACGTGACGTACGTAAGTGACGGCGCCGCCAGTCATTTCAAGAATCGCTACCAGCTTCACCAATTTGCAAAGGACGATTGCCCACAAGCCCAGTGTGGTTATTTTCTGCATCTGGACATGGGAAAAATGCATGTGACGGAGTTGGCGGACTCGTGAAGCACCAGGCCACGCTGAACAACCTGAGAGAACGTTCAGTAAGCGCAATTCAGACGGCCAGGACAATGGTGAGCGTTCTATCAAAGAAACTGAAAGGCGTGCATCTTGTATATCTGGACGAAAATGAGGTTGTTCGGTATCGTGAACAAAAAAAAAAAGAAGAGTGGCTGAGGGTGCGCGCCTTCCCTGGCATTCAGTCTTGGCACGCGTGGCGGCTCAGCAAGTCATCAACAGAAGGGACCTGTGGCGTATATGTAGCACGGACAGTCGGATCTGCTTGGAAGCAACTTTATTAAATGGGTACAGCGAGGAAAACCTTAGCGTAAAGTGCCGAATTTGATTTCCCAAGGACTGCTCATTTTGAATGCAGGGACATCTTATTTATCACATTTTTCTTCACGGGGTATTTAACCTACTGTTTTTGTTGGTGGTTACTAATAATTTTTATCTGATCACTATAAAAAAAAATCCCAAAATGTTATCCTCGAGCAGGATAAAATATATCGGCTTGCCACGATTCATTCATACACCGAGAGCATCGAAGCTGCTCCAGTTAGGCACTATGGCATCCGTCACCTGAAATTGTTTGTAATCGTAAATACACAGCCAACCTAAATATCTTACTATTGTATCTTTGTTTGTGTGTGTGGAAGTAAAGTTGTTTATTTTACTCTAGATGTAAAATATACCGGAAGGTACAACTTCACACTGCATCATCTTTTCTGAAATCATTAGTCTCTAATATGATACCACTTTGTACGCTTATGTAAAATGCTGTATATAGTTTCTCCTCCCTTTTACTGTGTGACCGATCGCTCTTTTTATCAATGACCTCATCTGAATAAATGTATATAAAATATTTGTGCAAGTTTCATTAAACTGGAACTCAGAGTCACTTCTTGTATAGGACACTGCTAAGTGTAGGCTTTGAAAAAGGACCCTACTTTGGGGAGTTGTTTCTTCTTTCACAGTGCAATGATGCAACATGTTTTTAATAGAAATGAATGCCGAAATAGAGTATAACAGGGTACCCAAATTTTAAAAAAACCGAAGGTGGTGTTTTTTTTTAATTCGCATTGGAATTTTTCTTTGTTTGATTTTTTTCCCATGTTTGCCTAAATATATTGTAACTATTGTGTCACTCAGATACCTTATTTATTTTTTCAATAATAGCCATATATTAGTAAAATAATGTCTGCAAGTTATGTAATAATGATTAAATTATTTCATGAGATACAGATTTCCAAAGTTTGCCATTTGTCGTTCGAGCAGGCATGTTTGGCAATTTTTAGAAAACTAAATAAATTTTTAATAAATATTATTACTTTATATTACAAGTAAGTTGTACCCATAGTTTGTTTGTAAAAAGTTTTAAAATTCTCCTAATTTTATTGTTTTAAGTATTCACTTTCAAACTTGCCCCCTCCATCAGTGCGCGTTATTGCAACTGTCCACCTCTCCCTGCCTTACAATTTTTCTTGTTTCCAAATTTTTTTTCTGGTCAAAACTAAGTGTGGATTCGTTTATACCAGACACTAGACAATGTCATATAAAAACATCAGTTGATTTAAAAATGTCGACCAGCCACCCTTTGGTCGATCTTATCTGAAATCACCCATATATATAATATAAACGTAATATACAACGCGTGACCAAGGTTGAAGGTACCAAATTTATATTTATAATTATCCCCGTAACCGCGAGACTAAGCGCAGTCCCGCAGCTCCCCACACTTTTCGAATGAACCGGCTCCGAATTTCCGATGCGACATCTTCCCTCGTACGGGCTCTGATTCTGGCAAATTTATGTTGCGTGTGAGCTGCTGAATGCATGCAAAGGTACGCTGAGACGTTTCAGAAGGGAAAGGAACCGAAAAAAAATCCATTCATCGCCGCTGGGTGGGAGCGCACACGAGGAAGAAATGGGTCGACAATGTTGAGCCTCTCGTCCCACACTGCTGGTGCTGCTCTCGCGTGTGTGTGTGTGCGGTTTCGTCCTACCCATCGTTTTTTTTTTTTTTGTTTTTTTTGTCGTCACCGCAGTTTTGGGTAGATTTTTTTTTTTTTTCGCTTGATACTACGGCATTTACGTGGATTCGAGAAACAAGTCCTGCTACGGTTTGAGTGACATGTGTGTGGCAACTAGTCAACGATGACACAGGCCCATGACCTCTCTCGACAGAGGAGACTTCTTGAAGTTCGTGTTAAGGCTGGTTCAGACATGTACAATGAGCGCGATGCGTCCGTTGCAACCGGAGCGACCGGAACGACCGCTCTGCGCCGCGCGTACACACACATGCAACCGCTGCAACAAGCGCAGCGGATCGGCAGCACGGCGACCGCTTCTACGCCGCCGTCAGCTGTTTCAGCGGTGCCTCTACAAAGGGGACGCACTGCCACTCAATGCCGTAACAGAATATACAGACAGACAGTTTTCTATAGCCTAAAGCTTTAGTAATGTTTTTTTTTTTTACATGATAGGCTTGCAAGATAGTGGATGAAAAAAAGAAAAGAAAAATATGGAGTACGCCGTCTTGGACGATCACGGCTCTAATACACGACTTTGCCGATAGTACAAATGCCTACCACACGCCTTTTCTACGATTATAAAAGACGATGTAATCCTATCAGCGATATAGCAACTAGAAATATGATTAGGTGATCAGATAGACGTTGCGAGCGTTCAGGATGGCTAATACTAATCACTTTTCTCCGATGATGGAAACGCGTGAAAATTCGCATCCTGTATACGGTACGCGCCAGTAATACCTTGAACTTGAGCACACGCATGAAATGCGCCAAAAAAGACATCCGAGCGATGTTCGAGGACACAAATGCTTAGAAAGCACCACTGTAGTCGAAGTAAACAAACACGACGGCACGGGCGTTTCTGCTGTCTTGAGAGTGCCGCCACGACATTGCCGCACGAGTAGGTGGATCTTCCCTTCTAGTTTGTGCTGGGTTATCTAGCGACAAACGACGAAAATTCACAGTCAAGGATAGCGCTTTTACACGGAACGATGAGCTTTCACCACGACGTCCCCGTCGACGATCACCACCGACGCCATGTTTGCAAATAGAAGGAGCCGGCCCGTGACCGGCATGCAACGCGCGCGACCCATTCTCCTCGACCTGTGATTGGTCTGTCGTTGCGGTCGTTTCGGTTGTTTCCAACGCAGCGGGGAAAGTTGGGCTCGCTCCAACTCCTTGCGTCGTGAACGACACGTGCGTGCGTCCCTCCGTCGCTATGGCAACTGACGGTTGCAGACCCTTGCAACCGTCGTTTCGGTTGTTCTGGTCGTTCCGGTCGCTACGGACGCATGTGTGTGAACGGGCCTTTAAAATTTTTTCGTGATGGATCGTGTGGGACGTATGGATACGATCGACAGATGAGGAACAACTTATTTACGGGCTTTCTTGGTCATGTAAGACGCAAGTAAAGTGCTGCAGTCGATTTTTTTTAAATATCGTGATAGAATGGAGTATTGTTCTTCGTCATTATCCGTTTGCTATTGCGACGACATTTCTAATTATGCGTGGTAATATTCTAGATTTTACTAGAAGGTAAATAACAAGTTTGCGTAATTATTGGAAGTCCGTTGTTTGTGCTTATGTGTTTATTTATACTCATGTTATTTTGTTGCCTTTACCGCGTTTATACTAGATTCTTAACTGAATTAAGGTAATAGTACTATTGTTTACAAAATAGGTTATATTTTGTTCTCAGGCACCTCGAGCTCCATGGGGAGAATTAAATTAGTTGATTGTAAAAGTAAGTTTAGTACCCCTGCCACACGGAAACGTTAATATATTTTGATTAAATAATACGGGATTTAATCAGCTCGCTGTTTTGAGTGATTATATGAGCGTCGTAAGTTGATTTGTCTGCCCCATCATTCGATCGAAATTACATTACTTTTGCCATGTGGCCGGGGTATGATGCAAGAATTCAGTGACTGCACGCGATAACATCGCTTACATGATCGTAAGTGACATTCCTGTAGCCGTGTCCGCGTTGACTACGTCTACCTGATTTTTCAATGTGACCTGTTGTCTTGTGTCCTATCACTGCGTGTCTTGCCATGTTGTCGAAGTATTTCTTCGTAAAATATGCATTCCTGCAGCAATAATTGCGTGAATCAATGTTTTCTCTTATACGCCTTCCTCGTACCATTTCACACCGATCACTTAGAGGTGTAATATTTTGCCCGTGTGATGAAATGTTTTCGAGACCCTTTGCTATGTGCAGCTTTCAATATAGCTAAGAAGACACGCTTATGTGACTAAAAGCACGTTACGACAATCGATCCACGGGCGTTGCCTTCGCTTCGCCGCGCGCCCCCGATGGCCTTCCCTCGCGACGTCACGAGTAGAGCGCTACGGCCTTCTCTTCTAGGAGGTGTTGGAAAGACCAGACCAGCGAGAGAGAGGGGGGGGGGGGGGAGGAGAGAGAAGAAAGGGGGGAAGAGCAAAGTAAAAAGAGCGAAGGGGCGGGAAAGGAAGTAAGTCCACGCCAAGCCTTGACGCCAAGCGCCCCCCAACCTCCATTAATGCCTTTCCCGCCCCCTTCGCTCTTTTCTTTGCACTTCTTCCCTTTCCTCTCCCCCCTCCCCCTCTCTGTCGATGGTCTGATCTTTCCCACTAACCCTTTCCCCAAATCTTAGGCAGCTCGTTGCTTGTCGGCCTGGCAATAAAGACCTCAATGTGTTGAAAGTCCAAAGATGTTTGTCCTGTCCGTCCTCTTCGTCTGACTCTTTCGTATATTTTTGAATTTATTACCAACGCGCTCAATCCAAGTTTAATACCCTATTCACACGAGCATAAAGTTCCCTTTAGCTAAGGGACCTTTATGGCGAAAGGCGAATCAGTTCGCGATCCTCCGCGCGTGGCATATGCTCGCGATCTACAAGCGCGGGCTGATTCGCTGGCTGCAAAGGGACCTATGTTAAAGGTACCTTTATGTTGGTCGTGTGAACGGGGTATTACACTACTAATATCGCCTGCTTCCATTAACCCTTCAAGTCGGCGCTCCGCCTCAAGCTCGAGCTCTCTGCCTTTGATAACACCTCGGCGTAGGCGAAGCCGAGCGGAAAGCGACGAACACGTGCAGGAGGCGGAGCATCTACTGAGCCCTTACCCTGTCGACGACTTCTGCTGCCGTCCCTGACCAAAACCGTCACTGCGGTCGGAATTCGCGATTGGCGAAACGTTAACTCTGACGTCTTTATTATGTACTGATTTTGCTTTCATCATCGGAAACAAGAACAATGTCAGAGACTTGACACAGAAAGAATAAACCAAACTCAGGACAGGTGACGAGGAGCACATCTTTCAAGAAGATATGTCTCCTAGTCTTTTTCTTTCTGTGTCAAATCATCTTTACCAACGGGATCCACGATTAAAATATTAGAGACGAAGTTGGTTTAAGAATGCGATGGGGACTCTAAGCTTCCATCGTGCATTTATCACACACCAAGAAACTGCTCCTTCACAACTGATGATAGGTGCGAAGAATTACAACCCTTGACATCACGGCCAGGGAACTCTCTGTCGTGACGTCACAAAAACCGTGAGAGGGCGTCTCGGAGCTAATAACACTTTCGCGCTTCAATGGTCATACATTTTCAAAAGCACCATACTAAAAACTTTTATATTATAAAAATAAAGCACTGAACAATATAACAATATAATATCTGAAATAGCTCTTTGCAGAATATGTACTATTAGCGTATCGAGCACTTCGTGGAAGTAAATGTGCAGGCTCTTCTGAGTGTGAGTAGTTAAAGGGGAGGTAAAGAGCACTGCGACGGAAAAAAGATTTAAAAAGCAGTGGCCACTCACGAGGTTTTCCATTCCTTGTGGCAGCTGGAAAGTTAGCCATTCGCAGTTTGCTAAAAAAGAGAAAAAATAAATCGAGGTGATTAAAGAAAAAAATAAGGTGCCTCCCCGCCCCCCCCCCCCCCCTCCAAAAAAAAAGCAGTGCTTTATAGTTAATCGCAAATATAAACTGTACACATCGTCGAACGTACCGCAGATGCCAATATTTCAGAACGAGCTGTTGTGCTACTCAAAGATATAAGAGATTTTCGGAAATCTTCAATGGCGTAATGGTGACCGACAAGCCTCACGAATAGGGGCTATTCACCGGACGCCATATTTGAGGGCCATGTTTAGAGCGCATGCTCAGAACGAGGTCACGTTATTAGACTTTCTGAGACCGGCTATCTTTACTGTGCGGAATGCTCGTTGCCAAGGGAATGCAAAAGCTTCACCGTCAACACGCGCTTAGAAGCCGCGTTCACAGCTATGGCCGCAGGGAATACTTCCTATACGGGTGGTTCCCGTTTCGACCCATTCCCATTTTAACCTTCCCGTTTGTACCTTCCCGTTTCGACCCCGCTCAAAACGACCTTCTTGTTTCATCCTTTCCCATTTTGCCCTATCCCGAAACAACCTTCCCACCTCAGCCATCGTTTGTTATCACTTAGGTCGGTTCGTTTGCATTGTTCGTTAACAGTTGATTAGCTTCAAGTGTCCAATGTCTGTTTTCCTTGCTAGCCTCACTTCTCCTTCTCCCGAAACAACCTTGGAGACCTGGCACCGTAAGATAAACACGGCGCCAGGGAGGGCTCACCCGAACATTTACAGCTTCGTTGATTTGGTCAAATGGGATGAGGTTTGGCAAGGGTATCTTTGCAGCAGCTTGCAAAGACTGGTGCCGTGCGGGCCAGGGGGCTCAAGTGGGTCAGCAAGGACCATAAAAGATCAGAACTGGAGTGTCGCCTTTCCGATGGCACGATTTCCCTGTTGGAAAAAAATTTCCCTGTTGGACTTTCCCTGAGAAAGTCCAACAGGAAAATATTTTTCTTTAGAAAGCTATTTTTATGGTGTGCTTTTTCCTCCATTATTAAATCCTCGCTCATGTATTGAATCCGTAAGGATGTCATTGAGCTAAATAAATGAAATGAAATATGCCTGTCACCCTATCTGATTTGTCGCTCTCCGAAATATCAAGATCACTTATATGAGGTTTCAGAATAACGTACCCAAGCACTTTGGGTACCCTGAAAATAGCGTCGCCATGGCGACGCTATTTTTAGCTTACCCAATCTGCCTGCGTATGCAAGACTTCATTATTGAACGTAGCGCGAACAAGCAATCGGCAATGTTGCTATTAAATCTCATACAATTAAAAGGCTGACACCAAAACTATTACTCTCTTTGGAAGTGCTTATCTGAGCCAGTACCCTAAGCCAGTGGTTCTCAACCATCGATGTTTCGCGGACCTTTGTGGATCGGCGGAGATGATGGAGGATCCCGTCCGGGGTGAGGGAAGGTATAGGTTAAATATAATAATAATTGAATAAATGAATTTAAGTAAGGGCTAGTGTAAAGTAGACCTTTCTTATTGACATGCACACGAGGAAACTCGCCCAAAAACTGAAACATTTCTTCTCGACCTGGAAAAAAAACTTTTACTGCCGGGCTTGACTGATGAACCAGGGCTTCGCGGACCCCTAGAATGCCTTCACGGACTCCGAAGGGTCTGCGGACCCCCATTTGAAAACCACTGCCCTAAGCCAAAAAAAAAGTGGTGCTTGCTAATACCATTTCGAAGTAAAATTAAAAGAAAGCGACATGGTCGCCTTTTCAGTAACGGCGTCGCAGAGAGTACACAGACCGTTTCGAGGTTGCGCGTTATGGGGATCATCTTGAAATAAAACAAGCAAAAACACTTTAAGTGGTTGAAGTAAGAATAATACATTACTTCGAAGCTTGCTTGAAAGAGGTGCATCATTTTAGAATACATTGGCATGCAATAATATTTCAGAACATATTTTCTTAAGCGAAAAAGGTGCGCAGACTAGGGTTAGAACGAGTAGACTTTTCGCGAAGAGGTTGCGATGAAAAGGCACAGGTTCAAACGCAAAAGGTCTTTCGAATATCGGTTGAAACGGGACGGATTCAAATGAGAAGGGCGTTTCGGGAATGGGACGAAACGGGGCGGGTTCAAACGGGAAGGTCGATTCGGGAATGGGTCGAAATGGGACGAATTCAAACGGGAATGGGTTGTTTCGGGCTACACACCCCTATACATGGGGTTGAATGGCTCAAACTACCGAGAATGGACCTTATTTTCTCATTGAAAGTTTCTTTAAATCTTTCATAACTCTTCATTAAAATAACGGTTATTTCTGAACATCTAGCATATCATCGAACCGCTCGCGCTGTATTTGGGCGCAGACTTTGCTTTAGGCGGCAATGCGTACTTTTGATTGTTGCAGTGAAGAACACCTTCTGCATTTTGTATTTTGTTCGTGTATGTCTGTGTGTGTGTGGGAGGGGGGTGGGGGGGGAAGAGAGGGGTACGTTGCATTTTCGTTCGATACGAGAAAAAACCTCAAAACGCGACTGCTGGGGAATGCAGAACAGTGGTTTGTGTACACACAAGGTGCACCCCTAGTGCTTGGGCGCGCCAGCGAGTTTTTCATTTCAAGGATATACATGAAACAAAAATAAATAAAGACCCCTTCAAATTAAATATATATTTATACATATATATATATATATATAAATTTTTAATAATCTTATGTATTCTGATATCGCGTTTTGAATTTCTGTAAATTGCTGAAAACATAATGTAGTTAAAAAAACCATAACAGAAATATGATTCATGACACATATATTTATGCGGGTATCTAACTAGTCAGTGTTATATCCTATCTTACACTAATGTAAAATCACTGTGAGACGCCATTTTAAATTCAAATGAGAGCTTCAAAAACAAGGAATTTTATTGTTTTTCGTCTTCTCTTTACCAATCGCTGATTCGGGTGTTAGTGACGAAGTATTTTTCCTTTCTCTTTTTAAGCAATAAATTATTAGGTTTTATTCGCATTCTAATGTCTAGTTGTTTTTTTTGTACTTCAAATGAATGACAAAATTCCCAGTTCATGCTGAAAACGCCATATTGAGAGCCCCCAAAAGTACCAATGCGGGCAGTGGTGTCAGCAATTTTGGAAATAGCCACACGTTCAATCACCCTCACCTGTTCAAGATATAAAAAAAAAATGTTTGCTCTTGCTGCGACTTTTTTTGTTGTTTTTAATGAGGAGTCTCCTCGGCCTTTTGTTCAGGTGCCCGCCTCGTTGGCAACGCACGTCGGCGTCCGCCAATGAGGCGTAAACGGTGTGAGACGCCGCCGCAGGGTCTTTCAGCTTACGAAAACACTTATTCGGTAGATCTGGACGTTATCATAACTTCCACGAATCCGTATCCTTTAGACGTTACGTAATATTACTGGCGTCCTAATTTCACCCTACTGCCCAGGTGGCATTCAGCGAATGCAGGCCTGCATCGTCTGTTTTCCCAATTCTGGGAATGCAGACTGCTCATCGGCATCATCTATTCAGATATAAAAACAATATACCCCATTTAAAAACTCAGCGCCAACACCTGTCCTTCCCCGAGCAACCTTTGGACTTAGAAACGACTCGCAGATTCCATGAAAAAGAAAGTTGTGCTTGCCCGTGCAACCCTGAATTGTGCAGGGTTGGCCAAATAGGCAAGCAAGGGCCCCATTTTAGACCATAGACAATTCGAAAAGATGAACTATCCACCTTCAAAGGATGTATCATAGGGGGATCCAGACTTGTGATTTCTAAAGTGCCCCAAATCACCATGCTCGAAGGCCAGCGACGACCATTGCGGCCGCACAAAAACAACCCAGAAAAATAAAAATAAAATTTGCTACTTTCGAGCCAGTCTACAACAAGGTTTTCGAGGAATTACACCACGTGGCTGCAAGGAACGGCAGTGAAACCGCTTGTTTTATCGGCTTTCGCAAACAATCGCAGCATGAGTGTGTACTTTTTACGAACATATTGATATCCTGAGCCATTAAAGTGACTACTAAAAAATGGCAGAACTGAGAAAACAATCACCATACTGCAAATATTACGTATTGCTTAAGTACTCATCGACAAAATCCGTACCATCAAAACTTCAAATATAAAAGTAGAGAGCGCAGTGTACGATGTCAGTGGGTGGGATACTGTGCGTTCATATTAATGCCTCTATCTTGTGCATGTGAGTATCTGTTCCCTGTATGTCTTCTGTTCATCAGCTTATGCGATTTTACGTCGTGTGTCTGCGCGAAATGCACATGTGGTCAGTACTCAGCGCCACGTATTCTAGCCTTTCGGAATCATTCTGATCAAACCCGCCATCTGGTAGCGAGTGATTTATCATTCTTTCAGGATTTGCAATGTTTTCTTGTTACCATGCAAAGAATTAAGAACATTTAAAGAGTAATTTCTTAAAGCGGACTTGGGTTTTGGGAATGGTCTACCATTCTTCGGTGTCGTGCGCTGCTGTCGAAGGAAGTTACTCGAGGAATACTAAAGTTAAGATGTGAAGTTCGCGATGTGACCGGGTGTCGGTTGTATCCGCTTATCATCGCACTGTTGACAACGAGAAGACTGAGTGACTGCTTTCAAAACGCAAGTATCCTTATCTGTGTAGGATGCTGACTTCGCCCATAAATACAGTTCATCATGGAAAACTCGTGGTACGCTTTTATTTGTTGCTCCTCTCTTTCCTAAAAACGCGACTTGTTTAGATGAGTGCGCTGTGGTCGACTGTTTTCTTGCGACCGCTCCTTGGAGGCAATGTGGGAGGGGTGTGCCAGTAACGCGATTTATTCGCCGCCGTACAAACAATATGCTCACTATTTTTCGCTAAAATGGCAGCAACGGTTTGTATAGAAACCGACAATCAACGTAGGAAGCATTGTCGATATCGGTTTCCTATATTCGAGGGCTATCATAATAAAACGTAGACAACAGAGGAACTTTGCTATGTGCTTTTAGGGACGAACGTTTCTCCATTCTTAAGGAAGGTTGCTTGCAAGGTTTCCCCATTTTGAAGGAAGTTTGTTCGCAAGAACCTTGCTCACTTTAAGGAGGTCTATACAGACCCTTGTTGTCTATTGTAGGAGTCAGTACATCGCCTTCTGAACCCAAAAACTTGGAGGAGACAGCCATGCGTTCAGTATTTTGGAAGCGGCGCACCAGAAAGACGTCTGACATGGGCCAAGTTCTGCAATCCTAGTGGCCTAACTTGGGTCAAATAAGGTTTTACTTCATGGCGTCAGTCGGTCCCAGAGTACTTTTATTTTGCTTATCTTTTGCTTTTCTTTGGTTTGCAACGTAATTGTAAATGTGCCAGATGTGAGCCAAAGATGCCACGGATCATTGAATCCACCAGCGGCCCTAAACTCGTCAAACGCAAGGTTGAAGCCAGAAGTTCGCGGAGCGCCCCTATTGGACGCTTGTGTAAAAAGCGCAAAGCCATCGTCGTAATAGTCCAATCGCCGCGCTCCTTGAAGTTCGTCCCCAACTTTGTGTCTGGTGAGTTTAGAGCCCCAGCACTGAAGCCTAATTCTGACACCTCTTTGATCCAGATAGCAAAAAGTTATATTAAGTTTTGGGGTAGGGATGCTAACTGTGCTTTCGGATTTTTACAGCGTAACCTCAGACCAGCACACGTTTAATAAAACGCACCTACAATACACCCGAAAGATCAAAACTAGAATACGCTTCCCCACTATGGTCTCCATGGTAATCCTATTTTAAAAAAAGCAAAGAAACATTACGCTGCTCCCTAACCTTCTCCTATAAAAAAACAATATATATTTTTTTTTCTTGCTAGTTGTTAAAATATTGTGTCAGAAGAGTACCCTATCAGTATTTTGCTACAGAGTCACGCATATTGTAGTATTCACTATTGTTTGTAACCCAGGTGCTATTGGCTGTCTGGCCTCTCGGACCAGCTGTTATCGTCGATGGATTCCTCGCTCAAGGCGCTGATCCTTTTGCTGACGCGGGATCGAGCTACACCGGTCATCGTGTGAAGACAAAACAGCCACACGCCAGGATTCCTCCGCTTCGTTTGGAGCAAACTGCTCCCTTCATCTGGCAACCAGGGACCTCGACGGAGGGCGTATTTAATTGACCTTCAACGGCTGCCGAATTTGGGGCACACACCGCGCCGAGCATGTACTCACGATGGTTTTGTCACCCAGGTTGGATATTTAAACAATTCTTACTTTAGAACTTCTAATCCTTGCCTTCTTGCGCTGACGTTCCACTTTAATGTTGACGTTGCCAAAACCTTGCGCAGTGTTCTTTGTAGTTGTTCGTTTCTCATATTTTGTATCATGTTTTGGCGTATGCCTATGCTTTTGGCGGAGGACGTTGAACAGAACCCTGGCCCGAATGAGCGTTGTGAATTGGGCACTCAGACTGACTCTTGCGAGTGCTCGTCAGTGCTTCAGTCGGTACTCAGTATCAAACAGGGGCAATTGCAGCTGCTGACAGAATTTCAAGTCATGCAGCAATGGCAGCAGACTGTTGAATGTAAGATTAAGATGACGGGTCTGGAGGGAAGGGTAACTTGCTTTGAACAGCGCCGTCTGTTGTCTACGGACAATGTAATTGGTATATGTCTCAAGATATCGCTGCATTGAAAGCTGCTGCAGACGATGCTGAAAACAGACTGCGTAGAAATAACCTTCTTTTTTCGGCTTGCCAGACGACCAATCAGAAGCATGGGATCAATCGGAAGACGCTGTGGTTACTGAAACTATGGGAATCGTGATTGAGGAACCAAATATTTAAAGAGCTGCCGAAATCGGTCGCTTTCAATCCAACAAACAAACACCCTATTGTTGTGAACTTTTGTCGCTTTAAGGACAAAGAGACTATTCTTGCTCAGGGGCATAAACTCAAATCTACTCTGTATGCTGTGCGGGAGGATTTTCCCTCTCCGATTCGTCATGCCCGTGGGAAACTGCTTGACTTTGCAAAACAACAAGAGTCGCCATACAAACTGCGGTATGACAAGCTAATGCTCGGCGGCTGTTGTTGCATCTATTATACTTCTGACACCGTCATCCAGTCAAGAAAATAAGTATATCGCAATTCGAGACAAGCAGCAGCGCGGAGGAGCACATACTTGTGCATCCTGTGGACTTACCCCGCGCCTCTCGGCCCAGCGACATAACTGTTTTACTTGTCAACTGTCGAAACATTAAAAATAAGGCCGATACACTCGCTGGCCTTATCGTCTCGGTACCCGCACACATTATCATTGGCACTGAATCCTGGGTGGACGATAGCGTCAGTGATGCTGAAGTTTTCCCTTCCATATTTCAAGTTTACAGACACGACCGGGACACCCATGGTGATGGCGTTTTCCTACTCGTTCATAAATCCTTCCCAAGTGCACCTATAAAGACTAATGATGATTGTGAGACTGTGTGGTGCAAGGTTATGTTTTACAAAGGTGAACTTATCTCGTTTGGTACCTTTTACCGTAGCCCCAGGGGGGGGGGGGGGGGGGGGAGGGCAGGGGGGGGGGGGGGGCAGGAAGGCAGCCTTTTTACCTTCAAATCGCTTTCTCATGCAATGTTCAGTTTAAATTCGAACTTTTTTATTGGGCGGTGATTTAAATACTCCTGATATACAGTGGACTAACAATTCACCCGTGCTTACTGGCCGCCCTGCCGTTTCCGTTGAATTTAGTACTAAGATCGCCACTAGCGCTCTTTATCAGTCTGTTGGTTTCCCTACACGTCGTGCAGGTGACTGCTTCAACGCTTGACTTGCTTTTTAGCAGTTCCACCAGCCACATAGAGTCAAAAATCGTTTCGGGTAAAAAAGGACAAAGCAAGCCGTGGTTTAGCAACGAGATGAAGCGCTTACTGAATCGAAGATGTTGCCTCTTTCAGAGGTACCTAAGCCAGAGGAAGAATTAAATGTTTACCAGGCTAAAGGGAGTTAAACTGAAAATAAAGCGTGCCAAAGATCACTTCTATTCCTTCATAGGTAAAAAACTTAGCCGTAGTCCAAAGGAGATGTGGAAATTTGTAAAATCTCATGGCAAAGAAGATAGTACTATCCCTCTGATTTTAGATGAACAAGACTATGCCATTAATGATGCTGGCAAAGCGAACGGTTTTAATTATCACTGTCAGTCAGTTTTTTTCAGTTACTATAAGAAACATACTTTTGGAACCAGCTTTTTGTAATTCTGAGGCTATGTCAAATATTATATCATATGATGGAGTTGTGAAACTTCTTTTTGAACTAGAAACTAACCATATCCACTGGGCCAGATAATATACCTTGTCCTGTTCCGAAATCTTGTGCACCCACTATTGCCAAGTTTCTAGTTGTCTTGTTTAATTTATCTCTTTCGTCAAAGAAACTACCTCAGGAATGGAAATTCGCGAATGTCGTTCCTGTGCGTAAGAGTGGTCCCCGTTCTTTGGTTTCCAACTATAGACCCATTTCACTAACCAGCTTGTGTTGCAACACTCTGGAATGTATAATTTACTCTAACATATTTTATCACTTGCAAAAAAATAATTTTTTGTCCAGTTTCAACGTGGCTTTCGGGCAGGCTTCTCTTGCGTCACTCAGTTAGTCGAATTTTTGCATGATGTGTTTTCTTCTTTTGATTCTGAGAAGCAGGTTGACTGTATCATGTTAGACTTTATTAAGACGTTTGATACCCTGCCACACATTTTATTGCTTTTACAACTGTCATCTTTAGGTTTACCTGTTTCTGTCCTTTGTTGGATAGCAGACTATCCAACCGGTCGCTTTCAAAACGCAGTCATTAATGGCTCAGCATCTTACTTTTTTTTTTCAGTAACGTTGGATGTTCACCAAGGATCCGCGCTTGGCTCGCTTCTGTTTTTAGCCTATACAAATTATATAGGCTACGGAACTACCTCCAAAATAAGGTTATATGCAGATTATTGTGTGTTATACAGGGATATAAATACCCAGGACGATGCTGCCGCTTTACAAACTGATCTGGATCAAATACTCACATGGTACAACAAATGGAATATGAAACTGAATTTCGCAAAGCGTAATTCTATCCGCTTTAGCAGAAAGCGTCTGAACATAAAGACTTATTACTATCTAGATGCAAATCAGATTACCTTGGCAAAGGATGTGAAGTATTTCGGTGTTAATTTTTCATGTAACCTAAAGTGGAGTAGTCATGTTGAATTTATAACAATGAAAGCAGGACGGGTACTTAACTTTATAAAGAGAAACTTTAAACACGCACCTCGTGACGTCAAAGAATACTATACATTCCTAACGTACGTTCCCTCGTAAAATATGCGGCTGTAGTATGGAATTCGGACGTTAAAGCCTTAATTAATAAACTTGAGGTCATCCAAAATCGCTCTGTCTATTTTGTTACTACCTTTTATCATTTTGATACCAGTGTCACGGCATTAAAAAAATCATTGTCATGGGACTCGCTCGAACTTCGCCGGAGGTTATCAAGGTACTGTTTTCTAAATAAACTGGTTTGTGAACATACTGGCACTGATCGGAACATCTACCTAAAAACCCCTACTTTCGTTTCCCAGAGATTAGAACACACACACACACAAAGACCCAAAGAAAATACGAGAAATAGGGTGCCGCAGATCTGTTTTTCAATTGTCATATTTCCCATGAACAATAAATCAGTAGCATAGACTCCCCGAAGCTCTGGTTTCGGCTTCGGATGGAACATTTGATTGTCTTTTAAGTCGTTACTTACATGAGAGAGATCCATGACTAATGTATTGTTTCGCATTGTGCTGATATTATCAGCTTATACGTGTAAGTTGTATTCAAGTTTTTTTGAGTGTGTTGTGCATCGTATCGCTTGTAGGAGATGTCACCCTGTGTTGATACATTTTTGCATTTCCATCTGTGTGTTTGTTGTGTTTACATGCAAGTCAATCCCCTACAGTAATGCCCCCAGAGCAAAATTTAGGTGACGAATAAATAAAATAATAAAACAAAAAAATTAAGTGCTCGAAACCGAAACCGAAACATGAGCATATAGTTTACTGGCCGCGAAATGTGGACTGGGAAGGAGAGAGAAATGTACAGAAGAGATTTGCCGGAAGTCAAGTTACTACACCCGATTGCGTGTGTGTGTGTGTATTTTGTTTGCCGCTTTTTGGTTGTTCGAAGCAGACAACGACGAAACGGGCACCGTTTGTCGTGCGATTTTTATACACTTATATTCGCTCCGCTCGCTGTTCCGTGTGACAGCATCGGTTGTTTCGTACTTAAAAGAGTTGAAAATCAGTAGTGAATGCCCGCTTAGTCCGCTTTGTCCAGCCGCCCAGCACGCGACTCCCGCCATACCACGCCATGTGGAGAATTACCCAGTATGTGTTCTTGCAGTACTCTAACATTTTGGTTTCAGTCAACGTATTTGCAGCTTTTTAGAAGCCACAAAAAATGGGTTTCATACTTTCGTCTATTTTTAATATTGAGTGTGTACTCTCAATAGCTCCGACTTTGATTATATTTGATATCTGTCGTAGACGGTAAAATTGCTTTTAAGAAGTAATTAAATTACGTTAGCATGTACTTTTCTGAAAGCTGCGAACAGGAAATTAAATCACATTACTACTTACCATTCATTTCAGTAATGAGATTACATTACAATTACTTTCCAAGAGTAATAAATTTAATTTCACATAACTTTTCAATACCTTGAGGCAATAACTCTTGCTCATCTTATTGACAGTACATATACCAGAACTCAGATTTTGTTCACAACGCAAGAGTCTCATGCGCCCCAAAGTGCGCCGTACTGAACATTCGTTCCACTGGCGCACACGAGAGAAGTGTTAAGCTCGATGAATAGCTTCGTTAGATGTGACTCAAAGAGAGTCGACTCACCGGTTTCGCTGTTCATTCCATGGTGAAGGTCCTTAGTTAAAGGATGATATGATGTTCTCTTCCTTATTTTGTAGAAGTTAGGGTATGTGTCAGTAACAAAAGTCTGGCCATGGGAGCTCGTTCTTACAAGAGAGTAATGTGAGATCTTTCGCTTCCTACTCGGACGCAGTCTAATTCTTTTCTCCCAGGAGAACTAGTTCACGCGTTTTCAGTAATTCACTTCGAGTAGTTTTGTCTCAAAACACCCGAAAAGCACAAGTAATTGCGCGTTGTCACACAAGTTAGCTTCATGTTTGCTCGGCATAAGCGTCGCCATTTGAGGAACGAGATGGCGCGAGCTTCCTAAAAGTTGTACTTAGTCAACAAACGGGTGACGATATCTGCTCGTTTGCTTATTCCCGAATAAACCCCAAAAGAAAAGGCAGAGAGACGAACCGTAGGCGGCACCAGCTTTACTCACTTACTGCTTTTCCAACTACAAGGGGCATCTTTCCTTACCAAGGCCAAGTATACACGCAAAACGTTCTGGAGCCTTGACAAGGCACTTAGAATTAACTATTTATTTCGGTGGTTTGCCGTTCACGACGATCGAAGCTCACGGTTTGACATTGTTTGACGAAAGAGCAAGGCTGTGGATCAACGCGTCCTCTCCTCTGAGGTTTTAAAATGTGTTGAAGTCATTGCTGATATTCTATTCTCATTTAAAGGGGTACTCCACCGGTTTCTTCATTGTCTCTGATTCGCTTGAAATTTTGCTAAACTAACCAACAAACACTGCTAAAATAGTATCCCAAATATTAGGTCAAAATATTGTTTTTTCACGAAGTTATTGAATTTACAGTTTTGGTCTTCACCATGTTTTTCAAACTGAAAGTCTGTACTGGCAACAATGAAAGAGTGACGTCAGTGGAAGGCAGGGGTTAACTTTTTGGACTACAGAAGTTGTTCCCAACGGATTTGAAGCAGTTTCTTGGTGTCAAATGAGTGCTTTGGAAGCTCGCTCCCGTATCCGCGCTCCAGCACGGAACAAATGATTGGCATATTCTATTTTTAGACTACTTGCTCGACTGGCAAGCCTGCCTGCCACTGACGTCACGGCACTGAAAAGAGCGCGAATATTTGAATATTGGTTTTTGCACCATTTTCATTTGCCGATTTCACAATACCTATTATGAATTTCGCGATGCTAAATAGCATACCGGAAAGGCTAAAGGCCGGGGAGTCAGAAAATATAGTTAGTTGAGGTAGCTAAAAAAATCGGTGGAGTACCCCTTTAAAGGGGTACTCCGCCGATTTTTAAGCTACCTTAACTAACTATATTTTCTGACTCCCAGGCCTTTACCCTTTCTGGTATGCTATTTAGTATCGTGAAATTCATAATAGTTATTGCGAAATCGGCAAATAAAAATGATGCAAAAACAGACATTCAAATATACCCGCCCTTTTCAGGGCCGTGACGTCAGTGGAAGTTCAGCTTGCCAGTCGGGCGAGCAGTCTAAAAAATAGAATATGCCAATCATTTGTTCCTTGCTGGAGCGCGGGGACTGGAGCGAGCTTCCAAGGCATTCATTTGACACCATGAAACTGCTTCAAATCAGTTGGGAACAAATTCTACAGTCCAAAGAGTGAACCTCTGCACTTCCAATGACGTCACTTTTTCATTGTTGCCAGTAGAGACTTTCAGTTTGAAAAACACGGTGAGGACCAAAATTGTAAATTCAATAACTTCGCGAAAAAAAATTATTTTGACCTAATATTCGGGATACTATTTTGGCGATGTTGTTTGGCGAGTTTAGCAAAATTTCAAGCAAATCGGGGGCCATGACGAAATCGGCGGAGTACCCCTTTAAGCCTATAAACCTTTCGCCCTTAAAATGGCAATGAAGTGGAAGCTACGTGCTCGTTGAAACAGTCACACGTCTAGCTTTCGCCACGTAGCTGCCTCTCTCGCTGATACGCAGACGGAGAGAATGGGTCAGGTGATGAAAGGAAGGGGGTTGATTGGTTCCGGTGAGCTCGTAGCTCCCACCGCACTATCAGATTAGAAGCTAACAAATGATAGTACAGTCGTGACGACGTGGCGCCGTGAATCTTTCTAGCCTGGAGTTTGTGAGCCATGACCTTTCGGCGATATGTGTTTATACGAAGGCTTTTCTCCATGCCCTTAGCCTTTCAACCCTGCCTTCCTACTTCTGTCTTTTTCCTCATATGAGGCTTTGCGCTCAGATGGCCGTCGTTTATTTGCTCTCTTGTATATCACTATATTTCACCATTAAAGATAGTTTTCTCGTTCTTTCTTAAAGCTCGCAAAAGAACTGTTTCATTTCGGACAAAAGTAATTAAGTAATCAGCAATTTTATTAATATCACTTTTTGAAAGTCATTCATTAAATTACTAAATTCCTAGCCTACAAAAATAATTTATTACATTACTCATTGCCAGACAAATTTATTTAATTACTGTAATTCCATTAGAGTAATGTCATTACTGCCCTCTCTGGTGTTTCTGTACGGCACGACACCACAAAAAAGGGAGTGAGCACGTCTCAAACCGGTCAATCCTCGATCGGTGATTTTCGATGGGAAACAAAAATCGAATTTTGAGCCCCAAATTGTGTTTTGGGTCGCTCTGCTCCCATATGTCACGTACAAATAAAAACTTTAGGGAACATAAATACCCTGTTTGTATCCCTTTCAGTAACACTCTAGAAGTCGTTCAAAATAAAGGACTTCATATCATGTATTCTGACTACCCTCCATGTACTAGGTGCTTATCAGGATTACGCCGGTCAGCTTATATGGAGACACTTTTTCTCCACCAGACTGTGTCCTTCCTTTTTCTTCTTCATCGAATCTTTTATCACCACAAGCACCTCATAAAATTTTTGATATTGCCTGTTCACCGGTCTCGACCATTCTTGAAAAATATAGGAAATTTCATCGTCCACAGTCTCTCATCAAATGTCTTTGATTCCATTGGCCATAAAAGACTGAAACGCACTACCTGACCACGCTGTTTTTATAAATAACACCAGCATATTTTCAGCTGCCACTACCAGCTTCCTCTCCACTCCCCCTATTGAGATTTCAGTGTTTTAGAGTTTGTTCGATTTGTGCGTATTGTTTTTTGTACTTTTGTATATAAGTATGCTCACTCGTTGAGCAATAAATACTCTTCTGGACCTTCAAGGAAATTAATTGATGATGATAATATAGGGTTGTGTATTGGGCCATTTGGTAACAGTTGAACATGATGAAATACAGTCTCAGTAAACACCGACGACGAAGATGAAACGAACACGACAAGACGCCTGACTCTCAACTGAAGATTCTTTTATGAAAAGGCAACCAATGAAACTTCTCAAACACATTACACACACGAAGATAACAACGCAAGTCTACAAAGCAACTAAAGACAGCAGAGATACCATCTTGCAAAGTGGCACTCATGCTAGACCGAAGGTACGTTATATATTTGTCGGATATCGCCACTGATGGCTAATTTACACATCTGTCTGCCAACGAAGAAATAAAGAATACTTCAATTAGTTCTCGAGTTATTCTATCGCAGTGTCCTCCCACAACAAGCGCGTCACGCAAGGAGGGGAGACATGAACAACCCCTGCAATGTAGCGGTAGGTGTTTCCCCACCGTAGCCCTAAGGGTGTAAACGTGCTCTCTCAAACTTTCATTTAAACACCGTCCTGTCTGTCCTACATAACATCTTCTACACCACAGGGGCATCCTGTAGACGACACGCGATGTACAGATTACTAACAAATTTCGTTTTTTTTTTGTGTGTTTTTGTTTTGGTGCACTTAGTTTGCGGACGTTATTCAGCGCGACCACTAACTCTCTGCAAACTGCAAATTCGTGAAGCGATATCTCTTCGGCCTCTCGTTCCCTGGTACGCCTGCGTTTTAATCTCTGTGTATGTAATCTAGTTAAGAAGTTTCATTTGTTTCCTTTGCATAAAATAAATTTCAGTTGGGAGTCAACCGATATCCTGTCGTGTTCGCTCCCTCTTCGTCGTCCATGTTACTGAGGATGTATTTCATCATGTTCAGATGATGATGCTGATTATTCATTCTTAGTGATGTACATTCTACAATATACTAAATAGTAACAGCGTAGGTCTGGGATCTCGGCCATGTTTTTTTATCAATATTAGAAACGATTTGACTAATAGGTAACAAAACATTAGAACTAAAATCTGCGTCGCAAAATATTTCTTGGAACGATAGATTAAGCCTTCTAGAGAATGACCCACTACATAAGATAAAATCAGTACATACGTGGTACAGGGTAAACGAAATCGGCGCCTAATTCGAATTGGCAGAAGCAGAGGGAGGCAGATGCTGCCACGAGTAGCAGAGACTTCGTGAAAAATAGACCCATCTCGGTCGACGTCGACATGGGCCTTTAGTTGGGGATTTATATAGCAGAGAAGATATTCTCACTTTATGGTTATAGTATAGATAAAAATATTTTATTTTAGTTTGTTTAAGACACGCGAGTAGAGCGGTTTTCATCAGTTATATTGTAATAACCACGATAAAAAAATTATAATTTATATTTGTTTTTTATTCATGCATAACTGGAGCGACCTGTTTCCCGCTATGACGCAAACCTCACGGCGAAACCTTCTCTGTATCTTGTTTTATAGGGCGTCATTATAACTGGAGTGGTTGAGCTAGGCTTCCTGAAAAGAATTACCTATACACCACACACGGCTCGCTAAAAAGACTTCATTTATGAGGTCCCTTCTAATGTATAACGCGCCATAGTGCACTCTCTTTATATCATTCCTGAGAAATTATGAAGTATGTTTAAGACAAACATATTTAAAAAAAATACTTTAGAAAGGAATTTAAACAGTACTTTAAAAAGTACTTTAAACAGTACCTTAAAAAGTCTTTTAAAGAATTATTTTGCAGTTTATTTAGGCACTTTACGTAAAATAGGTCGCATCTCAGGGCGTTGAACCCTCGCAGAATTGTTACAAGAGCCCTTCCTATAAATACTGTACAAACTTTGCGAACTATTGAACCAATCGTAAAAGTTTCGAAACCACACGTCTTTACTCTATCAAAGACTTCTATTCGTGACCCGCATTTTGCCGAGCACAGGAGCCTCTAGCTTACTGCGCACTTTGATGATACGTACTTGGTTACTTTATCTAAAACTCCGTATGCCCCTTATTCTTGTTACATCATTCTGGTGTAGTTAATATCGTTCCGCGTAGGAATTGAAAACGAGTAGGTTAAAAAACTTCCTTTCAGATGGAAGGCGTATTTGTCGAGAAATTCGTTCCGGCTTGATGTCAGGACTATTCTATGCCGCTAGTCTTAGAGCGAACCGTACAGGCGTGCTCTTCAAGAAAGAAAATGTCAACTGATATAAATAGTAAACTGCACAACTCCTAAAGTGTGTCATCTTATTTCTCAGTTTATTTTCTAGGGTACCATGCCGACAGGAACTAGGTGAACAAAGTGTAATTGGCATGCATTTCGTGCAAAACCCCTGAAACTAGAGGCGGTTACATTCCAAGGGTAGCTACTCACTTCTTGCATGAGTGAACGTTGTTTACCCTGTGACCTGGTCGCCCTACAAACAATCTATGTAAATAGGAATTTAGGAATATATCTTATATTGCCTTTGTTTGAAATTAATTTGTTTATTTTGTAACCGCTAAAGCTTGAAATTATTCGCTTTTTCACATTGCATGCAAGACACTCTTCGAAAATTCCTGGAATTCGGTATTATTTTGGTTTTTGAAAAACAAATACAGGAGGAGACTTAAGACTGCTTACGTGTAGGAATGCGAAAGCATTCGTACCCGCAGCGCATTTCTACATGCAGCGAGCCACGTATTTCTATCGCACACGGCGCTCCGGCGGTGACATCACGCTCCGCGACTGCTCAGGCGCGGCGTAACTCGGCACTCCACGGTTTCCGTGACGATGCATCTGCGTTGCTGTGCTTTTCTTTGTGTTTTATTTTTGAGGTGAGTCCGCTTTGACCTTCAACGCCTCGCAGGCTTTCGTGACGTGACGCTGCTGAGCTTCTGGCCAAAGCGAATTTAACTGCCATTTCGCTGCTACAGACGGTTACAGACAACGCCGGCTTCGCTTCATGGGACCAGTTCATGCTTTCGCATTAAAACGATTGCTCAGTGTGGGACCCATTAAAAATATGGGCTCCAGGAACTCTAAAACAAAGTAGCTTAACAAGCTTTCAAAAATTACAGCGGGGGACTTACTATGGTTATGGAAAATTATCTTGAAGTAAGGCGACAAAAATATAGCTAAAGTTACCTTATTTTTGTTTTAGTGCTCACGAGCCGTTATTTACACGCAGCACTTACAATTCTCACCGGAATTATATATTCTGTTTATTATTATATATTACGTTCGTAAATATCAGTTATTAGTGTTGCTTGATGTCAGGAAGGCATTTGACTCGGTCCAGCAAGCGTCGACGATACAGGATGCCGGGAACTGCAGACAGGAATGCAAAGCATCCCGATTTATTCTAAATTTCCTACAGGACTTAAGCTTCCGTGTAAGAGTGAGACAGACTCTGGGATCAACGGTCGGAAACTGCACTATATTACCCGAGCGCTCTGTCGTCTCTCCGACACTTTGCGACATCATCATGGCTGATCTCTCCTCAAGACTGAAGTAGATTGGCGGCTTGGGCTTTACTATCTACGCCGGTAGCATGGCGCACAGGTCCAAAGGAGGCTCAATTGACCAGCAGGAAGACACGCGGCATGCAAGCCTCCACGCGATCCAGGTCTTTATGGACGAATCGAGCCTCTCGCCGTCGCCGGAGAAGACTTCATAGGAAGTTGTAGCCAACAAACAATCATCACTAAGGTGTCGAAGACCTAGTCTGCCTCATTCTACAGAAGAAGCAGATACAAGAACAACCTTAGGTTCGGGTCCTCTGATTAGTGATTGACCAGGATCTCGGAGAGCCATCCTGGTTCACCCAGCTGTCAAAGACGTGGAAGAACATCTATTACTTTATCCTACAGGTGATTTTGAAATCATGGGGAGCAGAAGAGCGAACACGTCTTGTGTTAGTGAACTCACTCCTGGTTTCGAGGGCAACGCATGGTTAGAACTACTTCCAACTAAACCAGAGGCAGAAGTTGCACGTGGAATACCTCAGAAGGCAGGCCATACGTGTAATCACAGGCCTACCAATTGTGGCAATCGACAAACTACAAACTGAAGCCCATCTCAACACTATCCAGAACTGAGCACAGATATTCCTAGTATCTCTGCAGCTCCGACTAGAGGGTACGAAAGCCGGAAGACTCGTCTTGAGGCACTGTGTCACGACGTTGAAGCATGTTTTCTCTGGCCCTAATCCAAGTTCCATGTAATGCGATAGATATCACGGGCCAGATGCCACCTGCAAATAACATTGGGGTAGAACACACAGCGCCGCGAAAATGCAGCAACGAAGCACCAGAAAGAGATGGAAGCTATGATGGGCGACGGAACGGCACTGCGATTCTACACTGAGGCTGCACAGCAGGGCGACTACACTGTGCAGTAGCATGGCACTGCATTAAGGCCGAGTCAAAACAGGTCCTAAGACCACCCAGCTACCCGAAAATGTAGTATACAGAGCTTTAGGCACTGCTACTAGCTGCTTGGGTGGGCCAGAGACGCCTCCTTGACGGAACAAGTCAATCACATCATAAATACTGCTTCTCTGACTCCAGGCAAGCAGTGGAAAATGTGGGAAGCATTCCACTCGAAGCCATTCTATCGGAAAAATACGCGCCATTGCACGGGAACTTCGACTTGACGGCCACAAGTTTACGATCAAGTTGATACCAGGCCATCAGCGAGTGCGCGGCAACGAACTGGCACACAACGCGGCACCGCACCCTTTAGGTCAAATCCCCGAAAATTTCTTAAGGCACTGTCACACTGAGGCAACGGTTGGACAGCTATTTGGCAACATGAAGAAATTGTGTTGTCAGCGACCCTGCCCCATCACGACAACAACAGTCGGGCAACATGTTGCTGCCGCCCGGCAACCGTGTAGGCCGATTTGCTATCCGACCGGCCTGTCACTCCGCGCTGACGGCTGGGACAACACGGGGAACACTCCGTCATATTGATCGTTTACCTTCGCTCGTGTGGGGCGCGGAGTAGCTGGAACTTTGACTCTACAAAGTGCTGGGGCATTCGAAAAGCTGGAAATCATCACGGGACGACATTAACCATTCATAGTGGTTAGAGAACTTGACACGGGAAGTCTTTTCCACCCTTTTTTATCAAAATGTTTTTCATTCGCTGACAAAGCAGATAGCCCTAGCCGAGGAAAGTGACATCGCTGATATATGTTCGGGATTTACGCCACCGCATGAAGTGTTTCTGTCCGTTTTTTTTTTTCGTTTTTTTTCATGCAATTCCTATTTTTCCTGCGAAATTTAGTTAGCACCGACAGTACCCCGTAGTGTCTTTTGTAGCGTAGTTTTGAGCTGAACTGATAGCGCTTAAAAAACGGCGACAACCTACACCATCGGCCTTCATTACAATCGGTGGAATAAATATTTTTAACATTTTCTACTTGCCTACCGCCTGCAATGCGATCGCTTTATTCCCCAAAAAGACCTGGGTAATTTTGAAACGAGTCCGGTGTCTAGTAGCGGCTGTTTCCAAGTTCCAAGCATAAAGAAACATTATTAGAGTGGTCGTTTTAATGCTTCGATTGTTTAATATTTGCTTTCCTGTATTATTTATTGTCCTTCATCAGTGGAGGGGTAGGCATGCCATTTTATTTGACTAGCATTAACGTGAGCTGGTCTCTCGGAAATTTTATTGTTAACACCAGTCTGAACGTTGACGACCGTAGCTGTGACCATTGCGGCAATCGCTTTCCGTAATTACGCAGTGAAACATTGATCAAACTATTTTAGCTGCAAGGCAACCTTAATTATTGTTAAATATCGTTTTCCAAGCCTTTATTTGAGTAAGACGTTATTGAGAGGAAACCAGCACTGCCGGCCCAAAATTCGCTCAGCCAGCGATCAGGGAAACACACGTTGTCCAACACAAATTACTGCGGTGTTTGTTGCCGGAAGCTGTAACACCGGGACAACATTTTAGTTATGGTCTATGTTGTGCCGCTGTTGCCGCGATGTGACAGGTTTGTCGGACAACACGGGGAGCGAGCAGCAAGTTACCCGGCTGTTGGACAATTTCTTGTGTTTTTGTTGCTGTCGTGTATCCTCGATGTGACAGTGCGTTTAGGAGCGGCCAGCTCGGATGCTAGACGGGAACAAGACTATGGCTATGAGGAGGTCTTGCAGCTTGCAAAAAAGGAAAGGCGAGAAGCGCTCCGGCTCCTGATTCCGTTGGATGGGGACCCGGTCCGTCCTATATACAGCCGAAGGGGTGGGGGTGGGGGGGAGGGGGGGGGGGGCGTTTGATTCTTTAAAATGCGAACCGGCGCTACGGTCATTCAAGCCAAACGAGCACTCTTAGAGCAGAAATCTGAAGAGGGTTGCTGCACTCGGTGTACTCCAGAAGGGCATGGGACTCAAACTGCCAACCTCCGGCACCTTCTTAGGGAATGCCCGGTGCTACAAGAGCATCGGGACGCTGCGTGGGCTCAGCCACCTTGAGTACATAAAAAAAACCTACGGGCCAACACATCTGGACTCACCCTACGGGGCGGGGCCTTCACAACAACGAAAAGCGGTCCTGGACTCGCTTCTCGCGCACTTGTGGAAGGCGGGACTACAAGACAGTGCATAAATGCCTGTGCAACCCGAAATCGGCTGTCAGATCCCACATATGTGGGATCTGACAGCCGATTTCGGGTTCCGATCTCGGTAAAAACATGAATGTCGTTCTTCCGCTCCTTTAGATCATCTGCAGCATAATGGCGTGGACGGCCACGTTTCACTACTGCCGAGGTTGGGACCGGCGGCGGAATGCGCGCTCTCGTGAAGCGGCCGCGCCGCGCTGAGCTCGGCCGTGCAACCTCTCCGGAATTCGCCCGTGCGGGCACTGCTCTTCCGGCGGCCGGGCCGCTGCGTGCGCTGCGCTGCCATGGAGAGGGCTTCTCTGGTGGCGTTTATTGGAACTACGCCCCGCGAGAGTCAATGTGAGCCTCGTTCCTTGAAACTATGACGCGCGCCAGCCAATGGGAGCCTATCGATCAGATCACTGCTGCAGAAGACAGGCTTCGCTCCATTGGGACAGGGGAAGGTGACGTTTGGCGCAGCTTCAAAATCTGATGACGACGGTCCGCTCCACGGGACGTTTAATGCTTTCGCTTTCATATTTTCATCATTTCATCTGATGCTGCTAGGCAAAAGGGTGGTCACATCCATTAAAGGAGCACCGCGGCGATTTCTTCATGACCCCGATTTGCTTGAAAATTTGCTAAACACACAAGCAAACACGACTGCATATGTATTAAATATTAAATTAAGATATTTCTTTCGCGAAATTATTGATTTTACAATTTTGGTCCTCATCGTGTTTCTCGAACTGAAAGACTTCACTGGCAACAACAAAAAAATGAGGAGAGCGGAAGGCAGTGGTTCACTCTTTGGAGTGTAGAATTTGTTCCAAACTCATTCCGACCTGTTTCATGGTGTTAAATGAATGCTTTAGAAGCTCGCTCCCGTACCCGCGTACCGGCACGAAACAAATGTTTTGCATAGTCTTTTCTTACTGCTTGCTCGACTCGCAAGTCTGCCTGGCTTTCACGTCACGGCACTAAAAAGTTCGGGTATTTTTTAATATTGCTTTTTCAATATTTTCATTCGCCGATTTCACAATGTCTAATACAAATTTCGCGATACTAACTACCTCACCGAAAAGGCTAAGGACCGGGGATTCCGAAAATGTAGTTAGTTGGGGTAGCTCAACCATCGCCGGAGTACCCCTTTAAATGACATGTCATCGGCTCACTCACTTTTCTGAAATATTTTGAAGGAAAGTGATTGTTTTTGACCAGAATAACTCATGATGAAATTAACGTGTTTGTTACTTCAGCAACTTCTTCCTATCTCGTATACATGACCCAAGGCACTACATTTTACATAAAATTAATATTAATTTAGTATATCGCAAATATTGGTGATTGATAATTTTTGCCACACTATCTTAAGAACAATTCGAATTTTATCGTTCTCATTTCAAATATATTTTCAGTTCGTAAAGTTATTTTTAATTGATATATTTTACGGGAATAGACCCCCTTAAACAAATCAGGCAACAGTGAAAAGAAGCTACCTTTGTTGGGAGTATTTGGCAGCGGACGCCATCTTGAAGGACCTTTTTGTTTACGTCGTCACGGTGCGACTTTCCCGGTGTAGTGAGGAGGTGGTGAGTGAACTACAACTACGGCGAGTAAGATCTGTCTTCGAATGGTGTACTTAGGAAGAATTCAAACTGCGGGCTTGTCCCCAGACAAGTTCGAAAGAAATCTGTGACGTCGCCGTACCTGGGGTTCGGAATCCGCGATGTTTTGGGCGAAAAAAAAACAGGAAAAATTCAAGAACGGTTAACGGACCACAGGAACGTGTCCGAGGATAAGCCCGCGGACCATATAAGTTTTGTGTATCTTGTGAGCAAACGTCATGAAATACCTGACGGTGACAGCGCAGGTAAAAGCAATCTCACACCAGACACTCAGGAAGACAAGCGCACGCGCTGAACTTACAACTCCTGTGTATTCGACTACTTCATTTTTTTTTTGAGAAAATGAGGTAGTCGAATACGGAAGAGTTGTAAGTTCAGCGCGTGTGCTTGTCTTCCTGAGTGTCTGGTGTGAGATTGGTTTTACCTGCGCTGTCACCGTTCACCAACTCGCCCAAGCGTCCATCCTATCAAGCCATGAAATATATCCGCTGACCTTCCGGACCACGGTTATCGAGCTCTTAAAACCCTTTCTATCGTTTTTTTTTTTTGTTTTTTTTCTGGTCTGGCGGAGTTCGTGCATGGTCCGTGAACAAGTCAGTCTCGGCAAGGACGAATGGCGACAAACTGTTCGCGCGACAACCGGTCACACAAGCCGTCTTTTTTGTTATGCGGTTTCTTACAGGTCATTTTCAGCGTTCGTCCTTATTTTCCCGGATGAAGGCGAAGAGGCGATAACTAATGCACTGGGTTAAACGTTTAATGGGGAGAACTTTCGCCCAAAATAAATGAACTACCAAAAGGGGTAGATGAAGCCACTATACAGAGCGTCGAGGGCGTCGGGGTCGGTTGCAACGAACAGTCGAGTCCTGACGAAAGAATATATCGTCGTCACAATCTGAGTGTGACGGCAAGGCCTTGCTTGCCTCCTCATCTACAACGCTCGGAACGCCGAATATTTGAGCTTCTATGTTCGGAAGCGAGCTGACTCGGCAAGGTCATTCTGGCCTCCTCATATTATACACTCGGGGTAAGAGTAAGCTTGAATATTCTAGAACTAGAGATAAGCGTTTCGTGTACTTTATGCATGCGTGGCTGTGTTTTATGCAATATAGGAAATTAGTTGACACCTTATCGAACGGCATTAGAATATGTATACTCATTGCCTGGTTTTCTCATACACAAACGAATGTCAACATCCTTGAAAGTGTTCAGAGAAAAGCGATAGGATGTGTTCACCACAAGTATGGTCGCTTTGATTCTCCTGCAGAATTGCTGAAAAGATCCAGCCTACTGACCATTGCTGATTGCGCCAAATTAGAAAGACTCAAATTTTTGTATCTCCTTTTAAACGACGCCTTCAATATAGACAAGAACGAGTACGTGATTTTTTTCCAGGCAAGAACAACAAGACATGAACACTGCAATACATTAACCGAATACTCTTTCAATAATAATACTTTTAAGTACTCTTTCTTTCCTTCCGCTGTAAGATATTGGAACAGCCTTGATCCGCTTTTTTCTAACTACACAAATGTGGATGCGTTAATTCAAGCTCTTGAACACGACCTTTTTTTTCAAATTCACGAGTTAGGTCGTTTTGTCATGTTCTGTTTTGTTGTTTCAATATGAAAGAAAGTGCTGATTTCTAAAAATTACTGTTTTTCGCGCGCCTAGAAAATTTTGTGTGTTGTTTTTATTTGTACCATACCTGCTCTAATCCCCTAATGGGAATTGGCAGTATTTTGAAAATTAATAAATAAATGTGTTCATATATTGTCGGGGATTCAGTGACGCCGCAAACATTGCTGCTGGCGGAAGCAGTATTGTTTTCTTTATTTACTTCCCACAACCGAATAACCAAGATCGTCCGAGGCGATAAAAGCAACCAGTAACGTCGAATAAAAGTTTAGTCTCCCTGTTGGCAAACCAGACATGCCTGCCCATTGCTCATTCCTTCGACATTCACTTCATAGAAGTCCTATACATTTTATCTGTTGTCTACGTCCCTGCCACATGTAAATGAACATTAGGAGACGACGATGTTATAGGATCTTTCTCATTGCGAAACGCAAATACTATTTGAAACTGTTCAAAACAGGAACCTTTTTGACAACAAAGACATATAATCCAAATGTATTAAATACCGAGGGTCACAGTAGTTTTATAAAAGCATAAAGTGATATCATAATAAGTATATATGCATATAACCCATAATCATTAGCAACATTGACCTCCAATACCACGACGCAGAATTTTAGGATCTTTCTTGAATAGTAAAAGAGGTAGAGACGTGAACTCTGCATTTTATTTCGGGAAAGAGGTTAATGTGCTTAGATTTCCCTTCTCTATTCAATTTATCAGAGAATTTTTTTCTCGTGCTCTTCAATCTATTTTTTTTTCTTCATTTCGCTCACTTATAAATTTGAAAGGCAAATGCTAGCTGGTAAATATTTTGTGCAAAATATTTAAGAGTAAAACACTCTGACATTGAATTAACTTGGCACAACCGTGATTTATGTTCCTAAACATGGTTATTGCTCGCAGAGCATTAAGAGTCTAGGCGGAATAGATACATAGCTATTTATTACCCGATGTTTTCGTTTATGTTTACTTAGTTCGGTGTAACAGGTCTTTCGTTTAATGTTCACGTAAGGTCCGCCATAATTCTTTCAAAATTACCAGCAGTTAGCCACACCTGGTGGCCAAGAGGCCATGGGCCTCGGCGACCTCGGCAGCCCGACGCACCACCTGTAGTTGGGTGGTCGGGTCTGAGCTGCGTAGCGCAGCGTTCCACCGCTCCTCCGAGGGGAAGGGAGAAGGAGGGAAAGAAGGGCAAGCCCATATTATATGGGGAGATGGTATCCCCGGTGCTGCTGAAAATGCAGCTGGGATTGTAGGGTCTGATGGGTAGATATGGGGAGAGGACGAGAGTTCTGAGGAAGGAGTGTGTTTGTAGCTGGCGCCACATAGCACTGTCTTGCGATGAGAGGGTTTGGGTCGCTTTTGAGTCGGACATGATGACCTTGGGACATGGCGTGGTGATGAGGGCAAGTGCAATGGCGGCCTCCTCTGCGTGCTCCGGGGAAGTAGTAAAGATCGTGGCACAATTCTATCACCTGGCCCGTGAAGGCGACCGCTACGGCTGCGGATCCCGGCCGGTGTCCTTATTAGGCCGCGTCCTCATAAAGGACGTCAAACCGATGAGTGAACAACTTATGATGAGTGGAGACTCTACTGCATCGACGCCCCTTGTGGATTGTGGGGTGCATATTTCGCGTGAGGGGAGCCACTACGAGGCGCGAGGACATCTCTTGTGGAACGGCTTGTTTAGGAGTCCATTCTGAGGGGGGGGGGGGAATTAAGATTCAAACGTGATAGAATTTGACGGCCGGTGAGAGAGCGCTAGAGGCGTTCGTATTGGCCTGCACACTGTGCCTCAACAGGCTCTGACGCTATGTTATGGAGTCCTAGCTGAGGAGACGCTGTGTAAAGGTGTTGTGTGGTAGTTTGAGGGCGGCCCTAAATGCTAGACCGATAAGTACGTCAATCTTGTTGGTTTCAGTAAACATAAGGGGGTATAAGGAAGAGTGTAAGTGAGGCAGCTAAGGGCAAAAGTATGTAGCAGGTGAGTCAACTCTTTCTCGTGCAGCCCTTTGCGCCGCATAGTTATTCGCAGTATGAACCGAATGCTTTGTTGCACTTGGGAGGAAATTTGGTGATAAAAGCAGAGTTTTTACAATTGCGCTGAATTAGTAGACCAAGCACTCGCAAGGAGGTGATTATAGGAACCGGTTCTCTGTTAACATACACCCTGATATTGGGGGGAGTGTGGGATTGGTCTGTGAGAGGTGTAAAAGAAGGAGTGGAGATTTGGTTGGAGAGCATGCTACCACAGCTTGCGCGGCAATGGTGCATACCGTGTGCGCACCAAGCTTGAGGGTTTCCTCCAGTTCGGCGTCACTGCACTTTGTGACCCATAGGGTGATGTCGTCCGAGTACGTGCTGTGATGTGAACCCGGGATAATCTACGTCCCGAGTCTACAGCACAGCATGGAAGTAACAGAGACAAAAATCTTGCTTCCTCTGAAATAGACCAATATAAACAGGCAGATAGAGCTGCAAGGTTGACGGTAATCAGTCAGCGTTCAAGGAACTAACGCGCCATATAAAGCCCATACCGGCTGGACCGTCTCAGCATATCTTCGCTGAGGACAGAGTTTGCATTTTATGTCGTTGTTTCGATCGTGGCAATATTGGAGGCCCAAAATTGTGAACATTTTGGCATGAGTAAAATCAGAAAGAACATCGCTTCATATCTAGGGCCATGCATCTTTGTCTCCTTCACTTGCATTTTGGCCAGACGCAGACTGAATGGCAATCGAGCGTCACATGCGCTGCGTGATAGTCCCCCCGTAGCTTGGGGTACAGCGAAAACTACATGCGCAAGGTAGAAACTTTGAGGGGGTGCTGATCTTGTTTGGTAGGCCAGTGCAGAGAAAGCAGCAACCGAGTTAAGAGCTCAGACTCTCAACCTTCACTTCAGTCCAGGGTAACCATGGGAATTAACGCCAAGTCCGCAGACTTTCCGTAGATCTGCGAACTTGCCCGTCACGTGAAAAGTACATTGGTCAGGTCCGCGGACTTGGTTCCTAAGATTTGTCCGCCGTGTGAATGAACCTTTATCCTCTTAGTTTGCCCATTCATCGGAAGTGGTCTTAACGCGCGAACAAATGACGACAGAAAATCCGGAGTGTTAGGACGTCCCGATCCTTATTGTTGGTAGTATAGTTCCGACAAAAAGCACCAGCAAACGTGAGTGTCACTGTCGTCACGGCGTCCCAACCCCTGGCTGTCGAAGCTTCCGAGGACCGCAGGCTGGAGAGCGGCCTGCCGTAGAACAAGTCTCTGTCCCATTCACGCCCACCGCTGCAACCACCTCCATGATGGCGACCGGCAACAGCATGACACTTCTATGATGCCATCAGGCGGAACGTTGGGACCACTTATTCGGACGCGGTAAACACACCAGTTGGAGGCGTGGTCAAGACACCATAACACGACTGGAGGTTCGTTTTTACGGGCTGGCAATATTGTTTTTTTTTTTCTTTTTGTCTCGGATTACCAACAAGTGGCTGAGTCGTACCTTGAATTTATAGAAACCAGAGTAAGTTAGTTTCTTGAGCGTTGTTTAAGTGTTTAAATCAGGCGCTCGCGGTAACCTTCTTGTGAATGATAACTCGATGGTATTGGCTACACGAGCTAAAATGCTAGCGGTTGTTTGTTTTGGTTATTCTATCGTCTATTCCTGATCATTCGCGAGCTGATATGTAAAACGTTGTGCACAGTTAACGGCGATCCCCTGACTACGGTTTGCTCCGATCGTTATGCGCTGCGTTCGAAAGTCCACTGACTGCCAACCCTCGCTAGCAAGTTGCAGAAAGCACGCCAAACAGGTAGGCTGCATTTAAAGAAACAGTTTTATGAGAGAAGAGTCCCTTTGCGTTTGCTTGGACGGCACTGGTAGGTACGCAATTTTGATTATTCCCTCATTTGAATGAGCTGTTTTTAAATCTTATAGATTTGCACAAAAAAAAACAAAAACGTCCATAGCGGAAAAATTGTTGAGCACTTTTCAGTTTTTTCGTATTCAATGTCGAATGATTTTTCAGCGCCTTATCATAGCTCTTCAGTATGGAACATGTATTAACTGCACATCGTGATAACGTCACCTTCAATTGTATTTAGCAGTCGGGACGCATTATTCATTTCTCTGTTTGAATCTGCCGAACGAGCACGCAATGTCAATGTTTTACCTATCTTTAGATGAAATGCGGCGCCAGTCGCACGAGGAGGCAACTAAACCCTGACGCCATCTTGAAGGATAACGCGACACATGTCCGACGCCGTAGGTTTCAATGTCACAATGCTTTTGGGGTTTAGCGCGTAAAGGGAGGAGGAGAGTGCTTGAAATGCCCAGATTAGTGAAGAACCGGTTTTATTTCGTCTTGTGCCATGATGCCCGAAACCAAAGCTAACCTGAATCGGGGTGGCAACAGCCGCTCAATGTGGCGAGACCCGTTTGACGCGGGGATTCGCAAGTGTGATGATAAAGTTTAAATAGAGTTACTCATGTTATTTATGAAAAGTGTGGGGGTATAGGTTTTAGTACGGTCTTATTTGTGTAGGAGGTAACCTTTATATTCCCCTTCGAAAAGGTCTTGCAACAATGAAAAAAACTGTTTTTAGGGGGGAACACAGGGTAGTGGACACAATCTTGAAGGATGCTCCCGATTTGTTTACTAGGTACGCCACTATGATTTTCGTGGTATGCTGAAAAGGTCGTAGGTGAAAAACAACTGCCACATTATTTCACGCTGAACATTTCTTTTTGTTGTAGTTGTAGTTTTTCGCCTCGTCGTAAGTGATGTGGGCTCAACTGAATGGTGCCAATAATTTATTCAAAAACGTCAGTGAGCCAATTATTTGAACGTTTTCAAGACACATTACGGTCTTTAAATTACTTCCGTCGGTGAACATTGTTCTTAGATTGCAACATTCTTTCCCAAATGTTGTTTTAGCACTGAGGATTAGTTTGGACCACCTAGGGTTCTTGTGACGTGCAACCAAAAGGTCGATTACACGGTGCTTTCTTCGTAAATGCCTCCGTCATATTGCGGGCACCTCGGCCGGGATTCGAACCCGCCACCTGGGGATCCATAGGCCGGCGCTTTTTCCCGGTGCCACCGAGGTGATACAAATGCCAATTGCAGACGTAGAAAGTGCTATCGCGCAGTTTTGAATTCTTTAAAGTTACAAAATGTACAAAATCTAGCAGACAGTTTATTTTAAATTTTGTGTTTAAGTTGCTAACTACCAAAATTCCAGTCTCACAGTCAAACCCAGGAAGGTAAAGGTTATTATAGGTATGCACATGGAAGTTAAAGAAATCTATCTCACTTTCAATAAGATTAATATGTTCATAAAAACACTTTGGTCAGAGAAGGGGGAAGGTAATAGTTATTGATGAGGTAACTAATACCATCATTTGACGTTATTTCAACCTAAACACACTCTTAATACTCTTCTAAATCACTCATTCTGCGATCCTTTAAACTTTTATCTACTCCAGTTAAGCCACCGCCGCCTTATCTTTGAGCAGTAAAATTGTAGTCATTGTCGCGCCTAAACACATTGAACTTCGTAAAAAATATAGATTACTTGATATGTCGTCAGCCAGCCACGTTTTCGTGATGCACATTATCTTATATGGGCACATTACTTCCGACGTACATTCGACCGTTTCCGTTTCTAGCCCCCTAACATTTTGATAAACCAGTGGACATTCTTCACTCATGGCCTCCTTCTTTTTTCTCTAAAGTACCGAAAAATTGCCTAAACAGCGAGCCAACCGGCCAGACTTCTGCGACGTTGATCTTGTCAAAATCATTCCGGTTAACAGAGACGTGGAACGAGGCGTAGCCATCAAACTTTGATCGCAGCTTCGTACACACATCAGGTTTTTCGTGAATTAAAGACTTCAGCAATTCCTTCATGCAATCAGACATCGTTGCCGGTCGTAACCTGGTTACAAAGAGTGACAATATCCCATAAATACACAAAATGCCTCTGATTCGACCGTGGGGGACTGAAAAAACATATTCGACTACTCGACTCGAGTTAAAGGACGAAGCACACTCATATTGTGAGCGCTGGAAGGTAAGTTGATGAAGTGGCCGTTAAATTACCCGGAAATGGGGTATTCATCACACTCTTTTTTCATACATTGAAAGTGTATCTATTGATTTTTTTGGATTGCTGCTCTGAAGAACTTCGATTATTGACTGCCACACAGTGGCGGGGCGCTTTCTGTGCGTGTCATGAAAAAGACGTTTCTGATCATTTGATTTCGCTTTTCGAAGTGTCCCTGTAAGTTGGTTACAACGGTTACAAAGCTTAGGTTTCTTGAACGCAGTAAAATTACGATCATATCTTGACGAGAGGTGAACTCTCATACAGGAGATTTTGTTACTGTCTCCTTGCTAAAATATTTGGGGCAAACCATGGTTTCCTCATTCGCTTTTTAACCGTGACCGTCTTTTAGAAAAATATGTAACCTGGATATATTTAAACGTAATAATAAACTCCTCATATCTGCTACTCACGCACTGTTTACAAAATACAGTGCTCCAGTCAGTTTCCCAGACTATTTTGAAAACATCGAATTTAGCGGTCTGTCACAGGTTGAAAGGTGAAATGTTTACTAGCGCCAAAGGATAATTCGTGAGTTTTAAAACATAAAAAATATAGGTAAAGGGTCGCTTATATAACTACTTAATGTTACCTGCACTTCCAACAACAGTGTTTATTTGTAATGAAAACACCAATAGCATTTGATGTAAAATAGGCGATTCTAGTTGGAGACAAAATGACACTGACAAACGCGTTAGTACTAAGTGTCATCAAGTAGCGACAAAAGAGACGAGTAATTCTCTGCAGTATTTACATTTAAATCACCACCAAAAACAAGCAAATAGTTATTCACACTAACCAAATCTAAATATATCTCAAGAAAAGACAATATATTGTTAAAATATCCAGCAGGAGGGCGATATATTACAGATAGTAGCTGACGCCCGTGTTTCAAGTTCATAATTTTAGACATCGGTATACTTTCAAAGAATGCGTAAAGTAATAATGCGAAAGCATTAACTGCCCCATGGAGCAAACCCACGTCATCAGCCGCGCCAAACGGCAGATAAATTTCCGAAGCTACGATCTGAGGCATCTCAGCTATGAAACCACGCAGAAAGCCACTCAAATGTGCAGTGATATGAAGCCGCCACGCGTCAGTTTCAATTAGCGCCTCTCCATGGCGCTGCGTGTCCGGAAGGCAGCGGCTCCACCACTCCACGCCAAGGTCAACGTTGCGAGGAGAGCGCGCGCGCTCCACCGTCGGCGCAAGTACGCCGGAGACGACATACGGGAGCGGAGAAACGGCAGGCATGCTTTCGATTTCACAACTTATAAGGAGTGCTTAGGTGTACCTCAAGTCTTTTTTCTCACTAAATATCTTCTTTGACATAAATGTGAACCCCGTCCCTCGTTTTACACTTCGGTTTAAAAAAAATTGTTGTAACCAGATAAGTACACCCTCCGCATTTTGGTACCATGTTTCGGAAAGCATTATTACTTGAAACATGGAACCGAACTGGTGTAAAAGTGTAATAAAACTGTCAGGTTTACGTTTTACCGAACCTATATTTAGCTGCAAGATAGAAGTCATGCCTTCTAATTTTGCATGTTGCTTTACTTCCTCGGCAAACAAAGCATGCAACGAAGCAAGGCCATGCCTGCCTGCATGCCTTCTGTGTTTCTAAATAATAAAACTTTGTAAGAGGAAAAAAATGTCTTCCATTCATGTATGTCAGTTAACTGGAACTGTTATTGGAGGCAGCATGGTAAAACAATTAAGAAATATTAGACTCTATGAGGCAAAGGTGGATGCCCAATATTGGTTAGGAGAATATGATCAATCTAGGACAACATAGGTGAGGTTTATGCCGTCGAAAGTGGCCGTAAGTGTGGAACCAATACACAATAATACTAGGGAAGGAAGTGTAGCCAACATTGGCCAGGAGGACGGTACAATTATTGAGCAATCTTGGGAAATTGGGTGCAGCCAATATTGGCTAGAATAAGTGCACCGATATAGTACAATATTGGGGAAGTGGCTTTAGCCTATATTGTGTCGAATATGTGCGCATATATTGAAGAACTTTTATGCAGCCAATACTGGCTTAAATGTGAACACAGATATTATTTAATATTGGGGCAGCTCATTTAGCAAATATTGGTTGGCAATTGTACATCAATATTAATGAATTAATATTGGGTAAGTTCGTGTAGACGCAAGTAAATATGTACCAATATTGGCCAACGTTGGGTCCACAGAAAATGTCAATATTAATACTTTATATTGGACCAATATAGCACCAAGGCGCACTTTTGATATTGGCCCATGCCTTGTACCATTTTTAACCGAGATGAGACGAATGTAGGACCCATAATAGTGTTCTGCCTGTGTTCAGTAATTTAGAGAAGGGTCTATTGCTGCCTGATGCACAAAAAGCTTGTAAGAGCATGTCTGCCTCTTTACATTTCGTTTCACATAAACAGAAGAGATTTCGTGACTTTTTTGCCGTAGTCATATTATCTGGTATGCGACAGCTGCTCTTGCTTTATCAGTTTTACGAAAAGGAGCCGACGCTGTCGAAAACTTTTACGATCTTTTTACGCGTGTATGCAAAATACATTTCGCCGTCCATTTTTCCGGGTCGAGCTTTTTTTTCATGCCAGCCACAAGTGTTCGCTGCTGTCACCTAGACAAAAGAAATATAATTTTATTCAGTACTTCAGATGATAAAAGTCAAAATTCGTTTCTTTTTTTATAATTTTTTTCACGCTGCTGTCTCAGAGAACAATAATTTTATTCAGCACTACAGATGATGAAAGTCGAAATATTTTTCTTTATTAACATTTTTCAACAATTAACGAGGAAGGTGACTGAAATTAATCACCATCGCGTACTCGATGACCGGACCCAATGTTAGCGCTCAGGAATCCCAACCTGCACGGAGTGACCGAGGAGACCGGAACATCGCCGCCTGCTCCGATTGGTCAGCGGAGCGGAGCTGGCTAATCGCAACAGGCGGTGACATGTCCCTCTCCCTTAATCCCGCGTGGCCCCGCCGTGGTGATTAGGGACCCCACAAAGACCAAGTTAAGAAAAGAGTTCAACTGCCTATACACCTTTCCGTAGCTTATCTCCCGGGCGAAAAATACTGAGTCACTGAGCTGTGGACGCGTGCGAAGCGTCCGATATACCGCAGAGCAGATCAAAACCGCATGCTTGGAAGGCGTTCCACAGCCGAGCACACAAAGGTGGCGGCGTTCGCACAAGGTGATTTTTTTGCAAAGGTCTATACCACTTTTCACTCCAAGTACGACCGCATAGCCCACGCTAAAAATCCAATGGAGTCATTCAAGCAGCTTCCAAAAGTGGATCGTCATGGTGCTCGCCATCTTTGTGCGTTTGATATATGACCGTCTAGACCAATCACGCACTGTAAATATCCCGTGACCCTTTGCTTTTTGTTTCTTTTCTGCTTGATTGCTTTACTTGCGGTGATGGCTAACGCACAATAGAGAATTCTAATGAACCATGTTTGCACATACGATAACGTACAATGGGCCCTCCAGTACGCACTGCGCATACAGGAGATTTCTGCAGTAGCGCATGCGCAGTTCGTACCGGAAGGTCCATCGTACCGTATCGGATGTGCAAACACAGTTACCTAAAACACTCTAATAACGACGAACGTGACGACGAATCACTTATTGCTCTGCTTGATTTAGCTCCATCGGATGGTTTCGTGGGCTCCGGTCGAACTCTGGGTGAAGCGGAAAACTGCATCTGCGAAAGTAGATGATGCCGACTGCCTACACATAGTCACCGTCAGTGCTCTCCCAAGCAGCATGTTTGACAATGGACCGAGCTCGACAAATCATCGCTTAATAAGGGGGCGCCGACGAGGGGCCATTGCTCGGCAAAATATACCAAAACTTACTCGGGCAGTCGCTATCCGACGAAGAATGAACAGTCTCGTGGGCGTTATTGGAAAAAATCAGAATTGCAATTACTTTATGGAGAAATGTAACTGATTCCGGTAATCGACTACGATTACTGCATCACAAATGTAATTGAATATGATCGGAAAGTAAATTATTACTTTTCACGTTGCTCCCTTTGAACTTTTCATTACAAAATCAAAAATGCATGCTTATGGTTGAAGGGGTTACGTTGTCTATCTGTTTGTCATTCACATCAGGTTAAGCTTCAACAGCAGTTGTCGCTAGAAGTTCTCGTCCAGAGAGAGCACGTGACTTTCGTTGCGGGCGCATTGAGAAAAAGATAAGCCACAGTTAATGGAATTTGACGCTACATGTAAAAACAGAGATGGACATTGAAAAAGAGAGAGAAAGATAAATAAACAGACACATGCTGGACTAGTACAAACCCTGATCTAGTAAAGAGAACTAAATCCTAGATGAGATAACCTTATGGTCTTAATACGTTATTACAAGCACACGCTGGTGAACTCTTTCAATATGGAAAGGGGTTTCAAGGGGTGTCTTTGTCGTAGCTAGATGAGGTCAGTGCAGAATGGAGTCGTCTGTGGCGCGGCGAAGCCGTACCGTGACAACCCCTACACAGGAAACGCGGCACTCCTTTTTAGGTTTTTAGGGGTAAAAACAAAGGCCCAATGTTGGTGCAACATAAATGAGTGATGCACGCACGAAAAGAAAATTTTAACGTCAAAAAATTAAAATAAGTCATTTTAGCGCGTTCGGAAACATATAATTGATGACTTGCGATTCATTGCAGAAAAATGTCACCTACATTAAAACGTACCCAATCGCAGGAAAAAAGTAATTGAAGCGTTAAAGAGTTACAGTAAAATGTGTTTGAATACAAGGAACCAGTTACTTGTAACTTGTTACGTACAAGTCTGGGAATCAATCTTGGTCGGCTGGCCAAGCAGGAACGAGGTCGGCCTGAGCTTTTTGACAGTAAGGTGGCCGAGCATTTTCCGAGCTGAATTCGAGCATGCCGTCCGAATGTCGCTTATCCGAGGTCTTTCCAGCCTTTTTGTGCCTCTGCTGGGTGTTCAGCTTAACAAATAATGTCAAAATCGACACAACATTGTGCACAGTCCTATTTAACAAATCCAGATATGTTATTTTTGCAATGTACGAAACTGAATAAGAAACGCAGATAAGTCAGCTACCCTTTTAAATATTAATTTGTATGCCAACCTTCCATTACAATAGTTGTAGAGCGTGCTGTAGAACATCACGATCTGCTGTTTCCATCAAGGTAACCTTTAGGTGCATACATTTGTAAAGCTTTAAAATAAGCGAACGAGAGTTCTTATTTTTTTTAATCCTATGTCACTAAGGCCGCTAACATGCACTTCGCTAATGAGCAGTAACGTGGGAACTGTTTTTTTTTTTAATCATGCACGTTTTTTTTTAAATCTCGAAAAACAAATAGACTCACAAGGCTATCTCGATGGAAATGGCATAATGGGATGTTTCTCAACGCGCTCTTTAACCTTTGTATTAAATGGTTCACACGCAAATTAATATTTGAACGGTGGCTACTTAATAAGTGTTAATTGTCCAGCCTAGGACATGACGAAACAAAAAATGACTTGCTGAGCAGGACTACGAACAAAAATGCATTGGTTCGACACACGCCGCATGCACCTGCTTTTTCTAAATTTTGGCACATATTAGTTGAAGCACTCTGTATATTCCATTCCAGCATTGCTTTGCAAACGGCAATAGCTACGGCACCATGAGATAATCAAAACAAGAGGGCATCCCTTCAGAGGAAAACTGTCAAGTGCTTTACCCTGTCGCGTGAAACTGGCGCACACAGAAGATGTAAAATTTGCCAATTACCAAGTCAAGTAAAATGCAGTGAAATCAGTGAGCATTGTACTACAGAAAAAGCTAAGAACACACACGTATTGCAAAGCAGCTGCTCCGGGCGGAATCAAATGAAGTTTGATCAGAAATAAAAAAAAATTGCCATTATTATATTGCCTATTTTTTTCTCTCAAGCCATATGCCACAATTGCTAATCATTGAGTAGAGTAATTACTCAAAACTACTGGACTTGTTTTATAAAATAATAAACAAAAAAATTAATTCTATCGGAAACCTGCCGATTGGCTTGGTGATGCTGTACTGCTTCGGTATCTCCTTCACAAGTGCGCCCCATTTGGCTCATTGGCAGCTGCAATAAAAGAGTGAACAAATAGTGTTAAAACTAGCAAGGCAAATGAAAATGTCTAAACCTCTTCACAAAGAACATGAATAACCCAGAACAAGCTAGTCCGTCGCTCCCGTTCTATAGCCTGCGGTAAACGAAGTGAAGAGTCTGTCCATTCACCCTTGTCGCATTACAAAAGAGTGCTGCAGAGGCTCACCTTGCAGATACTTTTCACAAACTTAAGCAAGGTAGGGTTTCTACCCAAACATCTTTCTGGTTCGGGCCAGGTCTGTAACAGGACTACCCAATTAATCTCACTTGTTCAATGCTAAGAACAAAACGTGGACTCAGTCAGCCTGCGAGCTTGGTGAGAAACATAAAAATGTTCATGCAACAGGAGTACCAGAAAAACATTCCGCTGACTAAAAAATCCCGTATTCTTAAGTCATTGATCTAAAATTCATTAGAGGTTCTTTTTTATAGACTTTAAAAGTCTTTAGAGTAACCGATTAAAAAGTTTTGAAGAGACTGTAAGTTGTGATGCATCACAGCCGAGAACACGTAGTACACCAGTAGCTAGCGCTACATAACCTAGGGATCCCGGGCTCCAATCCCCTCCTCGGCTCGCAACCCAAATTTAGCGGAAATTTAGAGGAAAAATTTGCCCGCTAAATTTAGCGGAAATATTTCACCGCTAAATTTAGCGGAAAATTTCTCTGCTGAAGTTAGCGGAAAAAAGTTCCCCGCTAAAATTAGCGAAAACATTCTCCCGCTAAATTTAGCAGAAAATTTAGCGAAAATTTCCCGCTAAATGGGAGAAGATCAGGAGAGGAGAGTACGAATGAGGAGGAGGGGCATACCCCCCTTTCCGTTCCTTCCCCTACCCTTTTCAAGAGCTGCAGCGCTCTAATTCGGCGTTACAGGGATTCGGAAACGTGTTTCATTTTATTTAACACCGAATATAAACGGGCTGGGTAAGAATGCCAAATATGACATTGTGCCAGGCAAGTTTGTCATACTCGGCCGCCGTCCAAGAACTATTTCCTGGTCGAAGTGGGTACTGTGTTGTTTGGAAGTTAGTACGAGATGCTCATTCGGAAATAATACTATCAAGTTTTCACGTGTATTTAAAATCCTCATACCTTGCAAACGAGAGGACATAAAGATGCTAGATGTATCTGTAATGTCAGCACCTAAGGAATCGCTTTTGAATAAAACTAAATTGATGCAATTTTATATGTAACTAAACAAATTGTTTACGAACAGACATGTGCCCGAGAACCTCAGAGAACTGCCTACGTGCAAGAACCCAGATTTAGAGTGCGAACCACAGATACCTTTTATAATCTGTACCCAGCACCGCAACCGTGGCATGGCCTTTAAGTTAGATTTGTTATAACCATGTGAAGATGATAATGATTAATTCATTCATAGTTCAGTGCTGTCATGATGGGCTAGAATAACACCTCCTAGATTGAGAATTGTAGTGAAAAATTTTATACGCCACCTACCGAAGGCCAGTGCTAGACAAGTATAGAGCACAAATGTTACGTCAGTGCTGGGCTGGAAATCACATTCATTCATTCAGAACGCGAGTCTTAGGCGATCGTTGACTCTGCATTCTTTGACATTCTTTGACAGATGGCATCACTTGCCATCCAATGTCCTGAACAGTGCCGCTAGGGTCATCTAATATATAGAGTTTATGTCTTTACAACCGCGCCGTTACGTAAGAGAGTTGAGTTCGTGTATTACCATTTTCGAAGTGATCGCAAAAAGCTGACTCACAAAAAGGGTGACTAGGATGCAGAAAACCTGACTGGAATTCACAAATAAAGTAAGACAACCCTAGAAGTTAGACTACAAAAAAGTAAAAAGCTTTGAAAAAAAGTGCAAATAAGGAGGAAGAAGCAGAAAAAAAATGCATCCTCTTTTTTAAGAGAAGATGATAAGTGTGCAGCAACGAATAAGGATTCTTTTGACAACAACATCTTCATATTTTATCACATCTTTTTTAGTAAACTTTAGGGTAGACGGCGCGCTGTCTCGTGTTGTGACATAAAAATTGTCTTATGTCACTGTAACCGAGAATGACATCGTTAATTCTTGTATGTGCACTTACCGCTTCTAGCTTTTCAAAAAGGCACAGAATCACTTGGTGTGCTCCTTCCTCTCCGCGTCTTCGATCGCAAAGAAAGAACAAAGGGACTAAAAAAGCGGACATAGCTTGCCCCCACTTTTTTTTTCTAGAAATACCTGTTTAGATCTTCTGACATTGTTTCTAGGGTCTAAAAAAATTAGGGGCTTGGTGTTGTAAAGAAAGGCTTCGGCAGTGTTGCCAGATTGGGCTATATATAGCCAAATTGGGCTACATATTTTTCTAGCTGGCGTCAAAATTTCGTGGTTAACTATCTGGCTATTTTGGGCTATTTCTAAGAATGCGGCGAACCTTTGTCGAACTTTAAGAACTTTAAGGTTTGGCTAGTTAATTTTCAAACTTTTAATCAGTTTCGGGGAAAAAAATTGTTTCTCTTTTGGCTAGTCGAGCAAAGTGAGAGAAAGGAGAAAGGCTTTAATCTTCTCCAAACTTCGGGGTTTTCTCAATGCGTAGTGAAGCAATGCTTGCGGAGTTCAAGCGGTCTCCCTACAGCACAGTGGAGCGAACCAAATAGATTGCACTATTACCACAGGCCCGGTAGCGCGTCTTCAACCGGACGCATATGACCACTGATCTCAATCCATATGACCCTGTCCGGACGTAGACGGAACTCTCCAAATTCTTTTTTGGTGCCCATTGCGAGAATCCTTAGGCACCTAAGTTTGTAAAAATGAGAAGTCCGCAGTTTCACCGCTGAACAGTTGACTACCTTCCAGTCGTTGCCCACCCCAAGAAAGGACAACGCAATCAGAACTAGCGTGAACCGGGAAGAGTGACACTTATTCGCGACTCCAGCGACCTATAGGGGGCGCCCCCACCAAACAAACATGGCGGCTGAGTCCAGGTCGCGGCGGCTCGGCCGGGCCGCCTGAACAGGTGGCGCGTTCAATTTAACAGATTTTCTTTTGTTTAATGCCCAATTTTATAGGTATTTGAACTGAGACGGTTAAGTGTAGCCGGTGCAGATAAACTTGCAAAGCATAGTTTTGTTTTGCCGGTGTTTTTTTGTTCTTTTCGTGTCAAACTTTCGTTTCGGAGATTTCATTCAAAACCGAAACTATGGGCTCCGGAGAGACGGTAATATACTAATCTGTTTTGATCATCTAAGGAAAGCGGCGATGACTATAGAATTGTTCCACAGAGATTAACTTTTCAGCTAACTCGCATGCCTCGACCATGCGACTTATCTGTCCGCGAAATCGAGCTTTTGTGCGTATCCGCGTTTACGAAACAGTTCCAGTCTGCTCGGCCAACAACACAGGCTGCAGGAAAATTACGAAAATTAAGCAACCGCTTCTTGAGCCAAGGACCATGTTAACTCGCCGGCGCCCCACTAAGCAGCTGATACTCGTATTTCAATTCAGGTTTTAGTAGCAATCAAGAAGTCATTTTGACGAGCGGGTTATTACGTACTATGTCCCACTAAAGCGATATTAGTATATTCTTCGGGTTGAAATATGAGCTTAGTTGACTAGCTATAAGGTGAACTGCTGGATAAAAGTATAGTTGACAGACAGAGAGATACTACCTAAACTCAGCCATATAGTTCTAGCCGGCAGCACGAAGACAAACTGAAGAGAGTCTTCATCGGAAATTCACGCAGAACTTCTCTGCATTGAACTTTGCTTCGAATCCTGAACGGAGAAAATGAGTATTTTTTGTGGCCGGTCAACCTGAGCATTGTAAACGGATATTGCTGTTGGCTTTGACGGGGGTATAGTCTAAATATTGGGAGGCGCAATAGATCAAAATGCCGTGACAGCTTCTAACGTCGCGAAACTCGTCCCCCACCTTTTGAAAACGGATAATTTCCCTCATCAATCGTATGCAGCGAGCAGGTTTTCCCAAATCAAGTAATTGCGAAATCAGCCCAACTCCTTCAGTGTGGTCCAGAGGCTTTTTCGGCGAAAAGCAGCCAAGATGAATAGCCAACGCACAGACCGGCGTGGGTGGCTCAAACTTGAAGCCAACCGAACGCAACCAAACTCAAGAAAAACAGCTATCGAACCTTCCCATTCATTTGACTGCAGCATTGGTGTTTCCTCCAGTATCAGTTACCAAGCAATCGTCACTTTGAATGTGATTCGAGCCAGACAAGAAATCAAAAAGTTTTTCCGTGATTCCTCCCCATCCAAGAAATCGAAAGCACGCGACCGTGTGCTGTGGAGTAAACGGGCTTTCAAACACGTTATAGAAGAAAACAATCTACTGAGGCTTTACCACGCTAACGAACATTCAGGCAAACTCAAGAAATATTCGGACCTTCGTCAAATTACATTGTTCGCCACCGCGCCGACAACACGTCTCCGCGAAAGCCATCAGAGACGCGGAGGGGCGCGGAGCGACCTGGACCGGCTGGTTCCCGGTTTTCCCGCTTGGCGGCGTCCGTTTTGCTGGAGTCGCGAATATCCTTCGGAAAGAAAAAGAGACGGGTGAGATATTGGTAAGGATTTTAGATATTGGGATTCTGGTTTGAAACTCCCAGTGTTCTGACTGTTCTGCTTCTGTATTTTGTTCCTTTACTGTATGATCATATCTCCCGGGCTTCACAACAAAGCAGTCTTTGTTTGTTTAGTATTTCTGAAAACCTACGAAAAATGGGGCAATGTTGTACAAACTTTCATCCTTCCGAAGCTTTTTTTTTTTAATTCACAAGTACCATAACGTACACAAAATGTGGTGGATCAGAGGGTTGAAACAGAGATTGTAACGTGTATTGAATGACTGAGAAATTGTTAATATAAGGCTTAAAAATCATTGTTTTTAGCCTTGGCTATTTTGGGCTATATTTTTTTTTCACCGCTTTGGCTATATTTGGGCTATACCTCCCAGTCGTTTCGCGGTTTTTTGGTGGGACCATCTAAGACGGAGACAATGTCAATGCGCTCGACTTTACCAAAATGCAAACAAACTTTCTTTTAGAAGAAAAGGGGAGGGGGGGGGGGGGCGTGTCCTGGAAAAAAATGTAGCGGATTACAACGAATTCGTTACGTAAATATCTAAGGGAATTACTTAAAAAAAGGTTCAGCTTATTATAAACTAGTTTAACTTTTGCTCCGTTTTCTTCCTCTTCAGCCTCACTTTTCCATGATTGCTTTCGAATTTCGCAAACTTTTATTGAGAAGTCCTCAGATATCGATACCTTAGTGCCTTTTAGTTTAGAAGATTACCTTAATATTGCTCATTTTTTCCCGGTAATCGATGAACTTGAGGATAGTTGGATGGGTCTCGTTTTCAACTTTTCGGAGAAGTCTAAGGTATCTCTCCATACCAGTGACCGTTATTCCCAGCTTTTGTAGAAAAGCCTCGTCTTGGGTGTGGCACAAGGGTGCCCTGGCATATCTCGAGTCAAGTAAGCTTGATCTTGCGAGCTTCACTCAGTTTCGGTGACCTAAATTTTGGTCCCAAGTCGTTGCTTCTCTGCATGTTCCTGCTTATTTGTCGACACCTTTGCATGGGATGGGGTACCAGTTCTCCTAAATATGGTGCAATGTCTATCGCGTCCGCACTTTATCCCAGTCCATATTTTGCACGGGTAGCGAAAAAAAACTGAGGTGAGCTTTTGTCCGTGTTCGTAAAAAAAACGGGTGAGCTTCTATCCCGTGAGCTTTTGTCCGGTGAGCTTCTGTCCGGTGAGCTTTTGTCCGGTTACTGTCGTTTTTACGGAGAGTTATGATAATTTCCCCAGTTCAGGCCTGATGAATATTATTTCCTGTCTGGATGAGGTAACTGAGGCCGATGAAACGTTGTTTTCTGCGTTCTGGATGAGGAAGGATTCGATGATCTCGCGTCCGTAGTGATTGCGGTGTCTTCCCTTTGTCTTTGTTCCCGTCAAGTCAGGCGCGCATCCAATGCACTCTTTCACGTGAAGCGCGTTCGGATGAATGGGGTTGTCAGTTCTTGAAGTGGCCTCGTTTTTGTGCTCTCGTAAGCGGTCATTGATACATCGGCCGGTTCGTCCTATGTACAGTCGGGGACAAAAATATCCAGGACGTGCGAGCTGCGGCCGAAACGCATTGCTCTGCCATCTGCCGGCGGGTGGCCTGGTTTCGAGATCACGCAAAAGCGCATGCGCGTCCTACTCTGCCTGCAAACATGTCTGTTTTCCCGCTCTTCTGCGGCACAGTGCCTAACTCGGAATCGGGCGCGTGGTACCGCCTCGGAGATAGAGCAGGCGGATGACGAGCGTCTGCTACACATTCCGAAACTCGAGATACCGCCGGGGGCATTTCGCCGCATTTCGCCGTGTCAGCGCACCTTGCTTTATAACCAGTTAAGCTTATCGCTCAGTTGAGATGCCGTGACTTCTTGCTTGATATGTGCCATGTCAGTAAGCGCTATCTCCGAGGCGGTACCACGCGCCCGATTCCGAGTTAGGCGCCGCGTCGCAGAAGAGCGGGAAAGCGCACATGTTGGCAGGCACAGTAGGACGCGCATGCGCTTTTCTGTGATCTCGAAACCAGGCGACCCACCGGCAGATGGCAGAGCAATGCGCTTCAGTCGCAGCTCGCGTGTCCTGGAGACTTTTGTCCCCGACTGTACTCAGCCCCGCATTTGATGCGGATGGAGTACCCTTTTTCTGTGCAGCAAACCCGAAAAGCGTGGTGGGCTTTTTCTTTTTTTTTTTGCAAGCTGGCTTGGCTTTTTTTCGGTTGATCATGTTGCACATGCTTGCCAATTCGAATCTACTGGAAAAGACAACTTTCGTGTTATAGCGTGAAGCAATGGATCAAATACAATGGGAAGCACTATGAATGTATGATATGCTGGCTGTCCTCCGAGTGCAAGACGCTTTTGTAGTTACTTTTGGGTTAATAAGCAGATGGAAAACGGACGCAAGGCGTTCCATTTCATATTCGGAACTTAGGAGTCGTCGGTTTGGGCTCTTTATGCTATCTGTTGCCAAATACTGACACAATTTCGCTTTGGCTGATGTGATTAAAATCTTTATACCTATTTTAACAGACTGAATGAGCACTGTGAAAAGGCATTCGGCAACAGATGCGACAAGAATGAAATTCAGAGCACTAGGAAGATGAATCCTGGTATCACACAATCCCACAACCCTCGTATATATCCCCATTTTCTAAGCCCCCGACTCAGAAAGCGTTCACATCCACCCCTTTCTTACTAATTCCCCAGGTTCTTGCCCTCAACTCTCGTTATCGCGTGACCGTTTCCGGTCAAGCCCAGGCACCCATGCATTCCTTCATTACTTGTTTTAATTTGGAAATCACAGTGGTCAACATATGACTTATGCCTAAACCATATGTTGCCGAGGTCATACAGCTGAAAAATGCCAAGTCATTTAAATATACCGCCAAAACAGCCGAGCACAGACAAACAACTAAAAGGAGAGCTGGTACTGATGATTGTGTTTTCTTAGATTATAAAAACGCGTTAGATACGCTATCACGCCAACTATTATAACACAAATTAGCGTGCCTAAACATTGACACGGTTATTCTAAAGGGGATACTAGAGTGTCTGTCACCATGTTATAAATGTGTTGCTTTAAATGGTAAAACTTAAAAATTTGTTGAGGTAACATTCGGTGTACCGCAAGGCTCTGTTTTGTGACCCTTGGTATTTTTTAGTATATGTTGATGGCCTTAATGACGGTGTAAATTCACACGCACGATTGTTCGCGGATGATTGTGTGGGCACAGACATAACACATGGGAAGAGTTCCTGACAGATGCAGGGTGGCCTACACTGAAATCAACAATGGTATAAAAAGTGGAAGATGAAGTTAAACGTAAAAATATGTTTCCATATTAGTTTTACTCGTAAAACGAAAACGAAAGTTCACGCGTGTTATCAACTGAATAGAGAAACCGTACCAATACAGCAACGGCTTGAATATCTAGGCGTCACGATATCAGCAGACTGCACTTGAAACGCACATATTGACGATGTTCTTATGAGGACCGGCACAGCGCTTGGATTTTTGAACCGAAATTTAAAGTTATCAACTCAAGCTATCTAAGAGCTCGCCTATTTCTTGTATGTACGACCAGTCTTAGAGTACATTTGCACCGTCAGGTATCGTTCTCAGAAAAAACAGATTATTGCACTAGAAGGAATTCAGAGCCGTGCTGCTCGTATCGTCCGGTGCGGTATGACGGTTTTTCGAGTGTAACCGGCATAAATAAAGAAGTAGGATGGTCTGCATTGGCATTAACACGAAGAAATATGCGCTTGAAGTTGTTTTACAAGTTCTGTCTTAATATAACTTTCATTGATGGCTCATCGTAATTATTGCATCCAAATTATATCTCGAAAAGAAAAGATTACAGTCGTAAGGTAAGACAAGGGAGCACCGCGCTAGGACTGAATTTGGCAAGATTTTTTTTTCTTTTTGTTAGGACTACTAAGGAGTGGTATGACCTGTCTAGGGAGATTATGTGTGCCTCAGATTTAGAAATATGTTTCTCAAGTTGATCAGCCCCCTGCGAAAATGCCTGAGGCCGCTGCAGGACCATAATGAATAAAGAATACAGAGCTTAAATATCAAATTATTTTTGACCCCATGGTTGTGATCCTTCTGATTTGAACCATTACCACTGTCCCCGGGAAATATCATTTTAATATTTACACGTTTGTGGAGCTAATCAAGTAGGACAAGGCCATGAACAGTCATATTTCTTAATATGAAGGTTACAACAGCAAGCTGAATCTCGTTCCTGAACTTGGTGCACCCCTACTCTGGAATATTACTTCTAAAAATTGTATTTTAATAGTGCCTACGATTCATGTAAAAAAACGCGTAACGATATTGGAAAGCTGAATGGCTTCGAACTCGCTCAGAATCACAATGTGAAAAATGTCCTAGGAAAAGGAAACGGTAATAGGCAAAAGCGTAATAGGGTAATTGGGCAGGGCTTCGTTTACTCAGGGAAAACAGCCTGTGCCAGCAAGGAAAACAGGAGGACAAAGTGAAGAAGCATACAACATATGTGTGAGTTAAATCGCATGAAATTGAGAACATCCGGACACCATCCCAACAGTAGGGAAAAAATGTGAATAGGCTACCCTGAAATCCCAAATACGGCTTCCAAATAGGCGCAATTCGTTTCAAATTTTTTATTGCGATTAATTTTAAGTTTTTCATTCCGTGCGATTTGCGGCTTGTTCTCACACGTTCCCCTTGTGAAAAGCCTTATTTGTATGCGAAATATCGTGGTCCAATAAACAGATATGATCAGAAAATGTATAAAAGAACATATAAGCACTATTCAAGAGTACATAAGTTATAAGATACTAATGAAAATTGTCTTATAATGTTTTTGCCTGTTATTTCATAGTCTTATCTAACATATGCGTTTGTTGGACCAAAACATGTCTTATACATATCAAATGTTTTATTAGGGTTGTTCTAACGAGAGACGTTAAGCTAAAAAGAGCACGCTTCGAGTGTCAATTAACGTCTTGAAATACCTCAGTAGGGGTAGCTATCGAAAGAAACGTGCGATCACTTAATTTACTGGCTTACATCGTGTTATACTATTATTCTCCTTCGACATGTATAGTTCACCCATTAAAGCGGTGCTTTCTCGTTCTTACGTTAGATGGAATTGAAGTTATACAATAGAAATTCGTGATCAGAAAAAAAAATTAAATGATACGTAGAGTACGTAGATGTACTTATCACACGTAGGACAGAGGAGCATGCACTCTGTCTTCACTTCCGATCTCGATCGGCATGCAAAATCTGCTTCTTCGATGTGTACATTTCAACCGACAGTCTCTGTACCGAGCGAACGGTTCAATTTATTTTAAACAAAACCAAGGAAAGGGCAACAACCCAAAGGGCCGTTTGACTCTGGAGAGAAACAAAACTGCCTCCGCTTCTTAGCCAAAACTTCAAGACGTTTTCACACCTCATTTTATACCTTGTGGCCTACAACATGGAAAAGCATTGGACTTCCGAGTCATAGTGAAGGGTTGCGTTCACTGAACTTCCGCTCCCTGAACGTTCAGCAGACTTCCAAGAATTGGCGAGGGTTCACGTGTTCAATGAGCTTCAGAGACAAAGCAAGCATTGGGAGCTTAGCTGCTTTTTTCGCCCCTCACCGGCCACATTCTTTGTTATCCCGCACCAATGTCGTTTGTACCTTCATGTGGAATTTAGTGAACGTGACGGCTGCAACGGGCAACTCAGTTGGACGGATCGGAACACGTGACAGCTCCTCGCAAGACAAAATCGCTTGTACGAAAATTAGTCACTTGGCTCCGTCTGGCGCGCTGATGAGTCCACTGGGGCCGTTGCCTTCGTTGTCTGAAACGCCATGGTGGATAATAGAGGGCGACGAAGGAGCGGTTTGCGAACTGCGTTATTTAGTGTTCTACTTTTTTACGTTGCAGTCTCAGCCGGAATTTTTCGTTGTAAGCGAAGTTTCGTTCATGCCAACTTATTTCTAGTATCTTAAATTACTGCTCTTTTGAAGAAGGTGCTTCACACAAAAAGTTCGCGCCTAACAACTCTGCTTCCTCAAGTGGAAGTTTACTGCACCGAGCCACCGGAATCCAATGAGCCATGGATGCTTGTTTTGAGGGGGCCATGGCCGATTTTTTTTATTTATTTTTTTTTAGTCAGGGTTAAGGCAATTATTGCGCCGTGTTTGATGGACGCGCTTCGACAAAAACTGCTCATACGCGACAGTAAGATTTCTCTTGAAAGTGGGCGACCTTATTCATTCTCCACCTTGTGTTTGCGTTGTTTCTGTGCTGCCCGAGTCGGCAGCCCGCAAATTGTATCGTGTAATTCGATCACGAATTACATAATACTGCTGCTTCCTTTGTAAGAACTCTGCAAGAATGCTTGTGACAGTAGCCCTGCTTCCTTCTCAATCTCCACAGTTGTTTGTGATTGATTTATTGGTTTTGCTTGCCATGAGAACGATGTAATTTGAATTATCGCTTTGTTTTGCACTCCACGGGAAAGTTTTCATTTTGTAATCGTGTCCCGAATATGCTGTGTGTAACGATAATGGTCCACTCAACTTCTGCGAGCGATCGAAACAAATTTCTTTTGTCCGTGTATGAGATTGATGCGCAACGATATTTATACAATACGGAGGAGATTCATACGAAGTCCGGCAGATACAGAGCAGACGCATATGGGATGTCTGGCTGAAACCCGTGACACAGTTCGATCCCTACAGTGCTCGCATGATATCGCGTCGCTACTAGGCCGGTGGAGAAACGACCGTACAACAATGCGTGCCTGATATCTGGCCGTTTTGCAAAAGTAGACATTCGTCCGATTTTTTTTATACTTTTCGTATGGAATGCACGACACAGAAAAAGTACGCCTTGCTGCTTGAGCGGCGGTCATACAAAAGCCAACTTTCGAAATGTCTTGTGCTCTTTGTGATGCCACATTTTGTATTCTTACAAAATGGAGAAGAAAATATAAAAACACAGTATTATAAGTGGGTTTGTCTTTTCCTTTTGTTTTGCTGGCGTGAGCTTAGCCGGCATTCATTCCACGCCATCAAAATGTTTGTAACCCTATCGGGAATACAGGACAGTTGCGAGCCCCGATATCTTTAAACCACCTTTGTAATGCTTCCACGGTGTCATCCAAGGGCGGAGTCTTAAATGCAGGCCATGAAAATGTGTTTTGTCCCGTTTTTTCGTTGATGCCACTCATTTTATTGGGTAGTTCACTTAAAGTGCTTTGAAATATCTTGTGAGCTCCAGCAGCCCTGCACTTCTTGCCTCCTTTTCCACATGCTATATAATTTAAAACCCTTTAATGGGTGGTGGGATAAATAGTTTCCACCCAAGTCTGATCTTTACTGGGCTCTAGAGAATAGGAATTCCCGACATCGTACTGTTCTGCCATCTAGCGGAAGTCATGCAAGAAAGAACGTATAAATATATATATATATATAGGAAAGTAAACGTACCTCGAAGGCTTTTCGTGGAGTTTTATTAGATATAGGTCGACGTTATATATATATATATATATATTGGTGCCTCTGGCTGCGCAAAATCATGGCAGTACTTTTCTGAAACATTCCCGCGCACAGCGCTCGCAGGCCTTTGTACTTATGAGGCTGACTTATGATATCTGCTGATCAACAAAGCTTTAAAGCTATGTAACCTTCGAATCAGGTGGTCTGATCAATCGAATTAATCTGAATGCCTTGAAAGCACATCTGCCGTAAGCAACTTTCTCGGTACTCGTCGAAGTGGGAAGTTTGATCGCCATAGCCTAGGAGCAACTCTCTTTCAAGCAGCTCTTAAAGCTTCAGTCCTTGAAAGTAACACATGTTTTCGTTTCTACTAGGCTTTCTACTGTCTTCAACACTAAAATTAATTATTTTTCTATTTTTTTAGAAGCTGTTTGGCCGTACGAATCATATTTTTCACTCTAATACTTGTCTTGTGCTTTTCGTAAAAAAATATCTGAACTTGGCGCAGAGCTCTTATCAACAATTTTTCATACGAAAGAAAACAAGAAAAGTTCATCACGGGGCGTACTAAAGCTCGTGCATGAAAGGGGTAAAGTTTTCTTGCAAATGTCAACTTTGCCCTCTTAGCATTCGCATCCACGACAACATGTAAGCCCATTTGATGGTTGATTGTAATGTTCGATATTTCCGATTATCCACATTTGACGTCATGTGCATGGAACTGTGTTATGTTTTGCAGCTACAAACCCCTCCCATTCCTCCACTACGCATTAATGGAGTGCGGATAAACCTGCTACGTGCCTTCAAAGCACGAACAGGTATTCAGCTCGACACCCCAGAATTCAATACAGTGATATCTCATTATTATAGACGCCTCCGTTGCCCCAAAAGATGCGTCTATACTGTGAGTTGTTTATAACAACAGAAAAGAATGCAAGTATTTACCCAGTTTCTCCCCAAAAATGGCGTCTACGTAACGTAATATTCATATTAGGAAGTTGTAGTAGATCGTTTTCTCATCCGCTATGGTATCCGAAAAGAAAACGCCGCAGCTGGGCATGCGCACCGCCAGCCTTGTCTGCATAGTTCAAGGTCTTGTCGCGGATTACGGAGCGCTATCCGGGTGCTTAGCGGGCTGCCGAAACGGTCTACTACAACTCCCTATTAACGGGGCCCATATTAACGAGACATGGCTGTATACACATTATGCCCGAGTTCCACTAGAGCGACAAACAGAAACAACCGACAACGACAAGCCTCAAGACTAGATAATACGCCATAAAAATACGGACAAAACGAGGGAAGATCTAGACAGGACACGGCGTAACTTTCAACTGAATACTTTATTTTGGGGAAAACAAATATGTACACAGTTAAGAATCGACACGCGCTGGCAGAACACTGTAAGATAAAATACAAACATACTTCCTCGGAAATAAGGGCACTGGCTGCGAAGATGGCGAAACACTGTCAGACTACGACAATCAAAAAGTGCTCACACAGGAGTTACTATTGTAGGATTTTATCAAGCAGCCCTCGTGAATTTCCTTCACTGTTTTTGTCTTGTAGCCGCCCATAACACGAGCCTTTTAAAAGTTGGGCTTGCACTCGCAAAGGTCACAATAAACCGCTGAGTGGCCTTCTTGATAAAATCACACGATAACCACTCTTATGCAGCCGCATCCTCAATGTCATTCTCTGGCGAACTTTACTATCTGCAGGGGCGGTGATGCTAGTTGCTGAGTGTGTTTAACCTTATCTTACATTGTTCTGCCTGCACGTGTCGATTTGTTTCTGCCCAGACGCTTTACACACGAGCCAGATTATGGACGCTATTGCTGGCCCTAACTCGTCTTAGCGAGATACCGAGCCACTGAAACGGGCGTTGACGAGCCTCATAGGAAGGCAAATGCTGTGGAGGACACAATACAATGTAAAATGACAATAACCTGGCTTGCTATAGTAATGGTGAACTGAAGTAGACGGAATAAGAGGAAAACAAAACTGAAGGTTGATTATGACGTCACTCGTGCGCAGCTGCTTAAACACATCTATATAGTATTTTCCCCCCAAATAAAGCATTCAGTTGCAAGATACGTCGTGTCCTGTCCAGATCTTCCTCCTGTTTGTCCGTGCATTTTTTATCCAGTCATAAATGATCAACTAGCCCAACTTCGCTTCTTATGTCGCAAGAGCATGCAGCACGTTCGTGAATGCATCTTTGGCAGGTTTGTAATCTCATGTGCTTATTCATGGAGAGCGACAGACAGCGAGCCTACCAAAGGTATCTTCATGTGCATGCTGTACGCATTTAAGGCATGTCGGTGTCGGTTGTTTCTGCTACTCGCTCTAGTATGACTCCAGTATTGTCTGATCAAATATCACAATTAAAGACTAAAATCTATTTTCACGAGAATATTGCTAGCATTCAATGCATTTATTGATTCAATAGAATCAAGTCAGTTTGTATTTTTCTGTAATCTACTTGTTTGCGTTTATGTTATTTTAATTACAATGGAAATTGTTCTTAGTATTTAAAGGGTTGTCAGTACAAATTGACATCACTTTTCAATTTGTTAATAACACAGGCAGGTAACATAAATGTATATTAAGAAGCAGTTGTATATGTTTCTAGAGAAGAAGTTAGAAAGAAGTTGTTTCTTTAGTACAGTTGTGGCTATGGCTTTACTTCACTGTCGTGATGTAACACAAAATTTTACTTTCAGCAAAAAAAAATCCGATTTTGAACGATCTGAACAACCTTCCACGTACTGCATGCTCAGAAATAAGTTTTCTTGTAGCAATTTGGAAACGCTCAAGGATAAAAATGTTGGTACTCGGGGATTTGACTGATTTTTGAGCAGGTTTGCTTTGCTAAGACTTCTAGAGGAAGGAGCCCCATATGCATATTGCTTGTGTTGAATTTTGAGGTTACGTAATTTACTTTTATTTATAATGTATGGACAGTAGTATTCTAGAAATCGAAGTAATTAAACCATGCTTATCACCGTTTAGTTTCTGTAGGTCCCGCTTTATGTACAATCTCCTGAAATATGAAATACCCACTGGGAGCCTGTAGCTGGGGAAGGGGACGCCTCGCGCGCTCCAGGCGGTTTCATTCTACCCTGGGGGAAAACCCACTCAGGGCCGAACTAAAGCGCAATGCACATTTATCAGTTTCCGGTTTCGGCTTCGCGGCGTAAAGCAGTTCACTAGCATCATGCAAAGGCCCTTCCTACTTATTCTGCAACTGCTGATTAAGAAAGACTGGCCTGAGCCAAGCCGATATTTTTTTACTATTAAAATGCAAGACCCATGCCGTTCTTCTAATGAATAAATGCACTCTCCAACACATTTTTTTTTTTAAATAAGAGACTCGAATGTAACTTTAATATTTCTTTGTTTGGCAGCGCCTGTTCTGAGATTTTAGAAACAACTGATAAAAATACAGTGATGGCTATGCTTGCTTCGAGCCTTCGTGACCATGTCTCTGGGCATAAAGCCAATAAAATACGTTTTTCCGCCAACCCTAAACTCAAACTGTTAAGTCAGCTCAGGCCCTGTCGGGACCCGAGTGATTTTCTTTGTCTCGAGCAAGAATGCAATCTCCCAGAGTACACGCAGCGCCCCCTCCAACCACCGTGTCTGCGACCCACTCCCAGTGAATCCCTCATAATGGACGAGACTGTATATACCACAAAAAAACATTTATGACACCTTTCTGCTGCATCATATTTTAATTAAAAGCATCATTTTATGTAAAACATGATTACTATACCATGCGTCACTGACACGTGCTTATCCTGCTTCTCGAGCTACTGCTATCTGGTTATTCATCATCGTCTATAAAGTGGACATTAGGTGGACCGCGCCAATTGCTGTGATTGGTGCTCGGACCGGATGAGCCACCTACTAGAGAACAAGCCCAGTCACCAGGCACAAGATAATCGTTCAGCAACCAGCTTTATATCAACTAAGCCCGCAGCATGTACTGAACATGAAATAAAAAAACCACTGCTTCAAACGTGATTCTATTTTGCAGCTGTATTCGCATGCCCACCACACGCTAAATAAAGCAGCTCACACATGTTTTAACTGTCATTCACCTGTGCATATATTCCAAGAAAATGACTTACAAGCTTTATTATTCGTGAGGCAGTAAATCTAGCTCAAAGTGGCATTCAGTGTTTTCTGATCGCAGCAGCAAAATTGGAGCTGCTGTTTGGCTTTATGCCACAGAAAGTTCCTTTGAAGGACAACACGGGATACCCTGGGAGTAGTCTAAATACCCAGTTTGATCAAGATAAATGACGAGTAAACTACCACCTGGTTTATACTGCATTGACACCGTTTTGTCAAGCTTGGCTGACCACTGAACTTCCAGTGTTGCCCTAGCTGCAGATACACCGTAGAGGTAAGCTTGGCTAGACAAGAAACCCCTAGTGAACTGCCATGCCGAAGGGCCAGACTGGGGCGAGCTTGCGACACGGTTCAAAATGATGGTTGGCCCAAAGAAATCTTCCCCGCTTGCCCAAGCTGGCTCAAGCTTGGACCGGTCGATTTGTGGTACTTGGGAGATTTTTAAAATCATTACATGTTTTTACATCATTACACGCTTAAAGATTACTTTTTCAACAACTTTAGAAAAAGCAGGAAATGCTTTTTCTAAAGTTGTTGAACATGCTAAAAATCTGATGCAGTGCAGGAGCTAAGATACCAAGCACCTTTTAGCCATAAAGGCCGAGATTTCATCTTCCCCACATGACATTTATGGGACAAGTTCTTTTATGGCCGCGACCACGTCATCAATAGTCAATAAAGGTATTAAAATCGAAAGGGAATTCTCAAAATACAGGGTTGGCGTTGTTGGGCTGAGGGACATTGGGCTTTTCTATTGATCAGAATTGTCTTGCAAAAAGGCTGCATACACTCAATGAGTCAGAGACATGGCCTGTGAGTCTTCAATGTAAGAGTATCAGCCCTACTGGATGGCCTACTATAACTAACATATTCCCAGAGGCGGTCGGGACAGCGCTTAAGGTTAGACACGCTTCACCGCAAGACGATACTCCTTGAATAAAACGTATCATTTGTCCAAGCCAGACGACTTATATCTTTTGTGAAAACGCGATTTCAAAGTCAGTGCTCACAGGAGATCACGTGAGAACCACCAAGAAATTTTATCTCGGCTACTACGTTTTATTGGTATAAAACGGCTCATAGCAGACTTCAAAAGCTCCGTGAGGTCCTAGCCCCAAGCCGTGTGTTTGGCATTCGAATCATCGCACGCGAGAGTGTCGTCTTTTGGACGAAGACGAGCGAAGCGCTTAACGAACGAGATGTTCAGCGGTTGCTTTGTCCTACGGTTTAGCGGAGTGTCTGGGTTCAGAAAGAAATAGAGGTGAGGTGAGGTGAGGTAGACTTTATCGGGTCCACAACTGTTAGATCCCCGCGTCAAGCGAGTCTCCCTTAGGGGAAGACTCTTGAAGAAGCGATCCCCTCGGTCGACAGACGAGACGCGATGTTCCCGGCGGCGTCCGAGGCCAGCTGGATTAGAATTTTCTGAGTCTTCGGTCAGGATCCCGCAGGAAGTATTCCCAGGCGCCTGGTTGCCTGACTTGCTTGATGAACTCCTTATTCTTCGAATGAAGAAGCAGCTCCGGGCACCCCCAGAGTATATGGTGGAGTGTGGCGATCTCTCCACGGTTCCTGCAGTTCCACTCGTGGTATCCAGGCATCTGGATACCACAAGTGCAACTGCGCCGGGTTGAGGAATGTCTCCGTCTGGACTTGACGGAGGATGGTGGATTCTGCCTTACTGAGAGTGCTGTGAGCCTCTGGATAGGCTTGTCGTTCTGCTCGGAAGTGGTCCAGCACCCCCTTAGAGGTGTAGAGGTTGTCGTGGCTCTACGAAGGTCGAGTGCTCACTTGGTGTGCTAGCCCGGTGTGTCAGAGCGCGGGCTGCACTGTTAACACTCTCGTTGCCTGGGAGTGACGCATGGGCTGGAGACCGCAGGATGCGGACTGCGTGGTCGATCAGGCGATGACCAGTGGCGATCTTGAGGGCTGTGTCAGAGATTTGGCCACGCATATACTGGCGGATGGCCATCTGGGAGTCACTGACGATGAATTTCGTGGTGCTGAGAGTGAGGGCCAAGGCGATGGCTGCTTCCTCTGCCTCTGCACTGTTGCTGGTATACATGCTGCCTGCCGTGAGGATTTGGCCGGAGCGATTCGTAACTGCAAGGGTCATTCGATCCCTGTCAGCTGAGGCTGCGTCGACATAGGTCATCTCGTAGTCGCCGTCGTAGCCTTGCTGTAGAGTGTTCTCAAGAGCCTTGACTCTGACCATGCGTCTGCCTGCGTCGAGCACTGGACGTATGTGACGAGGTAGAGGCGAAATCTGTAGCTGCTCGCGCAGCTCCTTTGGAAGCCAGCCTCGCGTCCTGTGCCCTGTTGGGTGGTGGTTGATGCCCAAAGATGTGAGGGTGGTTCTCCCCGCTGTGGTCAGAGATAGCCTTTCGTAGTGAGCTATCCTCTGTGCCTCAATGATCTCCGAGAGGGTGTTGTGAAGCCGAAGCTTCTTGAGTCGCATGGTCTCTGTTGAAGGTGGTAGACGAAGCGCTTTCTTGTTTACGCAGCGGATGATGCGATCGATGGCATCCTTCTCCGTGAGTGTCAAGTCTAGGAAGGGTGCGATGTAGGCAATCCTGCTAATCACGAAGGTTTAGATAAGGCGCATGGCGTTCTGCTCTTTCATCCCGTACCGTTTTCCGGCGATTCTTGCTATGAGTCTTCCTACTTGCTGTCCGTGGTTACGGAGGACTCCGACGCCGTATGTGTTCTTGCCATCTCTTGCCGTCACGGGTTTCCGTTGACCTCAACCCGTGACGCTGGTTATTGCAGAGCTACACTCTGATGGGTCGAGAGGAGTGAAGCACACTGATCGATGAGCGTACAGGGCGGAACGGATCCACGGCAAAGGTGTGGCACAAGCCTCAATGTCCCAAGTAATTCCGTCGTACTGTGACAAAGCAGGGAGGGGGCCGTTGACTTCTTGTAAAGCGAACGTAGCGGGTGTGTCGGACGACGAGTGAAGATTAAATTTTTCAAGGAAGTCTGCCTTCTTGCGCCTATCGAGTGACAGTTCCACTAAACAATCGTGGGGACGCTAGTAATGTTTGAGTGATAACAGTGAGGAAAGAAAGGGGGGGGCACAGAACGGAATGATCATCATCATCATTTATTATTCCTTGAAGGCCCAGGGGGCATTACACAAGGGAGTGAACACTTAAAAAACAAACAAGTAACAAAACAATTTATCTACAAAAACAGGCTGTAATCTAGTTATGGGTTAGAAAAAATAAGCTAATGGCTGCAGAAAATTTCTTAGTATCAGATAAGGTAACAATTACGTCAGGCAGTGAGTTCCAGTCGTCAATGGCCAATGGTAGAGTAGACATTTGGTGAGTGACGGTTGACGATGAAATCGGACGGAGTTTACAAGAATGGTCGAGACGAGGGAAAATGCGGTAAGGAGGTGATACCAAACTTTGTCTGAGATGACTGTTGTAATAAAAGATCCGATGAAGAAGAGAAAGACGAGACACCCTGCGGCGGTGAGAAAGAGTGTCAAGGTTAGCTGATTGGCGAAGTCCTGATATGCTTGCGTATGGGGAATAATCGGAATAAATAAAACGGAGGGCCCTGCTTTGAACGGATTCCAGGTTGTTAGTTAGGTATGCCTGCCACGGTGACCATATGGAAGAAGCGAATTCTAGTTTAGTTCTGACCAAGGTAGTATAAGCTAGTTGTTTTACGGGGGATGTAGCTTGTCTGAGGTTACGGCGAAGAAATCCGAAAGTGCGGTTAGCATCGGCGATGACAGTTGTTATATGAGTGGTCCATGACAGGTCAGATGTCAGATGAATTCCTAGATATTTATACGATGAACAAGCAGTTACTGGGATGCCAGAAAAGTGGTAAGAGGAGGATAGAACATGTGAATTGCGGGAAAAAGATAGCGATTTACATTTATTATAGTTTAAAGCCATTTGCCATTTATGACACCACTGAATTATAAGTTGGAGATCGTTTTGCAAGGTTAGCTGATCGTGGCATGAATGAATGGGTCTATATATGACACAGTCATCGGCGAACAAACGTACTTCAGAAGTGATGCAATGATGGAGATCATTAATGTAGATTAAAAAAAGAAGGGGGCCAAGAACGCTTCCCTGAGGGACGCCAGACGTTACTGCGCTTCTGGTAGATTTTATATTGTTAATAGAAGTGTACTGTGTGCGATTAGTAAGGAATTCAGAAATCCAATTGACTACTGAGGGGTGAAGATTAATATTTCTTAGTTTCATTAAAAGACGTTGATGAGGGACCCTGTCAAATGCTTTGGAGAAGTCAATAAAGATGGCGTCAGTTTGAACATTGGAATCGAAATTTGAGTAAACGTCAGTTAGAAATGCTGTTAGCTGAGTTTCGCATGAGTAGGACTTGCGAAATCCGTGCTGGTGCTTAAAAAGGAGGTTATGAGAGTCTAGGAAATTTATTATGTTAGAATAGAGAATGTGCTCCAAGAGTTTGCATGAAACGCTGGTGAGCGAGATGGGACGATAGTTGCTGATTAGTTGGCGATCGCCTGTTTTATGAACGGGTATGCCCTGTATCGTGAGGCACTCGATTACTGCACGGGTATGCACAAAAGGGGACAGTGAGTTTGGCATGGCCGCAATTTTCTGCGTGGCTGCCAGCATTTGTTTTGTGAAAAGGCCGATTTTTTGTTGCAAGCCAGTAAAGTCTGCCCCTGACGGAAGGGTGGGGGGCGTCTCACTAGCGGCGTTGACAGCTCTCACTGCTTTTGCGAAGCTGGCCCGGGGCGGCTCTGGTGTTGAAACCAGCGTGCTGTCGGCGGTGACGTTGTATGCCGGTACTTAGTGTTCTGCGGCGAGCACAGGGCGGGAGTCAGTCTTCTCCTTCGCCGACCTCGGTAAAGCGATGGAGGCTTTGGGCGCAGGAGACGGCACAGCTGGCGGAGCGGAAGCCAGAGTTTCGGGTACCACTGGCGGTGACGCCGGCTCCTCTTTCGATGTTGATAAACGCGACTGACGACGCTGCGTTATGCCGCGGTGTCGTTATGTCATTGCGAGTTGAATTTATTGTTTTTAGGGCAGGAGCGGGCCGTGGCGAGCTTCGCTCCGCCGCGATTTTGGCACTTCGGCTGGTCAGAACGGCAAGCGTCCGCGCCGTGTTTGGGAGCGCCGCACGTGGAGTAGAGGGCTTGGGTGCTGTTGGGGCACTGGGCGCTCCGGTGCCCAATGCATTTGCACGTGTCACACAGATGAGTATGGCGACGGAAGTGGTGCACCCGCACAGTGAACGAGCCCAATCCCACGCGGAACGGGAGGCTGCCTGGTCCCGTCGAATGTGGTGAGTGCCGACCCAGACGTTCCGGGAGGACGGGTCTGGAGGATAGCACATTTCCGGCAATGAATACTTCTCAGGAGCTGCGCAAAACCCAAACCGCCAGCGTTTTTTTTTTTTTTTTTTTTTATGGTTTCGCGAATTTGGCCGCAGCGAATGGCCTCATAGGCTTGTACCGAGATCTGCTGAGTGCCGATCGCGATGTATGTTGCCTTGATGAAGGCGTCGCGTACTCTCGGTCGATGCCGCGATGAAGCGGCATCGACCGAGAGTTGATTACTGCGATCGAGGTACCTCACTTGGTAGGGGAGCTGCAATGGTATAGGAGACCGGAAGTCTATCTGCGCAGCAATCGCAGAGACGATGGCAGGAAAGGCCACGTCCATGATGCAGCATGGTTTGGTTGGCGCTAGAATGACAGTGTGGGAGAACTTACAACGGAGCGATGCTGCTGGAAGCGCCCCAGACAGGGCCGTCTGACGTCGGCGAGAAACAGGATGCCAACCGTCCTCCATGGAGGACGGATCAGGGTTCGAGCGATGTTGGATGCACCGGGGTGAGGCGGTAGGCGTAGTCGCGGCGGAATTGAAGGAAAAAATGCCACGAGTAGGGTACGTTCTATCGGCGGCGGTGCGGATGTGGCAACGGCTGTTGAGGGGCGGTAGCTCGCCTTGAGGAACATCGTCACCGAGAATGGAGAAGACATTCTGAGTAACGATCGCAGGTTAATTCCACGCGGCAACAGTGACACGTCGAGAGCAGCCAGCGTGGCCTCGGAGGGTCGAGTCCATTTCTTCAGGCAGAAGAACGTCCTGAGTGCCGTTTGTGGTTCCAGTGGTCGTCATGAGGTCGTGACGGGCGTGTGGGCCGACGCCCAGGCGCAAGAAGAGGCAAAAAGCACAAAACATTGCAGAGCTGAAGCGAGCTAGATAGGAAGATATGGCCTTTTCTTCTTTCTCCTGTTTTGTTTGCAAAAACTGAACTTCCTTTGTGCTCTCTTGGTGCAATTGGTTGCCACAAAATCACGCGGGACCAAAGGTGGTCCCTCATTGATGCTCAATACCTGACGTACACGGATCGACGACTCTTTTTTCTTCGCTTATGAGCCCTGAGTGAAGAAAACGGAGCCTTCGATCTTTGTTCGTCAGTGGACACATTATCGATGAATAAACACCAACACAACTATTCTCATTTAAAAAAATAATTAAGTAATCAGAATTTCCTACTTCGTCATCAGCATCCTCACAAGCCGCAGAATGACTTGTTTTTGGCGAGTTGCCTACTTCATGAGTCGATGTGGCACCATACTCCGACAAAAAAAAAATTAACTTTCTGGCGCAGATCTCCGATTTCAACTAATCAGTGGTTGTTCGAAACAATATCCCTCGTTTTTCTGCCCTTTCTTACCGTCGGTCCTTTCCTTTCAAATCGCCAGTAGGGATCTCGCTCTATCGTCATGGCCTTTCCTGAATAGTAGAAGACCCCGTCAGGCGATGCTAACGCTGTTAGGAATCAAGGTTCAAGTGAGCAGAGCTGGCATCAGTACAAAGAGCTCAACGACCCTTCTATGGAGTGGTGGCACGTACGATTATCACACCATATCCGCTGCTACTTTGGTCACAGCCGCAAAGGACGAGTGGAAGCGGTCGCGCCAAACCGCGACGCGTATTTAGTTGTAAACAATGACTGTATTGGGCAGGAGATCGAACTATAGGGGGCGCTCTGACCCGTTTGTTTTCCCCACGCTCGGTGTTTACTCAACACAAGGCCTGTACACATGCCAACAGGCCTTATGGGCATGGGCATGTCATCTTCTACAATAGAGCGCGGGGCACAGTTTAATGTAAAAAAAAACTAACAATCGACGAAGCGACGTTAAGTGCCGGATCTATCTTCTGAGAATGCGAGCTTGACCCACTTCGGCTTTTGTGCTAAGCTGGGATCGCGCATGCTGCATTGTTCATGCAGGCCGTCGTGGAAACAAAAGAGCCCCTCCTCCCCCTCGCCGGAGAACACGAACTCCAGTCGAACGCTGACGCCGCGTTCGGTTATGTCGGCCGAGCGCTGCGTCATTGTGTTTGTTGTCCCCATCCGTGTAGTTGATAAGTTAACCGCTTGGGGCGTAACGGTCTGTCCTCCTCCCCAATAGGCAATGCAGTTGAGAGTCAATATTGCGCATGCGTAAAAGCCCCTGCGAAAATCACACTTTCGACCAGCAGTTGCCTTGCGTGCGCGCAATAGTTCTCAGCTATCCTGCCAGGTGGCATGTTGAGTGGCGAAGAGGTGCTAATAAACAATTCCAGCTTGCGACGCAGAAGTGCAAATGCAATATTTGTTTCTCGCTTTAAAAAAAAAACATATTTTGATTATGATGCAATGAAATGCAAAGGTGCAAGCGAACTGGACAAGAATGACGAAAGTAATCCCTGGAGAGGGGGAACAAGAGGGACAAAGGACAAACATAAATCTCCAAACACAGCTAGGTGACTGGTGAGCGACCGAAAAAATCCGCCTGGTCCGGGTATCGAACCCGGGACCTCTCCATCACAAGTGGAGCGCTCTACCAACTGAGCTAACCAGGGGTTAGACGTCAGTAGAGCAAACGGGTTTTATCAGCTGCCACCAGTCGAACACCAACAAGGGTGAAGCTTGCAATTTAAGGTTATAATTATAATGCAATTAAATGCAAAGGTGCAAGCGAGCTGGACAAGAATGACGAAAGTAATCCCTGGAGAGGGGGAACAAGAGGGACAAAGGACAAACATAAATCTCCAAACACAGCTAGGTGACTGGTGAGCGACCGAAAAAATCCGCCTGGTCCGGGTATCGAACCCGGGACCTCTCCATTACAAGTGGAGCGCTCTACCAACTGAGCTAACCAGGGGTTAGACGTCAGTAGAGCAAACGGGTTTTATCAGCTGCCACCAGTCGAACACCAACAAGGGTGGAGCTTGCAATTTAATGTTATAATTATAATGCAATTAAATGCAAAGGTGCAAGCGAGCTGGACAAGAATGACGAAAGTAATCCGTGGAGAGGGGGATCTTGTTCCCCCTCCCCAGGGATTACTTTCGTCATTCTTGTCCAGCTCGCTTGCACCTTTGCATTTAATTGCATTATAATTATAACCTTAAATTGCAAGCTTCACCCTTGTTGGTGTTCGACTGGTGGCAGCTGATAAAACCCGTTTGCTCTACTGACGTCTAACCCCTGGTTAGCTCAGTTGGTAGAGCGCTCCACTTGTAATGGAGAGGTCCCGGGTTCGATACCCGGACCAGGCGGATTTTTTCGGTCGCTCACCAGTCACCTAGCTGTGTTTGGAGATTTACGTTTGTCCTTTGTCCCTCTTGTTCCCCCTCTCCAGGGATTACTTTCGTCATATTTTGATTATTCTTTTCGACATGAAAATCAATAAACACTTCTTCTCAAGCCGTTATTTTTCGTATTTTTACTTTGACCACCTCAGGGTAGAATAACCAGCTGTTGAGAGAGCAAAACGGACTTTTTCACAAATTTATAATTGTTTCTTTCTTGCTAGTATTTTGTTGTACGGCTTCAAGCATGTTTCGCCTGTAATGCAGCTACAGGGATTCCAATAGAAGAAGTAATATTTGCCAGGTCCCCAGCGACAGTTAAAAACGAATTCACAACATTTCCATTTTTTTATTTTGTTAAGTTAAAACAAAATATGTTAACAATAAAAATTGCGCAAGCATCACAACATAGCAAGATAAAAGCCGTTCGAATTCCTTATCACAAGTGGTAAATCAACCAACACGAGGCACAGCTGCCCTTGATCTCTTTTTTACTACTAACCCTGAACTTGTAAGCGCAATTACATATTTAGAGCCGCTTAGTGACCACATTCCAATTAGCGTTGTACTTTCAATTCCAATATTACGGCGGCTGCCCTTTAAGAACACGATTTTTAGTTACCCGCGTACAAACATAGATGCCATTCACCAATATATGTCCAATTTTGCCACTACGTTTTTTCGAGGGTTTCAAAGTAGAACTGTCGAAGAGAACTGGAGACTGGTTAAAGGGGCTCTTATTGAGTCATTAAACAGATTTGTGCCCAGGGTCTGCATTGCATCCAGTTCCCAGCAGCCCTGGTTTTCTGCTAAGCACACAAATCTCCTAAGGAAAAAGAAACGCCTCTTCAGACTCGCCAAATCAACGGGGTCTCCAGATACTTGGATCAGATATCGCGAGAGTGCCTCACAATATAAGTACCAGATAAAAAACTCCAAGCATAAGTATTTTGATTGCGATCTCCAAAATCTACTCATAACAAACCCTCAAAAGTTCTGGTTAGCGATTCGGCCGCCCCAAGACAGATTACCTTCCAAGTTTATTGATCCCGACGGGAATGATCTAACCGAACTAGAAGCATGTGAAGCCATGAACCTAGCTTTCTGTAGTGTTTTCACAGAGGAAGAATTCCCATTACCTATGCCCATTTCACCCCATGAAGTTGTTCATAAAATGGCCAAATTCGACGTTTCACCAGCCGGCATTTAAAAACTAATAAATGATCTTCCATTCAATTCCGCCCCTGGGCCCGATGGCATTTCAACTAAACTACTTAAGCTAACCACAGAAGTGTCATGTGTTTTATTATCCAGTTTATTCAATCAGTCGTTGTACTCCTGTGACATACCAGTCGACTGGAGACATGCTAAAGTAACCCCAGTCTTCAAAAACAGTTCTAAAATGTGTATAACAAATTACAAACCTATTTCGTTAACGAGTGCTCCTAGTAAACTGATGGAGCATGTCATATATTCACAAATAATGAATCACTTGTCTTCCAATAATCTATTGTTTGCAAACCAGCACGGTTTTCGACGGTCTCTCTCATGTGAATCGCAACTTTTTGAATTAACTACAGATATTCATGAAAGCCTACATGCCAAGACAGATATTCATGCCATCTTCATTGATTTTTCAAAAGCCTTCGATAAAGTTCCCCACTGTCGATTGATTAAAAAACTTCACTCTTTTCATAATGACAGAGGCGTTATAAATTGGATCTAATCATTCCTAACATCTAGAACTCAGTATGTTTCTCTTCATGAACAGGCTTCTACGACCATGCAAGTAAGATCAGGTGTACCGCAGGGAACCGTGCTGGGACCGTTATTATTTCTGATTTATGTTAATGATTTGTCTCTCTGTATTAACTCGACTCTAAGATTGTTTGCAGATGATTGTGTGATGTACTCTAGAATCCATAATGTAAACGACTGTAGCACTTTGCAAAATGACCTTGTCAAGATCGAGTCTTGGTGTGGAAAATGGCAGATGGAGATTAATGTTCAAAAAACTAAGTCCATGGTCTTTAGTACTAAACGTGTTCCGACAAAATCTAATTATACTCTTTTCAACAACCACGTAGAGCAAGTGATACACTATAAGTACCTCGGAGTTTTCCTAAGCAGTAATCTTTCTTGGGAATATCATGTTAAGCATATGTCAGCCAAAGCTAACAAATCACTCGGTTTTCTCCGACGTTCCCTCTACCTCGCATCTCAAGAAACTAAACTAACAGCTTATACCGCTCTGATACGACCCATTCTGGAATATGCTTCAGCCATCTGGAACCCTCACCAAGTCTTCTTAGAAAAAGAATTAGAGTCAATTCAAAAGAAAGCAGCTCGTTTCATTTTGCGAAACTACAACTTCCCAGTAGGTGTAACCTCTCTAAAATCATCTCTACAGCTTCCTCTTTTGAACGACCGTAAAACGTTAAACAGACTGAAATTGCTTCACAAACTTTTTTATCACTCTCCATCTCGTAAGTCGATCTATTGTAAACCTGCCACTTTATCTCACGCCGACTTGACCACCCCTGCAAATTACACCTTGACATTCCCAGAACTAACCTTTACAAGTTCTCACCTCTTCAGCTTCCTATTAGTGACTGGAACCAACTACCCGAAGCCATTGTCACAATAATAGACACACAGAAATTCGCCGATAATGTTGCCGTTCATCTCCATCTGTGATAATTTTCTTGTTTTATATTACTAGCGTTCTTTTGTTTTGACACTGTCCTGCCAAATGTCCCCCCTCCCCCCCTTTGTGATACCCCTCGTGGGTCTTAAGGCGAACCAATAAATGAAATGAAATGAAATAACATTAATTTTAGAGCATTTCGAAGAAAAATCTGGTTTTTACTCAATTAGTGAATGATGCCGTGTTTTACACCCATTTTAAAAGTCAAAACCACGCCTAATGCCATAGAAAAAAATAGTTGGCTGTTTAAATAAAACTATTTTAGGAAAGTGTTAAGAACCTTGGAGATAAAGCCCGGATTTCTTTTTTTTATTCTTGTTAATGTTCGAGCGCGACGCTTGTGACGATTAACGTGGAACGGCCCAATAATATCTTTTCTGAAGATGTATAGAAGCAGTTTTGCTGGAATTCCTCAAATGTTTTAGAACTTTGCGACTTCTAAAGTGCGCAATCAAACATAGTTGTTATATATTTTAACCAGAGTCTACAAACACTCTAAACTATTTAAACATACGTAGGCAAAACCTGACGTCAGAAAGTGCCCATCTTAATTGGCGTCCGATGGTCACGAACAATATAACATTCGGTCAAAACAATAATCTTGATCCCTTCGAGCTGCGTTGCTGAATTCTCGGCTATGCAAAAATATCTTTGTGCAGAGGTCAGCGCCGCGTGCTTATCAAGATTAAACGGGTTGAATCGACGCTGTGATAGATTATATGTGATAACAGTCTGCTTCAGTCGCCTTTAAACCTAGTCTCCCGCAGGTTTGTAACTAAAACAACTGCTGCCGTTGTGGTGTAATCATTCTGGAACCTGGTGTGCTAAAAAAAAAAAAGATGTATACCGTCGCTGCTTTGTTTACCGTTCTGATCATTCTGGGAATCATACTTTTAAGGTGAGTTAGTTCATGCATTCAGTTATTTGTCCTTAATTCTTTCCTGACCACGAGAAAAGTAGAAATTTTCAGAGGATTCATGCAAACGCTTTTATTTTCCTAACTAACTTGCCTACGGAGCAATATGACACATCAAAATGTTGCCAATTAGTTGTTTTTCTTAAAAAATATTTAAAAATGTTATTCCTTGAATGTACAATGTATGTTCGGAAAACTTAATAAAAGCCAAAACTTCTACAGCTATGTAAAAAAATTAAAAAATACTAAAAATTCGGAATACAGAACATTTGCCCCCGCCCCAATGGCTATTACTTCTGAAAGTTCTTGTACTCTAACCGACGTTGTCTATTTTTGGCTCGTCGGATAATTAGCCTCCGTAACACGTGTGTTTTTCAACGAAGGAATGCTTATATTGGTTAAACACAAATAGTGCACCTAACGTCTTCAGCAGAATGCATTCTTTGTGTCCTACCTTGGTTTCGCCATAGCCTTGATCGCAGATCCTTCCCATTTAGCATTTCTGTCTCCCTTGTTGGGAACATAAAGCGTGCATGCCGGCTCAGATGAGCATTGGAAATCATAGTAGTGCTTACCGACAAAGATCTAAGTGACGCCTACATCTTTTAAATTGTCCTCAGAGCTCTTGAGGTCTAAACATATGCCCCAAGGCAGGTTAATCATGTAAATAATGCCATTTTTATCACGAATACTGATGAAACCAGTTAGCCTTGTTAGACAAGTGCAACCATCGTTCCCAGCACTTTTTGGACAACTCACCAGCTTTTGATTAAGCTTAAACCCACATTAAAATTTAAACTAGAGTTCTTCGGCTATCCACGAGATTGTGGAGCATAATTCTCCGCACTTAATTTGATTTCTTGGTGGTACTTGAAATTTATCGATCACCGGTGATCGATGGCCAATAGGCGCGCTCAGGAAAAGGTCACAGGCTCCGAGGGGCATCAGTTGTTGCGGTTAGAGAAGTAGAGCGTATCCCCGAAAAATATTAAGAGTTTTTCCACCACAAAAAATAAGCGACGCATCGCAAACTTCTTTGTCTCCGCCCAAATAAAGCACTGGCGATCCGGACCAGACGCCAAAGTTTAAGAACTAACCGTTATCTTGTGCAAGCGTTACCAATGTTTTCTGAAATGTTGTTGGAAAATGGGGCGTGATATCGGCAGCTGACGGCATGAGCTCAATGCATTTTTATAAATTATCTTTTACCTTTGGAATAAGATAACATGTTAGTTTGAAACTTTGAAATCTGCTCCGTACTGATATCACTGCATTTTGGCGGGGAGTGAGCATTTCGCGATCCCTAGGTTTTTCCTTTGAGGTGGCAAAAATACTGTAAATAATTTTTCGGGGACACCCTGTATATTCTGTCTGTGCCATCAAAGGTAATGAGCATAAAATAAGCTAATTAAGTTAATATTCAAATATGCAGGCTTAAAATAGTTTTGCAATGCATAAAATGTTATAGTGATCGCTCATGAGAATATAGCAAACAAAGAGGTACACCATTTGGGTGTTTATTGTTTATAAGCTGAGGCATTGAAATATAAATGGCTTGTCGAATTTTTTGTGATATGTGCTTAAAATTATGTTTAAACTATCTAAATAAATTCTAAACTAAGATAATTTTGGGGTATTTGCAAAAATTGTAAAAATATATGGGAGTTCAACTTACATTAAAGTGAAATGCTTGAGAATTTCGAAATAAATTTAGATCCCGAAATGTAAGTCTGCTTATAGAAAGTCAGTGCTTTAAATAATATAACGTTAAAATTTAAACTAATTAGCTCAAGTATTATTAGAGCGAAACGAAACAATATACGTGAATTATGATCCAATATTTATAGCAAATGAATGACTAATTTCGTAAATTTCGCGTTAAAAATATTGCAAAAAAATCGTTTTATACAGGTAGGTATTCAATGTTCGACACAACAGAAATATCCTTTTTGCACGAGATATACGTGATACCGCTGTTGACGATGATGAGTATGCTAATATTTCTACTTTGTGGACTGGATATGTTTACAACTCACAAGCTAAGTTATTTATTTCAAAATTAACTTTTAAATTAGTAACTAAATAACTCAAAAAATATATGTTTTTAACTTAAACGCTGTTATGCGTAAAATTTTGTGCCGAACCTCATGATCTAACTCACTGTGCCACAGCTATAAAAGTAATTTCAACATAGTGAAACTATGGACACTGCCCGAAACGTTTTGTGCAAACAGCAACACTTTTTGTTAAGTTTGCGTAGGAAATGTATTTATTAAGACCAAAATGTATCTCCAAACTTTCTGCCAAAAATTATAGTATCCCACAGCTCTTGCAATGTTTTTGTGTCAAAAAGACACGAAAGACATGTGATTGATTGCTCGTGCTCAATCTGTGGCGCTTCGTCGGCACTTCAGTTAAAATAAAAGTTGTTTGGCAGGCTGATAACATTCAACAGAAATTTGACAGCTACATTTGGTGAACAGTAATTGTTGCCTTGCAAATTGTTTGAAAAGGCTCGAACAATCACTTGAAGAAATGTCGGTTGAGGAACGGATATTCATAAATTCCTTGAACTGTGCGCACGTGACACTATTGATATTAATTGTATAAATAATCCTCGGAACATTGGGTGAAGATTTTACTTGCGCAAATGATAGTTTTAAGACTCTCATCAAATATTCGGCGACGGTTATTGTCACCTTTCGGTACTCGTTGTTTGATAAGATAAATTGCAGTAGGGGCAACTTTTTCACTGAGGATAATTTATCATGTCGTAGATTTCTAGCAGTTATAATGTAGCAATCAATGCTATTAAATACCTGCTGTTGGCAAACTTTCTAAGACGCTTCTACGCAGAACGCGAACCCTCTTATCCGGCCAATGTTTACTGCCAGTTCTTTGCCGCACGACCTCTCTCGCATGCTGCGGCTTATTTCCCAGCTGCTGTTGAAAAGATCTGCCGTCGTAGGCAAAAAGGATAGCGCTGCAATCGAGTGGTGATGATGCACGATAACGAGAAAAAAAAAAATAAGGTAAGAGATGTGTGTCCGATATGCGTATTAATCTAACTTTGTTACAAAATAATTTAGAAGTGCAAAATTTTAGTTAATCACGAAGGCTCATATTTCCATGCGCGTCGTTGAGCGAGCGCGTACGCGGCCGAATTGCTACCATGCTTGGCTGTCGCACGGAAAATCTGGGTTCGATTCTAGCGAGCTAAATGTTCTTTTTATTCTTTCTTCTTGGCGCTCTCGAAAATTCGAGAACTTCCTTGTCTGATCGACTTTCGAATGTTCTAAGCGCCGAACGTTCTAGGCCGAATGTTCCAGAAACCCACGCAACTACAATACTTGCTCCGCGTGGCATGTCGGAGTCAGCCTCGCCCCAGCTCTCGATCCTGCTGTCAGGGGTCATCGACGCCTGTGACGCTATCCTTTTTTTCTATTTGTTTTGGGCACAAGTTCGCCCCCTTAAACGTTTAGCTTGCTTCAGTTTTCATTGCATCATCAATTGTCATTGTTGACATTTTGGTAGAGGTGCGGGGTACCGCATTCGATGCCGTGAAACGTACCCCTCAGAAGATCTGTCGAGTTCGATCATTTTCCAGTCCCGGAAAACCAACCCCCGCCGACGAACCCCACACCCCACCCAGCCGCCGCAACCAAGACCAGCCTCGGGAGTTCGGTCAACTTCCAGAGCAGCCGATGAAGAATAAGACGCCAAGGATGAACACCACGTCACAGCAGACGGAACGGCACCGACGTCTATCGTCTACGTACAGGCCCCACCTAGGAGGGGCGGTGAATTTCAGTGGCAATCTTCATGAAGATGTGGACGACTGGTTGAGCCACTGCGAGCGTCGCCCGGTTCAACTAATGGGGGCCTGAGCAGAGCCTGCGGAATTTTACTTCGCTCTGGAAGGCACGGCGCACACCTGGTTCGAAAGCCACGAAGCGTCAATTTCGGCTTGGGAAGACTTCCAGTCCGAGCTTCGACGCACCTTTGCCAGCCAGCAGCGACGTCAGCGGGCCGAAGAACCTCTCCAAGCAAGAAGTAAAGGGCCAAACGAGAACGTCACAAGTCTCTTCGAAGACGTTCTCCGCCTCATGAGCCGCCCCGAGCCCTTCCGCCGCTCTCGTCGAGACAGCCTGTCCCCCTATCTCGTCGCGAAAACTAAGTGCGGCAACGCCTGGAGTTGGCGTTGCCGAACGCGACCGAAGTAAAGAGCCTCCAAGAACGCCGGAGCGTTCCTACTTTCTCGACGCCACGCATCGCAACGACGCACCTGCTACGGTGCCCAACAACCTTAACTTTGGTATCGACGGCCACGACGCATCGGCGCTAGTTGACACTGGACCAGACTACTCAGTATTGAGTGGGAGGCTCTCTCGTTGCCTTCGAGAAGTCTCGACGCAATGGGATGGACCTGAAATACGAACCGCCGGAGGACACCTCGTTACGCCTCTCGGGAGGTGCACTGCTCGCGTTGAGAACCACGGTGAGACGTGGCCTGTGAAGTCTCCGCAGTTTGCCATTATTTTTGTTCCTTTCGCTTATTTTGTATCCCGGCCCGTCGCATCGAAACGATGCCCTAAAATGGGGGAGCAATGCCACGCGTGTCGCTGAGCGACTGCGTACGTGGCCGAATGGTTACCGGGTTGGCTGTCGCGCGGAGGATCTAGGTTCAATTCCAGTGAGCTCAACGTTAATTTATTTATTCTTTCTTGGCGCTCTCGCAAATTCTAGAACTTGTTTGTCTCATCGAGGTACGAATGTTCTACGCGCCGAACGTTCTAGGTCGAGTGTTCCAGAAACCCACGCGACTAGGAAAGGTGCTCCGCGTGGCAAGCCGGAGTTAGTCTCGCCCCAGCGTTCGATCCTGTTGTTACGCCCGAATCGACTCCTGCGACGCTAGCCTTTTTTTTCTATTGTAGCGTGAGTTACGCTAGCCAAGGTTGCGCAGTTTCGCGTGGCTCCTGGAGAGCCGTGCTGTGCATGCGAGAGGAGCAGTGACGTCACGCGGCGCACAGCCGGCGCCCCGGAGCCGCCGCCGCGCGCGACTCGCCGGTCTGCGCGTTCCAGAGGAGTGACGTCATAGCCGCGGCAGACGCACTGGCGCCGCCGCGTGCCCAGCTGTGCGCCTCCGTTGCGCAGTAGCCGAGTCTGACACTGCACCGGAGCCGCTTGATAGCGCCTCTCATTTTGCTTCTTTTTTTTGGGGGGGGGGGGGGGGGGGCGGCACAAGTTCGCCCCCTTAAACGTTTAGTCTGCTTCAGATTTCATCGCATCATCAATTGTCATTCGTGACAATATAGGCAGCGCTTTACAAATAATCTTAATGTCCGAACTGGTTTTTAAAAATTACCACCATATATCGATATTTGTTTCCTTGTTTAACATAGATATCAGTTGTTATGTCACCAAAAAGAAACGACTCTCCTTAGCTGTTTCTGAAATCTCGTGAGTAAAGGTTCTTAGTAATTGCCCTATTTCATTTTTTTGTTTAGACAGTTTCTTTTGATGACTTCATGATATATTTTTCGATTTATATAAACTAACAATAAAAACGTAGGTTTGTGTTATTCAAATATTTTTTTATAAAATCGGTGGCAATATTTTTTAAACTCAATATAGCATAAAAACAAGTGCGATTTCCACCAATATGCTAGGTGAACAAATGCAATAATTTGAGAAATGCTAAACTAAAAAACATATAGGATATTTTTCAAGTGCCGACAGACGACAAATGTTTTATTATTTGTGTGCTTTTAAAGAAATCGTTTGACCCTTCTCAGTTACACTCTGCAGATGCATTGTTTTTTTACGCCTATGGCCTTATCTCGATCTGGTACAAAAGTAAAATGGATAAGAATAAAAATTAAAAAAATATATATGTAATTGGAAGATTATCAAAGCCGAGCTGAAAAGCTATCATCAATAAACTCTGACTCAAAATATTTTTAACAACGCCAGATTGGACAATAAAAATTGCAAGATCAACATAAGAAGTACCAAATATGTATTACGTGTCTGTTTTACAGATGGAGACAGAAGACCTTTTCTTACTTCAAAGACATTGGAATTCCTGGGCCCAAACCAAACCTGCTTTGGGGAAACCTTTGGGAATACCACGAAAAGGTGATTTTGGTTGTTTATTCTGATCTGTGAGCTAAACGCTGAGAAAGCATATATCTTAAAAATACAAGACTCAAAGGAGAGAAAGAACGACCAAGTCTACACCTGTTGAGTGTCGATTCTATCACCTCAGGGTTATGGAATATATGTTGCAGAGTCTCCTGCACCCTTGCCTTAACTTTGTTAATTTTCGCATAAATTTATACACCAAGATATGGTGCGCGCATTCGATTAAAGATAAGGATCTTACAGTTTTATTTTAAATTACTCGTTCTAAGAGTGTATTCTTCGCAATGACAGAAAATCTAGTGACCTAGAATGATTTATTGCTGTTTTTGAGGAATGTTCTTGCCCAAATATAAATGACAATAATAATTGTTAATTAAAATCATATCTCATGGGTTATGTTACCGTGTAATATTTTTGTTGTTAGTAACAGCGTACTAAAACTTAAAAGAAAAATTAAATTAGATAACACCGTTTTTTGAAGTCTGGATTTCACGATAGTTCACATGCATGTTTTAAGCAATTGCCTTACATTTAAGCATAGAACTGAAAAGGAAGGTACGATTTATTGTTGAGGGACGATAAGTCATTTAACATGTTCCAGTAAAATACTGCTTAGCAGTATGTTTCAATGATAGCATCCGGATAAAACGCGAAGAGCAGATGGCTTGGAAGATTGGTTAGATATTTATGTCATTAAAATAATAATCAGAAGGGAAGTTGCAATTTGCGCCTAACATACTATTAACAAATCATTTTAAAATATCTACGGTATTTTAGTTGTTTAAAGTTCATTTACCAGATATCATGTTAACATGAAGACAGCTAAGTTAGCTGTCATCAGGAAAGACGCTACAAGATTTTTTTTAAGTTATTCATACCTCTTAACAATATCGTGTCAATCAACCCCTTTAAGTGGGGTGAATGGTATGCACTTTAAAGCATTCACTAAAAAAAATCCTTGACCTGATTCGGGAGACGTTTTTCGTACAGCTTACTTGAACAATCAATGTAACTCTTATTGACTTATTTTGTACACTTATTACCAACAGGACTTATACCAGGCTGTGAAAAAATGGTGCAAGCAATATGGCGATATATTTGGGTAAGAGTCTCTAGGCTATCAACTTTGAAAGAGTGGAGAATATAACAACTAAAAATATTTACCTGAAATTTAAAATGTTTGATTGTCCTAACTTTTCTGCAGATGTATTTTCATCTAGGTTTTGACAATAGTTTCCGTACAGTTCACTTTCATAGCGCGGGAGAATTTTCGCCATAAAGCATATACACGTTTGAATTAGTCTTCCGCACATAAATATGGTCTTTCATTTCAACTTAAATAAAAATGCACGTTTACCCGACTGTAATAATTTATAAATTAAGCCGATATAGGTTTCTCGTTATACAATAAGGCCGTCTTAAAATAATTACTTCAACTGCAGCAGTTGTTCATAACACGAAACCTATGAACCACTGGGGAACCGATGCGTGTAATACGTATTATACGCCTCGCAAGTGGGCTCATTTTCGTCTTCTGCGCATGAGAAAGGAAGTAGCGGTGACGTCAGAACGCCGAGCCCTGATTGGCTGATCGCGACCCCCTATCTCAGCGTCGTCTGCTCCTTTGCAACGTCGTCTGCTCGCAACGTCGTCTGCGTCTGTCTTACCTTTCCTGCGACTTTCAGAAGTGCAGGTCTTTACAAGCAAGCTCGACTTCGCCTTTCAGAGAGGGCAGGCGAAATAACTCGAGCGGTACGTTGTTTTTGTCTAATAACTAGCAGACGCGCATCAAGGAGGGAAGTCAAAGGACTCACTGGCGAGGTGTCCCGAGGCGCCGAGGTTTGTTTGCTAAGAACCGAGAGTGAGCGTGTCATGGTCCGCAAGTTCCCTCCTAAATATTTTTTTCCTCCTTTCGTGTGCGGCGAGACCCCTCATTCTTTAAAGGGGCCCACCAACAATTTTTTGACCGGTTTGAAGTTCGCGCTGAAACGGAGCTCCATGAAAGCAGGAACACCGAGGAAAAAAGATATTACAGAAATTCGCAATATTTTGTGAGTTATTAGCAAACTAAATATTGCAGAAAACAACTTTAAATAAGCAAAACATTGCGCTTCATGACGTAAAATGGAACAGTTTAGCGATTGGAGGAAAGCGGTTGGCCAATTGGACGCGAGTTTGGTTGATAGCCCGTCGGCCCGGTCGGCTCGTCGGTCATTAGGCCTAGCTGCAACCATCGTAGCTTTGGGATCGGGTTGCCATCATCGATGAATGTACCGGGCTTATCGGATTTTGAGTGCGGATCTGGGCGTCGCGCCGTACGAGGACACTCCACGCAAGCGCCGCGTCTCTGCCTCAGTCCGCTTCGACAGCCGCGGAAGACTCGTCTCCCGCAACTCCGCCTCCGGAGCCACCTCGGCGAGTAGGAGGTACAAACTGATGAGCGTTCCCTTTGAGCACCATATAAGCTGGGTCCCGTCGCCGTACTTCACTCGAACAGTGAAAAGTCCGTCACAGCACTAAAAGAAAATAAGGGTTCCCCTGGCTCCTCTTACTGCTCTTAGTTGACCGGGACCGGGGGCGCACAAGTGAAAATACGATGCGCGTTGACTGCACGGATCACTTGTCGTCTGCTCGCGATGGTACGTCGCGGGCGCCGCTGGGAGGCGCGCATGAGCGACGAGGCGAAGAGCCGTGTATTGGGAGAGTTCGGCCAACAGGCGGAGCAAAGGCCGCCGCCAGCGCCGAATATTCCCCCCGCGCTTAGAGCGTAAACTAAATTTGTGACACGGCGTCGACCAATCAGGAGACCGCGACGCCAGAATATTGCAAACGACATTCAAAGCGTGAAATAGCTCCATCTCACAAATGTCGGCAGTGAAGACAAAGGTACAGGCGCGTGAACCTAGCTCAGCAAACGCTTTTGTTTGTATGTGAACTCGTGCGTAGGAGCCACTTTCCAAAGCCACGCGCTCGTGCCCATGCCTTTCTCTGCACTGCTGATCTTGGCTTGTTAGAACAGCGTCCTGGAGACGCGGTGTCCCGCTAGGCTCGTGCGCTGGCTTTGGCAGTGCTTTCTTTCACCGTCTCAGCTGAGACGCTGTTTCTAGCAAGTTGGCCCTGGTTTGGAGCGCACGTTCGTTTATTCTACACTTGAATATTGGCGTGACAAAAACATCGCACGCACAAAGTTTTCAGTCACTGAGAGTTACACCTTTTAACTCTAGCGACGCTAAAACGGCTTGAATTAGTCGTGTCACAAATTTAGAGCTCACGACCACCGATAGGGGCTGTTTCGCGGCCTGTGGTTGGCCCCGAGATGCTCGCCTATTCAAACCAATGTATGGCCAAACTCTCTCGATAAACGGCTCTGACGAGGCGTTGTTTTCGCCCTTTTTGAACTTTAAATTACTTTGCAACTTTATTAGCTCTATAAAGATGACTTGTTAGAGAAATAATGACGGTTAGCGTGTGATACACTTTATTTCGCTTCAAAATGCCTGGCACGGCTCTCGCCAATCACGAAACCCAGAGAGTGTGACGTATTGTGAAAGGGAGCGCCGTTATGCGCGCGCATTCGGCACCTTGCGGCGCCACCGTCGGAGGAGGTGTTTCCGAATTGTCAAATTAAAATATGATGCGCTAATATTTTCAAACTCTTTCGTTGTCCACTGGGTTTTCGGGACCACTAGCGTGTAGAAACCGCAAAAAAAAAAGTCGACGCTCAAATACTGTTGGAGGGCCCCTTTAACGGCGTCGGCAGGTTGGCGCAGTTAACGTGGTCTGCTTTACGTCTGCTAGTCAAAGCGATGGCTGCTTTACCTTTATAATAATAAGCTTTATTTTTTATTTCCCATTACAGGTAATGATGGGGCCGAGAATAAAAGCCGCGATAGACGGCTTGACATGCTCTCGGCCCCAGTTACATTCAGCAGCAGTCAGAGGGAACAAAATAAAATACAAAGGCATTCAATCAAAGAATAAGCACATTTAACGGATATCAATTACCTAGTTAATCTTTAAAGCATATCAATGTACAAAATCTACGTTTACATAATAAATACAAATACATGGACATGAAGGGAATTATTAACAACTTACCGAGAACATAGAGATACAACATCGAAGATATACAAAACCAAATATCAGTAGTCTACATCAAAGGTATACATGACAGAACGTAATTCATTTAAACTCAATTTATCTATATCAATATTGTGTAAAATTAGTGAATTGAGAAGTCTTGGGACTCGGTAGGCTAACATTTCTTTGCCAACGTTCAATCGACACGTTGCTATTTGCCAATAATCGGGGTTACCAGTTTGATACGTTAAAACATGTTTTTGTAAATTTGACAATGTTACCAAGGAAGACGTGTTATGTTGCAATTCTTTTTTAAGGCTTGTGGATAGTCTATAGCTATACATATTTTTGATACTAAGTATATTATAAATTTTGAATAAGTTTTCTGTATGCGGCAAATAGGGTGCGTTTGCAATAGTTCTTAGTATTCTTTTTTGAATTAAGTGTACTTCCTCCAAGTTTGTTATTGTAGTTGTGCTCCAGACTAAAGAACAGTAATTCAAATGAGAATAAAATAACGATTTATATAACAAGATTTTAATCGATGTTGGAAGTATATACCGGTGCCTGCATATCAGCCCTACAACCTTAGATAGCTTTTTATTTAGATACGCAATATGATGGTCCCAGGTCATATTATGAGAAAACACTACACCAAGTGTTTTAAAATTCTCTACCAATTCGATGTCTACTGAGTTTAAGGTTATCCTACATATTGATGGAATAACTTTATGTTTTGTCCGAAATATAACAGCTTTAGTTTTGCTAGTATTCATTTTTAGAGCGTTCCTGTTGGTCCATGATGGTATTTTATCTAATACTAAATTAATTTTTGACACGCGCTCTTCTGCATTATCAGAAGCATAGAGAAGTGTTGTATCGTCTGCATACATTACAATTTTAATAGACTGGTCAATATTTACTATATCATTTACATAGACATTAAAAAGAAATGGACCTAAAATACTTCCCTGTGGTACCCCTGAGGAAATTTGTTTTATATTAGAACAAAAGTTACCGCAACACACATATTGTTTCCGATTTTCGAGATAGGACCGTAGTAGATGCAAGGCTTTCCCCCGAACACCATAAAATTCGAGCTTTTGTAATAACAATTCGTGGTTTAAATAATCGAAAGCTTTAGTAAAATCAATATAAACCCCTAAAACAAGTTTCTTTTCCTCTAAGTTGCGTAAGATAAATTCTTTTTCTTCAAGTAAGGCAAGTTCCGTAGAACAATGTTTTTAGAATCCAAACTGCGACCTTGTAATGAGTTCATACTTTTCGAAAAAATTTGACAATCTTACATGAATAAGTTTTTCAAGCCCTTTTGAAAACACGGGAAGTATTGAAACAGGTCTATAGTTATTAATGTCATTCTTATCACCTTTCTTATGCAGTACAGAAACTTTGGCAATCTGCATACGCTTTGGAAATATACCTGCAGATAAACACAAGTTAAATATATGAGTTAAACAATGCACGACTAAGTCTAATACATATTTTACGGGTCTAATTTTAATATCATCTGCATCTCTACTGCATGTATTATTTAAGTTCATAAATACATTAAAGACCTCGGAATCGCTAACGGGATCTAAGAATATTGAATTGAAGTTTCTATATTTAATATATTCGCAAGCCTTATTGTCGTGAGCTAGAGAAACTAGATTTACAAAGTAATCATTAGATACATTAGCTATAGCAGTATCTTTAACTTCTTCGCCGTTAATATGCAATCTATGTTGTCATGGTTCTGATTATTTTTTCTAATTGAGTTTACTTTTTTCCAAATAACATCAATACGTCCAGCTGAAGATCTAAAACTATTGTGATAATACCGTTCCCTAGCGGTTCTTAGTTCCTTCGTTAACTGGTTGCGATAAGCTTTAAACTTTGTCAAATCATCTTGATTTCTTGATTTGTTAAATCTTTGGAATAACTTGTTTTTTTCATTAATTTTCGATAAAAGACTTGGGGTAATCCATGGTTTCCGAATTCTACATGATTTTTTCGTTTTTTTTTTTTTTTTTTTTTGTAAGGAAAATTTTTTATATAGAGGCGTTTAAAACTCTCTAGGAACGTGTCGTAAGCTACATCAAGGTCTGTTGCAGCAAAAACATTGTTCCAGTCAGCATTTTCAATATCATTACGAAACATGTCCAGATTATAAGGGGTGATATGCTGAAAGTGCCTAAATGACTCTGCATTTTTTTTGTGAGAAAGACTATCATTTACACATAGGAATATAGGTAGGTGATCGCTTATATGGGTGGTAAGTATACCAGCTTTCAGACATACGTGATCAATGTTTGCAATAAAAAGGTCAATAAGAGTTTCCGTGTGCACTGTAATTCTTGTTGGTAGAGTTATTATGTTAGCATATCCATACGTTGTAAGTAATACTTCAAATTCAGTTCTAGGCGTAGTATCAAGTAGCATATTAATATTTAAATCTCCTCCAATGATTACCTTCAAGTTATTATCACTACCGAATCCCAAAAACCCCTCAAAATATGCAAGAAAAGTATTAATATTGCCATCCGGTGGACGGTAAACCACAGATATAAGCATATTTTCTGCCACCAAAGATAACACTTTATAATCCTTTGTCATAGTACAAAAAGTAGATAATAATTCGGTTTTGATGCTTTCTTCAATCAACAAACATACACCTCCGCCACGATTAGAAACACGACTTAAACAGTAGTGGTTATAAGATGGCAGCCTAAAAACATCTTCTTCCTCAGTATACCATGTCTCGGTAAACATAATTATATTGAATTTAATTGAAAACTGGCTAAAAAGACACTCGAGATCTGTTACTTTATTTCTAGCAGACCTTGCATTTAAATGAAAAACTTTCAGTGACGACTCAAAACTGCCTTCAAGATATTGTGAAAAATCAGCGGGAAGTACGTATGGTGATTCTTTGATGAATTGCGAAGGCCCTAGTATCTAGACAATAAAGACCTCGAGCTACGAATGGATCGCTTTCAGATCATCTTCGCTTCTAATCACATAGGCGTCATCACCATCTTTGCGCCTGATAAAGACTTTTCCATTCCTATGCCATACGTACAGTCGGGGACAAAAGTCTCCAGGACGTGCGAGCTGCGGCTGAAACGCATCGCTCTGCCATCTGCCGGCGGGTGGCCTGGTTTCGAGATCACACAAAAGCGCATGCGCGTCCTACTCTGCCTGCAAACATGTGTGTTTTCCCGCTCTTCTGTGGCACAGTGCCTAACTCGGAATCGGGCGCGTGGTACCACCTCGGAGATAGCGCTGGCGGCTGACGAGCGTCTGCTACACATTCCGAAACTCGAGATACCGCCTGGGGCATTTCGCCGCATTTCGCCGTATTTCGCCGTGTCAGCGCACCTTGCCTTATAACGAGTTGAACTTATTGCTCAGTCGAAATGCCGTGACTTCTTGCTTGATATGCGCCATGTCAGTAAGCGCTATCTCCGAGGCGGTACCACGCGCCCGATTCCGAGTTAGGCGCCGCGCCGCAGAAGTGCGGTAAAGCGCACATGTTGGCAGGCACAGTAGGACGCGCATGCGCTTTTCTATGATCTCGAAACCAGGCGACCCACCGGCAGATGGCAGAGCAATGCGTTTCAGTCGCAGCTCGCGTGTCCTGGAGACTTTTGTCCCCGACTGTACATGAAGCCTTTTCCCTTCGTCCATTCTTTTGCCTTGGCTCCTAGTTCACGATTTTGCTTCGTCAGATTTTCATTAATGAAGTATTTGTTTCCAGTGTTTCGGAACTTTCCCCTCCTGCTCAACCATGCGTCCCTTGTTGTTTGCGAAGCAAAGCGGACAATAATGCCAGGGATTTTATCTGGCTTTGAGGGCAGACGGTGAATGGCTGTTACTTTGGCTTCAGCTAACTCAGGCAGTTCTAGGCTGGGAGCTATTTCATGTATTTTGCTCATTAGATCCTCGTCTTTCGTCTTTGTGATACCGTGAAATTCAAGGTTGAGCTTTCGGTTTCTCCATTCGAGGTCATGAAGTTCATTCCTGAGCCGCTTCACCTCCTCACCATTGTCTTTTCCCTCGAGTTCCGCCACTTTATTTTTTAGTTGTTTAATTTCTTCCCTCTGTTCTTTGACACTTTCTAATATTTCATCATATTTTGCCGACATCATGCTAATGGATGCTTCGATGCCTCCTACAGTTTATTTGAGATCTAAGAGTTCATCTAATTTGTTGTTCATGGAAACTAACATGGTCGATACGTCAACATCCGATTTCGGTTTATTGGTCGCGCCTTTCTTAAGTTTTGAGGTTCGACAAGTGGGGCATTTCCACGCGCTACGATAGGTTTCGCCCTTTGTTTTTAGTGTTACTTCAGAGATACCCGCACAACTACCGCAATGATACGTGGAACCGCATTCACTACACATAATTGACTGCTCATCATCGAGAATTTCCTCTTGGCATTTCAAACACAACGTATCGGTCATCTTTGATAGCGTGCATAGACCAAATAGCAGGCACAACAGGCAGCAGCAGCGACAAGGATATAATTGCCTTAGGAATGATAGTGAAATAAACCAACCTGGAATGACGTACTACAGAACAGATTATCGTTTGTTGCTGTTGCTCGTCGCTGCTGCCGCCAGAATGCTGCGGCTCACGTTGGTGACGGCTTTTATGGCAGGATTTCTTGCTCAGAGGTCGCTCGGGTCTGGTACCATGGGCGGGGCTGCACGCTTCTCTTCGTTGGATGAAATCACGATGGTCCGTTGCTTCCAGTAACACGTCACAGCCGATCCCACGCTGCAGCTTCCGCTTGTACACGGCCAGGCGTTCAGCAGATAACTGGAATGACGTACAGAACAGATTATCGTTTGTTGCTGTTGCTCGTCGCTGCTGCCGCCTTTCCTGCGTCTGTCGGAGATTCACCGCTTTTTCACCGGCAAGAGTCACCGTTGCCTCGGGAAAATTAAGGTCAGGAATCAAAGTGTAATACGGGAAGGGTTCACGAGGGTCGCGCGGGCATATTCCATTCACCACGCCAGCCGGTCGTGGGCAGACTGTCGCCGAGTCGCGGAGTGCCCGCTAGGCCTAACTGCCGAGCTCGCTTGGTCGCGTTCAGTGGAATCGTGGCCGTTGGAGTTTTTCCCCGGTGTTTGTGGATCCAGCGTTCTTGTTCGTCGGGGTGTTTCAACTACTTTTTACTTTTTTCTAGCTGCTTGAAGTCGGGACGCGTGAGAAGCGCACGTAGAAAAATAAACGTCCGTGGGGCGTCGCGACCTCGACGCTGTCGGCCATGCTGATTTGATCGTAATTAACAAGTGCGTAAGACGGCTTCGGAGCTGTCGTAGGATTTCGTCGTAACCTGCGCAAAACTTCCGAAAATTTTGTTTCGTGAATACGAATTGGTTCTCACGTTTTGTCTTACGCATATTTTTGGCGTAAGATCGTTTCGTGAATCTGGCCTCTGCACTTCCGAAAGTCGCAGGAAAGGTAAGACAGACGCAGACAACGTTGCGAGCAGACGACGTTGCAAAGGAGCAGACGACGCTCAGATAGGGGGTCGTGATCAGCCAATCAGGGCTCGGCGTTCTGATGTCACCGCTACCCCCTGAAGCAGACGAACTTGCCCTCCGCATATGCATCATAATCAGGGTTCCGTGTTTTCGGTCAACACCGATAATACGCGAGAATTAACGCAGGAGTCGGTTTTATCAAAATAGGGGAAAATCTAAAAAAAAACCACCTCGAATGAGAAAATCTAAATCTCCGGGAGAATAACATCATTTATCTACAACTTTTTCGTGCTGTCTTGAAACACAGCGTTTAATAAACTGTATACGAGGCCGCATATCTCTTCGCCTTCACACACTTTTTCATCTTTTCTCGGTACGATGCGTTTTCCGAGTCCCTACGTCATGTGTATTGTTCCTTGTAAGTTCTGATAACCAACGTCAGTGCCCTAATTGCCCTATTTTCTTCAGTAGAAGCCCCGATAAGCCTGTATTTTTCCGACCTTTATAGTTTTTATAAAACACCACGAATCTGTAAGAGGCGCAAAATAAAATACCCCTGAATTCAAGAAACAAATTAACCCCAAAACTCTGAACCCTTATTATAACCAAGCATTTAGATGTTCATTAGCAAACAAAATAAACAGATGATCACGATGATATAAAAAATATTGTCACAAATTATAACCATTGCCATGCTCCGCACATGCGTACCTTTCTCGACTCTTTGTCTATGATTTTTCAGCTTCTACAATGGAGATGTTCCAATGCTCGTAGTGCGGGACCTTGAATTTCTCAAGTACGTCTTCGTCAAAAACTTCTCCAATTTCACTGACCGTGGTGTGAGTATTATTTTTGGCACTAACTCCAATACACATTTATATCGTCTTAGTTTTTCCGGAAAGCATAAGGTGTAAATGTGAATATACGGCGGCGAATTTATTCCCCTCAACTTTTCTACACCCGTCTTTGTGCATTTTTCCCGCGTTTTGAGAACCTCGGTAAATCTTTAATAAACAGCTAAAAAGAAAACAGATATGCAAGGAGCACTACCGTTCACAGAAAACACGTTTGTGTTTAGTTCTGGAAAAGCGAATGCAAAAGGCCATATCATACATCCGCTGAGAAGATGGTGGCTGATACCAGGGCTGGGCAGATATACTTCAAAAAGTATTCGGGAATACAAATACTGAGATACGTGTGTTTTAAGACCCAAAATACAAATATTGAAATACATCTGTCTTTTATGCAACGCGATATCCCTGAAATACTTTTGCAAAACCGGTGAGAAAGTATTCCTGAGTACAGGTACGAGATACAGATACATATAGAAAATACATTTGTTCCCGAATGGTATTAGGTGGGGAGGGTTCAGTTCGTGGAGAATATGAATGGTAATTTATGCTCGTGCTATTTTTTTGTGTCATTTTATGCTGTTCCCCTTACCTTGAACTCTATATTTATCATTAATGCCGCTAAAGAGAACATGTCAGCCCCGTTGAGCCAAATAGTTACAGGACGGTAGACTACGTACCATGCTTGACAAAAAACGTCTGCCCGAAATAAACCCTGTTTTGCCATGAGGGCGAATCTTAAACCGTCTTATTATAAGCATCTGATTCACCCATAGCCTAGGCAGATTGGACAACAGGACCGTGCTTTTTCTTCACTCAACTCCTTTAGAGCGTTCGATCTGCTAAATCAGAAAGAGTGGAGGGCTTTGTGAGAGGAGCTGATTTGGTTATTCTAGCCCCTAAGTTTTTCTTAAACAACAGTTTTTTTTAATGTTGGTGACTGGGATTTATTATGTCATAGTTATTATATGTCATATTATGCCATAATATATATTACGAAGCAACTCGCATTAAACAGATGTTGTTTTATTTTAAAATTTATCTTCAAAATGACAACGAACATAACGAGATACCTAAGCCTGGCAAAGTATCGCGATAAAAGCGACACATCTCAAATGTATCTCGCTACTGAGATACAAATATATTTTTCGATCGTATCTCGATACAGAGGTACAGATACTCGAAAATATCTCTAAGATACTATCACAATATATTTGCATTGCGATACTGCCCAGTCCTGTCTGATACCGTAGTTGCAAAGGGCTTGCAGCTTTAATAATTTTGTCGAACTCAAGGTTAAAGCAAATATGTACTGATTGCTTTTTTGTTTAACCTAAAAAATTTGAAGTTTTCGTTTGATAAATTTAGTCACTTCAGGTTGTTTCTATGGACTGCGATGTCGTGAGGACGATATTGTCTTACACTAGAAGCTGGTACATGTTTTCTGCTTCACAAAATTGTCCTCAAATATATTGTTCGACAAATGTATGTTTCAGTCACAGACCGACCTGGTGTATACGAAGAAATTAAACAGCTTTAAAATCTAAAAGCGACCTTTCACATTTCCATAATTATTCCAAGACACGAGCAAATTTTAAAGCTTTTAGCTCCGGATAATGGCGCAAAACGTGTAAGCTAACCTTATGCTACGGCGTACTCATTTCTTGGCTTTACAGTGTAGGTCAGTATAATCCGTTCTTTTTCGTTGAGTAACGCATTAAATTTTTAATTTTATTCACAGCTTACGATAACTTAGCAAGTGAGTAAACTGTTCATATTCAATCATAAATATTTAGTCGTACAAAAGCCACATTTCATTTACTGTAAGATGTACTATCGGGGAAACATGAAATGCGAACAGAGGAGCGCGTGGCTCGCGGTACAGGCTGCGCCACCTGGATGTGAGCCGAGGGGCGAGAGTCTGTGGCCTACTCCAATGTGTTCACGCCCCTCGCTCAGCGCTCCCCAAGCTTCGGCAGCGCGCCTCTTAGTACGCTGAAAGCTATCACCGCTATCTTTGCTGGCTCAGCGCGTGCGGTGCGAAGAAGCTCGCCGCACGCGCCGAGCGAGCAAAAATAGCGCTGATAGCTTTCAGCGCACTGAGACGCGCACTGCCAAAGCTTGGGGAGCGCAGAGCGAAGGGCATGAACACGTCTAAGTAGGCCACGCACCCTCGCCCCTACGCTCACTTCCAAGTGGCGCAGCCTGTACCGCGAGCCACGCGCTCCTCTGTTCGCATTTAATTATTCCCCGTTAGTACATGGGCCAGAGATAAAGGACGCCAGGTCAAATTGCGAGCCATTTCGGAAACAACATGGTACATTTGCCCTGACGTGCGTGCCAGAGCCCGCTTCTTGAGTAACCAATGCGCAGGTCGGAGCAATGCGGAACGCAAGTCGTCTGCTTCTGTTGCAGGGGTTGCGGGGAAGTCAGAACGCCGAGCTCTGATTGGTTCTGAATGAAGGATAGTGGGTACACCTCAAGACAGCTTGCTTGGAGGCCTACCCACTGTCCTTCAATTAGAGCCAATCAGAGCTGGGCGTTTTTTTGTCGTCATCGCAACTCCAGCGCAAGAAGCAGACGACTTACTCTCCGAAAGAACCACGCGTCTGCTAAAGATCCCGAGATTGAAGCTAGCAGCCCCTGTGGCTTTGGCTACAAACAAGCCCGCTGCTTATAAACAGATCAGCGTTTGCCCACACCAAATGTAAGCGCTGCGTGCGCACCTAAACCAGATTCACGTGATGCGAACCGTGTGCACATGCGCCGTGTGAAAATCAACCCCCCCGCGGCGGAGTAATGTCAGAACCGCACGTAGGTGTTTTAGTTCAGGGTGAGAGGTAGTGGACTGAGCTACATTTCGTCTACGGTGTGTACTGTAATGTCAAACAAACTAAACAGCCGAGAGGTGCAATGCTTACACGACTACTTAATTTCGGCCTGGTGAAAATGAGCTTTACATTACTGTCGTCCAGCTTCATTCCCTAACGATTTTGTAAGCAACCCGAAGAACATTAGGCAAAATAACACTAAATACAGATAAGTAAAGCAGGCATTATTCAACAGTTTTTTTTAACCAGTCATCTGATTACTATCAGGCTGTCAGGCTAGAGCAATGAAATTACCATGACAGAGCATTCAAGATGGTGTATGTTTACCATCTCGATGACTTACCCGAGACTGGGGTGAAATCTGAGAAACGTCAAACGTGGAAGAGAAAGAAAAAAAAGAAGGTGACAGCAAGACAGGGTCTCGAAGCCTCGTTCTCTTCCACGTTTGATGTTCTCAAGTTTTCGCCCAAGTCTCGAGTAATTCATCAAGATGGTATGGTAAAGAGATTTCTCACTTGAAGAATAAACAGGCTTTATAGATTTTATTCGGAGACGTGATCAAAATAGTCGATAATTAAAAATGGGGTAAAATCGAATTTATTTGTTTGTTTACACAGTTTACATAACCGCCATCTGTTGAACGAAATGGAGGAGTGGGTAAATGCTGAAAATAAATCGTGTCACCTTTAGGATATCTACGTATTCTTCACTTAAGGTGCTAGGAAATAAAAATAATTACGTGTTTTTTTGTTGTTTTTTTTGTTTTTTTTTTACGCAGGTAACTATAAGGACCGACGAGATGCATCCAGTCGTTGGGCGAGGTTTGATCCACGTGAAGGGCTCCGAGTGGAAGAACATGCGCGCCTGCATCACTTCCGGTTTTTCCGCCCTCAAGCTCAAGCTGGTGAGAGTCGGGCCGATCGGCTGTATGTAGGCCAACGCGCTGTTTACAAAACGAGCCAACACAAGGTGGGAGGGCACTTCGTGTGCGCTGGGGCCACATTCGCGTGAAGTGGAAATTCTGCACATGCTCCCTGTGAATAGTAGCGCCACCCCAGTGGCGTTACGTCGAGGCCTTATGTTGGTGTTCTCTATAGGCCTGTTTACATCAGGTTTCGTGCAGCGTCCCCAGCGACCTCTGTAAGATATGTTTATGTTGCGCCTCGATTCCGCGTCATCGTGCTCATTGAACGGAGGTTCGCGGCGGCTAAGCTGGCACGATGGCAGTGGTCAACGGAAATTTGTGAAAGAAAACAACGAGGACAGAAAATTAAAAACCTGAACGGGAAGCACGGATACCCGAAGGGCATCTCCGGTCGAAAAGGAAACCAAATTAATGAATGGGTATCGCTATAGTGGCAGGAAATGGGATCACAACCGAAATACTGCGTCAAAGTGACGCAGTATTTCGGCTCTTAAGTTAGCAGCTGGCGCCTGTCCGTTTCGTACGCGTCTTTTTTCGTCCTGTATTTTTCGCGCCTTTTCAACTTTTTATCGATATGTGCAAACTAGCCCAACCAAAGTTTTATTCCGATTTTGAAGATGCGACCAGCTACTCGTTTGGCGGGTGGCAGGCGGGTTAGCCATTAGTCAAGGACCACTGGGCGACGCGTACCGCGGCACCACGGTGAAGTCACCTCGCGGCCGTTCTGCTGACGGTCAATGTTGCTCTCCCTCTAGCAGGTAGTTTGGGTTTTGCCGTAGACGCCGGATACCAAACTTTGAACCCTGATATTGCCGCCCGCAGTGCCGAGAAAGCAACGCTCGGTCACGAACTTCTAGAACATTCGCGTTCATTCCGGTTCTGGTTGTACCTTTCGTCCTGTTTTCTTGTTCTCGAAAGTGCCAGTTCATCCTCGCTTCAAGCACGCGACGCTCCAACTTTTTTTGCCGAACTTTCGAGATAGTGACGCACTGTAGATAAGCAGCTGCCCGCGACCTTGTCGAGTCAGTCGTGCTCTCGCTCTCTGTTACGCCGCCGAATCGCCGCCTGCTCTCCTGCTGCCTCGACGCTCTTTTTTTACTTATTTTGTTTGCCACAAGTTCGCCCATTAAACTTTTTTTTCAGTTCACTGTTCATCTTCTCGTCACCTTCTTATGGCTAGTCCAAACAGTTGAGTTTGAGTGTGCTCGGGTGTGTTTTGTTCGGACTTTGTAACCGCTTAACACAAGAGAACCCACATTGAAGGAAGGGTATGTTGTAAATTGAAAAATTAAAACCGACAGGTAGAGCCCAAGGTCCACGAGGGCCTGCGGGAAGCAAAGATCTCACATGCCGAAGACGGCGGCAGCCGACGGGGCCCGGGACCAGCGCGCCAACGCCGGGAACAAAGAGACGCCCGAGTCAATTTAAAGTTCAAGCCACGCTGTTTACTGAAAGGCCCGCAGCACAGCGCCGCACACTGGGGGCAAGGGTGGTCGTGATGGAGGGTGGCGCCATCTGGGTAGTGTAGAGTTCACTAAACAAAATATTAAACACTATAGGGCACATCTCGAATCATGGAAAGCTTTCACAATTTAATGGCGCGCGCCTCCTGCGGAGATTGGTCGCAAGTGCGCCTGCACTGCATTTTCCTGTGGCGAGGAGGAAAGCAGGCGGAAAGGCGGAGACGTTCGCAGACGACCGACGCTTTCGGCGCCTGTTCGCAGCTCGTATTGCACACGGGGCCCATAAACCACGTGACGACGACCGAGCAGTTGTAGACTTTCTGTAATACAGGCTCTCTACTTAACACACTGACACACTGGCGTCATCTAACGCGTAGCCTTGGAACACCTTTGACCTGCGCATGTCAGTAAACGTGACTTCAGAGTTAAGTTTGGGCAGCACACTTTGTTCCCGACGGTTTCGAAGTTTGACTATGTGAACTGAATTACGTTAATGCTCAGTTCATCCAAACAAACAAACATAAAGAAGACAGTGCAACGTAATGTTTTTATTAGACCCCCAAATCGACCTGAAAGTTTTAGAACACGTGAAGCCACCACATCCCTAGAAGGTGCGGGTAAAATTGAATGTCGGTTTGGGAATCGCATTTATCGGCCGTTTTCTCAATAGCTATATCGAATTTAGTGGGTATTTCAAAACCTTAGTTAGTTCAGGACCCTCGAAAAACCACCAGATTTCCCCTCATACCTCGGCCAACCTTGCGTACATTTTAGGGTTCCGTGTTTTCGGCATTTATTTTTCTAAAAATTAGGGGGTTGTATATTCGAGCTTATGTTTTTTAACATTTAATCGGTGTTTTCATTGTCTGCTTTTAACACCAGAGAGAAATCGGTGTGTATCGGGATTCGGAGCACGCTCTTTGCGACCCAAAAGACGCATATCAGAAAACGCACGTTCTACATTTGTTAATCCTTTCTCGGGAACCATACAAATGCAGGGTTCCCTTTAATTGTATTTCCCCCTTGAAAAATCGAAAACTTACGCTCGTGCGACGTCTATTTCCCTATAAAAAATATGATTGAGGCTCGCACCACGCGCCTTTCTGAGCGGAAAAATCTGGAGCACAGAATTCAGCTGAGGCGCCGTGGTGTGACGACGGGTTAGTAAGCTCGTACAATGAGTTATCACCAAAAACAGACGATCTCAGAAACGTCTTTAGTGCACCTTCAATGCCCCCAATGTCTCTCCCGTGTCCTCTTTTCATTCATGTTCCAGGACAATTATGCCTGGCCTAAATTCTTAGAAATCGTCATGCTGGTAAAGATAAGAGAAGGAAACGGGGCAAGGAATCTGTTTTCGATAGGAAGGAACAACCCCAAACACAGCTCAGTTCGGCTGGTGTTCTGTGTCAACAAGAAAAGAAAAGTAGGATAGAAAATGTGCTCCTGTGAAGCTGTTTTTTTGTTTTTGTTTTTCATCAAAGACAATTTAAGTTTTTTTTTTCTTTTTCACCTTTCTAGAAAAGCCGTCTCGGTGGTTATATTTTTTTTTGTGCTTATTTGTATATACCGAAAACACGGAACCCTTTTTTATAGTCCGCGTTATTTCTCAGTATTTGCTGAAACCCTCGCGAGCTGAGGCGCAGTGACAGCTGTGGTGTATAGGTTGTGCTGTCCTTTGGAAACATATTTAAGTGGTCTTTTTCGCTCCGAGGCACACTCCTTAATATTAAAAATGGCGATACCGCCGAGTTCCACGTAAATCCAAGTATGTCATAAGTTTAATTTCATTATTTTGAGTTTCTAATAATTTTTACTTCAAAACATTTACAAGATGTTGGAGGATTAAAAGAAAGCTGTATACTTTCTGGGTGCCTGTGTGATAGTTTTCTACGAAGTGTCTTTATAGTATAATATATAATTAAGGCACGTCGTCTTATAAAAAAAAATAGCATGCTTGCAGCTGTATTTTTTCGCGGACCTCCTTTTATCATGTATTCAACCTCAATCATATTTTTAAGGGTAGCCATGGGAAATTTACGCCGGGCCGGAAGTGGTTAAAGGAATCTACGGCATTTATTTTGCCTGTTAACCAAAATTTTGGTGGTAATCGTTTTGGCTAAAACCCTGTTCAACACATTAATAGAACAAAACAGAAAAAACTCGAACATCTTGAAATTTGAAAGCCCGACGTTTTAAAGCCAGTTTGGCTTCTTGATCACGTGTTACTGTTCACGCCCTTGTCTAGTCTTCCAAAGTGCACGGTGTCAGGCTTTTCAAAGTTCCCAGTGTCTTCGAAAATTAAAATGGCTTTGGCGGTTTAGACAGAGATGGTCCGCTGAAAATAGCGTTGGGCAAGTCGGAACACTCAATCAATCAATCAATCAATTCTTTATTTCACATCAGAAACTGATGTAGGCTGCAGGGGCAAAAAGTCAAAAGTTTGACTTGACAAGGCCTCTGCAGCCTTACAATTGGCACACGGCGACATACTACACATGAAGTAATAATATTAAGTTTTCAGCTTTTAACATTAAGCGAATAAATAAATAAATAAATAAAAAAAAGAACCAGAAGAACAGCATAAGTTAAACACGCTGTTAAAGATAACAAAAAATCATATATATATATATATATACATATATACACATATATATATACATATATACATATGCATATACGCACATATATATACACGCATACATACATACATACGCATCATACACACGCGCATATACACACATATATATAAGGCACATAGCATATTTAGGTACATGACAGGACTAGAAATAATAATCATACTACCTCAAGGATAACTGAAACATACAGAACACACGACCTCACAATACAAGCGAAATTTTAATACAGGAAAAAATTTCTAATTGTACTAAGATTCAGTCTCTCGATATTTGTTAAATTATGCTTCTGAAGTTTATTTAGAATAAATGGAAGATTATACCTTAGCATTTGGAAACCGTAATTTGTGCGATTTGTTGGCATTTTCCAATGCTCCCCCTCACGAACGTCATATACCCGGATATTTGGTGTTAGGTTTGAGATATGCGCAAGGAAAGGCTCGTTAGAACGGAGGGCTGATCTATATCGTGTTAGTAAAGTATACTCATATAGATTAGGGACAGTTATTAGACGTAGTTCTTTAAATAATGGGGGTGTATGTGTATCGAAAGGAACATTGAGTATTGTGCGAACAGCCGTCTTTTCAAGAAGGTGTAATTTGTTAACATTTGACAGAGATGTGGTACACCACACTAAATTACAGTAGTTCAAATGGGGTAAAAAAAGGGCCCTGTATATAAGCATTTTTATGTGACGAGGCAATAAATTTCTAAATTGACATAATTTCCCAAGCACTCTTGATAGTTTTTTAACAACATTATTAACGTGATAATCCCAAGACATCTGTTCATTAAAATACACTCCGAGCGTTTTGACGTTCGGCACCATTTCTATGACGGAGGGGCCCAAGATGATATTAAAAGAAAAAGAAACATGTCTATTCTTGGGTTTGAAAAGGACAGCCTTGCTTTTGGTAGTGTTAATTATTAGTGAGTTAACTTCACTCCAATCATACAGTTTCTCTAGTGAGGCATTCGTTTCTTTAACAAGGTCTTCTATCTCTGTACCTGAAAAAAATAGACTGGTATCATCGGCATAAATGATGAAGGATGGGGCTTTGCTGATATTAACAATATCGTTTATGTATAGATTAAATAACAAAGGACCTAAAATGCTACCTTGTGGTACTCCAGCTCTAATGGGTAGGACAGAAGAACTCTGTCCATTTATTACGACATATTGCTGGCGAAATTTAAAGTACGATTGTAAAAGGTTTAAAGGTACACCGCGAATTCCATAGCGATCGAGTTTTTTTTATTAGGGTAGTATGGTCAATACGGTCGAACGCCTTCGAAAAATCAATGAAGACGCCTAAAGTTAACTTTTTTTCTTCAAACGACTTTAAAATTAACTCCTTCTGCTCTAGCAAAGCGAACTCCGTTGATCGACCTCTGCGAAAGCCGTACTGTGAGTCAGAAATTAATGAAAATTTAGTGCAGAAACTCGTCACTCTATTGTGAATAATCTTTTCAAGACATTTCGAAAACACAGGTAATATTGATATTGGCCTATAATTCGAAAATTCATTTTTGTTCCCTCCTTTAAACAAAACAATGACTTTTGCAGTTTGCATCTTTTTAGGAAAAATACCACTGGACAATGAGAAGTTCATAATGTGTGTTAACACAGGTAATAGAACGTCCAAAACATGCTTAATTGGTTTCATCTGCAAATCGTCTATATCACAGGAGTTGCTATTTTTAAGAGATGACATAATTAAAGTTATTTCATTTTGATCAGTTGGAAAGAAAACTGCGCTGTGTTCGTTTCTAGGCTTCATATACGTCATTGATGAAGGTATATGTATGCTACTAACAAGGTTAGTTAAATAACAATTGAAAGCTTCAGCGAGAGCTTTTCCTTGCAATGTTACCCCATCTCGTTGTATTACGTGTATAGCTGGTTTAGAGGGACAACGTTTTAATACTTCATTTAGTCGTTTCCATACCACATCTGTTCTATCCATGCATGACTCGTTGAATAAATTATTAAGGTAGGTTTGTTTTGCCTGACGTAGAGCATTGTTCAATGTATTTCTAAATTGCGTGACCTTTCGTTAGGCATCTACCTGACTAGCAAATATTAAAATAGAATAGAAAAGCGTCTAACCATCGGGTGCTTAGAGTTCTTTTTTCTTTACTATTCTCATAATTTCTAACCAGGTAGATGTCTACAGAAAGGTAGACGTTTAAGACAATTATAGAAACATCTAACTTGGTAACCCAAAGTGCAAGTCACCGTACATGTATTGCTGTTTTTGTCTGAGAGCTTGAGAGGCACCATGGCAGACAGCGCTGAAAACGTTTACACTACATGTGACGTCACCCCACTGGAGATGGCGTGAAAATTTCAATGTTGATTTTTGGCATCAAATTCATTCGCCGTTCTCTCAGTGGCAATATTGAATATTGAGATTTTTAACATTATGCAAGGAAAAACGAGGCCTCAGTATTCCGGATATAAATGTCGTTTAGGCAGATTAAAAAAAAAACGCCAGAGCTTCAGTTCATAAGCTTGATTCTGTTTTTGACTCCGTGTGCGCAGATGATGGATCACTTCGCTAAAGTTGGCGACGTGTTCATGGACGTGCTCGGCGAGATAGCCGACCAGGGCAAAGAGGTAAACATGCTGGAGCCGTTCCAGGGCCTTACGATGGACTACATCGGTCGTGCAGCGTTCGGGATTGACAACAGTTTTCAGAGGGACCTGAAGAATCCATTTCTTATCACGGCGCAGCGAGCAATAAGGGAAATCATGACCGGACCCTTTCACGTGCTGGCCCGTAAGTTATTTTGTCTTTGTTTTTTTTAAAGAGGTAGCTTCATATAGAAACTCTCATGGGCACCGCTTGCTAATGTTGGCATTGGTCGTACCGGAGGAAAGCGATAGAAGATTGCGTGATCTGCGGGAAGCCGTTAGTTTGATAGCGCGCGAGACCATTGAACACCGCGTAATAGAAGACGAGTAGGCTGTGTAACGAAACGGCCACAAATTTTAGGCGTGATAATGCCTGCGTGCCGAGTCTAGCGAAATAAAGCGCATCTACCACATGTAACAAATCGTTTTTGATATAACGATAATAATTGAATAAAACGCGTACGAGTATGGAGTATAAAGCATTTATTTCTTAGTCACGAGATCAAATTAGCAAAACAAATATTAAACATGAGGTCAACTTACACTACTGAATGATACACAGGGAAACCGAACGAAACAAATGTCAAGACACAACACAAGCGTATTCAATCAGAAGTCACACAGGCAATATCGAAACAAGTGTAGATCGAAACGCGAAACACATTTGACCTTCGGAGGCGAAACTCATCGATTGCAGATGCGATTGATTATAAGACGACGGTAAAAGATACATGAAATATATCGTACCAGCGTTTCAGCGGTCATGTGGCCTCGCGCCTCCCCGAGCGCTGACCGACGGGTATTGCACTGACTCCGGGATCGGCTATACAGTTCACGACTCTGCGATGAACAACCACCTCCTCAAGCGCCGACGATAGTTCAGTGAGTATAATATTTAAAAAAAAGTTCCCATGCGTTAGGGCCGCTTCAAAACGGTGGGGTATTGATGCGTGCATCGGTCGTCCCGGTTGGTGGTCCCGATAGACCAATACCGCTGGAGACGCCTTGATACGCAGAAAGCAGCAGCAAGACATTGCCTGTACGGTCTGTACCTAGTTCTTTTCTAGCTTACTTCGCAGGAAACCACCAGAATAGCGTAATGTATAAAAATAAGTAAAGTTCGCAAGCACTTCAGAAACTTCTACTCGTCCCGGGAAAACGAAGGCCCATAACCTTTCGTCTGCCTTCGCTTTCTTTTTTCTTGTCGCTCACTTGTTATTTCTCTCGGGACAACCGATGCCAACGGTCAGAATTTGCCGCTTACTGTTCCCGGCTTTTTTTTTTTTTTCCGCTTTGCGCTTTCCTTTTTTTTCCTTCCCCTTTCTCGGCTTTACCTCCCTTTGGTGTCGCGTATTCAACTCTGAGCAGTATGGTCACCCTATGCTTGATGGACTTTTGAAAAAAAAAAAATATTGCAAATCGACAGTTCAAAAATTTAAGTATAGCAAAAGTTGGCCTTTGTATGTTTTCTATTTTTCAGAGTGCACAACTTCGTTTGGCGTTCTGGCTGCTCCAATTTTTTGGCTGAGCCGAATATTTGGGACTTTCTCATATAAGGATTTCGGTGAAGAGACGGCGAAGGTCATTGAGCTCCGTAAAAAACACCCAGAGGTTGGTTTGCTTGTTTTTAAGCATTATATCATGATTACTAATTGTGAGAAGTTATCAAATCTTACCCTAAAAGACAAAACAAAAATCTCCTGGAAACCTCAGTGGCTTCCAAGTGGTTTATTATCAGGTTCTTCTTGTAACTTCATACTAAAACTTTTTTTATTCAATTCACGGTAACAAGACACAGTAACAATACTATTTTATACTGTTGGACCTGCTGTACGTCATAGGGCTGTTATGTAGGAAACGACCGATACCAGAAAGCGACCGACATGACAAAAGCGGCCTGAAAGTAACGTCATCAAAATAATGTTATCACCGCCACGTGAACGCAAGACGTGACGTGAACCTTCTTGTCACATGACTTGGTCATGTGACGACAGTTAACTACATTCGGCGAGCTTTTTCTCGCCGTTTAATTGAGCATTTAGTTGATTTGATATATCTCGAACTTTGTTGCTGTTGCAATAGTGACACAGGTGCAGCAGGGCTCCATTGGCTGGCGTAAGCGATGATGTGATCGTAGCGCCAACCAATGGTGTCCTATCGCTGGAAGTTGCCGTTTGAGTCTTGATACACAAATGATTTCACGAAGAGTTACAAACTTCACAACGTCTGCTTCACTGTTTTATCAGGTATGACCCAAAGTACTACTGTAAAGGTTTCCTTTAACGCTATAGTTATTATCTGTTACGATGTCGGTTCGCATTTTGCGTCAAGTTAAGAACGAGGCACGCGTGTCAGTTGGGCTATTCGTTTTAACCAAATTGAGAATTCGACGTGATGGCTTCAACTTGATGGAGCCATTTTTCAATATTGTAATCTAACTGTATGTCTACCTAATAACGGAAAGGGGCAGTAGTATCTAAACGATGAGGTCTGAAAACTGAATTAACAAAATGCTATGAGCTTTTAGTGCAAATAGGGTTAGTAAGACCGTTAGGTTACTCGCTTACAAATATAGGCGTACCAACTCCTTCAATCACTATAGAGTACCGCTTATAAATCATCCCATCAGGCGAATTTCAATGTTTTCTTTTTAATCTGTGATTTTTTTTTTTGTTTTTTTCAGCTGTTCCAGGGCGCATTTTTGTTTTTCTGAGGGGGGGGGGAGGGACTGAAACAAGGGTTTGATATGGCTGCCTATTGTAAAATCTAGATTCAATAAATTATTTAGGGCTAACGAATGATTAAACAAAATGAAAAAAAAAATCTTATTTCACTCGACTCGATTCGAGACCCCGTCAAGCAGCACTGGCGATCGCCATTTATTGGGGCAAAAAGCGTCCGATTGAAATCGAGCCCCCGCCTACCGCTGACGAAGCCGTCGTCTTCCGATACATGCTCAGGGTGCGTGGTGCAAAAACTACGGCCAGACTCAGATCATTGGCGCAGCAGCTGCTTAAATAACGCGCACTTAAAAAAAAAAAAGAAGGTTTAACGGGAAACGAGTTGTTACGTCTGCGTTTACTTCTTGAATTCTCTCTATTTAGCTGCGAAGGAACGACATGCTGCAGAATCTCATCGACGCGGAGTACGAGGAGCTGGCATCGACGCGGGCATCCTCGGGTGAGGAAACAAAAGGCGCTGTGAAAGATACGTGCTAACGACTGCAGCTTTATATATATATATATATATAGATAGATATATTGTAAACGACTTAATTTTTGGCGAATTTCGCCCATCGCTCACAATTCTGGACAAATAGGTCACGCGAACGATTCTGGCAAAATGTAAAGACATTAGAATCTATATCGAGATTCCAACGCGTCGCGAAAATTAGAATCCGCGAGAATTATTTCAAAACTTCAGCTTTGATTTAAATCGCGGAATATTGAGCCCGCGAAAAATAATTCGTTTACAGTATATAGTACCATATTTTTTATCGGTTACGTCTATTTCGGAACGTTACAATCTCGCTACAATGTTGTTGTTTTTTTGTTTTGTTTTTTCTTGTCACTAATAGCTTAAGAAACGCGGGATGATCCTTATTATTCTTATATTTCTGTTGTTTAGTTTTCTTACCGGCTAATGTCGCGTTCTCACTACCTCCATAACGATAATAAGACTCCCGGGATTCGCCGCGCATTGCTCTTGTCAAGCCGTTGCTCACTATAACCTTACATTCCCGATTCCTGGCATCGTATCTGAACCGCTACCACCATACGTGCGGGCGGAGTCTGAGGTTTCGGCGATGCGTACACTAGTTTTCACGGGGGGAAAAAGAAAAGAATTGGCGGGCTGAGACGTGCCGTCGAATGCCAGTAATTTGCAATAGCACGTGATTGAATTCATAAGATGGGGCTTGTTTGTGTCTGGTCGCACCATAGGCGGAAGGGGGGGGGGGGGGGGGGGTACAATCAGTGTAGTAACACTCCCTCCACCCCCTTCACCTCTGCACCCCTCCTTCTAACGGTACGACCAATGCGAGTGGTTTCCGTGAAAAAGCCATGTCTTTAAAACAATAGTGGTAAAGGGAGGAGGGGATCAACATTTCCTAGAATCGACACCTCTTACGCAACAGGGCCGTTGTGCTAGTCTTTACGTGACCTACCGCGAAGGCCAGCACGGTGCATGGGTTGGGCACGTGTGCTGCATCTACATTCGGCTAGGATCGTGCACAGTCAACGAAGACAAAGAGTGTTCTAGCGGCACGATGACGTAGCACTTGTCTCGAATCCTTGTCCCCCTCCGTGACCTCTGGTGGGTGACACGACAAAATCCAGCACTCGCGCCTTGTTGCCCAGGAGAGAGGTTAGGGTGGGTTCAATACCGCTTAGAAGGACAGGCCTGCTCGTGACGTCATCATTGGTGGGTCCCCGACTTGCCCCAAGCGGCAAACACGCTGAAGTTTGACGAGAGTAGCCGCAAAGCGGAAAGCGACTCCGTTCTGGCGTCGACTAGTACTAGCGTCGCGCTCGTTGAAAAGTACGCAACCCACAATTATCCTGGTCTTGCGTAAATATCCCGCTATTATGTTCAGAGCATTGCTTTCGAATAATGTTTGCTTGTTTTGCTAAGCCCTGTTCGCCCCAATTCTTTTTTTATTTATTTTTTTTATTTAACCACTATTGTGTCATTAGGCTTGAAAATGAGAGGCGATAAAAAGTGACTTCAGTTTAATTCCACTTGGCAGGTGTTAGCAAGACCAGAGCATTGTCTTCGGAAGAAGTAATCATGAATACAACTATACTATTTCTTGGAGGGTGAGCTTCATTCACTTGTTCGTTTGATTTCGTTAACGCGTTTGATCTGTGTAAGGTTTGGTTATCAAAAGAAGATTCGCTATGAGCTCTGAAGTTTACAACATTTTGTGTACGTGTCATACAAGAAACTGACCTTCGAGCATGCAGTGTCATCTTCATGTTTGGTGACACTTCCTTCTTTATGGTGTGACTTTGAGGAGAAGTTATGTATAAAACTTCATTACAACTAAACTAAGACAATAAAAACTTCAGAAAAATTTCACCCGTATGTTAGAACAACGATTCTTAGTTTGATACGTTATTTACAAAAACGACTAGCCATTTAATACCTCATAGGACCTTGTGCAATACAAAGGCATTCACAATAGTTATTTATGTTCTGTAAAAATAGTCTGATATATCAAAGTATGCCAGTGAGCAGGTTAAATTGGCCAATACACAAACATTAAACAGATACACTACCCTAGGTAATAAACGCTCATAGGCGACCTAGTATATACACTGCGTTTTACGATTTTAAGAGCTCAAGTAAGAACAAGAATTCATTGTCTAATCTCGATCATTTGCATCTGGCGACCAAGCAATCCTGAGATATTTGTAGCGTAACCAGCCCAGAGTAATCTTATGCTGCCGATGAATCTCGTGACTGTAACTATATAGCTGAAGGCTCTCTCAATTTGGACAAAAACCTTCCCGAAATTCCCTATCACGATGGAGTCCAATAACTTCAAGTTTTTTCTTCTTGTCCGCACGGCTAGTATTACATTTTGGGGGAGACTGAGCCTTCTGTTATACGCAGTTTATTTTTGCAGTGAAAACATCCTTGTACACATTTTCCCAGACACTCGGTATAAAGCAGGCTCCCTTTGAGGCTTTTTGTTTTTTTTTAAATATAATATAGCCATTCTTTGGGGTGTCTCCCTATTGAAAAAACCAGCTTAAGCTGGTCCCAGCTTCAAGCTGGGTTATTGCCCCAGCATGCCCAGCTTGGCATGCTGGTCATGCTGGTTGATCTGGTCATACTGGTCATGATGGTTGATCTGGTCCCAGCTTCAAGCTGGGTTATTGCCCCAGCATGCCCAGTTTGGCATGCTGGTCATGCTGTTAAACTGGTCATGCTGGTGAACTTCCCAACCAGTTTAACCTGTTTAAATTAATACACAGAATAAAAAAGCCAAGCTCGTCAGAAAAGCCAACTCGGCATCCAATTTATTATTTTCGTACTTGCGGCAGCCTCACATGAACTCAAATGCTACACATCCTCGGCGCTGACACAGTACTAACCGACGCACAGATTCTCGGTGCAAATTGTCTACAATGTTAATAAAACCAGATTGCTTATCTCTCAACACGAAAAAAATACTAGACACAGGCCAAAAACAGGCAATAGCAGACGAAAATACTACACGGACGAGAGAAGCGAACCTGGGTCCCGCCAGCGATGGGGGCGAAGCGGCAACTTGCGTGGTCGGCAGAGGCGAGGAAATCCGTGTGGCTTGGATGGCATTGGCGATACTCCTCGGCACCGCCGTCATTCTTGGGCACACACACGTTCGAAGACACGAAGCGACGCCGCAGTCGGGACGTCTGACATCTTCCCGCACTGAACGGACTGCCGCTCGCTGTCTTCTCAAAACCCGCTTCGCTTGCACCGTCGTTCAACTAGTCTCCAAACAACGCGCACACAGCCGTCCCTTCGATCTGCCCTCTGCCCAAGCTATCCAAACGCGTCTTCGATTCTCCGTTTCTACCACTCTCTCTCTCTCTCTCTCTTTTCTCGCACACAAAGGTAGCTTGCAGCGCGCCTGACGCGCCCGGTGGTCTACCAAAAACGAGAGGACAAAGAACAGGACGTGGCCTCGTTCCAGCAGCCGACCTTGTCGCGCGCGCTCCCAGCAATGCCAGTTCGGCTATCTCTAGCCGACCTTGGCGTGCGCGCTCCCAGCATGACCAGCTTGACCACCACGATTATTATTTCGACCAGATTCACCAGCTTGTCTCCCAGCATGACCAGCTCGTCTCCCAGCTTGACCACATTGGCTCCATGGAAAACCAGTTTGACCAGTTAAGACCAGACTGGCTCCCAGCTACACCAGATTGAATCTAAAACCAGATTCGAGTGAGACCATGCTGGTTTTTACTTAGACCAGACTGACCAGCTTAAATTCCAGCTTGCCCAGCTTAAACCAGCTTGATTGCCAGCTAAACCAGTTTAATTACCACATTGACCAGTTTGACCACCTTGATTACCAGCTTGACCACCTTAATTACCAGCTTGACCAGTTTGATTTTCATGCTGGTTTTTCCAATAGGGCTGTGAAGGCCCATAACAACCTTTGCTCAAATATAAGAATATTTTGAGATTCTAATACTGATGCACGGTTATGTCACTTGCAGCTTTGAGACAAGTGCAACCGCACTGTCTTTCATTACGTACGCTCTCGGCAAGCACCCGGATGTTCAGGAGAGGGTTAGGCAGGAAGTCAAGGAGGCGCTCAACGAGGGTGTAAGTTTTATTCACACGGAATGTGCTTGTACGTCGGTTTTCTATGAAAACAATGTAACGTTCGACCATCCCTTTCGACAGTTATGCGTGTGTTAGAGCTACATAGCACATATAGGCACCATGGGGGCCATTTCAAAAACACGACTGCAAGAATACTCCCAAAGGGAACTAAGCCCGAGACTAAGTGGTTCCCAGCCAGATATGTACTACACTGGCTAGGCTAACCAGAGCAGGGGTGTGAGGACGGCTAACGGTTGGTTTATAAAGTCAAAATTTAGCACTAACTTTGATCACGCTGACTCAAAATGGGGAGCACAGAATGTGCTCGGCTAGCATAGGCATGAAGTGTGTGGGTTGGGCATGCTGTCCGTGCGTGATGGGGAGTAGGGCTGACGTGGGAGGGTTAGTGCCACCACACATTTCATACGTATAGGTAACTCTACACAATCCGTGTCCCCCGGTTTTTGTCAGAACGATCAAGCTAGAATAAATTTGTATTCAAGCCGAATCTTTAATAGAGTATTTTCTCTCAGTGTTCAGAGCATTATGAGGAACTGGATATATAAAGTTAATTTGGAATGGACTCATCTCGAAGCCAACCACGTTGTCGAGAATGAAGGCCATAATCGGTGAACCGAACAGAGGGAAAATAACTATTTGAGACTTCTCGCAATATGGAAATACCCAACTTTATGTTTGGACAAATAACTAACAACAAAAATTAAATAAGGATGGACTAACATTCTTAACTTGATCCGTGTACACTCAAAACAAGTAGACCTTAGAAACAGTTTCTGAGGTCTACTTGTTTTGAGTGTACATGGATCAAGTTAAGAATGTTAGTCCATCCTTATTTAATTTTTATTAAGTTAGTTATTGAGGTTTAAAAATGTGCGAGTAAATATTGTTTGTACCCTTTTATCATAACAAAAATTAAAATGTGTTTTTGCTAATGGGATTTGTACTTACGGGGGGTTTTGTTAATGGAATTCGTACTCACAGGGGTCGCTGGACTACGAGACAGTCACAAAAAGACTAAAGTACGTCACGCAGGTTATCGACGAGGCAATGCGGATATGGCCACCCGGTCTCACGTGAGTGCAGAAGTGCTTTTATTATAGTGAAAAAGCAAAAATAATTTGTCATTTGCTTTTATATGAAGTGTTTTGCAGCTTTCGTCTTTTTTGTTAACTTGAAAATAAAGCCCAATTAAATTACAAGACTAAATTTTTTTTTCGATTTCATTGCTCAGGGTTGAAAATCTTTATCACTTTTGCTATAGGCATAATTTTTTTTCGCTTTAACACTAATTACCTAAATATTTACAGCCCTTTTGAAACCCAATTGTCTTACAGAAAGCGTTCAGTAAACCAAAGACGGTTGAAGGTTTTCAGCCGTAGTTCTTTTCCTGGTCAATTCGGCGTTTCAACTTTAAGTTCAAATTGAGAAACGACAAAAAAAAAAAAAAAACGAAGTGGTGACTAGCGATGCAGGAGAGTGGTTTAGTGCATAACAAGAACATAAACAAAGTATTATACTGAACTTTCGTATGCATCCATGCAGTCTTTAAGTAAACCCTTCCTACTCTCTGATGAGCTGGTAAAGATTGGCTAAATTCGGCTGCGTCCTAACAATTACGTGTTGAACTATAGGAAGCTGCGAACGAAGCCAGTTTGTTGACCCAACACCTCCTTGCCGCAATGCTGAAGCTTCAACGTCACTTTGAGAGGCAAACGCACGGTGTGGATTGGAGACGAATATCGCGTATGCTTTCTGCTGAAGCTTGTCCAATTCTTGAGGACTTAAGTTCCGACTGAAAGGTGACGTCGTGTGCAATTCATTCCCTGCGCTTGCCTTTTTACGTGGCGTAGAAACTTCAGTCATCCGGCCTTGTTGTTGAAGTGGTGTGGTTGACCTCCATGTTAAGATGTTCTGAGACGCTGTTCGGGTCTGAACAAAATCCGTGTAAATAAACCAATGAACGGAGTGCACTTAAAGTTTCCACGAGGGTGTCTTCAGGTGGTTCATTTGTCATACACATATTTTATAAGTGTAGGTTTTAGAGAGAAAAAAATGAGCCTACAAAATCTGATTTTTGTGTCGAAGAAAGGAAAACGAAAAAAAAAAAAGGAACCTTCTGGTTGACGCTTCCACTCGCAGATCGCGTTACACACACTCGGATTTGCTGGACCCGCTTTCAAATATTCATCTAAAAAAATGCTTTGATTTTTTTTATTATATTGTGTAATTTTTGAGTAGCAGTGTCAACCAGAATGATTTTGCTGTATTTCTTTGCATAAAATGAAAATGTTTTTGAGGCTGCCTTTTCTTTTTTTCTTTATATAGCATATTCTCGTAAAACTTGTGTACGATAAACGCATCACTTAAAAACACCATTGTGGAAACTTTTAATGTCCACTGCTCATTGGCTTATTTATACAATTTTTTTACACCCGAATCCTCGTGAACACCTTGAGATCACGGCTCCGCATCACGCCAAACATACACGACCCGGGGAAAGCTGAACACAGCAAGAAGCAATTTCGATATCTGGGAACAAAAGAGGAACATGGACGTGGGCGTACCAACCGGGGGGCAATGGGGGCGCTCGCCCCCAGTTCTTAAAGTGTGTGGGGGGGGGGGGGGGGGAGGAGGAAGGGGGCAAGGCATGTGTCTTGCGCCCCCCCCCCCCCCCTGAAACAGCCGCCACTAGGCAGGGGGGGGGGGGGCGCCCGAGAGATAGCAAGGGCCGGCAGCGCCCAAGAGACACCAAGGGCACCGCTCTGGTTCGCCCCTTCACTCACAAACAAGTTGGTACGCCACTGACATGAACGCCAATTTATTTTAGAGTCTTTCCATTTTTTTTCGTCATTTGTCGATTACGCTTTCAGGCTTACGGTTTGTTTCATAAATTTGTGTCTTCTGCTCGAGTGCGTAGCTTTTCTCGTAACAGCTTACGACGAGTGAAATATTCTCGTAAACTGGCGCCAACTGTCAGGTAACTCTCAGGTAGGTTGGGTATAAATATTTTATATTTTCACGCACCATATCTCCGCCGTGGGATAGATATAGTCAACAATAATGTTAGGAACAACCATTTCTCATGGAGCGTGCGTAGATTTCATCTCGCAGATACTGCACGAACTTCAGCTTAGTTTAGGCCCTACCAGGGCTATTTGACAGATGGCGGCAGTATACTAGTGGTTTGCTCGTTGAAAGAGTTTACAAGTGAATGCAGTGCCCTCGAGCGTACCCAAACGCAGATATCTCAACCAGCCTTAACGTGTGACATTAAAGTAGTTCACCCCTGTGTTCCCAGTCAGCAGCACTCCACAAAAACGCCTAACTTGGCACGAGCTCGGCAACCCTGTCAGTTTAAATAGGCCTAACTTGAGCCTAACACGGTTTTGCTCCAAGACCAAAGCATTTTTCCTGGTCTTTTTTATGTCTTTCCTCTGGCTCGCCATTTAATCGCTGAAGTGTTAGACGTCTTCCCTAGATTTCACGTAAGACACGAAGAACCCGCAGCAAAGCCTAAACTTGGCATTTGTTTAGGAATTTAATTCTAAAGTTGCAAGATGAAAACCAAAAAGCTAGAAGTGGCGCCTGACTCTGGCTCCTGTTTTGCGATTGAGGCCAAATATGCGAGATGAGAGCAAAACAACCAACCGTGGCGTCTAAACTTGATATTGTTTGGTAATTTAGGACAAAACTACCCAGATTCTGGCTGAAGAATGTGAAGATAATTTCTACCTTTTCTTCTTCGATTTTTTAAGGACTAAAATTCACTGACAACAACCGAATTTTGCCCCAAAAAGTACTACTTGAGTTTCCGCACGTGCATGCCTGTTGCACTTTGGAACATGGGCAAATGTCGTCATCCTCATCCACAGGTTTACCACGAGGCAGGCAAAGGAGGACTTTGAGTACCAGGCTACCAAATACAAAGCCGGGACATGCATCATGTCTCCAGTGTTTGTGATCCACATGGACGAGAGGTTTTTCCCAGATCCCACGAAGTTTGATCCTGACAGGTATTACTGACATGAAGCATTTTTGATGATCATCACAATGAAAACGCGTATTGTGAAGAAAATAGTGACTGTGTATTGGTAATATGATCATTTTGGTAGTATTGATAATATGATTGGTAATTTGAAATTGCTAATATGATAATTTTATCAGTGTCATTAAAGGGGCGGTGCAACAATTTGCGGACTTTGGCTAATTAATTGCGGGAATTGATCACGGCCACATATAAAACAAAGGACCGAAAACTATTCTTTCCTGCTTGCCCTAGTTTTCATTTAAAAAAATAAAAGAAATTGGTATCTCTGGCACCCCTCAACTCAACATTGAAGCGGCACCAGCTTCGCCTGTGACGTCATTCGGAGTGGCGTTGGTTTCCGGTTGGGTTCTTCTGGCTTCCGTTTCCCCAGCGCTCGCCGGCTCGCCAGGCCACGCCGCTCTCCCGCTCTCCCGTCGATTCCCGACCAACATGGCGGCGCGGTGGAAGTCGAAGTCAAAGTCGAGGTCGAGACACCGGGTACAATAACGATACCACGATACTACGGACCACGACCAACGCACTCCGTCGAGCGAAGGAAAGACAAAACGTCCGGGTTGCTCGTGTAGCCGCCGTAGGCGCCTCGGGCGTCGACGGATGACAGCGACGGCAGGTTTGTTGACTTGCGGTAGATGGCGCCACAAATAATTCATACCCTTTTAGCGGCAATATTAGGCTTTTGAAGCGTTTCTGCGTGCCTAAACAACAAGATTTTTTAAACTTAACCTTAAATCAAGCTTATAATTGCCTAACACTATCACTTACAAAAACCACTCCGAATGACGTCACAGCACGGGTTCCATTTGCGGCCACCATGTGGCCGCAGGTTGGGAAAAAAGGGTTTTTTATTTTGCGATTACGCAGCGAAATAGACGTATTTTGGGGTATGGTGGCACTTTTTCTCTTACTTATGCCGAAGTAAACAATATAAAAAATACAAGCTGCACATTCGTTCAGTGTTAAAATCATTACACCGCCCCTTTAAGAACACTCTTCAAGCGCTTGTGCAATTTTTCTCAAACTAAGTTTTTCACTATGATCAAGCCGAGTTTGTTTATTTATGGTTGTGTCAGTCTCCAAGCTTCAGGTGACTTCGAAAAAACGAAACAACGTAGACAAAGTGTAGGTAAACTTTAATGTCAACATTCATGCCTAATGTTAGTATTCAAGTACAGCGGTATTCATTTACTGCCACAACGTTGTAGGAATGTTGGCGGAAGTAGCGAGAGAATTCTCAAAAACAATTAAACAAAACTATACAAGCTTGCTTATGCTGACGAACTCTGGTAAGGACAGAATGTGGGGTAGGCTCTCCTAGAAAAAAAAAAAAGAAGCGCACTGCGCTTTATCGCTACCTCGCGCTTCTGCGTGATTTGACCACCGGCCCTCGAAAGCTCAGTCGTCAAGGCACTTGGCGCTTAATCTGGAGGTGACGAGTTCAAACCCGTCGGGTACTGAAGTAATATACGGTCCCCTATACGCGTAACACATTTCGGTGTCGATTTTTTTTTTTTTTTGTGGTCGGTTGTTGCAGTTGGACGTAACAGAACTCTATGAAAACCGGTTGGTACATACCGATTATTTGTTCAAAGTGGGTTCATGATAGCTTTATACTATTTTGGATCTGCCTAAAAACATTACCTCATGCATTGGCCCACGGTCGCTGTCATTTTAAGAAATGCAGGCAATTATCACTATGATGTTTTCTTGGGAATTGTTATTAGCTAATGCCACAAGCTCTTTGGCAGCGCACTGATCATAACACGCTCAGGAGTTGCTCCATCCTGTTTTTCTTTAAGTTGTAGGAGGCTACATTCATCTACTGCTTAAGAAGTGCAGGAAAAGGCTTATTAGTATAGTGAAAAAAAAAAAAGCTGGTCACTAGGGACACAAATTGGCCCTAGAGACCAGCTCGAGATGTCCCCACCATTTCCCCAAATGGTGGGGACATCCCGATTTTGGGGTAACGCTCGCGCACCGCGCAGTTAACGCTGTTGCACTCTCGCGCTGCGCAAAGGTAGAGGGCTGCCACCGATTACCGAGATATCGTATGCGCCCGTCTTCCCCTCCCGACACCCGTCGTCCCAATTCAAAGGAGACAACGAGCGTCGAGTCCGCAACAGCATTCGGCGCCAAGACCATCGAAGTTTCGCGCAAGATGTATTCTCTAGAAAATTATTTTACCGTGTGCTGCAGGTTCAGCGACGAGAACGAAGGCCGTATCCCGAAGTTTGCTTTCCAGCCTTTCGGAATGGGACCCCGAAACTGCGTGGGAACCAGGCTTGCTTATGTCGAGCTCGCCTACACTGTTGCCAGGATGACGCAGCACTTCCGTTGGGAACTCGGCGAATCACAGAAGGCAAGTGAAATCCGATACCTATGCAGCGAGCAAGTGTTCTAAAAGGCGTCTTTGCCATATCGGGAGACAAAGAGAGGCATGCCAATCAAAGTACAACGTAGAGAACGCGTAGAGTGTGTGTGTGTAGGCGTTGTAGAAGGAAGTTGGGGGGAAAGTGGGGGAACGGACAATGTATACGCGCATAGGTCGCATTTGTCACTGGCTCTCGGGGGTATGGGGTTGAGGAGGAAAGCGGGGAGGGAACGCGTAGAGAACCCGCAATGACGAGGCAGCAAAAGCTCTCGCCGTCATTGGTTGAGGTCGGGCAGTAACAAACGCACACGGCTGCATTTGGGGACAAACAAACGCACGAGGTGCGCAAGAAACAGACGAGCTTGAATGCCGTAAAAGATCTAGGAGCGCGCCAATTGATTTTCGGGGCCAACTCTTTCATGATGACTTTCGTTCGAAACTGGAACAGAACAAGAAAACAATTTTTACAGTGGTAAAAAGATGAGAAGGAAAAAAAAGACACCCTGTGCTGGGTCATCATGCAGCTCCATATTTTGCGTCGTGTTTCAAGCAATATGATATTTTTTAGTACTAATGACTTGCTTTGCCAACCCATTGTTAGTTAAGATTCTTGAACAGGTAGAGGTGGGAAGTGCTGGGGGGGGGGGTCTACCTTGGAGCGTGTTTTGTGCATCACAGTTAAGAGGGGGCGCACCTCAGAGCCCCATAGAGAATACATGAGGTTTTTCACCAAATTAAAAAAATTCTGACATAATAACGGCTGCGCGGATCTTCTTGGAAATTTCGGCTTTAAAGACATTGAGTCATTATCGAGACACTAAGCGCAACAAATGTTTCATCATAAATTTAATTATATTCTTTAAAAATCATGAAAATGGTCAAAATCGGCTAATTCGGCACTCTAGCGTTCGGAGCGAATTTACAAAATTATCTAAATTCAAACATAAGAAGTATTGCGCTTAATGTCTTCTAAATTTATTACGGAATCGAATAATATTCAAATTATTCATGTAAGTCGATTTTTTCCATAACTACAGCAAATACAAAGAACCAAGGTGTCGGTGCTTGTTTTCGTCGTTTTTAAGGTACCTCTCTCTCCCGTGCGGTGGCGCTCGCTGTCCACGAAATGCGAAATCGTCCGTTCGGAGATCGGCCGGATCGGCACTGTGCGAGGTGTTCTTCCGCGGCCGTATTCCGCGCCCGTATCCTGTTTCATTCTGCACGCCGAGGCGTCAGTGTGCGTGTCTTGCTTTCCTGGTTCTCGCTGGGTAGGTCTCCGTGTTTTCGCAAGTGGCAAATTCACCATGGAGCTATGGGTCGAAGACAACCGTCCTGTGGCAAGCGGACCGCGAGGTGTTCCACAACCTCGCGGTCCGTCAACGCGTTGTGCTTGTTTCTACTTTTTTTTCTTTTAAAAACGGGCTTTCTTTTTTTTTTTTTTTTTTTGACGCAAAGTTTTATTTTATCGTTATCCTTCACACAAACGTCCTTCGGCCTTGGGGTCGTGGAAATCGGGGATGAAGCGTGCACAAAGTAGATCGTTGTTTTCCTCCTTTTTATTTTTCACGGACATCCTGTGACCTCCGTACGGTTCGTGGTCACCGCAATCTAACGCGGGGAAAAACGGGTCGATGCTCTGTAGTCAGGGTATTCCTAGGGGAGGGTGATAACTCGTTGTTCTTCTGGAAATTCACATATCACCCAAAAAGGTGACATGGGTAATGATTACGGTATGTTTTTTCCGGTGTTTATTTTTGAGCGAAAATCGGTGCATGTTTTTCGGTGCTTATTTTTTAATCACCAGTGTATTATGGGTTGAACGTCTTGTGATGACGCTAAAAAGCGTTGATGACCAAAGAAAAATGCGATTGGACACGAACATTTCAAATTTCCAATTCTATTCACATATCCATTACGCTCTTCTCGTGGGAGCATCTATCCTGACGAAAAATGCCTAAGTCATTGAGCTGTGAACGCATACTCAGTGTACAATCTTTCGGCCTAGAGAGGTATTGCGCACGCTCGAACGCGCTTCACAGCCCAGTAGACGAAGTTAGTGGCACCCAGAAGGCGAGTTTTTGAATGGTCTGTAGTAGGCAAAAGAAACAAATAACAATCAACGCATATCAGCTCTTCAAGCGAAGAGGCGCGTTTCTAAGGTCAATGGTTCCGGACGGCACTAATGTTGTTGGCGTTGTCGTAAGATGACGTCAGTTCATACGAACTGACGTCATCTTACGTGATCACGTGACACAAACACGTCATCTTACATGATCTCGTTACACGAAATGTCGTCATCTTACGTGATCACGCTGCACGAAATGACGCCATCTTACGTGACCACGTAACACGTCATTATGTAAGTCAACCTCTCCCCACAGCAGCGCGCTCCGCGCTTTCCGGGCCCGTGCAGTGCTGTAGCCGAAAGCAAGCTCCCTATGGCAAGCGAAAGCTTCTGAAGTCTCACATTGAGAATACTCGCAAGCGACCGTCTGTGGAAGCTTCGCACGTTGAGGTTTTTGTTGAGATCGAGCCATCGTGTTCCATTAACTATAGTTGAAGTTATCGTTCAATAAAGCCCTAAAAAATATGAATGTAGTTGGTGTAGACATCAAGATCTAATCAAAAATGCGGTTTGACTTCGTTTAATTAACGTATATATACAAGTGTAGAAAAAAATGAGTTATTTGTGCATAGATGTTTTAAAAAGTGTTTATTATTCGACATAGGACTTTGGGAGAAGGATGTGTTCAGATTTTTCTTCATGAGCGCAAATATACCTGACGCAATAAATAGTGACGACTTCATCGTCCCAGTGGTGAGCAGGTGATTTCTTGCTCGAAACAATGATGCCACTCCATAAACCAAGTTCTGTGACATATGCTTTTCCAATGTCTGGTCACTATTTTGTAAACCTTTCAGTCCAAACGAGTATACTTCTGTTTGTTTTTGTTAGCTTAGGAGGGAGTCACAGAGCCTATCTTTTTGTCTTCCTCTAGGACAGACGTACAGAGTTATACCGCAACACGCATCTGTGGAGCACACAGAGCTATCGCTCTCCTGTTGGCGGTACAGTAGCAGACGACACAACGCAGCTCCGTAGTCTATCGAGGGCACGGCTAGCCGCGGCCCGTAGCGCGACCGTTCAGACTAGGGAAATGGTTTTGAAGAACCGAGAAATGGTATCTTGTGTACAATAATCACATGTCGTTAGTATACTAGTATTCTACTTGCTAAGCCAAATAAATATTTGCAGCTTGTGAGAATATGTTTGCGTGACGATTTACCGTTCACACTCCTGACGGATGTTAGCGAATCCTTCATGTTCGTGGCTCGCAGTTATCGGTACCCCCCCGGAGTGACTTCACCATAAATATTTTTTTCTTGCTTGCAGGACATCATAAAAATCACAAACACGCGAGAAAAAAAAAATCTTATGAGTACGCGTGATTTTGAGCTTCGCAGCTCTAAAGATGCCCGGTAAATGTCGTCCAGCTTGGGAAGAAACTAATCCTTTTTGTTGGAGTTTGACTATCGTATGCTGGCAGCTCGTTTCCGGTCTGTTTTTTCTATACTCCGTTTCACCGTAATTTGGCAACCCTCAGTCAGAGCTGCTGTGAGGGAATCACAGTCGCGGAGCAAAGCACGTGACAGCTACTTTTAGGAGCAGTACTATGGCGCCTGCAGCGCGTCTCCGACTGGTGTGTTTAGCGTCTTATGCTGGCCATACATCAAAAGTGGTCCCAATGTGCAACAAATGACGTCACAGAAGACGGAGTGTCGCGCTGTTGCATCTCGCGATCCTGGCAATTCATCGTAGAAATGCTGGCGAAAACAACGAGGGAACACGAGTGTCGCTGTCGTCATGGCGTCCCAACGAAAAGCAATTGAACAATTTCGACGTTTTTGTAATTCGGTAGTTTAAATTACTGTATACAATTTTTAAGAAAATAAAGACATCATAACCAAATAGGAACTTCCGTGCTAAAACATGCAGTGCGAAGTGAAGACAACTACTATTTTTTTTTCTTGATGTCCGCAAAAAAAAAAAAAAAAAAAAAGGCTATGCAGCATCGATCCTACCGTTTTTTTTTTTTTTTTTTTTTTCGCACATTATGTGATGTCCTCTAACACGAAAGTACCGACGTAAAAGTGCTGTAGAGACGATATAAAAACAAAAATTTAAGTGAATCGAGCTTTGTAGTGGAACGGAAAAAAATAAATAATTAACGACTTTTTACGGTAAACACTTCACCTCTAAGTAGAACTTCAAAAAAGTGACGGTTACGCGCTTTCATGCCCATTTCAACAAAGTTGGGAGAGCGATGTATTGCATCTTGTGAATAGACATGTGGAGCAGCATGTTTATGTTAGAGGCATTGTGTGTAATCGCTGCGCAGTACCTGCCAAAAGAAGATATTATTTGGGCACAGTCTCAACCGTTTCCGTCTGTGTGTGCTACGAATACAGCAACTCTTTTCGTAGAAGAAGTGATGAGGAAATGGCGTGCCCTTGATGGATACGATTGTGATTATGAAATAAAATTTTTAATCAGTCAATAATTGCGACCTATCCGGTCGCCTGGAACCCCGACAACAACTATCGTTCTCTGGAAAGTTCATTCTAATATTTACACGTTTTGTGGAGTTCATCGAGCGAATAAGAATGTTCCAACAATGAGCTAAACCTACACGAGTTCCTGAATCCAACACGGCGCTTTTGAATTTTAGCGCCGTAGATAGTTCTGCGAACAGTGTATACTTCTGTGCAAATATTCGTCTAACAGTTTTGCAACGTTGGAAAGCATCGGAATGATTCAGAATCACTGCGGAGTTGATACTCGGGAAGATAAGACGGGCACTTGGGAGAAACGGACCGTGGCATTTGAGACAGGGGCACAACCGGGGGACAAACGTGCTACAATCGCATACCCTTCCAAGGTCATCACTTGGGCGACCGCGCGCGCGCCCAAAAAACCTTTCTTTTCTTCTTTTTAGGGTTGGGGGGGGGGGGGGGAGGGGGGGGGGAGTGGTGTAGGCGCTGATTGTGTTCCTCCTTTGTGGCTTTTGACAGACGCACAACGAGACTGGCAGAACAAGCGCATGATTCATTTCTTTCGATGGAGGCGTTCTGTCTGTGTATGCGAACATGATTTCTTTCCCCTTTTAGTTAGTTGTTCTTGCCTTGACTCGGGTCCCAGTGGGTGCGTTGTCGTTGTATGCCCACTATTTTTTTTTTTTAGTTTATGGTAGTTTTTGCGCTGATGGGTATCAAGGTAGACAAAAAGAAAAAAAAAAGAAATAGCGCCTCGAAAAAAAAAAAAAAGTTGTTGCGATCAGGGATGTTTTTAAAGCGATTTTAGGAGCCTGCAGTGTTACCACAGGTGCAGGATTGAGAGCGTAACCCACGCACCTGAAGAGAAGGGGAAGCTCTCGTCTTATCGGGACTCTCTTTTATGGGTTTCCGCGTCGCGATTGTCCTTCAAAATCAACTGTCATTTATTTCTCGCTCGTGGCTTCCAAGTACTGGAAGCCACGACTCGAGCCACAATGGTTTTGCGAAATCAAGGTTTCGCTGAAATGGATAACTCTCACGTACAGTTCGACGCGCAATACCTTTGCCGTATTGACTCGCGAGAGATGCCCCCAACACGGCTGAGTATGGCGGTGCTCCAGACCTAACATCTAAATTTTGTTGCCTTACCTGTTACTATTTCGCGCCCATATTGAGCCATATCAAAATGAAAGCGCATGATGAAATAAAAATGACACTCGTTTTCCGCTCGATGGAAATTTCACGCCAGCTCGCTGTCTTTGCTTGTACCTTGAGCGCTTCCCAGCGATGCGGAGAGTTAAAAAAAAACAAAAAAACACATACGATGGCATCCTTTGCACACTCATTACTTCTATAACACTGAGCCACCTCGTATCCTTTTGTTTTTCTTTCATGGTACTAATTTCTTTCTGCGCATTACGGCTGTTACGACGCTAAGTCTGTCTGCCCTTCGAATTTGAACTTAGGCTCAGATCAGGGACGAACCAGTTTAAATCAGGAAAATATAATTAACACTGTAGCAAAGTAAATCTATCATATCGATCGGAAATACGATTTGGCACATTCCATCTGAACACATATTGTGCACAGCGAATGCAATAGCGAGTCAGCGTGCAAAACGCCGCCACACTGAGCTACCATAACATCTCAGCGATTTTCGCATAGCACCGAGCACGGAAAAGAGAAAACAGTTATTCATTCACATAAACGAAGCAAATTTATTTAAAGCCCGGACACTCCGTACGTCCAATCTAGCTAAGGTTATCAATAGACTCGACCATGTCATTTGTCGAAACAGATAAAAGACGTTGGCAGAAATGATTAGACTGAATAAGTGAATCTAACGCACGTATTTTACCAACCGACGGTCGCGCGCCTTCAATACCCTTTCAAATTGTCATTGCACACCTTGGACACACTTTGGGGAGCAATGCATATTTACATCGCCGCCCGAGGTCTCCATTGAACGTGTAGTGCTGACCCAAATAAAATGCTAACCTGACTCTCAATCGCTCACCGCAAAGGACGATTTCGAACAGGCGGTACTGTAGGTCACTTGAGATAGAAAAAAAAATAAAAAAGAAAAACAAGCTATAGAAACGAGCGTCGTGAAAAAGGGGACCGGCATTTTTATTCCTACCTCCGAACAGAAACGAGCGCCACCCACTGCATCACACAGCGCAGAGGCCGGACTCGGCCACCGCGCGTACATACCAAGCGCGCGAGGGAGGGAGAAACTTCCTCCGCCGGGAGAACACGGCACATTTCGGGATCTATTTCACGCAGCGGATAACGCGGGCCTTTTCACACCTCGATACTGGCGCCATCTAGAAGTTGCGCGTTCAACCACGTTTCGAGCCGCGCGCCATCTGGTGGCTGAAACGGACGAATAAATAGAGGTACCGCGCCCTCTTAAAAAGCGTTGTGTTCTTATCAGGAGGTGTGACCTTAAGAGATAGATGCCGAGCAGTCCAGAAGATTTTTATTTAATCTAAAGTTGGTTGTGCTTTGTAGGTTGCCTTTAATTGTTGTTGTTTCTGTTGGATATTTTTTTTCTTATGTGTGTGTGGGTTCAAGAAAGCTGGGTTATCATCGAGAGCACTCTGTTAAGAAGCAGCATTTCAGCAGCTGTTTGATCTTTGTCATTACCCCCACTCGATCGGCTAATGATTGCTGGCTCAACACCGACAGTAGTGCTCGGAGAAAGAAAATAAGACCTGGTTTTTTTCATTTATCCATAAAACGCCCGGACACTAATCACTCTGCCGATACAGTAGCCACGCTTTATTATGCCTTTTGTCGCGGAACGCCTCTATGCTCGGCTAATTCAGCATGAACTCAGCGACAGCAGGTCAAGCCGGGGGTGAAGACAAAATCTGAACAGCCGCTGAAGACTGGATAAAGCTTTATTCAGATTGATGACGCAAGATGCCGTGCAAACCACACGTTCAAAACTTTAAGTTCAAAGAAAACACGGTCAATTGTCCTGGATTTGTTTCGCCACCTACTGGAGCCCAGCGCCAGCAACGGATTGTCCACGAATGCTGCCTGAGGGTTCGGCCTGGACTCGTGTCCAATCAACACGAGTCTCAACCGAATGGCGATGTAGCGCTCGTGTGCAGTTTCTATCTCACACTGCCACCCAGTAGTCTATTTACATAATTGAGCACTAGAGTCGATGGGAGGTTGAGGCTGAAGTAGGAAGCTCCTCCCACCTATTTCAGCTGGAGAAGGAAGGCCGGAAAGGTGGCTACCTCTTCCCCAGCGTGCGCTCTGGTAAGGCGGAAAGAGGTTGAGTAGCTTCTACTTCGTTCTTGACCAGTGCCCGACTATTCGGCCCTTATCTGGATGTTCAGCTTACGCGGGGACAACGCGCATGTGAAACGTGGTCATTGTATTTTCGCGGGTGGCGTTTTGGACCCCTTATTAATGCGAAAACATTAACTGTCCCATGGAGCGTAGCCGGCGTTGTCTGTAGCAGTGAAAAACGGCACCTAAGTTCCCAATGGCTGAGCGAAACGACACCTGAAGTCCCATTGGCCAAAAGCACAGCAACGCAGATGCATCGTCACGGAAGCCGTAGAGCCGGCAGGGTTCACCGCGCCTGCGCAGTGGGGGAGCACGTGATTTCACAGCCGTAGCGCCGTGTGCGATACGAAGACGTGGCGCGCTGCTTCCAGAAATGCTCTGCGTGTAAGAATGCTCTCGCATTCCTACACGTGAGCAGTCTTTAAGCGCCATTTTGTCATTTTTTTCTCTGGGTAAGCTCAGACCAGTTCAATTCGGACTTCTTTCAGCGCGCAGATGCGAAGGTAGGAGCAAGAATTAGGACGGTTTCTATTATTGTTAAGTTTGCTTGTTTTCTAATTATACGAATGCGGCGCCTGAGTGTGATTCTTTATGGCGAATAGATGGCCATATCCAATCCAAATTGTTTTTTTAACGGTAGATTTCGCAATATGGCCGTTTGATTTTCTTTCTCTTTATGCACCAACACGCTGACTGTGGGCACTGCAATGCCGACAGCAGCGCGACTGCAATAGCGTGACGTCAGAAAGTTGTGCTGGTGTATAGCGGTGACAACGTAGCAAAGTGGTGGTCGTGGAAAGTCTCCGGACCCTCGTCATCCATGCGCAGAGCTTAAGGTTGCGGCGATCACTGGCAAGAACGCCTAACAACCATACCTCGGCAAACCTCACTCATGAGGGCCCTCACTCACCCTCACTCACCCTCATCTTCACAGGTGAGGTGACGGTGAGTGAGTTTCTGAACCAGGAAAATTCATGAGTGTGAGGGTGAGTGAGGGCTGTGAGGGCGGTGAGGGCCATGAGGGCGGTGAGGGCCGTGAGGGCCGTGAGGGCCGTGAGGGCGGTGAGGGCCGTGAGGGCGGTGAGGGTCATGAGTGCGTGAAGGGCGTGAGGGGCGTGAGGGTGGTGAGTGGCGTGAGGGCCATGAGTGCGTGAGTGGTGTGAGGGCGGTGAGTGCGTGAGGGGTGTGAGGGCCATGAGTGCGTGAGGGCAGTGAGTGGCATGAGAGGCGCGAGGGCCGTGAGGGCGGTGAGCGCGTGAGGCCCCCTTCAGATCGAGCATCTTTCTCAGCAATTTTGGTGTTAATGGCGGGTTGTTCTCTAGCTTTCCCTAGATCGACACGCATTGCTGAGATCGGGTCCGGCTCGAAATAAGCAAGCAACTCGGAGCAATTCGAATACGTTTGAAGCGGCTGCATCCAATTAGGGACGCAAAATTTTCACGTGATACCTCGTGCCGGTGATGATGACACCGAATGACTTGGTTCTGGTTTGAAATCGATCGTTTTTTTTGGAAATAAACTGTTCAGAAAGGTGCATTAGTATTCTTAACGAGGTTTAAATGCATAAAAACACGTTTATAAATCGTAATTCTGTCTAAATAGTGCGAGAAAAATAAAATTTTATGATGACGATGTCAAATTGCAGCAATTGGTTGCTGCGTGTGATACCGGGCGGCCCGTGTTGCTGGTGTTACGACGTAAAGTTTTTGGGCGAAATTGCCCCATCTGAGGCTGGCCTGAGTGGCGTGAGGGCCATCAGTGCGTGAGGGGCGTGAGGGGTGTGAGGGCCGCACGGGCGGTGAGGGGCGTGAGGGCGGTGAGTTGCGTGAGGGCGGTGAGTGGCGTGAGGGCGGTGAGGGCCGTGAGGGCGGTGAGTGGCGTGAGGGCTGTGAGTGCGGTGAGGGCCGTGAGGGCGGTGAGGGCCGTGAGGGCCGTGAGGGCGGTGAGGGACGTGAGGGCGGTGAGGGCCGTGAGGGCGGTGAGGGCCGTGAGGGCGGTGAGGACGGTGAGGGCCGTGAGGGCGGTGAGGGCCGTGAGGGCCGTGAGGGCGGTGAGGGCCGTGAGGGCCGTGAGGGCGGTGAGGGACGTGAGGGCGGTGAGGGCCGTGAGGGCGGTGAGGGCCGTGAGGGCGGTGAGGGCCGTGAGGGCGGTGAGGACCGTGAGGGCCGTGAGGGCGGTGAGGGCCGTGAGGGCGGTGAGGGCCGTGAGGGCGGTGAGTGGCGTGAGGGCCGTGAGGGCGGTGAGGGGCGTGAGGGCCGTGAGGGCGGTGAGGGCCGTGAGGGTGGTGAGGACCGTGAGGGCGGTGAGGGCCGTGAGGGCGGTGAGGGCCGTGAGGGCGGTGAGTGGCGTGAGGGCCGTGAGGGCGGTGAGGGGCGTGAGGGCCGTGAGGGCGGTGAGGGCCGTGAGGGCGGTGAGGGCCGTGAGGGCGGTGAGGGCCGTGAGGGCGGTGAGGGACGTGAGGGCGGTGAGGGCCGTGAGGGCGGTGAGGGCCGTGAGGGCGGTGAGGACCGTGAGGGCCGTGAGGGCGGTGAGGGTCGTGAGGGCGGTGAGGGCCGTGAGGGCGGTGAGTGGCGTGAGGGCCGTGAGGGCGGTGAGGGGCGTGAGGGCCGTGAGGGCGGTGAGTGCGTGAGGGCCGTGAGGTTCAGTGAGGGTGAGTGAAGGGCTGAAGGTGAGTGTGACTGTGAGGGTGAGGGTGAGTGAGGGGCTGAAGGTGAGTGTAGCTGTGAGGGTGAAGGTGAGTGAGGGGTTTAGGTGAGTGTGGCTGTGAGGGTGAGGGTGAGTGAGGGCAACCTAAAATGCCGACCTCTGCTAACAAATCACGCCGCGAAAAGCGTGAGGGCAATTGGGAAAGCAAGTCGTCTGCTTCTTGCGCAGAAGTTGCGGTGACCTCAGAACGACGCCGAGCTCTGATTGGCTTTGCTTGAAAAAACAGTAGGTAAACCTCAATGCCAGATGCCAGGTCTAACCACTATTATTTTTTTTAATCATCCAATGCCAGTTTGGCGTTCTAGCATCATCGCAACCCCTATGCAAGAAGCAGACGAACTTGCGTTTCAAATAAGCTATATCCAGCTTTTCTTAAAGGGGCACTCTAGGGGATTCTAAGATCATATCTTTATGTTGACGACTCAATCCACGGAGCCCTAAGCACCCTAAAAAACCCAAGATTGCACTTATGGACGGGCGACTTTCGTATTACAAATCTAATCAAAGATTCGTGATACGACCCCTCTTTCTGTGCCTTGGAGTATACACCAGGGGGCGCCGTCAGGCGACGATCTCGAACGGCGATTCCCGTGTTACGTATCTTACACCCGAATATTTGACGTTTTCGTTCAAATATCATGCGTAATGTGCCCAAAAAGAGCAATAATAGTAACGTTCGGTATCTCCACGCCATTAACTATTTTCATTGGCAAAATTTTATGGAGGTTGTAGGAACCCAAGAACGGCCCCTCCGTGTTAAATTAGTGCCCTTTGAGTTCAATTGGGTAAGTTTACTAGGGTGTTTTGCCCTCTATAAATCGCCCCTTTATTGACTAAAGCCTAACAAATAATTTGACACCAAAAGCAAGCTTCTACATAAGGCACCGGAGGGCTCGCGATCAGTGACTGTAGTTGAAAGGTGCATGATCGAAATGTCTCAAAAACTCAATATAATATTTGAACGAGTTCATGCCATCATCATGTTTCATCAAATGTGAACTGTTTTGTTGTAACTTAAGTCATTTATAATGCGGCATGCCCAAGGGGCATTACAGCATGCCCCTTGGGCATGCTGAAATGGCATGCCTAAGGGAGAGTACGGCATGGTACTGTCCAATGCCCAACAAACAATGTGACACCAAAAAACAAGCTTCTAGATAAAGCACTCGGGAAGCCCTTTAAGCTATTACTGTAGTTGAACGGTGCATGATCGATATGTCTCAGCCCCTCAATCAAATATTTGAACGAGTTAGCTCCATCATTATGTTTCACCAAATGTGAACTATTTTGTTGCAACTTGTTGCATGTATAATTTCAGGGAGAAATGCCCATTGGACAGTACGGCATGGTATCGACGCCGGGAAGAGGACCTTGGATTGTCTTCCACAGACTATGAACACCACAGCTTGCCCAACGACCATCACTTTTCTCCTTTGCATCCATGCGCCGAAATAAAGCTCAGTGGTTGAAGCTACACGTGATGTGACTGTGTCACGTTACCACGCGGCATCGGCGGTACTAACAGGACCGAGCCACAGATTTGAGCCTGACTGGAAAAGACCCGCAGCAGACAGCAGTCAGCAAGGACCACCACAGACGAGCTCCTTTATTGTCCTTTTCTTTCAGTTGTCAAAATAAAATTGTTTAGTGCGACCTTGGGGAATTTCCAACAAACAAGTAAGTCCGTGCTACAAATAAAGGCGCCGGTACTAAGTAGACACTTTAGTGATATTTGGGCAAGTATAGCCCTAAAGAGAGAAACCATATAAATATATATGCAAGTAAATGTTTTGAAGGAATGTTTATAGACAGCCGGAAGCTATAGATAACCGCAATAGTCGTCTGGTGTCTCAGTTGTAAGAAATTTAGTCAGTGTGGCACCACTTTTAGCCTGCGCCCGTTTGCTGATCAATACGGGTAACTCTCCCGGCACAAAATCTTTCCAGAAGAGGGATTTTGAAATCACGTGACCGACTCTATGGTTCGAAAGTACTTAATGTTCCAGCCGGTTCCTCGCCATACCTGCGTGTTCTCTTTAATTTTCGATAGACACGACATTTCCCAGAAATAACTTACATGCCGCTCCTAAAGTTCTGGAATGCCGTTCATTCCACTTACATTTCAAGACTCCTCATCCATTTTGTGCACACAAAAGCGAACTCATAAGCCGAAACAGACGTTACGTAGAACTACAAGTGCCTACGGGAATGGGAGGGAGTTATGAATATAAACTTTCGGGTGGCCCCAGAGGAAAAGCCGACGTCTCGCTAAGTAAAGGCCGGTTCACATAATGCGACCGACGCTTACGATCCCTACTGCTGCGCTGACTGTCGTAAAAACAGGTTGTGTGGGAGGCGGACTGCGGAAGCCGAAAGCCCGCATCTGGCGCCCAACCACAAGCCTGAGCACACGACCCTGAGGTTAAGTGTCTGGTGCTCTACCGACGGAGCTAGCCGGGCCCGGTTCGGCTTCCCTGCAGAGCTCATCACCGACGGAGCTACGTATCTCTTTTGAAAAATGCTCCGCAAGACAGGGACACAGTAAGGGAGACAACACGAAGCGCTTCATGTTATCTCCCTTGCTCTGTCCCAGTCTTGCGGCACATTTTGTCAAAAGAGATCATGTACCAACTGGCCCATCTGTCACTATTGATGGAGCTGTGTATTTCCGGAGCAAGATCTTCGCCGACACCTGTGCTGCGCTTGGAATACGGCGGAAGCTAGACTTCGCCGTATCACGGAACGACTCAATCGCAACCTCAAAATGACGTTGATCGCTCACACAGCCCGTCACAAAAAACGGGACGCCAAACTTGACGAGACGGCGTTCGCTACCCGCACCACGGTCAACCGGTCGACAGATCTCACCCTGCGCGTCTCAACTTTGGTAAAGGGCTCAGCTTTCCATTGGAAATTTCGATCTTCGACACAGATGTTGCACCTAACGGACGCCCTTACGCGCAGTTGACCAGGACGTCTACAACCGACTTTCTGCAGTCGTTCGAAAGGCCCGAGTAAATGTCGACGCCGCACGTCTTTAACAGGACGTTCAATACGGCAAGGGCCACCGCGAAGTTTAGTTTCAGATCGGCGACCTGCGAAACCGCAGCTCTCGTGAACCAAAATAAAATCTGAATATCAGTATCCATATCAATATTAAAGCTTCGTCGGACACATACTCTCAGCAGTACATCCAGACCTCCCTTATAGGGACTTTTAGTAAACCGTTACTCTGTTCCGTGTACCGTAATACCGAGCCTTTAAAGCATGCTTTAAAAAGACACCACAAGGAAAAACAATTAACAGTGCGGTTTGGAATTTGTTTAGAAAAGTTAATTTTACGCAAAAACAAAATTATTGTAGAGCAATACTGACGGTGCGAGATTTATTTTAAATTCTGCGTGCAAAGTCCATGACGTCACGGAATAGTCATACACTGGTTCCACCTCAACGAGATGGTCGTGCACTCTCTGCCCCTCAACGTGACGGCCACAGCTTCGTACCTCTCCTCCACGCGCCCGAAATGCCGAAAGAGAAAACAAGTGGAAAGGAGGAGACTACCGACTAAATTGCGTCTCGCGCCGTCAATATTGCTCTAAATAATATTTTTTTTTCACGTAAAATCAATTCCTTGACGCGCTTGTCCCAACCAAGCTGTTTAAGGAAACGAAAAAGATTTTTTGTTTTCTTTTTAGCGGCTTTTTTAACGCGTGCGCCCGGGATACTGTGACCGCGGGGCGCGCGCTTAAATACATGTTCGAAAGGCTCCGTTAGTGCGGTACACGGAACACTGTAACGGTTCGCTAAAAGTCCCGAATAGAAACTGTTAGGTAACCGCTTTAAGAACCCGAGTGATACCGTGGCCGCCGGACGCGCGCTTAAAAAATATTCGGCAGAGACACTTAAAAATGTACATGTGTAGGAATGCTTTGGCATTCCTACACACAGCGCATTCTTACAAGTAACCCGCCTCGTCTTCCTTTCGCACACGGCGCTCCGGCCATCACGCTCCCCTACTGCGCAGGCGTAGCGAACCCCACCGGCTTCAAGACGGCTTTTGTGACGAAGCATTGCGTTGCTGTGCTTTTCTTTGTGCTTTATTTCTGAGGCGCGTCCGCTTTGACTTTGAGCGCACCCGCCGTCTTCAGTGACGTCAGAAGGCCGAGCTCTGATTGGCTCTGATGAAGGGATAGTGGGTAGACCTGAGCCGCCTTCAAGTCTACCTACTATCCTTCCAATCGGAGCCAATCAGAGCTCCCTGCTCAAGAAGACGAACTTGCGCACAGCATAGACAATTTCAAGCATGGGCATGGCGCCCCCGACTGGTGGCCCATGCGTGCAAGCACTTGCAGCGTGCGCGTGAACCGAGCTTTGGTAAGCTTGCAATAGACGTACTGCTAAATTACTCAAGCATCAAAGAGAACGCTGGGAATGGTGTTCTACGCGCTACACGTGCTGGCGTCTGCTCAGTAACTGTTCTAAAGCAAAAGCTAAAAACAAATGAAAACTTCCACGCGCGTTCGAAAACGCTATATCTTGGTTATTCCCTTCGAATCTTTTACACGGAGAGGGCAAGCGCGTGCGGCGCGTAGAACACCAATTTCTGCATTCTCCTTGATGGTTGGGTAATTTAGCGATGTCTATTGCACGGGCTTACCCACTCGAACGGAGGCCTCGTTTACATGAAAGCGACTTCAGCGCATCGGCTCCAATAGTTCTTCGAACGAAGCCGACGCAGCAACGTTTACATGAATGCGCACAAAGCCAACAACCAAGCCCTACACGAAGGTGGCGCCACGCCGTGTAGGGCTTGGCACCAGCCGCACCACGTTTTCCGGTGCATCGCACGTGGAGGTCGTTCGACGCGTTCAGTGAACGTAAAGGTCGTGCCCGCTGTCTTCGGTGATTGGAAGAAGTTACGAGACGGAAGAAACACCAAAACCCAAGCATTCAGGGCTCCAGGCCGGGCCGCCGGGTCACTCTGGACCAGAGGCGACGTGTGTGCGCACGCTTTGAGGACGCCTCCGCTCTTCGCCGCGCCAGACCTCACCGATCGCAACCGGACCAACCGGACCCCAAGTCCGAAAGGCTCCTGCGCAGCCAGGGACGGCACCGACGTAGGAGCTGCTCGTTCTGCGCTACCACGCTGGGCTAATTGAGAAGTTTCAGCGACGGTGTCACCACACTGGCGGCCGGTCGCCGAAAGAGAAAGAGGGGGATAGGTTCACTGGGCGTTGGCTTTGTGTAAATGCGTTGGCCGGCTTCTGGTGTTGGGGCGAGCGCCTCGGGATGGACTGGTGGTCCGCTCTGGGGACGCGTTGCGGTTGGGAGCCGCTCGACGAGGAGGGACCGGTGGTCCGAGGAGAAGGAAAGCAGAGGGATCTGCGTAGCCCTCCAAAGCGGCTCCCCACCCGCACTGCGCGACGTGGTAAAGGAGTCGTACTGCGCAGCTTGTGCCGAGCGGGGAGCCCGATGCAAGGGCAGTCCCAGAATTGCACGTAACACTCGAGGAGCTGGAGCTCCGCAACTTCTCGGCATCCAATGTGCTGGGAGTGGCGGGCCGCTTGTTGGACATGCACGAAGGTTTCGCGGCGATGTCTCTTCGGCTTGGTGGGTTGGTGACGGTGAACACGCGCTGGCGGCCGGCGACCGGGGGGTTGTAGGCGGTGTACAGATTGTACATGACGTCAGGGGCAGCAAAAAAGCGCCCGGTGTCGGCGGCCGCAGCGTAGGGGGGCGAAGAGTCGGGGCTCAGGAGGGGCCGAAGCGGCGGCGTGGGTGGACGTAGTCGGTTGATACTCGACCTGGGAGCCCACCGTCCAGGCGTCGGTGGTTGGGGCGGCGGGGAATGCGGACTGGGTGTCCGCGGTGGGCTGGAGGCGGAGGCCTCCAAATGCCGCGACGGGGGGCGGCTGAGCTTGCGGTCCGGACTGGGCCGGGGCAGCTCCGGGGAGCATGTTTTGGGCGATAGCTCGGCCAACGGCCGCGGCGAGGGCGTCTACCATAAAAATATATAGAAATCTTTTTTTTTAATATGAATATATCTAACGTGCCTATGAATGCACTGGTGTGGTTGGGGGTGGAACCCCCCAACCCAAGAGAAAATGCAAAACAATTTTGTGAATTTGACAAATTTTATTCTTGTTCATTTATCTTTGGAACATACAACTGCAGTTGCTAGTATGTTCATTTATCTTTGGAACATACAACTGCAGTTGCTAGTATAGTATAGTCATAAAGGACGAGAACGCATGCATCTCGGCGTGTAGCAGGAGGTTTCAAGTTGTTGACAACAGCGCTAGTGGATGGTATCGGTACAATGGCTGCATGCCATGTGACCAGAAAAGGCACTGTGGAAACGACGGAAGCGAATTCAAAACAGTACTGTATTAATTATTTTACCTACTTGTTGCTTAACACATGGTTCACTGTGTCAGCAATCGTTTTGTTGGCCGAAGCATTCGAAACTAATCGTCGCGATAAGTGTCAGTGTGCCGAGTTCTCCGGACAATCACCGTTCTAAAGCTCACAACTTTAGGACTTCACCTGCAGAAAGGCTTAACGGAAGGAACGTTATAATTTATCAGCGATTTTGATGTGAGGATCGAATTTTTGTTTCTGGGGACCGAGAAGTCAAATCAGAAATGTCTGAAACTTTCATCCTCGTTTTGTAAAAAAAAAAAAAAAAAAAAACAGCTACAATTTAGTGTAATTACACAAACTACGCCGACTTGACCTAACCATAATACTAACAATTTAACCAGGCGTTTTCTCCAATGCGGGGGTTGGATCTTTGCGCGACCAGGGACACCATTAAGGAAAATGCAGCAACCCGTACAATACGGAAAGAAGACTGTGGCTGGGAATAAGCACGATTGACGATTCTTAGAACTCTCGTGGACCTCACATTTGTTTCCGCGCCAGAGTTACGACGCTCTGAAAATCAAACCTGTGACCGATGGTCAATGGTCAACGAATTTGGCCTTTGATCTTGTAGCGAAGCATGTGTGACCTTTTCACGTCATTTATTTATAATTATAGAAATTATCATTATATTTAAATACTGGTACGTATTTTTTGCAGGCTCATTATTTCGCGATTTAGGCAAAAGCATTTCGGAATGATTCGCGGGTTATAATTTTCGCGACACCGTGGGATCTCAAGATAAATTCCAATGTGTTTACATTTTACGGGAATTGTTTACGGGACCTATTTTTGGCGAATCGTAGGCGATTCGTGAAATTCGCAAAAATTAGGTCCTCGCGAAAATTAAGTAATTTACAGAATATAAAACGAACAATAAATGTATTCTTTTTTAGGTGTTATGAAGTCTACGAAATACACGAGCATGATTTATATTTTGTTCTGGAGACTTCACAGAGGCAACATCAGCGGGACAAGCTCAGCGGCACACCAAAACAGTCGTGCATCGAAAAGCCCGGTACTGAAAAGCGCGGTACCGAAACGACTACGTACCGAAACGACTGCGTACCGAGATCTCCGCACCGAAACGTGTGGTTCCCCATTTCATCGAACGCGTTTCTCACTACCGTAACTATCAGTACTCCAACTATTCCATACCCGTTGAATATTCAAACTCGTTGGACATTCAAGCACGTTGGATATTCCGTCTCTATTAGACCTTTCGACTCGTTGGACATTCAGTCTCGATGGACATTCTGTCACAATTGGATTTTTCATCTCGTTGTACATTCCGTCTCGCCTGTCACCTGACCGACTGGACATTCAGGTTCGTTTGACATTCAGGTCATAAGCGCACCCGATACAGAGGAGACTCATACGACATCCGGCCGATACAGAGCAGACGCATATGTGATGTCTGGTTCAAACCCGGGCCAAAGTTCGATCCTTACAGTGCTCGCATGATGTCGCGTGGATACTAGGCCGGAGGCGAAACAACCGTACAACGATATCTGCAGAATATCTGGTATTTTGCAAAAGGCATTCGTTCGATTTCTTTAGTGATTTTCGGACGGAATGCGCAGGGCACAGGAAAAGTACGCCTTGCAGCTTGAGCGACGGTTATACCAAAACCAACTTTCAAAATGTATTGTGCTCTTTGTGATGCCACATTTTGTATAACCTACAAAATCGAGAAGAAAATATAAAAACACGGTATTGTAAGCGTTTTTTTTTTCTTTCGTTTTGCTGGCGTGAGCTTAACCGGCATTCATTTAACACAGGGGGATGGCATGACGTCACGAGCCTGCCATCCCCCTGAGTCTGCTTGCCTTTTGCTTTGTATTTACGGAGTACGCAGTGAGCGCGGAGGCGGTGGGTGTCGGATTTGTAGCGTCTGCTTGTCGTTCTTTTGCCTTGTATTTGCGGAATACACAGTGATCGCGGAGGCGGTGGGTGTCAGATTTGTAGCGTCTGCTCGCCGTTTTTTCGCCTTACATTTACGGAGTAGGCAGTGAGCCCGGAGGAGGTGGGTGTCAGATTTGTAGCGTCTGCTTGTCGTTCTTTTGCCTTGTATTTACGATGTAGGCAGTGAGCGCGGAAGCGGTGGGTGTCGGATTTGTAGCGTCTGCTTGTCGTTCTTTTGCCTTGTATTTCTCGACCGCTATAGATAGAGCTTGAAATGTGGAATTTCAGAACCAAAGCACATATTCGCGATGCACCTACGTTGTTGGTAAACCTCCAGGCGGCTCCGTAATGGGCCGGCTCGCTCGAAGCAACGTATCAGCAGAAACTCTCAAGAAGGTGCAGTTAAAGGTAGCGCTCAATCTTGAATCGCGTCTCACGCGCTCGCGCGCTCCAACCTTGAAAGTGTGCTTTCTTAAGCCCGGCTCAGCTGTTACGCTGCATTCCAGCAAGCTGGCCCTGGGCAGCGGTCCTTCCGTGCGCTCTAATTTTCTCTCCCGAGCTGTTTCCAAAAAAAAAAAAGAGCCTTCCTTTTGCGAAAGCGCTCTAGAGCAGCAGACGTTGCCACTGCGATGTCTTCGGCAGTGAGAAATGATTCAGCGGTATGCGAGGCGTCAGCCCGAAAATTCGAAAGATCCAACATAGGAAAACGTGAGATATCAACTTGCCTTGTTGAGGCAGCTTCATTTTGTTACCGCGAGTAAAGCCTAGCTCCACTTGTCTCGAAGTGTTTCAATTCACGTCCTTTATTTATATTAGAATCACTTCGAAAATAAAAGCAATATATACAACACTTATTTACAGCGTTGTTTGATTTGCAACACAACAATGACTGATAAAATAGTTACGGTACCCCTTTTAGACGAACAAAAAAATTACAAGGTTAACAGAAGGCATGATGATCAGTTCAAAATATTTACACTGTGTATATGTTGGATATGTACAGTGCTAATCAGACTTGTCTATAACGCGCGAGCGTGCGGCTTTCTCCGGGGAGCGCTAGACTGGTGACATTCCCGGAAACTAAGCTAGTCACGTGGCGCAACATGGAAGGGCCCGCTCAGGGGGGTGTCCTGCCAACTCTATCAACTGGCGGCGAACGCGCAAGGCTGCTCGCACGCTTTTTACAAACATCATTACTCGAACAACAAACAAGCTAAAGCATGAAGGCGTATCAACGATGTCGCCATCAAAAAACAAAAATATATCATAAAGCACTTTACTTTTATCGCGTAGCAAGCTGATAGAGTGGTGCTACGACGCGTCCGAACGGAGACATGCTGGGTTGTGAACAACGTTTATTGTCAGGGACGTGATAATATAGGCAGCCGATGCTTCGGGTGCAGAAAGGGTGGTGATAAGAATGATAAGTACATTGGAGGATGATACAAAGTTTCCAAGAGTCATGACACAGCTCTGATACAGCATTCCTTCCCCCTAGGGGCTATAGCGATCTACAGGCTTCCTTTCTCTGGTTGACCTTCGCAACTCTGGCGGCTGGGTGTTGCTGATGGTTGGTTCTGCAGGTGTTGTATCTTGTACTGCATCTTGTCGAGCGCCTTGCGTTGTCTTTGCCGCTGTCCCTGGTACTTTGAGTGCCAGCGGCTCTCGAAAACGGATCTGGTCAATGTGACGTCGGACTTCTCCCGACGGTGTGTCCACTGGGACCATCCTTGCTCCGGTCGTTGTAGTTACTGTCCCTGGCAACCACCTTTCTCCTTCTCCGAAGTTCCGGGCCCAAACTGGATCTCCGGGCCACAGCTTGCTACGGGGTTCCTGCAAAGGCACCAATGAAGCACCAGGATACGGCAGGCAGGCGTCTAGACGAGATCTGATCTGGTAGCCTAGCAGTCGTTGTGATGGCGAAGAACCGTCAGCCAAAGGAGTTCGGCGGTACGCGAATAATATTTTAGCCAAACGCGTAGCAAGGTTACCATGCGTGACCTTTTTTAGACCATCCTTAATCGTCCTGACTGCTCTTTCTGCTAGCCCGTTGGACTGAGGGTGGTATGGAGCAGTGCGTAGATGTTCTGCGTTATTTCCCGCGAGGAATCGAGAGAACGATTCTGCCGTAAATTGAGTCCCGTTGTCTGTCACGATAGTCTTCGGTATCCCAAAATGGCTGAACATTTCGCGCACAGCTGCTATTGTAGAATCGGCAGTCGAATTCTTCATGGCCACCGCCTCTATCCACTTTGAGTGAGAGTCCACTGCAATTAATATCATGGCGTCCGACACCGGTCCCGCGAAATCCAGGTGTAATCGCGACCACTTTTCTCCCGTCTCCGGCCACTTCACCGGAACATATGATGGCGGCATCGGCCGTGCCTGGATACACGCACTGCAACTCCGGGAAAGATGTTCAATCTCACCATCGAGCCCTGGCCACCAAAGAAGTGTCCGCGCGACCGCATTCATCGCCGATGCTCCTTGATGGGTCTCGTGCAGCATTTTTAGCATCGCTCCACGTGCTGTCTGTGGCACGACGACCCGGTGCCCCCAGTAGAGCAAACCCTGGGCTACGGTGAGTTCCAACTTCCTGTGAAAGAAGGGTTGCATTTGTGGGTCGTCATCCTCTAGGTGCTTTGCCCATCCGTGCAGCACATAGTCTTTCACCCTGGACAGTAGCGGGTCCTCCGAGGTTAGTGACCGCAATCGTTGTGCCGACAGAATAGTATCATCGAGTTGGTTAACTGAAAGCACATATTCTGGCAGCTCGTCCGTCTCCTTGTCAGGAACATTTATCGGTAAACGACTCAGTGCATCAGCGTTCTGGTTCTGGGGCCCCGGCTTGTATTTTATCTTGTACTGATATGCCCCTAGCAGTAACGCCCAGCGCTGAATTCTGGCCGCCGCCATGACAGGTGTAGGTCTGTCCTCCCTCAGCAACCCTACCAAGGGCTTGTGGTCGGTAACGAGCGTGAAGTCCCGCCCCAACAGATAATCTCTAAATTTGGTTACCCCAAACACTAGGGCTAATGCTTCACGCTCAAGTTGCGAATAATTTCTTTCCGCCTTTGATAGCGTCCGGGACCTGAATCCTATTGGTCTGTCAACGTGTCCGAAACTATGGGACAACACAGCCCCTACCCCATAAGGCGACGCGTCACACTCGAGACGTAAAACTTTGGACGGGTCAAAATGCGTAAGAACATCTGCCGTACATAACACCCGCTTGGCCTTTCTGAAAGCATGCTCCTCTGCTTGGTCCCATTTCCAGCGTTGATTCTTCTCTAGAAGGTTGTACAGTGGCGCCAAGAGGGTAGCCATGTTGGGCAGAAACTTGCTGTAGTAGGTCAAAAGTCCTATGAAAGAGCGGAGTTCACTTACGTTCTTCGGGCTCCTTGCTTCCATTATAGCCGCCAGGTTCTTTTCCGTAGGGTGTAGGCCGTCCTTGTTGATGCGGTGCCCGAGATAGCAGACTTCGTCCTGCCAGAAGTTACACTTCCCTCTGTGCAGCTTGACTCCGTTCTCCTTGAAACGCTGCAGCACCTGCTTGAGCACGCTCCTGTCTTCCTTTCTTCTCTCCGAGACAATGACGTCATCGAGATACGCTTGTACGCCGTGTATTCCTCGCAGCAGGCTCTCCATCTTGCGCTGGAAGATAGCGGGTGCGGAAGAAATACCGAATGGCAGCCGGTTGAAACAGAAGAGACCACGGTGCGTGTTGATGACGGTTAACTTCTTGGATTCGTCATCGAGTGGCACCTGATTGTACGCATGTCGAAGGTCCAACGTACTGTACCTGTCGCCCCCATTGAGTGCCGCGAACAGGTCGTCGATTACGGGGAGTGGATATTGCTCGGTGCAGCAGGCTGAGTTCACGGTCAACTTAAAATCGCCGCAAATTCTTATGGTCCCATCCTTTTTTAGGACAGGGACAATTGGTGTGGCCCAGTCCGCGTGAGGAACCGCAGAGATAACACCGTTTTTGACAAGTCTGTCCAGTTCATTAGACACTTTGTCACGCATGGCGTATGGCAGAGGCCTGGCCTTGAAAAACTTGGGTGCAGTTCCTTCTTTCACATATAGATGCGCTGGCAGGCCTTTGAGCAAACCCAGTCCGTCACTGAACAACTCCTCGTATTCTGACAGTAGTTCTTTCAGCTCGACGTCCTGCGCGGTTTCGGTTGCCGCCGTTAACTTCAAAACAGGTGTTCCAAGACAGTTCAACTTTTGTATTAAGTCGCGTCCACATAAACTTGGACCTGCGCAGTCTAGGATTGTCAGTGTCGCCGTCACCTCTTGGTCACAATACTTGACGGCAAGCGTAAGCTTACCAGCCACCGGCAGCTTCCCCAGGTAGCATGACAACTTCAGTCTCGAACGTTCCATCTTCGGCCAGCCATGGCAGTGCCTGTCATATACGTCCCTTGAGATTACGCAGACCGGCGAACCTGTATCCACCTCCATGACGATGTCGGCGCCACCCCAACAAAATTTCCTGCGCACAGGTGCAACCAACTGTTCGTCTGTTGAGAGATACGACTTCAAGGTCAACAGCTGCAGTGACATGTTGCTCTCATCGCTGCTGGCTTCGTTTCCGTGTATCGCACAAGCTTTGGCTTGTTTCCTGGTTTCCGTGCGACACATTCGGGCTGCATGACCTTTCTTTCCACACTGGAAGCACTTCATGTTCATGAACCGGCATGTTTCTGTTCCGTGCGCTGCGTTCCCGCATCTTCCGCACAAGTTAGCTTGCACGCGAGAACCTTTATCTGTTTTCCTGAAGTTGAATCTTCGCATTTTTTCGGTGAGCGCGTTCAAGGCTGGGGCTGGTTCCTCTGCCGGCTCCGGTTGCTTAATTTCTTGCGCGCCTTGCGTGGCTGCTCCAGCGGCTCGCACGATTCTTTCAGTTTCTTGCGATGTCAGCTTCGGCTGTGCCAGCAGCAGCTTCTGAACATCCGTATCTCGAATGCCGCACACAATTCTGTCTCGAATCATCCGGTCTAGCATGTTTCCAAAATTACATTTGTCAGCTATGCGTCGGAGTTGCACGATAAACTCTTGCGCCGACTCTCCCTCTTTCTGGGTCCGGTGATAAAACTTGAAACTTTCTGCTATTTCGTTTGGTGGTGGCGCGTAGAAATCTTCTAGAATTGTCACGACCTCTTTATAGGTTAATTCGCTCACCTTCCTTTGAGCACATCGGCCACTCAGTACTTCAATTGTTCTTGACCCGAGGGCGGACACCAGCAGGGCTCTTTTCTTGGCGTCCTCCTTGATTTCGTTTCCTTCGAAGTACGATTCAATCCGGATGGTGTACGAGGCCCACTTGTCTTTCCCATCGTCGAACTGCGGCACTTGATACGCCATGCTTTACCCAGGGTGGCAATACGCCACTACCCGCGTTGATTCGTTCTCGTCGCCACTGCTATGACGCGTCCGAACGGAGACATGCTGGGTTGTGAACAACGTTTATTGTCAGGGACGTGATAATATAGGCAGCCGATGCTTCGGGTGCAAAACAGAAAGGGTGGTGATAAGAATGACAAGTACATTGGAGGATGATACAAAGTTTCCAAGAGTCATGACACAGCTCTGATACAGCAAGTGGGCAAGACGACACCCCTCAAACGGGCCGTTCCATGTTGCGCCACGTGACTGCTTAGTTTCCGCGAATGCCACCAGTCTAGCGCTCCCCGGAGAAAGCCGCACGCTCGCGCGTTATAGACAAGTCTAACTAGCACTGTACATGCATAATCTGGCTCATTTATCTACTGGCCTTTGAACTGTGTGAGTTTGGTATGCCTTTGCCTTACTTTCTGTTGGTGTAGGTCATCTGTGGTCACCATGCTTATGCTTCGCGGTCTGATGTCCAGGTACTTCTGTACAACAGAACGCATGAGATGTTAGGCGTGGTTCTCCATAGGTTCATTCTCAAACATGTGATCATTTAGTGAGCTAAAGATGTATTTGCCAATGAAGCGTTTAAGAATATTACACAGCATCTTTTCATCAAAACTTCTTGGTGCAGTCGAAGATTGTTTCAAAGTGGCACGGAGGCCGATCTCACATTCTCGACATACTTCCAAGACACCTGCAGATGGACAAAGCAAGTCTTCCGCTGTGTTCCGCTGCAAAAATGAATGCGCTGGATCCCTTTCAGGAGCTGCTGTCACTGCGGCGACACATTCTGTGCACCTCAGTTTTGGAGGAGGAACCGAACTACAAAGCCAGCTATGTACACAACGGCCCTCTGCGACAGTTCCGAGATATGTCTTGGGTCTGAAAGATAGTCATTATCAAGAAGATCATCATCACCACGCCCCACATCTTCACCATCGTCAATTAGACTTCTTCTAACAGTGGTCCAGTTCAGAACTTCGACAGAATTTACATCTGTTGCGCTTGTGACATGCAAGATCTTGACCTGTTCAAGTGCAAGGGAATTACCTGATGTGAGGTCTTTAACCTCGTTTAACACAATCAGTCTCTTGAAAACAGCAGCAAACCGCCGTGTTGTTGGGTTGTCATTGCTCCTTGCGTGGGACCTCATCACTCCAAAAAAAGTTCGAGATGGTCTTGGCTGAACTTGTATGTTGGAAGGTATGTCATCAGTGAAGTGTCTTCGACGACATGCTTGTAAAGGTCAAGGACGCTGCGAATGCATACTAGAAAGCGAATGAATCCAGTTTTTCTGTTCGTTTCAGTCATCAGAACTCCATCAACACATTCTTGCAGAGACGAGAAGTAGGATGCAGCATCGTCTAGATAGAACCGGACATCTTCTATATTATCTTTGCACATAGTCTCTTCCACAGCTTCTGGCCGACATGTCCCGAATTCAGGGTGTCGAAGACATTGTTAACATGCCTGATAAACTGCTATGTTGGGCGTGACTGGTATAAGCTGGGAATACCAAGATTGCGGCACTCCGCAATTGCATCGGCAACTGATGTGCTAAATTATTGCGCAGCAAGTGACACCTTCATTGGTTAACTTTTCCAATAAATGTGCGACTTTCTCAGCTTGTTTGCAATGAGCACTCCTTATTTTTGTTTTATATCATGGAGATCTTCCACAAACTTCCATTGGATGAGGCCTTCATCTCTGTCCACAAAAACATGCTGATCAGATAGAGCATTTCTAAGCAATTTTAGCATATGGCAGGGGTCTAAGAAAACAAAAACCGGTTCCTTTGTGTCTGGGTGCCGAATGGTTGTCGCTAATTGGTCAACACCGAAGTTGCACCCCAAGTTGCTCAGCATTGTCAAATTGGCTGGAGCCCCATCACACGTTTGAGACACAACCTTGGCACCATTCTCATGGGACAACGTGAGGGTTTGTTTGACAAGGTTGGCTCGCTGCTCTCCTCCGATTCCATCCACAAGAAAATATCCCAGAGGAAGTTTCCACTGACCATTCAGCCCCACAGTGATGAAAACAAAGGCCTCTTTCGCAACAGGCAGTGAATCGTCACTGATAGCCGCACCCATGTCCTCATACCCATGAAACTTTTGTCCATCCCATTCCACATGGCGTCTCACAGCCATCTCATCAACCATTAGAGCACAAACTGTTGGTTTCCCAGATGCCGTGTTCTGTGCCACCCTGAGCTGCAGAACAGCGAGAGCTTCCTTTGAGAATCCAGCTTCTCCATTTATACTCTCGTACCACTTGCCTAGGGTTCGTGGATGCGGAAGGCACGTGTCGAAGACCTGCCGGACATAAGTGTATGCTCTTGGGGAGTAAACATGCAGGGTGAGTGCAAATGCTCGCAGTTCAGGTGAGTACTGGACTGGCCGAGGCACACCCTTCTTTTGTGCAACCTGACGCATCAGATCTTTGTTCACTCCGGCAAGGCTTTGAAGCACCGATAAGTTTTCATCAATCAGTAAGCTGTTTTTTGACAGATCATCAATAATGTCTTGCATTCGAGCTATTTTCTTTGTGAGGCGGCGCTGTGCTTGCTGAAGCGTCTTGATTTTCGTTTTGCTCGCTGTTTGCAGGCTACAGCAGCGCCTAACCTCCTTTCGATAGAAGGCCTTTTCAGGTGTGTCGTCAGAAGGTTGGCCCTACAATGACATATATGGCATGTTATATTTACGCTGCCTTTCGATATGAAAGCTCTGCAAGGAAACCTCTATCTGCTACCAAATTCAGGCAGCGTATGTCAAACCTGTACAAAATTGAGAACATTTTTTTTTTTTTTACCGTGGGTATCTTATATTTTTTAAGTCACGCATGCTTTGTTAGTAGATGCATGCTATCAAAGGTAAATAATAAAGAATGGATTGTTCATTTCTTCGCATGAAATCTCAGCAGCAATGTCGCAGTTCACCGAGTCGTGACAGAAACTAGAATGAGCTCGCCTTTTGGTTGCAGGCATTCGTTTCCATTTTGTCTTCCTTGTTTTTATTGATTGGCATCTTCTGCATTCTCGTGGGCGCAATAATCACCCTAGTGAAAGCAAGTTCTGATTTTCGTGCAAGTTATGCAGTTGGTAACAGGCAAGTGTTAGAGCCCCTTTGTTGATTAACCTTTTACACAAATACCCCTCCGCCCCAGTTGGCAGTTGATTACCAGCAAAGACCCGAGCAGGGTAAATTGAAAAATAAACCATTGCTCTTGCCCTGCCACCAACTGTGTTAGTGCAGATAATCGCAAAGAATCACACACCTCGCACAATATTGGTGCGGGAAATCAACTTTTATTGATCACATTTGTCGGCACGAAATCATCTGGCTAAAATCGCAATGCGTGAGCAATTTCATTGATTATAAAATTTCTTCACAATGACGGATCAGTTACCTAGTCAGAGTTGTTGATTTTATTAACAGTCAAATAGTGACAAAATGAAATCATTAGAGGATACTGCATCGAACATTTTGAGAAATATTAAGTCATAAGAAGTAAAAACAATACTTGCAGGTAATATGCGATTTCCTCTAGCGCGAAAGTTTTGCTCACCTCCAATCTTGAGTGGCCCTCGTCAGAAACATTTATGAGACTGGAATGTACCGTCAGGTTCTGCATAGAAACAAAGAGCTCAAGCCTAGTTATGTTTCACCGTTACGATGAAGCGGTTCATTACCGAGCTTGTCGAAGACACTGACAAGTCTATATCCAGTGTGCTGGACTCTGGAGGTACCTAAAACAGAGTGGATGCAATTAAGAAAGAACAAACAACTGGGAATTATACTAATCACACTAACTAAAACATTATGCTCGCCTCTGTCCTGAAAGCACTGCTACCAGGCACACCCTCCACAAAACGGGAATATGTTGCTAGTTCCTGCATTGATAGTCAGAGCTCAGCAAGTTTAGACTTTGTACACAAAGCTGGAATATATGCTAACAAAATAGGCAGCTCATTACTGTCGTAATTAAGAAACTCCGTTTGAGTCAATTATTTACTCACTCAGACATCCGAGCAGAAGACTATACATACAAGACCAAAAGCATTGCGTTCCAATCGTCATACACACATCGTCCTCGTCGTTTTCTAATCAGTCCCAGCTCGCGCAACAACACAACAGTACAGCGGTGCGCCCTTTTAGTGGCAGCACCGATTACAATCAAATGCATGGCACGCGCGATCAATGCAGGAAAACAAAGCCCGTGGCGATACGACACCGCGAATATAAGTAATGCTCTGACACAACACTTCCCCCCAAACAAGATTAAAACTTCTCGTACATAAGCCGATCCGGCTTGCTCGTCGCCCGAGTGCTACGCCTAGGCACTACAGGTGACGATTTATCAACCGGTCCCAGTGATGAGGCCATTTGAGTATTGCGCGGCGACACTTGCTCTGCACTTACATCAACTACAGACTGTGTTCGATCAGGTTCGACATGACGCTCGTCTTTTGGCGTGTCACTACCATGCGGCAATTCCATGTGACAATCGGACATTTCGGCTGAATCATCAGGCACCAGGGACGAACGTGGCAGATGATCTGCATGTACGAACCGTATTCGTCTGTCTACAAAGACGAAGTACGTCATGGTCGATTTCACTTCCGTGATTTTTCCTGGAAGCCCTTTCACAAGTTCATCACGCACAGTAGTACGAGTACGCGATCACCTACGGAAAATACTCTCGCTGTGCCTCGGCGCTAGTTCGCGCTACACACCTCCTTCTCAGACTTTGCTTTTATTACTGCCTCCATGTTTGACTTTATCAAAGACAGCCTTGTACGAAGTTTACGTTTCAAGAGCAGTTCGGCAGGAGTCTTCCCCGTGAAGGTGTGAGGCGTTGTTCTGTACGCGAACAGAAAGTTATCAACCCTGTGCTGAAAGGACCTCGGACTTTTGCTTCGTTCATCCTCTAATAACTGCTTCAGCAGCGACAGCTTTACCGTTTGAACTGCGCGTTCTGCTGAGCCGTTCTATTGGGGATGGTACGGAGGGGTCCGAGTATGCTTTACTCCGTTTGCCGAAAAGAAATCATCGAACTCTTTCGCTCGGAACTGTGGTCCGTTCTCTGAAACACCCTCAGTTGGAATGCCGTGGCGTGCAAACAATGACCGGACTGTTTTGACACTTTTCTCTGCAGTCGTCGATGTCATTATTATTTCCTCTAGCCATCTAGAGTACGAGTCGACAGCAACTAGAAACAACTTGCCTTCCTTTTCAGCGAAGTCAAGATGCATCCTTTCCCAACTGTTTGTGCACCACTTCCAAGGTGTCAGGGGTGTGGCATGCTCAGCAGATCTTACGCTTTGACAAATTTCACACTGTTTCACAGCCTGCTCAAAGCGACTGTCGACCTTAGGCCACCACACCATTGACCTTGCAAGTGACTTCATTTTGGTTACGACAATATGTTGTTCATGCAACAATGACACTACTTCACTTTCGAGAGATTTCGGAATCACCACTTTGTTAGCCCAAACTAGGCAACCGTCATTCACGGAAAGTTCAAATCGCCTTACGAAGAAAGGCTGGTATTTATCGTCTACAGCCTGAGGCCAGCCACGCCACGTCATCTCGCGTACCACGCTCAGGACCAGGTCTTTCGTTGTTTCTTGCTCAATATCTTTTGCAGTTATCGGCAGTTTTTGACAGGCGAAAAGTGAAAAAAATTCCTCTGCCTCGTCCATTGTATCTGACAGTGGTAGGCGCGACAAGCCATCGGCGTTGCTGATCATTTTCCTGCTTTGTAAAGAATACGAAACCGATAATTCGCTAGAAACAGGACCCAGCGATGCACTCGAGCTGCAGCTACCGCACTTGTGTGATGTTTGACATCGAAGATCACAGTGTCTGGCTGGTGATCTGTGATGACGTTGAAGTTGCGGCCATAGAGGTACATATGGAATTTCTTAATTCCAAATACAATGGCTAGAGCTTTTTTTTCAATGTGCGCATAGTTACGCTCAGCAGGGGTCAAGGATCGTGACGCGAACGCAATTGGTCGTTCTACCCCGTCTACGATGTGCGACAGTACTGCACCCAAGCCGTAACATGATGCATCATACGTCAACTGAATTGGTTTCGTTACGTCATACAGTTCTAAGACCGCGTCTTGGCTTAGCAACTGTTTACATCGCTCAAAACTTTCGTCACATTGACTTGACCAGTTCCATATGTTGCCCTTACGCAGCAGCTGGTGCAGGGGTTCTAGCACATTTCCTAGGCTAGGCAAAAATTTGGCATAAAAATTTACCATGCCCAAAAATGCCTTTAGCTTTGTCACGTTGTTGGGTTTAGGCGCTTCTCGAGTCGCCTTCACCTTGTCTGGTGTGGGATGTAGGCCATGCATGTCGAGTTCGTGTCCCAGGTACTGGACTCTTTCCTGCAAGAACTTGCATTTCGCCACATTTATGCGGACACTGTGCTCACCCAACGTCTGAAGCACTTGTTCGGTTCGGCGTTACCACTCTGCTTAGTCATTGCCAGCCATCAGCACGTCGTCTAAGTAACTAGCTGTGCCAGGCATGTTTTGCAAAACCTGGTCCATTACAGCCTGAAACATAGCGGGTGCGCTTGCTACGCCATACGGTAATCGCCGAAACCTAAACAGTCTCATGTGCGTATTAATCGTGAGCAACGCTTGTGCCCGCTCGTCCTGTTCGAGCTGCAGGTAGGTCTTTGACAGGTATAGGACGGTGAACACGGTTCCTCCAACCAGCGACGCGAAGATGTCCTCTGGAAGTGACAGCGGATAGTGGTCCACTTCAATTCTCTGATTTACAGTGACTCTGTAATCCCCACATAGCCTTAGCTCTTTTCTGTTTTTCTTGGGCACGATAACTAGCGGCGTGGCCCAAGCAGTATGCCTGACCCGATGCGTGACACCAGCTTTTTCCAAATCCTTTAGTTCTTTTTCCACTTGCTCGCTCAAGGCATATGGTACGGGTCTCGCCTTACAAAAGACTGGATTCGAATTCTCTTTCGTTACAATGCTTCCTGTGATCGCGGTACTGCTCTTTTAGTCGTTTTTCTGCATCCGCAGTTTCCATCTGCCCGACTTCTTGCACGTTCAGCACAACTTCGTATTGCAACCGTTGAACGGCGTCATGCAGATTTATCTTGATTTTTGGAAGCCAGTCACGACCCAGGGGAGTCGGCATGCGTGCTCCTTTTTTCATGTTTTGCAATCAGCAGGGGCAGGTGGTAACTTTGGTCACCGTAGCGTACCTCAACCTGAGCTACTCCCTTTACGGCAATAGGGGTACCATTGTACACTCCGAGATTAACGTCCTCATTTCGGTATGTTAATTTAAGGAAGTTCTCGCCGAAGTCTTTCTCTGACATAATCGTCACAGCCATTTGAGGCCAGCAATAAGTTGATCACGGAGAGCTTCTTCCAAGAAACTCCCAAACGAGCACGTCATGGCGAGTCTTTAGCTCGACCATAAACTGTGCGATGCTTTCGCTCGACTCCTGGTTTCGTCGATAGAAGCGATAGCGTTCAGGGACGATTGAACGTTTTGGCGCGTAGTGCTGTTGTAGCACTGCCACAGCCTCTTCATACTTAACTTGGGTTGGCGTCTTTGGCAGTAGCAGATTGCGCAGTGTTACGTAGGCCTTTTCCCCTTGAAGTGTTAAGAAGACTTGCAACTTTTTGCTTGCGTCGATTCCATTTGCGTTTACAAACATCTCGAACCGTTCGATGTAGACATCGATGTTGCCGGAGTCGGGGCAGAACTCTGGCAGCCTTCCTAGGGTGGTAGTCATTGTTGGCGTCTTCAGTTTATCCCATCCTCGTCACCATTTGTTGTAATTAAGAAACTGCGTTTGAGTCAACCATTTACTCACTCAGACATCCAAGCAGAAGACTATACATATATGGCCAAAAGCATTGCGTTCCAGTCGTCATACACACGTCGTCCTCGTCGTTTTCTAATCAGTCCCAGTTCGCGCAACAACAAAACAGTACAGCGTGTGGTGGGTGGCCTTACTGCATGCCCATCCGCGTACATTATAGAGGAAATGCTGGAAAAAGGGTAGCTGTCCCGTACAGACACTTCGTGCAGCCGTCTGTAATCTACGCAGAGTCTGGCAGTTCCATCTTTTTTCGGAGCGAGAACCACAGGAAATGCCGAAGTGCTCTTTGACTCACGTACTGCGCCGGTGTCCAGCATCTCCTGAAGGGCCAGGTCCAGGAGTTCTCTTTTCTGCACGCTGATGGAGCGTGGATTGCACCTCCAAGGCGGTGCGTTACCGGTTTCAATCCGATGCAGCAGGATATCTGTCTTTCCTGGTCGCTCCGTGAACATCGGAGAGAACGGCCGCAGGACGTCCTCCAGCTGTCTCTTCTGGAGGTCAGTGCCCGGACACTTCTGTAGGGTATCCGAGGTTTCGGATGGTAGGGCAGCTGCAGACGTTGTGAAGTGGGCTGGGAGGGTTGGGTCAGTGATGCAGTTCGCTCGTCTGGTGAACGGAGTTAGGTCCGCCTGGTTTCCCAGTCGATAGCCGCCACCAGGAAAGTCGAGCATCATGCTGACGCCTGCGATAAGTCGAGCAGGAACCGCCACCAGGAAAGTCGAGCATCATGTTGACGCCTGCGATAAAATCTCGACCCAAGATCACGGGCACAGCGAGTCCCGGGAGATACAGAAAGCGCTGACGCCGTTTCTTCTCATTAGATGAAATTTTAAGCCTTACGGCTCCGTCCGCCGATTTTGTTGACCCGGAGGCTAACTGCAGACATGTGTCTGCCGAACGAAAGTTTTTTTTTTTTTTTTTTTTTTTGCATAGTTTATAGGCAGCGTCCCCTATAAGCGAGATAGCAACCCCGGTATCCAAAAGCGCGGCAAAAGGAAAACCGAGCAAAGTGATCGTCATGCGTGGCTCGATCATTTCTCTGTTAGGCTGAATACGACATACCGATGGAACAAGTGACGCTGCGTGCGTGATCCCGGCTGCGATAGCGGCCATCAGCGGCTCTGCAGTGGGGCTCATTGCCGCCGGCCGCAATCGTTTCCCGATTGGGATGCCACGTGACCTTCCGGATTTTCACGGCCCATAGGCGCGCGAGGGTTGACCGGATTTCCAGAATCCCACCGCTCACTTCCAGCCCTTCCGCCATTTGTTTCGTTCTGCCTCGGGTTTGTATTTGGGCACCCTCTTTGGAAGTGGCCGCATTGTCCACAGTTGCGGCATTGGTCCGAATACCTGCTTGAGTCGCCGGCACCAGGGTGCTCTTCGGACGTCCTCCAGTGACCCCGCATTGAACTAAAACTGGAGCGCCTCCGGCTGCTTTGATTTGGCACTCTGTGCCGGTCCCGTGGAGGTCTTAGAGCCGGGATTGCCTCGGGGCCCTGCCAAGCACATGCGGGTTCGAGAGAGTTTGCGGCCCAAGGCAATGGGAGATAGCTCTTCTGAGCGAGGAAGATATCCTCTGCGCTGCGGGCATGCCGGGCTAGCTCTTCAATGGTCTCAAAGGTGCGGCCGTGTAGGTATACGTGGTACTTTGAGTGACATTGTCTGAGGACCCGAGCTATAATCTCCGACTCGAAGGCATTAGGTTGTGCCCTTCGTGTGAGCTCCTGCAATGCGCGAACATACTGAACCAGGCTTTCGTTCGGATGTTGCGTTCGGGACTTGAGTTCTTTCAAGATTTGTAACTCGTAACCAGGTGGCAGGAACTCTGCTCGGAATTGCCGCTCGAACTCCGCTAGGCTGGTGAACGTAGGTTGCAGCCTTAACCAGCACGCAGCACTAGACTTTAGAGCGAGTGGGAGTATTCAGCTTATCACGAGGGATTCTGAGGCGCCTGAGGCGGCTTTGTAGACGTCGAGCTCACCCAGAAAGTCGGCGACTGACTTGACGTCGTTGTAGCCAGTGCACACCGGTACCGTCAGCTGGGGACGCAGCTCCGGCTCACGTGACTGCTGCACGGCGAGACGCTGTGTGACCGCATCACACATGGCTGCCACCTTCAATAGCAATTCCGCCTGCGCATCCGCCGTGCCTGCTCAGGGATCCACGCTTGCTCCAGGCTTTTCGCCATTCTTCGTCTCGGACCGTAGTGTGGGAGACATGGCGGGAAAAAAACAGAAACGCCAAGCAGGCAAGAAAACGTGTGCGGCAGCAGGCGGTATACTCCACTCGAGAAAAATAAACACGCCCCTAGAGCGATAAACACGCCCCCGCGTGACTAAGCAATGTTTTGAGGCTCCAATTCAGCGAGCACTCGCGCTCTCGCGAATACCAGCACTACTTGGAAAAGAAACACCGCGGTTGAAAAAACACTTACCGAGAGAAGAAACCCAGCCCCCTGTCGTTCCGACAGAATGGCAGCAAAAGCACGTTGGGCGCCATGTGGTAGGGTGGCCTTGCTGCATGCCCATCCGGGAGGAACACGAAGCCGGGTTGCTATAACGAGAAACTACATTTATTAACGTGACATCAAAGGGTTGTTAGCATAAACGTAAAACATTGCCGGAGCGTTGGAACTGCACGCCTCCGTGACCACGGTCCGTCTTCCTCCTTTCTGTGGGCGTGTGCCCTCTTTTATAGGCTTCTGCGCCTGTCCTACGTGCGCTATTGCGCGCCTCGGCCATTGTCCAGTTTGGGCATTTAGCAGCGGCCTCTGGCCGTGGTGGGAGTCTCTTGCTCCCACAAGCGGTGCGCCCTTTTTAGTGGTAGCACCGATTACAATCAAATGCATGGCACGCGCGATCAATGCAGAAAAACAAAGCGCGTGGCGCAACGACACCGCGAATATAAGTCATGCTATGACACAACAATTACCAAGTCTGTCAACGACATTGAGAGGTCGACATCTTGTGTGCTGGAGGACTCTGGAGGCCTCTGAAAGAAAGTGGAGGCGATTGAGGAAAAACGAACAACTTGCAATTCGTGATACAGCTATTTATGCACAGTAACTAGAAAAATTTCTTACCTCTGTTCTGAAAGCACTGGTACCAGGCATACCCTCCACGAAACTGGAATGTGCTGCCGGTTCCTGGGCATTGATAGTCAAAGCTCAGCAAGTTCAGACTTAGTACGCAAAGCTGGCATATATGCTAACAAATAAGCAGCTCATTACCAAGTGTGTCAAAGACATTGAGAGGCCGACATTGTGTGTGCTGTACTCAGGAGGTGTCTAAAAGAAAGTGGATGTGATTAAGGAAAAACAAACTTACAATTAATTACATACACTAACTACAAAGTTTTCCTCACTTCTGTCCTCGAAGAAGCACTGGTACCAGGCACACCCTCCGAAAAACTGGAATGTTCGGCCGGTTCCTGCAAGGATACAAGGATTCTAGGCATGGCAGGTTTGCACTTTGTACGGATGGTAACAGTGAAGTAACTCATTGCCCAGCTTGCATTAACATGTCAAAGTATGTTGCAGGAGTTGTAGCAAGCTATAGTGCCGACAACCAGGCTGATCCAGAATGTTGAGCAGATCCCAGAACAATCATATTTGAGGATAATTGCATATTTTTCTGATGAGCAATTTTTCTCAGCCAAAGACGTTTCCCGTTCTTACATACATGTAGCCTGCCACAGGCATATAGCCTGTCGTAGGCAAGGAGCGCATTGTAAGGTCCACTTCCAGCATCTGTTCACTGTCTTCAGCTGCACTTCGGCTGTGTGTGTCTTGTGCTATCAAGGCTATTAATCTCGTGCTACAGGCAGAGTTTCCGGTGAACTTTTCACCTATATTCGCATTCGCTTTCTCTTGTGGGGCACTCCTGGCTTGAGATTCGGATTCATGCCAAGACCCTTGGGAGTTCACGGTCATATTGTGAGAAGCTCTTTGCACCATGATCATGTTGATGCTTGCTCAACCTTTGCTACACAAAGTATTAAGTGTGTGGGGATTCTGGCAGCCTGAATATCAACTTTGGCATTGAGGCATCTATTCCAAATTAGCAGTTGATGCCATAAAGCATCTGGCCTCATTAAACAATATCAGGGCTGCAACAATGCTGTGGCAATGTGACCTATGCAGCACACATTTTGCCCAGCCTGACCAGCTAGCATGCACGGGGTGGTACATACTTTTCTTGTGTTCTGCTGAGGAATATCTTGAGTTCAACACTGCGACATCTTCCACCCCATCCCCCCCCCCCCTCCCAGCAAATGATTAGTTGTACTAGGACGGACTGACAAACAGCAGCTGCATTTTTCACTTTGAGTGACATCGCTACGGACCTATGAATGCGCCGAATTACCATTTGAGGCGGCAGCTGTACTGCAAGTACTTTGTATTATTCTTTTGTTGGGACTGTACAAGCATCAAGACAGTGCTTAGAGAGATAAACTAGCTATAGTGAAAAATGCTTCCGAGATATGATATCTGGCACAGGTAAGATGTTTTATATTCCTTTGAAATTTGCTCACTATGAATAAGTCTCCATCGTCTTTAACTTCACCTTTGCAGGTCACCTGCGCACACATAAAATGTGACTTACCGAACAGTACACTAAACTGCAACACTTGAATGAGTTGGGCACTTGCCACTTCCATTTCGACTTCAACGCATGGATAGTCTTCCAACAGTGGCTCAATAGCCTCAACTGCGACAAATCCTATAAAATATGGAAGAATTAGTACAGACGATGCAGTGTGTGGCCGCAGAGACTAATATATGCTGTAGGACATTTCAGAATTAGCCGGCCAGAAAACGTCTACCATCTTTGCTATATTAAGGTGGCGATGCAGGCGAGTTGGTTCATGGCTATAACGAGAAACAGCGCAAAAAACACGCAAAAACAAGTAGAATGAGTGGATGGTACGTCAAATCCTTCTACTTGTTTTTGTGTGTTTTTGCACTGTTTCTCGTTATCTTTGCTAATTACAATATTCAAGAGAATATGAAAATTTTGCTTTCTTACGCCTTTCCATTTATTCTTTTTTTTCAGCTGCTTTACTGTGCATGCACTCACTTCAAATTATATTGTTTTGTTACCATGATGCGTTAACTACATAAAAATTAAAGCCGTGCGGTGAAGTATCTCGTAAGAAACTTAAAATTGTATTCTGCTTTTGTATAGTGCGTGTTCAAAACTATGCAAGCAAAAGGAGTAAACCGATGAGCACGAGGAGCTTCACAGTGGTACATGGTCATCCAGCAGGCTTTCTTTTTTTTGTGTGTGTCATCTAAGAGCCATTTCAGCTTCAAACGTCATATAAATTAAACCTGTTGCATGCTCGCACTTTCATTGCTCGGTATTTTTGATCCGGAATTTTCTCTCTGCCGTGGGGGGCTTGTTCCAAATATGGAAGGGCTGCAGGAAAGGGGTAGAGTCTTACAGGTACTTTGCACAGAAAACAAAAAGGTTAGAAGAGCGGCGGGTTGGGGGGGGGGGGGGGGGGGGGGTTCTGCCTGAGGCGGTGTTTGTTGGGTGTGTGTATATACTGTAAACGACTTAAATCATTTTCACGAGAACCTAATTTTCGCGAATTTCGCGAATCGCCTACAATTCGCGAAAAATAGGTTCCAAGAACAATTCCGGTAAAATGTAAACACATTCGAATCTACACTGAGATCCCACCGCGTCGCCAAAAATTAGAACCCGCGATTTATTCCAAAATAATCAGCTTTGACCTAAATCGCCGCAAAGAGTGAGTCGTTTACAGTATAGTACAAATCACTTGCCGCTTCTGCAGTTGTCCCCGTTATCTCCAGGATCTTGTGTCTCACTTGGTCCACTCTGCGCTTCAGTTTGCTGGAATGAAAAACAAAATTGTCAACACTTTTGATGTGCGATAAACTCATGTGCTAGGGTCATATATAAATATATGCGTATTTTAATTAATTACCTTTGGGAAAAGCACCGATGGCACGGCACTCTTGTTGAGACGACGGACCCCAGTGAAGCTCCGCTCGAAGTCCTCGGACCGAAAGTGCGCCGAGCACACCACGCTATTCTTTGACGGGGTCCAACCACTTCCCGTGTTCAGTGCCTCAACCCATCGGTTGCGACGCATGACGTCGCTCGGGAAGCTGGGAGCATATTCAGCAGTGATATATATTAACTTTGAAGTTGCATCAACAAAGGGTGTACGCACTCACCGATGAAACGAAACAGTGGGCGACTTCTTCAACCGCTCGGACCGATTACTGCAATTTTCTACACTACATAATCCCATCGCGGTTAGGAAACCCAGCAGACGATTCGTCCACAAAATCAAGCGCGACCGCCGCGATCGCAAACACTTTGCAAGGCGACTTCGATGGAGAATACGAATTTGATGTCGTTCTCCGTCGGCAGAATTGCTGCTCAAGCGGTGCTCTGCGTTATCACGCGGATTTCACGCATCGGTGGTTCGCAGACTCCGCATCTCGACGATCTCGGAGATCTCGGACATCGCCGCGCGTTTCGACGGCTCCATAACTCGTAAATACCACCGGACGAGATAGAATTTTATAGTATACCGCCAACCGGCCGACTTCCGGGCCGACTTTTTTTGATGACTAGGCTTCAAATAAATCACGTGTTGCCATCCCCCTGGTTCCACGCCATCAAAACGTGTGTAACCCTGTCGGGAATAAAGGACTGTTGC